>NC_071328.1:16551580-17217745 GCF_010183535.1 Caenorhabditis remanei
AAAGATCACTTCCGGCACCATCAAAAACCATTAAAATGCAGAAAATCACACTTTTCATCGTATTTTCTTTATTCGGTTCCATTTTTGCAAGATTTGACTCATCCAGTGAATCCTGTGAAGGTAAGGGGTGGCCTAGAATCCGACACTGACGGATTCTAGGCCACCACTTTTAATTTCAGATTCGGACAGTAATAGTCATGAACATGGAGGCCCTGGCAACGGTGGGAACAATGTAAGTTGTTGTAGACTACAAACTACAAACTACAAACTACAAACTACAAACTACAAAACCAATTCCAGCGTGGCTGTGGACGTGGATGGCATCGATTCAACCGCCCGTCTGGTGGATGGTGTATGAGAGTTTTCAAAGGAAACGTCTCCCAAATGGAGGCGGAGTCACGGTGTCGACGAGAGGGAGCTGCGTTGTCGGGTCTGATGAATGAGAATGAGATTGGAAGGGTTGCAGGTGAGCACTCACTTTGAAAACGCATAACGAACTTCTGGTTGTGTAGATCAAATCGTGATCTACATTTTTGTAGTTGACAACTTTTTCCTAGCTCCGCCCACTTTTGAGATACACGCGTTTGAAGTTACACTGACAATTTTTGTGTCAGTGTAAAAAATTAAAAATAGTTGATGTTTCAGAGCCCGTCACGGTATCCCTCATGATTCCACTCAAATGAAATTGTTATTGATTTTGTAGATCAAATGTAGCTCTACATTTTTCTAGTTGACAACTTTTTTCTGGCTCCGCCCACTTTTGAACTATGCGCCTTTAAAGTTGAAAATTCGCAAATTTTGAAAAATTGTTATTTTTAACGCCAAAATGTGATTTTTACACCAAAATAACTGGAATACTCTATTTCTGACGTTGAAAACTATTCAAAACTTGATTTTCCGTGTCAAAAACCACATTTTTTAGCAAAAATTTTGCCTCTTGGTCTAGGTGCACCACTATGAGAATGGGAACCAGAGTTCGATTCCGCTTGGGGGTCAATTTTAGTAAAGTTTTTGATTTTTTCCGTTTTTGATTAAATTCTTGAAGAAACAAGTCTAGGGAATTATTTTTGCAGTTGACAATTTTTTGATAGCTCCTCCCACTTTTGAGATACAGTCATTTGACAAAAGATGAAAGACGCTGAGAAACGATAGCACAACTTCGAAGACGCATATCTCAAAAGTGAGCGGAGCTATCAAAAAGTAGTCAACTGCAAAAGTGAAGATCTAATTTTGATCTACAAAAATGTTAGTTTTCGAAAAATTTTGATACAAAATGAGTATCTGGCGGGGTATCAAAGTCGGCTAGCCACGAAAACTTGTCACTGTAACTCACAACGCTCGTATCAATGGAAAAATCGTGAGTTTTTGAGAATCGGGTCTTGATTTTAGGGTTTGAAAACTTGAATTTTAAGCATTTTTATAAAATTCTAATTGTTTTTCTTTTTTGGCGCACTAAAATTGATCTAAGCGACGCATAAGAACTCTTTTCCAGATGGTACAGCTTGAGAAGCTTATATCTCAAAAGAAGGCGGAGCTATCAAAAAGTTGTCAACTACTAAAATGTATAGCGCAATTTGATCTACAAAATTTGCTTAAATTCAAAAAATTCGAACATTATTTGAAGCCGTAACGGCCTTCCGAAGTTTACACTGACAAAACTTATTGGTCATTGTAACTTTGTAGTCAGTGTATTTTGCCAGTGCCAGTGACCAAAAATCGCATTCCAGGCCACGCCCTCCGTACGCTCCGCCCCCTGACGTCCGGTTCCATCTGGCTCGGTGCAAAACGTACTGCCCAATGCAGTACGTCTCCAATCTCTTCCACATGTACCCCACTCAACTCATTCCTATGGACAGATGGCTCAACTCAAGGCTCGTCTGGATTCCAATGGAACACAAAACAACCAGATAACAACTACGCAAAGACCCAACAATGTGTCGTCTTGTTGGCTTCTCGTTCTACAGTAATCCAAGACCAATGGACATGGAATTCCAACCGCCTTGATGACGTGGCATGCGTGAATCCGGGTGGAAGTGAACAGAGGGCTCTGAGAGGATTCCTGTGTGGGAAGAGGGCTAATTAATTGAATTTTGAATAAATTTCGGTTTTGTTGATGAGAGACTACAAACTACAAAACCATTATAAATCAGACTTGTAACGGATGGACGACTCGAGAAGAATATCGGAAGCTTGGCACCAGAGCTGTGCGGAAGTAAAATTTTTGAAAAGGGAAGAAGGAAGAAGGAAGAAGGAAGTAACTTTTTCAAAAGGGAAGAAGGAAGAAGGAAGAAGGAAGTAAATTTTTCAAAAGGGAAGAAGGAAGAAGGAAGAAAATAGTGAAAAAAGCCCGGAAGAAGGAAGAAGGAAGGAAGAAGGAAGGAAGAAGGAAGTTGAGTTCCGAACCGGGAAATTGGAAGTTAATTTTTAAAATGACAAATTTGAGGAAACTTTTTTCTAGTCATCTCTGAAAACGAATTTTGATGTTGTTTCATACAAAATTCCGTCAAAAACCACCAAAATTCCGCCAAAATTCCGTCGAAAATTACAAAATTTTAGTAAACTTTTCAAAAAGGAAGAAGGAAGAAGGAAGAAGGAAGTAAAATTTTTGAAAAGGAAGAAGGAAGAAGGAATAAAAACGTGAAAAAAGCCCGGAAGAAGGAAGAAGGAAGTCGAAGGAAGGAATTCCGCACAGCTCTGCTTGGCACCCTACATTTTCCAAAATCGCGCCAAAGGCACGCCAGGCTGTTCAGAACTCGTGCTACTCCGGGCTCCACGAAAACGCCCCGAAGGCGCGCCAGATATTTAAATTTTTGAAATTCGGTTTCTGGTTTTGTCAAAAATGGTGTGCCAGACACATTTTTTTTCCAACAAAGTGCTAATAATGTTCTTTCCATTTCTACTTTTACCCGATTTGAAATTTAAAATTCGCGTCAAAGGCGCGCCAGCTATTTTTTTAGTTTTTTGAGCCGTTTGGTGTTTGTTGAAGAAAAAAGTGATTTTTGCAAAAGTTTTGAAATTTTTTAATATTTTTCCGCAAAAATTTTTTATGACCTCCCCGCCTGGAAATGGCTATAGTTTATAGATCGGGTATAATATTGCAAAATTTTTCTGAATAGCATATAAAAACCGCCAAGTTTCTTTAAAAAAAATTTTGAACGTTTTACTCGCTGAAATTTTTTTTCAGCAAAAAGAAATGAGAACTCTCCTACTCCTGCTGGCTCTTATAATTGGTTCAGTGGTGACACAGAGAGGTAGGGGCGTGGCCTAGGAAAATCCTAGTCCCCGTCCAAATTTTTTAAATTTTTCAGAATACCGTGGTGGTCGTGGCGACAATGGGAACAGCAATAATAACAATGTGAGGCTTAGAGACTACAAACTACAAAAACTACAAACTACAAAGACTACAGCTATCAAATAGAGCGCGCCATAAACACCCCAGCCTCGATTTTTTTTTGTTGATAAAAAGCTTCAAAGGCGCGCCAGACACAATTTTTTTTGAATGCTCTGATGGTTTTTAAAGGAAAAAAATAGCGTTTTTGAGCGGAGCCCCGATTTTTTGTAGTTTGTAGTCCCTGGACTTTAATAAATTGTAGCGTGGCTGTGAGTCCGGATGGCAACGATTCAACCGTCCGACCGGTGGATACTGTATCAAAGTGTACCGTGGAGAGCACACTCAACCCCAAGCGGAGGCCAGATGTCAGTCGGTTGGGGCGAAACTCACGGGAGTTGTGAGTCAGGAGGAGATTAGTTGGATTACTAGTGAGTTTTGTGACTGAAAATTCCAAAAAAAAACGAAAAATTGAGAAAAAGTCTACCCTAACTTTGAATTTTTCTCCTGACTTAATTTTTTACTCAAACTTTTCAAAATTACATTATTCTTGTAGATCAAAAATAGGGCTACATTTTTGCAGTTGAAAGTTTTTCACTATCTCTTCACACTCCGGAGATACAAGCGTTCAAAGATGCCCTTCCTTCAACAAGAGACGCAGAGAAACGAGCGCGCTCTCGTTTATCTGCGTCTCTCCTCTAGGTGGCGGCGCTTAGAACACTTGTATCTCAAAAGTGGGCGGAGATATCAAAAAGTTGTCAACTACAAAAATGAAGATCACGATTTGATCTACCAGAAACTTAAATTTTTTTAAAGATTTGACAAAGATTGACGTTGTTACAAACGGTCAAAGTTTTTTCAATGTTCAAATAGAAAAATGGGCGGAAAACGTCGAAATTGATCAGTTTCTTATAGAAAAAAGCGTCAAGGGTGCGCTTTTGAAAAAAATCTTCATATTTCAAAAATTTGTCAGTGACAGTTACAGTTTATGTCAGTGTAACTTTAAATGGCCGCGCTTAGAAGTCTTGTATTATAAAAGTGGGCGGAGCTATAAAAAGCTGTTAACTACAAAAAATATTGCACATAAAACTTCCTACATTTTCATATTATCATCTTTTCTCTAGCTCCGCCCACTTTTTAGATATGCGTCTTTAAAGATGAGCACTTGCCTCACCTTGGCTTTAAAGTGCCTTTCTTTAAAGGTCCATATCTCGAAAGTGGGCGGAGCTATCAAAAAGTTGACTACTACAAAAATGTAGAGCAAGATTTGATCTACCAGAAAATAGTAAATTTAAGCATTTTAAACCTAAAAAGATGCCTTGACGGGATCTTAAACTTGTTCAATTTTCACACTGACAAAAAATTCTTGATCACTGTAAAAAAATTTGTGTCAGTGTAAAATTTTGGTCATTGTATTTCAAAATTTTCCAGAATCCACATTTTCTCTAATCCCCCGCAATTTGACGCCAAAGGCGCCCCAGACGATTATAGCGCCGCAGGCACCCCAAACAGTTATAGATAAGCATTCTAGCGTCGCAGACATGCCACGACACTTTTGCGTCAAAGGCGCCCCAGCCCATGGATTCTAGCGCCACAGGCCCAGGCCAGTGTTAAAATTGTGTCAGTGTAAAATTTGGTCACAGTATTTAGAAATTCCCACTTTTTCCAGAATCCGCCCTCTCCCTCATTCCCCAATCATCCGGCTCCATCTGGCTCGGAGCCAAGCGTACAAACACGTGTAACTCGTCCCCTCTCTCCTCGAAATGCACTTCAATGAACTCATTCTACTGGACCGATCGAATCACCATCGGGACATCAGGACTCATCTGGAACACCAATCAACCCGACAACTCACATGCACAGTCTCAACAGTGTGTCGTCTTGTTGGCCGCCCGTTCTACAGTAATCCAGGATAAATGGACGTGGTATTCCAACAGATTGGATGACGTGGCATGTGGATTGCCTTCTGGAGATAACAATGGTCCAAGGGCTATTAGAGCATATGCCTGTGGAAAGGGCGCCTAAATTCTATGGATCAGGAATGAATAAATGAAATTTTGACACTGAACAAGCTGGCGTGCTTTTGACGCTTTTCCCCTTAAATGACATTTCTGTCTGTGCATTTGTTTGTCCGGATGTTCATTCGAAAGGAAGAAAGGAAAAATCTGGTCAGTGCTGCGGACGCCAGATGAAATGCCGAAACGAAATTTGTCAGTGTATTTTGTCAGTGTATGTGGTCACTGTAACTTTTTTCTAATCAGTGTATTTTTTGTAGTTTGTAGTGTCACTCAATAATGTTTCTAGACTAACCTCTCCGTGTGCCACTATGTTTGATCTACGCGCGCGCGCGCATTTCTCACCACAGCCTGTTTTTTCTTCTTATCCGAAGCTGTGAAGTGGGATTTTTGCATTTTTTTTGGTTTTATAGACAGGCTTCTGTTTGTCCGGATGTCCACTTCATAGGATGCCTGGCGCTCCTTCGACGCGTTTCTGGGCTCTGTCTGTGTTTCTATTTGTCCGGATGTCCACCAGTCCATTTCAATGCAAAAAAACAAAAGGTCTGATCAGAGCTGGCGCGCCACGGAGGCGTTTTACCCCTGAATCTGGCGTGCCTGTGACGCGTTTTTCCAATTTGAAAGTCTACCGCAAAACGGAAAAAGGAATAAACAACCTGGTCACTGCTGGCGCGCCTCGAACGCGTTTTTGTGTAATTTGTAGTATGAAATGCCTAATTCTAAGATAAGGTGGAACTGTATACCGCTGTGTTGAAAAGCGCCAAAGGCGCGCCAGACCGACTCGAATGGAGGCTAAAAGGCTCAAGAATGCGCCTCCCAGTCTGAAAAACTCCCCGATTTTTGGTTTTTTGTGTAGTTTGTAGTCTTGATGAGAATAAAAAATTTGTCAGTGTATTTTGTCATTGTAACCATTTGGATTTTTCTGGTCATTGTATTTTTTGTGTAGTTTGTAGTCTGTTAACACGATTTTTATTCAAAATATGGTAAGAAAGGGGTTATCTACTGGCCGCCTTTCCACACAAATATCCGGCGACCGCCCGTGGATTCGTGTCAGCCGCACTGGTGACACACGCCACGTCATCCAATGTATTCGCCGCCCATACCACATTCTTCACTGTCAAAGAGGACTGTCTCGTCGCCAAAAGTATGGCACAATCCTGTTTCTTATCGTGTGCATTGTCCGGTTGCTTGGTACTCCACACGAATCCGGCGGTGCCCGTCGCGGAGCCATCTGTCCATCCGAATGAGTTGAGGCCGGTGCAAGAGGCGGTGATGACTTGTCCCGTACAGGCTCGGGTACGTTTTGCACCGACCCACAGGGAACCACTGGCACGGCCAAGGAGTGGGAGAGCGGTGCCTGAAAACAGCAAGAGTTTGCGGGGAAAATGCGTCAGAGCCGAAAAAAAAGTGTAGTGACATGTCTGCGACGCTAGAATGCTTATCTATAACAGTTTGGGGTGCCTGCGGCGCTAGAATCGTCTGGGACGCCTTCGGCGCAAAAATGGTTCGTCGGGAGGGAGGAGAGGATCTTGTTGAAACAGCTATCTTCAAAAGTGCATATCTCAAAAGTGGGCGAAGCCAGCAAAAATTTGTCAACTACAAAATTGTAGATTAAACTTAGCTCTACATTTTTGCAGTTGACAAATTTTTGATATCTCCGCCCACTTTTGAGATACAAGCGTTCTAAGCTCCAATTAATCCATATTATGGGATGTGATCCCATAGAAACCTTGTTAATTCTTCGACAATTTCTAGACACCCAAATTTTTGTAGTTTGTAGTGTAAAAGTATATTTCCATGTTTTTTAAACGAGCCTCAGGCGCGCCAGCCAACAAAGAGACTTACTTCTCTTTTTTTGGTAACAACAGCGCGCCTAAGGCGCGCCAGAACGAAATTTGTCAGTGTATTTTGTCAGTGTACTTGGTCACTGTAACTTTCTCCGACTTTTCTTCTAGTCAGTATATTTTTTGTGTAGTTTGTAGTGTCACCTCTCCGTGTGTTACTGTATTTGATGTACTCGCGCGCGCGCATTTCTCACCGCACATTGTTTTATCGATCTCGCTGCCTATCCGACGTTTAGAAAGAATTTTTACCTTTTTTGTGTTGTGAGAGATGTCTTTTTAGTTTTTTGTTGTGCTTACTACTGTATTTAGTGCGTAGAACGCGCAGCAGGCGCGCCAGACGCTATTGGTCATCAAAATCGCTAATTCGACTTCTTATATGAGCATCCTTCCTTACTGTAGAGACAAAAACGCATTACAGACTTGCTCTGCTAGCATCCAAAGCAATTTCTCAAGTTTTTGATGGAAAATTTTTAGTCTTTTTTTGACTACAAACTACAAAAAGGTGTTCTCTCTCACGTGTCGCATATCTGGCCTCTTCCAAATTTTGAAGTCCAGAAAGTGTTCCACCATAAGATTTGCATTGTGCCTCGGCGGCTGCTTGATTCAAAACTCCGCCGAATGATTTGAGACACCAACCACCGTTGGGACGGTTGAAACGACGCCAACCGGTTGGGCAGCCACCCTGAAATGTGTAGTTTGTAGTTTGTAATCTCAGGGTGTGTGACTTACGTTAGCTCCGCCCCCTCCACCATTGCCTCCTCCATGTCCGCCTCCATGCCCGCCGCCACCGCCACCATGTCCATGACTGTCATCTGAAATTTGAAAATTGATGGGTAAAGTTTAGAGAATACAAACTACAAAAGTATCGTGACATGTCTGCGACGCTAGAATCGGCTGGGGCGCCTTCGGCGCAAAAATGATTGGTGGGAGGACCTTGTTGAAACAAGTATCTTTAAAGACGCATATCTAAAAAAAATGGGCGAAGCAAACAAAAAACTGTCAACAACTAAATTGTAGATCAAAACTAGGGCTACAGTTTTGTAGTTGACAATTTTTTGATAGCTCCGCCCACTTTTGAGATATAAACGCTTGAAGTTACACAACAAATTTCTGTGTTTTTGGAAAACGAGCCTCAGGCGCGCCAGAAACTGAGAACTGTCTTTAAACGTCCTTTATTTAGTCACGTGAATTTGTTTTCGCTTGTTTTTTAACGCTTCCAAGGCGCGCCAGACTGCCTGAAAATGTCTAGTTAAGTTGGTGAAAAAAAGCGCCGGAGGCGCCCCAGTCGAAACGAAATTGGTCAGTGTATTTTGTCAGTGTAACTTGGTCACTGTAACTTTCTCCAACTTTTTTCTGGCCAGTGTATTTTTTGTAGTTTGTAGTGTTATAAGTTAAGCAGCTCCGGATTAAGCAGACCTGTTTCATAAGCACACCCAAAACTTAGATTCATGCTTCCAACCTAGAGATGTTCTAACTATTCACGTGTCTACCATACTCCCTGCTAAGCAGCTCCCACTCTCTCCTACTAAGCAGACACATCTACCGTATTGTATGCTAAGCAGCTTTACCTCTAAGCAGGCCCATTTCTTAAGCAGCTCCCTATTCCTCTAAGCAGACCCAAAACTTAGATCCATGCTGCGAAACCTACTGCATGCTAAACAGCTCCGCCTCTAAGCAGACCAATTTCCTAAGCAGCTCCTCTCCCTCTTTAAGCAGACCCATTTCCCCTAACACAAACCTTCACAAGATTCACTGGACGAGGATCCAAAGTCAATTGAGAAGACAACTCCAAAGAAAAGGGAAATCACGAGAATCAGGGAAACTCTTGCCATTTTATTTCTGCAGAAACAAGGGAATCGGAAAGGAGTTATGCTTCCTTTATACCCTTCCGTCCATAACTATTATTCGGAGGACTTTTTTCCATTTTTCGCGGAGAGAAAGTTGCGGGGGTTGCAAAGATGTTGCAGAAAATGAAAACAACAATGATCAGAAACTTGTTGATGTTCATACTATCAAATAGTATACTATAGTTTTGTGGAGGGAGACGCGCCGATGACGCCCCAGTCGATGAAATTTTCGCAGGGTTGAAAAATTGCTGGGTCAAAGTTTTTTATTTTAGAAGAATTGTCTCAAAACTGACATAGTTACAGCGGTTTCAAAATTTTTTGCAATCCCGGGTTACTGTAATTTTTGTGGTGGGGCCCTACATAGGATTGTGGGTTCACTGTAAAAATAGAATCGGAATATGTAGAGAAAAAAAATAATAACGAATTTGTTTTGGTCATTGTGTTTGGACCCAGAGAATCATCCGCACCGTCTGATATTTTGGTCAGTGTAAATTGGTCACTGTAACTTTTGTCATTGTCACCCACTAAAATAGTCTGAAAATACATAATTACTTTCTATCCCTTCTTTAGAAATTAGTTCATTTTTATTTTAGCTGGAATTTCGGTCAGTGTACTTATTAGCACAGCAGGCTTCTTACAACCGCGCTCTACCGAAATCAAAGAAAATTGAGATACACAGAGAGGGAATTTCAGTGGAGCTTAGTTGTAAGAACTGTGCCGTGGTGTCAGTTTTCTGAGATTTTCTGCTAATCTCTGAAATTTCAAACTGGAAATCGGCTGGAAATGCGTAAAAATGTGATCTTGATAATTTCTCCCCGTTTTTTTCAAAAATTGATTATCACAAAGTTTCGAGCATTTTTTAAATCAATTAATTTTCTGCAATTTTTGTCCGGAAATCATCATTTCTCTATAATTTTTCAAGAGTTTCAGCAAAAATAGGGCTATTTTCAATTAATTCTGATTTTCAGAAATTTTTAGCCCAAAATTGAATCAATAAATCTAATGAATCTAATAAATCCATACTTGCAAATTTACGGCCCGGGCCGGTGGAGAATTTTCAAGGCCCGGCTTCAAAAAAAGGTATCTATTTTTTTACCAAATTTTTTAAATTTTTTAGTAAATTTACATTAAAAATTTCAATTTTTTGATGTATAACTATCGTTTGATTGAATTCTGAAGTATAGTCAAAAATTCGACATTTTTAGGAAAAAATTCAAAAAAATTCAAATTTTCGTTCAAAATTTCAGTTCAAATTTTTCAGTCGGGCCTTTGGGCCGGGCCTGGCCGGGCCCGTTGCAAGTATGAATAAATCTATAATGAATCTCTATAATTTTCCATGATTTTCAGTGGATTTTTGGTCAAGTTCTTGTAATTTTAGCTCTAAAATCTTGATTTCTCTATTGCTTTTGTGCTTTTCCAGTGATTATATGGCAATTTGGACTCGAAAATCATAATTTTTAGGTATTTATGTAGTTGGTCAGTGTAACTTTGTCAGTGTATTTTGTCAGTGTAACTTTTTCCTTTTTTTTCAATTTTTCATCGCAAATGTGAACATTTTTGTTAATTTTTCAGATTTTTTCCTAATTCTGAATGATTGTCGAAAATCTGACTTGTTCGCGAAAAGTATTCAAACAATTCCGAAAAATTTAAATTTTGGCGCCGAGTATCCGGGCCTTGACAAGTTCGAACGAAAATAGATAAAATTGAGTCTAAAGGTGCTGGGGCGCCTCAGGCACATTTTATGGTAGTAATATTACTAACATCACAGCTCCATTACCAGAAAATCGAGTATTTGACTTTTTTGTCAGTGTAACTTTGTCAGTGTATTTTGTCAGTGTAACTTTCTCAAAATATTTATTATTTTTTTGCCATTTTCACCCACTAAAAGGTAGATTCTCTCTCTCCATATCTCCCCTTCCATTCTCATTTGAATATCCTCCCCTCCTTTCGGGATCTCATGACTAATCCCCCCATTCTTCTCCTATCCTCCTGGATCCCGTCACAGCTTAAGGCTCTCTTTAGAATGTTGAAATTTGATGTGCTCTTTCTTCTCCTGCTTCTTCTTCTTCTTCTGCTGACTTTTAATAGGATATTCCTCTTTTAGCATATATATCGTATATATCTCAAGAAGAGAGACTACATTCATTTTTGGGTTAAAGAGAGAGAGAATTTGCGGATCAATTAGATTTAGGAGTCCCCCCTTTTCTTCTTAAGCAAGAACCGGATATTGCTTTGTACTCGAAAGTGTTTACACGTTGGCGAAAACTCTCATGGAGAGTCTTATTAGAAGTCGTTTGTAGTTTGTAGTCTCAAAAATTTTGAAGAGATTTCGACGTGCCCCAGGCTAGTATCAAAATTTTCAGATTTCTACTCATTTTGAAACGCGCCAAAGGTGCGCCAGACAATTGTTGTCTGACACTTTCTCAGAATATCGTTTGAAGAGTTGTTGTAACTTTTTTTCAAAAAACGCGCCGGTGGTGCGCCAGACAGTTTTTTGCTCTACTAGTTTGTAGTCTTGACAAGACTGTCGATCTACTTAAAATGGTGATGATTTCATTTACATTTATTCGGAAAGCGCCGAAGACGCGCCAGTTCAAGTTTTTTTTCGCAAAACAAAAGCTTTTTGAAGAGCGTGAAACTTGATAGTAACTTTAAACTTTTACTTATTTTTAAAGAAACGCGCCACAGGCGCCCCTGACAGTACGCCAGAAATTGATATCTTAGAGCCCAAGAGATATAAAACGCGTCAAGCGTGCGCCAGCCACATTTTTGAAATTTGAGAAAGTTTTTAGACAGTAAGGATTCCAAATCGCGACAAAGACACTCTAGACATTCATTTTAATCAAAAAACCCCCTCAATTTTACAATGACACCCATAGTTGTCAAGGCCCGGAAAATTGGCGCCATTCGACTATCACTCAGAATTAGAAGAAATTCTGAAAAAGCATCAAAATTAAAAAAATTTGGGAAAAAAGGATAATTTTTTGAAGCCGGGCCTTCGGTCCTTGACAACTATGATGACACCCAATTTAAAAGCGCCACTGGCACGCCAGACTCTGGTTTTTTACCAATAGCGACAAAAACGTTTCAAAGGCACGCCAGCCTCCAATAGTCTCTCTTTAGTTGTAAGCTGTTTCTCCTTTTGTGCAAATTTGACAAAATTTCAAAATCAAATAACCAAGATTCCTCATTTCACCATATTTCACCATATTTCCCATATAAATAACTCTCTTTCTCATTCCCTTAATTTCTCTTAATAACGGAAATTGATTGGGAAGGGATGAATAGAGACAAGAGAAGGACACCCATCCTCCCAATAAACACTTCGATACTCATCTCTTCCATGTAATATCCGGTACTTGGTTGTTGGGAAGAAGAAGAAGGAAAAGAAGAGGAAGAAGAGCCCCCCAAATAATTTAATTAAATTTTAGTCAAAGAAGATGGGAGAATATTGTGAAATGAAATACACCAAAGGAGGGCATTTTCAACTGAAAACGGCAAAAGTTGTTGGAGCGATTACTGTACCTCCTTGTGCATTTCACACCGCTATTTTGTCGATTGAAAAAGAGGCAATTAGCAACACGGAGCCAATCAAACTGTTTTTGTCAGTGTAACTTGGTCACTGTATTTTTTGTCAGTGTATATTTTTGTCAGTGTATTCTTTAGCGGTATCTGGTTGTTTGAGTCCCCAACTTAAAATTTTTGTTTTGAAAGTTTCCAACATAATTTTACACCGATTTTTCAATGAATCCAGCTGAAAATTCCAATTTTGATGAAAAACGGTCCAAAGACACCTAAAAAATTCATTTTTACTATATCTTTCTGATATTTTTTAGTTTTTTATTCTCCTTCCTTTCTCGGTCCCCGGGGTCCCATATGTTCCTTCTTTTACTTCTCTATTTCTGACCATGACTCATCCTCCCCTTCTTCACTTCAAAAACCCAGAAAAATCCTACTAACAAGATAAATGAGGAGAGGGAACCATTTCAAAATAGTCATTACTCAGGCTCAGTCTCCTCCTTTGGAAGATTTCGTCACCTTCTGCTTTTGCATGAGATGGGTTAAATTGAAGAGTACTAAGAAAAAACAAACAGATTGTGAAATTTCAGAATGAAAGTTACACTGACAAAGTACACTGACAAAATACACTGACCAAGGTACACTGACCAAGCAAGTCAAAAATGAAGTGCGGATTTTGCGATTTTTCCAAAATTTTCGCCTAAAAAACTCATTTTTAGCCAATTTTTCATCGAAAAATGACATTTTTGATTTAAAAAGTCACATTTTTAGCCGATTTTGAAGCTACAAACGCGCCGATGGTACGCCAGACATGAAATCAAATATTTTGTCAGTGTAAATTGGTCACTGTATCCTGTCACTGTAACTTCTAGTTCGGCCAATTTTTGAAGTTTGGAAAGCTAGGATTCAGTACCGTGCCGATAGATGGTTTGGAGCGTTTTAGCCTAGGTCTGGCGTGCCTCTGACGCGTTTTCTCTCGTCTCAAAAAAGCACTTTTGGGTACCCCCAAGAGGGAAGTCATAACGATGTTAAAAATGGACTCGGTGTGTGTGTACTCCATAATTTTTTTCTGCTTCTTCTACTCGTTTTCCCCCCTCTTCTTCGTTTTCCTCTTTTTCCTCTAAATTCAATTTCGAGACGAAACATCTTCCCCCCTTCTCACCACCCTTATGTATAGTGCAATCTTCTCCAGAAGACGTCGACGTCGTCGTCTTCAGAAGGCACACACGAAGAAAATGGGATGGGAGTGCAAAAAAGAGGGGGAGGGCGATAAATTTCAAGCGAAGAGGAGGGGAAATGAAATTAAATGTCACCGACCGACACCAGGGGGAAAAGAAGAATTTATGGGACACTTTTGGATCAAAAATTCAGAAAAATTGAAACATTTCGTCGTGGAGAACCCTTGTGAGAGCATGATAAATTGGTTGGAAACGCGTCAAAGGCGCGCCAGACCTGAAAAATTTGGAATTTTATTTCATATCTGGCGTACCGTCGGCGCGTTTTTCAATGATGTTTTGTAGGCTTGTTTTCTGAGGATTATGGGAGACGTTCCCTGCGAAACGCGCCAAAAGCGCGCCAGTTAAAAAAGAGAAAGGGAAAAAGAGGATGGACAATGGCTTCAAAATTTTAAAATTAATTCGTTTCTTTCGCCAGGATTTGGAGTGTCAGGCGCGCCTTTGACGCGTTTCCATCAAATTGTTTTATTTTTCTCTCCATCTTCGTCTCCCATAATCCTCAGAAAACAAGCCTACAAAACATCATTTGAAAAACGCGCCACAGGCGACCCAGCCACTCGAACCACTGGAATCCCCTTCTCCAGAGTTTCGTGGAATTCCGACTTCCGACTTCCGACTTCCGGGCTGTTTTTCACTTCCGACTTCCGTTTTGAAAATTTTACTTCCGACTTCCGACTTCCGACTTCCGGATTAGAAACTTTACTTCCGACTTCCGACTTCCGGATTACAAATTTTACTTCCGACTTCCGACTTCCGTTTTAGAAAAAATCACTTCCTCGCAACTCTGCCCTTCTCTACCCATTAGCAGTAGCCTATCATAGACATTCTGAGCCCGACCGTTATCCAGATTTAAAGAACGCGCCGAAGGCGCGCCAGGGTACTGGAATCCTCACCCTCTACCCATTAGCAGTAGTAGTGACATGCACTACGATTCCGCTTGGAAAAACGCGCCGAAGGCGCGCCAGACTAGGTATGTGTTTCTGTGTGGAGCGTACCCCTATCATAGAGATTTTGAGCATTCTAGAATTGGCTTAAAAACGCGCCGAAGGCGCGCCAGGGTACTGGAACCCCTCTCTTAGCTGTAGTTGGCACTAGATAACCTACGATTTTTGGAGTATCCTGTCTCTCTCTCCAACTAACGAAGTGTTCATCCCACCACCCGAATATAACATATTTATCCCATCCTGTTGTTTTCCCAAAACAATCCCCCATCCTCCTGTCTCTCTGCGTCTCTTCTCTCTTCTCTCTCTCTCTCTTTGGGGTCTACTGGTCAGAGGCCACGCCCATTTTTTTTGTTGGCGTTGCTGCGTCTCGGAGGCTCTCTCTATATATGGGAAAAGAGAGGGGGATCATTTCTGGTTGAGAGGAGGAGGAGGAGGTGCAACAACACTCTTTATTTTCCACTTTTTGACGGGATTTTTGAGATTTTTTGACCTACCTCTTGGAAGAGGAGACTGTCCTCTTCAATTAGGGAATTTTTGACCTACCTTTATTTATTTCGAAGGAATTTTAGAGGTTTCCCAGCTATACTTTCTCTGGCTCTTTCATGGTCCGATTCGGGAACAACCTGATTTATTTTTTTGGTTCTTTTTTCTACTTTTAGTCTACCTCAAACCATTATTAACATCTCACACTTTCTTTGTCACTGTAACTTTGTCAGTGTACTTTTTTCTTGTCTTGGTCAGTGTAACCTTCTACACTGACCAAATTTCTAGAACATTTCCTAAAAAACTGATATGCTACAAACTACAAATCTTAACGTGATAGTCTTCTTTGAGCTGAAAACGGTCTGAACCCTAAAGTGTCCGACAATTGGAAAAAATTCTCAGTGTAAAACTTTTGTCACTGTAACTGTTTTACAATGACCAAATTCCTAGACAAGATACTACAAATTCATCCTATTCTATCATTTAGCCATTTTAAATCGTTCATAACGACTAAATTCCTGATTTCCTTTCTACCAATTATTGATTTTAAATCGGTGTTTTTGTCGTTTTGGTCACTTTAACCTGGTCAGTGTAACCTTCTACACTGACCAAATTTCCAGAATATTTCCTAAAAAACGGATAATCTACAAACTACAAAACTTAAGATGAAAGTCTTTTTTAATCTGAAAACGGTCTTCTGAGCCCCAAAGTTTCTAAAAATTAATTGCCATTATAAAATTTTTGTCAGTGTAACTTTTGTCACTGTAACTTTTGCTAACTCCTCTACTATTACCAATTAGTCGTCGTCCTAAATGTGTTGTTTGTACTTCAAAAGGAACATTCTCTTTCTATATACCTCTCTCTCCCTGTGTTCCATTTCTTTTCATTCTTTTATCCCCTCCTTCCGTCCCCCTGAAAAGCATCCATTATTCACCACTACATTACTTTCTTTCTTTCATTTTACACTACTACTCCTCACCAGCTCATCTTCCTTCACAACCATTTAACAAGTTTACTAACAAATCTGGCGTGTCGACAGGCGCGTTTTTCGATTTTCAGATTAATCGGTCTGAAGCGCTTTCGTTTTTCTTCCATTTATGAGATTTTGACCAGTAACGCGCCTGAGGCACGCCAGACAATCCCCCAGACATTTTCTGTGTTTCCCACTCAAAAACGTTCCATTTTTAGGCCGTAAAAGTCAATTTTTGACCGAAAAGGTGATTTTTACGTTAAAAACCAAAAAAAATCACTAGTTTTTGGTCCAAACACTGTTTTTAATTTTCGAAATTGAAGTTTTTATTCAATTTTCAGAAATTCTGCAAATTGTCGTACGGTGTTTGCACACAATCGAAACTACCGTAACCTGATTTAATGTCAGGCGTACCTTCGTCGCGTTTTCAATGATATTTTGTAGGGCGACTTAAATGAGCTTTCTGCTGTACATTTTCGTGTGAAACGCGTCAAAGGCACGCCAGTTTAGAAAAAGACTAATTTTTCAAAGCCCGGATTCAATAAATTGTTGAACTTTGATGTTTGGCGCGTAACAAGTGTTTCAAAATTTCAAAATTTTGAAAGTTTCACGCCAAAGGCACGCCAGACACTCTTGAAACCTGAGACACACCCTGAATGTCATTATGCTTCTGGTTGCTTATAAGGGGAATATAGAAGTCAAATTTAATTTCGTTCTCTGTGTCTGCGTCTCTCTTTCTCTCACTTTGTTTCATTCATTACCTTCTCTACATACTCTCTGGGGAAGGCAGGTGCTCTCTTTTCCCCGTTTCTTGACGTCTCCTTAGACACCCCCTCCCATGGCTAATTCTTATTATTCTGCTCTCTCTCAATTTCTATAGAAAACAGTAGGAGTAATTATAATTAGGAGTACACTGACAAGTGTCCCCCCGGAGCAATTTGTTGACAGGTGTTGGATGAGAGATGGATTTTGTAAAGTGAAGAAAGTTACACTCACCAAAAAGAGGGGTTTTTGCTGAAAATGGTGTCTGGGGTGTCTTTTCTCATTAAAATTGGGATTTTTAGGTTAGATTCATTTAAAAATCGGGGTAAAAATTATTTTGGTCACTGCAAGAAAAAATGTTTGTCAGTGTAACTTTTTACAGTGACCAAGACGCGTTTTTTGTCGTCACACTTGATGTAAAAATTGGAGTCTGGCGCGCCTGTGGCGCTTTTAAATTGAGTTTCATTGTCGAGTTGTGGATGTCTGGAGTGTGTTTAGTGCGTTTTTTCATCAAAAATTGAATTTTTTGGTGAAATTCATTTAAAAATTGAGTGTAAATATTGGTTCGGTTGGTCACTGCAAAACATTTTTTGTCAGTGTAACTTTTTACAGTGACCAAGAAACCGCTAGCTTCGATATGTTGATGCTAACAGACTTTAAACTACAGTACTCCTTCTAAATTTTTTTGTAGTTTGTAGTCACTGTAAGCCTCTCCCCATTCCCCTTCTAGAAGTGATTTTTTTCTCGGAAATCTTCTTACATTACACACTTCAAACCGCGCTCGAGGTGCTCCAGCCACATCTTTTTTGCTCTGGAGCAGTGATGAAGCATTGGCTCCGGAAGGATTAGACGTTCGATTTATCTAGAATTCTAGGAAAACTTCACTGCCGGTCTTACTGTAACACCCGTCACAAAGGTTGCAAAATAATTTTTGTCAGTGTCTGTTTTTTTCCACTGTCAAATCTACTGGGACATCCAAGCTTCTGGACACACAGACAGACTCTCCTTCCTATCCAAATTTCAAATTTTCCCCCTTCTCAAACCGTCCCATCAATTCCACAATTTTGAAGGAAAAATTTAATTTGGCGCACCTCAGTCGCGTTTTTTGAAAAGTAAAAACCTACGGAACCTTATTTTTTCCTTATTCAGAATCTGATTGTGTCCTCCATCCTCCCCACACCGCCAAAAACGAAACTCTTTCTTCTTTCTTTTGCCTACTCAAAGAGCAATTCATCAATGCCATTCGAAATGGGACTTTTTGCTTCTTTCGGACAGAATAAGAAGACACTTTCACTTTCCATTTCGATGTCTGCGTCTCCTCCAATTCCACACTCTCTCCTAAAAGAGTATTGAGAAGAAAATGAACATCCAGGGGATTAGTTTTTCGTCGGGTAGCGGTAGCGGCACGACGGGAAGAGTCATGGTCAAAAATGGGTTCTTTTTTTGGGAAAGAGGGGGAGAGAGTCTGTCGGTTTGTCCAGATGTCCAAGTTTACAGTGGCCAAGTTACACTGACAAAATAATAAGATATCAATTCGCAATTCCTAAACAATTTTGAACTGCGGGAAGAGTCTGTGTTTCGGTCTGTCCGGATGTCTTAAAAACTATAGATTCTTGAAGTCCTGATGTCAAATTTGAATAGGGAGAGAGTCTGTCGGTTTGTCCAGAAGCTCGGATGTCCCGGAAATGATAGATTTGACAGTCCAAATACAGAGATATATTTGAAAAACATGAGTTTTTTAGTACGACTGTCCGTCCTCCTGTCTGTCTGTCCATCCAGATGTCCAATAATTCAATCTACCAATAATTTCAGCTACCTCTCCGCTCAACCTATCTCTGACAGTTTTGGCTCAAAATCACTATTTTGGTCACTGCAAAAAAAATTTTGTCATTGTAACTTTTTACAGTGACCAAGTACACTGACCAACAGATTTGTCTTTTCGTCAGTTCGTCTGTCTGTCCATCCAGATGTCTCATCAGTTAACTCTTTTGTCAATTCAATTCAATTCTTATTCTTGTTATCCCTTCCTCCTCCTCATCTCATTCTTCCTCTCTCATTCCCGGTCCCGGTCCCGCCCCCCCATCATCAACCACTCCCCCCTTTTCTCTTGTCCCTCCCCCACTCTATACTCGTTTTACTCCAGAAGTTAGGAGATACTACATACTGACACATCACCATCATCATCCATACGAATTGAATACACATAGTTGGGGGGCCGGCTGGAGGCTACTAGTCACTACTTTTGGGTGGTCCCTTTTTCGGGGTTTTTGGGATTCTTTGGGTGTTTTGAGATCGTTAGAATCTCAAAAATTTGTGAATTTCCTCAGTTTTTGAGTTTTTCCTGTTGCTGAAAACATTTTTTTTGTAAAATAATTTTTGTCAGTGTAACTTGGTCACTTTTTTTCGAACTGACCAACTCGTGATTATTTACTGTTTTTTTGTATTTCTGAATATGGTAGGTACCCTACATTTTTCGTCGACTAACTTTACATAGGTTTTTCGTAAAAATTTGTCAGTTACACTGACCAAAATCAAAAATGTCAGTGTAACTTTACAATGACCAAGCATTTTTTTAAATTATCAATGGATTCACATCATTCTTATTTTAGGTTCATATTAGTATGTTTTGAAATTTTTGACGTTTTTCAAGACCTTAAAACTAATGTCTAAAGTCTCTTTTTAGACTTTTTCTACTGTGTTTTGATTCTCAGATTCCGATTTTTCTGCTCTCCCTTAATTTTCCCATTTCTTTGACTCCATCTGATTATCAAATCCGGATTCTGGATTCTTCTGAAACGTTTTTTTTTCTACTAATTCTTCTGTTTTCTGTCAATTGTCGTCATTTTTCCATTAAATTTCACCAATTTTCAGACCACCCCAACTACAGTACTCCAAATGAAAACGAGAAGACTACAGTAATCCCCCCTCAGATAGACATGAAGAGTCGAATAAAAGACATCAATGTGATTTGGTCCCTTCTTCTATTTCTACTATCAAATGGAGTCGTCGTGAGTATTTTATTTTCAAAATTCCAAAAAATTATTGAAAAAGTCTTTAAAAACCAACAAAAAATGGTAAATGCTAAGGCTAAAGGTGTTTTTGTAGTTTGTAGTCTGTCTGGAGTGTCTTAGGAGCGTGTTTCATTAATATTTGGGAATTTTAGCCTAGATTCATTGAAAAATTGGGTAAAAACTATTTCGGTCACTGCAAAAAAAATTTTGTCATTGTAACTTTTACAGTGACCAAGTACAATGACCAGAGGCTTAGCTATATTTTGTAGTTTGTAGTCTCCCTCTCTCCCATATCCATTTCATTCACGCAACATTGCCCTTTCCTCTCTTCCCGATTATTCCCATCCCCTATTTTTTTTTCGAAATGTACAATTTTCGATGATACGGAAGCTAAATAGAAGGGAAAGAAAAGGGGATAAAGTGTAGGTCAAATGCGCGAAAAAGTGAAATACGGGCGGTATGAGAAGGGGGGGGGGGAGGCAGATGGGAAACATGAGGGGACAGATGTCAGAAGGGGAGAGGCTTAAAGGGAGACTACAAACTACAAAAAAGTGTTTTTTCTGATGGTCAGTGTACTTGGTCAGTGTAAAAAGTTACACTGACAATTTCTTTTCAAAAATTTTAATTTTTGATGAAAACCCTTCAAAGGCGCCCCAGATTTGCACAATTCGACAATGAAACCCTATTTAAAAGCGGATAGCGACAAAGGCCCGCCAGACTCCAATTTCTACATCAAGAGAGATAAAAAACGCGTCAACGACGCTCCAGACCTTTTTTTCGGATTGAAGTGAATCTCATTTCCAAAACGCGCGCCAGGCGCGCCAGACTTTTAGAATATTTTGGGTTCAGCATATTCACGCGTCTTACAATCGCGCTCTATCGAACTCGAAGAAAATTGTGCGCGAAACTGAGGGAATTAGAGAAAAAGAGACAATTCTCAAGGGGGTTTCGGTGGAGCGCAGTTGTAAGAACTGTGCCGAACTAACACAAACGCGCCAGTCAATTCTCTATTTTCTGATTGAAGCAATGTAAATCGTATTTCCAAAACGCGCCCCAGGCGCCCCAGTCTTTTCCAATATTTTGAGTTCAACATGTATACACTGTCAATATACTGACAAAAAAGTTGCACTGACAATTTTTGTCACTGTAACTACCAACTTTGAAATTCTGCGTCTCTCTCTCCCTAGAATATTCTTGTTCATTTCCACTTGAAATCTCAGCAAAGTGAACATGTTGTTGTCCTCCTCTTCCGGAAGCCTTCTTGCAACAAGAGATCATAAAAGAGAGCACCTACTCATAAAGCATATGCTGCTGTGCTCTTATTCCAATGCTTCGTCTCTTTTTGTGTCTGCGTCTCTCTCTCTCTCTCTCTCTCTCTCTCTCCTGGAGAATGCTCATGGAGAGAGAAAGAGAAGGAAATTGAATAAGGGGGGAGGAGTGTAGGTCAAAACAAATAGGAAACTGATAAAATCGGAAGCGAAAAAAATGCGTCAGTTGCTAGTTACAGTGACAAAATTGTCAATGTAACTTTTTTTGTCAGTGTATTGTCAGTGTATAAATGCTGAACTCAAAATATTGGAAAAGACTGGGGCGCCTGGGGGCGCGTTTTGAAAATACGATTTACATTGCTTCAATCAGAAAATAGAGAATTGATTGGCGCGTTTTTCAAAAAAGTTGAATGAAAAAGGGAATGGGTCGTCGTTGAAGCGTTTTTTCGGCACTCTTGATGTAAAAGTTGGAGTCTGGCGTGCCTGTAGAGATTTTGTTCTTCAAAAGTTGGAATTTTTGGGGCAGCTAAGATTCATTAAAAATCGGATAAAAATTATTTTGGTCACTGAAAAGAGAAATTTTTGTCAGTGTAACTTTATATAGTGACCAAGTAGGCTGGGTGATTAGCTTCAAGCATACTATGATAGTTCATATCTCCATCTTTGAAGAGTTTGTAGTTTGTAGTGTCTCTCTCTCCTAATGTCTTCAAAAACACAAAACTAGTACAATCTAAACATTGCTTTCCTCCATTTACCCACAATCGAATACATATATCCATTAAAATGCATTATCTCCCCTTTTACCCAAACAAAAACATAACACATCAGAGAAGGGGCAATGAATTTATATAATAATAATAATATCTGAATGCCTCCTCTCTGGTTGTATATCCATTTGGACTGACACCTCCCCCGTTGGTGTGAGGCATGGCAATGGACAATAAATGAAAAAAAGGCAGCTGGGGAGAGACGGGGAGAGGAGGACACGGCTTTTCCTGTGCAGGGAGACCAGATGTTAGAGAAGAAGGAAGGGGGATTGGGTTCTAATCTGATGTAAATCATAGCCTTTGGGGGATGTGAGAATGAGTAGAAACTTCATGGAATTAGTTTATTTTTACACTGACCAAAAAGTTACACTGACCATATACACTGACAAAATACAACGACAAAAAAAGTAAAGATTGACTGCCAACTATAAAATTTAGTAGTTTTTATGCAGCTAACCCTTCCTGGGTGGCATTTCAGGATTATCAGGCAGAATAGGTACGAGATGTTAGACACGGGCGGGGATAGGCTTCTAATTTATCAATCAAAGTACATTGATAAAATACACTGGCCAAGAAGTTACAATGACAAAAATGTACAGTGACCAACTTTTTCGAGTCGACTTCAAACTGCATAAGTGTGGGATTAGCAGCATGTCCAGCTGACTTTTCTAGATGACCTAAATTGTAAGAAGACTTTTCCAGTGTAGTGGTAGGGGGTAGGCTTCTTGATAATTATATGAGGAAACTACCTGAGAGCTGAGAAAATTGATTTTGAATTTACAATGACAAAATTACACTGACAAAAGCTATAGTGAAAATACACTGGCACAAGGTTAAACTGACCAAAACTTACATATTGATAATATACAGTGACCAAAGTTGACAACGTTCATTTTTGAAAAATCCGACAAAAAATCCAAAAAAAAGTCGTTACACCTTATCATTTTATTTTATGTTTCCCTCTATAAACAGGTTTTGAGCAATTCAATATTTTTAAGAAAACGTTTTTAAAATTTTGATATTTATACGTTTTTGTCTGTTTGTCATTTCGAAAAAGACGAGAAGACATATTTTCCATGTTTAATATTCATGAGGAAACTATTCTTTTCAAGAGGATTTGACTTTGTTGAGGATAAGGGAAACTACAAACTACAAATTAAAAATCTACAAAATTTTTGACTCGAAGCATCAACAAAAAACCAGAAATCAAAAAAATATTAATGAGCAATTTTTTGGAAAAATTCGCAAAACCTGTCCATAAACTAAGTCTTCATGCTTCTGAGAAGTCCTAATTCTCAACAAACTCCGATTTTGATGATTTTGTAGTTTGTAGTCACTAAGCCTCTCCCAATATGCTTCCTCTATGAATGAGTTCCAAATTCAGTGGGGTGTCAACAGACAAGTGAACACAAAATGAATAGGGGGAAGGGGGTCCCCTTCTAAAACCGAACAAATATATCAAATGACATGAATTATGCTCCATGTGGTTACATAGAGCATAGATAGATATATTAATTTCAATACGTCAAATTTTAGAAATTCGAAAAAGGGAGAGGGAGGGAATGAGGGAAAACTTGGTGGGGGGTCTTACTTCTAGTTTTGTAGTTTGTAGCCATTAGGCTAACAGATTACAAACTACAAAACTAGGGATGCAAAAAAAATCCTTGATTTTTAAAAAAATTGGTCACTGTAAAAAGTTACACTGACAAATTTTTTTCTCATTCACATCCAATTTTTAAATGAATTTTAGCCAAAAATATGAATTTTTGATGAAAAACGCTGTAAAGACACCCCAGACATCCACAATTCGGCAATGAAATCTAATTTAAAAGCGCCACAGGCACGCCAGGGATAATAATTGGTCAGTGTAAAAAAAAGAAGTTACACTGGCAAAATGCTTATTTACAGTGACAAAAATTTTGAGTGGTATGAAAAAAAGTTTAATAAGCAAAAATAAACCATTTTTAAAGAAAAAAAAATCAAAATTTCAGACAAAAACCCTGCTGAAACTCCCAACAACAGCACCGACGGGATGGTTGATAAGTGATTTACGATTTCAAAATCTAATAGGAGATAGAGAGAATGCAACACTACAACCATCAATATATAGTACATGTTTTCAAGTGGACGACGGACACAGAGTGAGTTTTTTAGTTGAAATTATAAGAAACTTTTGAAAAAAATAAGAAATCACTATTATTAGCACGGCACGCTTCTTACAACCGCGCTCTACCGAAACCGAAGAAAATTGTGTGCGAAATTGAGAGACTCAGAGAAAAAGAGACATTTTTCAAGGGAAATTTCGTGGAGCGCAGTTGTGAGAACTGTCCCGAGCTTAGAAAACTTAGGAAAATCCGTGTTTGAAAAAACTCGTCTCTAGCATACCTGCGACGGGTCTGCCGGGTTTCGTTTCACTCAATAATTGAAAAAATGTTTTCAAAAAAAGTCGAATTTTCGTTTTCAAATTTCAAAGGCGTATGTATACGGGATCACTGACTATTTTTGATATAATTTTTAAAAAAATTTGCGCATTATTTTATACTTGTCAAGGCCCCGATAATTGGCACTAAAACTCAAAATTCAATGTTTTCGAATTTTTTGATTTTTTTCCTCGAACAAGTCAAAAGTTAGACTATAATTCACAATTAGAAGAAGTTCTGGAAAATCATCAGCAATGTCCACACTTTCGATAATAATTGAAAAAAATTGGAAACATTTTCATCAATTTGGAGGTACCTTTTCTTGAAGTCGAGGGGGCCGGCCAACAAATAATTCAGAAAACTCGTGGCCTAGAAATTTAGAAATTTGACCAAATCTGGTGCACCTCTGGCGCTTCCGTCGTCATCGCAAATAGTTTAAAATCGAAATACCCTTGGAAAAGTTACCTAGAACACGCTTTTTTTGGAAACGATTAAAAATTCCAAAAATTTGAAAACATTGTGTTTTCCCTTATTTCCTGAACAAAAGGGTTACACTGACCAGCGTGACCAAAAATTTGACGAAAATTTCCAATTTCCAGATCACCACGAACACATCGATCAGTCAACTCCGCGGGGAGCTCTTCGAACTATTCCTCAACATCCAAGAGGACAATTTCCATCGTCTCGTCACCCTTCATCTCTACGTGGAACCTCCAAATAATTTGACCTACCACCAACACGCGAAATTTCTTGCTACAGTATACCAGTCGACCATCTACACTGACCAACCACCGGGCACATCTTTGGTATTCTCTGTGCCAATTTCCGTCGAAAATTATCGAAAAAACTCAAAAAATCCGGTGATTTCCCCGATTTCCCAAGTGCCCGACATGTTTTCCATTGTGCCACGTGGCGAAAAATCAATCGATATTCTATTGACACGGAATCTGGAGTCAGAAGACGTCAGGAGGCATGTCTTCTATCTTGGAGCATTTACTGAGGATTCAGGAGATGTGGTAAGTGCGCTCTAATGGCAAAAATTGTGAATTTTGATTTTTTTTAGGCGGCCCAAACCAAAGTGATCATCGACGTCGCGGATTCTGGAGACGTCAATTTTCTTCTGGAGTCAAAGAAGTCGACGGTGACTTTTGGAGAAAAGATTCCAGCGAATTCGACGGTTTTTGATGTGAAAAAGAGGTAGGCAACAAATACTACAAAGACTACAAACTACAAAAGTGAAGACCTTTCTGAATTTTGTCAGTGTAGAGCTTTTACACTGACCAAACTACACTGACAGAAATTTACTGCCAGCTACAAAGACTACAAACTACAAAACCTACAAAATTGAAAAAACTTCTCAATTTGGTCACTGTAGTACATTTACAGTGTTCATTACACTGACAAAAAGTTACTACCAGCTACAAACACTACAAACTATAAATACTACAAAGACTACAAACTACAAAACTGAGAATTTTTTTGAATTTGGTCATTGTAGCGCACTTACAGTGACAATTTTACACTGACCAAAATTTCTAACAGCTACGAATACTACAAACTACAAAGACTACAAACGACGAATACTACAGACTACAAACTACAAAGACTACAACTACTACAAACTACATAAACTACAAACTACAAATTTATTCCAGAAACGTGTCGGAACCCCTGCATTTCCACCTCTCCCAACCGTCCCGTTTCTTCCAAATCGATCAATTCTCGGGTCGCGTGTCAACTACCGTACTCCCCGTGGGTTACGGTATCTATCATATCCACGTGGTCGCCCGGAACAGTCGGAAACAGGTAAGTGCGCTCTATTGGACTTTTGAGAATTTGAATGTTTTCAGCACTCCGACGCCTGGCTGGAAATCGTCGTCAGGAGGATATCGAGGAATACGACGAATTCAGATGAGATTCAGAAGACGTCACGGTCACGACGTCATCTGGATGATTTGATATTCAGAATCAAGGAGAATTCGACGAGAGACGAGATTGAGAACAAGAAAATGGTATGGCCTAGAAAACTCTTGGTGGCCTAACTTTCCCTTTGGTGGCCTAACTTTGGTGGCCTAACTTTGGTGACCTAACTTTCCCATCGGTGGCCTAACTTTGGTGACCTAACTTTCCCTTTGGTGGTCTAACTTTGGTGGCCTAGAAACCCAAAATTTTCCAGAGAATTCCCCTATTCCCTGGCGAAACGATCGGTGAGATCACCGTGGCGAAAGAGTGGCTGAAAATCGATGACGATGGAAAAATCAATATTCTGAAAGCGTTGAATTTCGAAAAAATGAGTTCCATCATTGCGACGGTGCCGATTAATGGATTGCAGAGTAGTGAGTTATTTTTTTGAATAGTTTTGAAAAAAATTGAAATAAAAAGTTACACTGACAAAATACACTGACCAAATCAAAAAAAGTGTAGTTTATAGTCCTTAAGCTCATAGTATGTAGACACAGTTTTATCGAAAACGCGCCAAAGGCACGCCAGCGTTTGTAGATCCCCCTGAAATATTTTTCTTGATATTTTTTAATTTTGGAAAAAAAAACAAAAAAAGTTACACTGACCGAATACAGTGACCAAATTCTACACTGACAAAATGAAAAAGTGTAGTTTGTAGTTTCCTCGAATAAAGTTTTGTCAGTGTAAAAAAGTTACAATGACCAAAATTTAGGTACACACTTTTCAAGGCATTTTGAAGACTGGCGCGCCGTCGGCGCATTTTTACCCTAAAGCGAAATTTCGTTACCAATCACTTTAATAGTAACCACCGCAAAATCAAAACTGGCGCGCCTTCGGCACTTTTTGAAATTCCTCAATCCTCTAATGTAGAGGACGTTTTTTTCATTTAAAAAATCAGATTTTCAGTATAAAAATCCTTTTTTCAACCGAAAAATACCTCAAAAATCCTTTTCTGTGAACAAAAAAACGGATTTTCAGCTCCAAAAACCTGATTTCTTGTTAAAAATGTTGGTAATCCTAATTCTCAACTGTAAAATATCGGCCCGAAAGCGCGCCAGAGAGATTTTCTAGCCAATATGAGATTGAATCATACTTTCATAGATTTTTGATCTGGCGCACCGTCGCCGCTTTTTGAATTCATCAATCTCCAATCCTTGTGTAGCTAACACCCCTCAAGTCATCCGTTTCGAAAAACGCGCCAAAGGCGCGCCAGTAATTTCAAAATTGGTAGCTTGAAAATGTTCCGTTTGAAAAAGGCGCCAACTGCACCCCAGCCTCTTTTTTTGAAATTTGAGGATTTAGACGTCCTGGGAGGAAAAGTTACAATGACTAAATTCAATTTTTGAAAATCGCGTCGCAGGCGCCCCAGCGTGTTAGGTACCACCTGTTCCCCTTTGCTCATTCATCTAAATTAGTTCGAGTCCCTATTTCCACGTGTCATCAATCATCATTACTTTTTCTCTGCGTCTCTCACTCTCTCTCTCTCTGTCTAAATATATATATATAAAATGTATAATGATTTGAGTAGTCAGTGCCTCCTCCTTATGTCAAGAAATTTGGAGACTACTCAAAATTAGATTCCATTAGAAAGGGGGGGGACCTAATCAAATCTAGGAGATGGCTCCAGAAGAAGAAGACATCAGACGGATGTCAGTCAGTTAGAGGTCAGCAGAGATCTTAAGGGAGTTCCTGAGGGGGGGAGATCCTAATACAATTACGGAGAGAAATGGGGGTGGTCAGTGTAAGAAGGGGGGACTTTCTAATTTATACTTGTCAGGGGACCAACATGATATGAAGATGCTTAACAGAGCCTAAGCAGCTACCGGGGTGACAATAAATCCGTGTTGATTGTAGCGTCGTCAGAGACGGAGTCAATGATGATCAGAGCAAAAACCGAAAATTTTTCGAAAATTTCTGAAAACATTAGTTTTTCGGAGGCAGAAATCTTGAATTTGTATAAAAACGTGTAAGATAGACACCTATAAACTTGTTATTGAGTACAAAAATAGAAAAAATTTCAGGAAAAATCAAAAAAAGTTTGTCAAAAATGCTGACTACATTGATTTTTGTCAGTGTAACTAGGTCACTGTTTTTAGCTCCAAGTTATTTGCAAACATTAATTTCCTGAACTTTTCCCTTATTTTTTCTCAAGATTCCTCAAACAATCAGTCTTGAGAAGGTATTCCCATGGAAAAAATCGGATAGTTTTCGAAAAAAAATTGAAAAAAAGTTACACTGACAAAGTACACTGACCAAATACTACACTGACCAGATCAAGAAAAAGTGTAGTTTATAGTCTTTAAGCTCAGCAAAAATACCCCGCTAGTTCTACTTTTGAGATTGACCTGAAAATCACAAAATTGAGAGTTGGAAGGTTTTGTAGAAGAATCAAATTAGAAAATCTTTTGAAACCTTTCAAAAGAACAGGCTCTTATGAAAACTGTACCGGTTTTTTGGTGATTTGTAACTGAAACTGAGCAGATACTAAAACACTAAAACGAAAATGTTTCAAAAATTATGGAAAATCCAAGATTTTTAGTCTAAAAATCCTGTTTCGGCTCCACAAATTCTCCAAAACTTGCAATTTTAGTCTCTCCAAACATCTCCGAATCTCCTCTCTCTTCTTGTTTTGATCACAGTTTCCCCTTCTACTAATTGTGCTCATTACATTAAATAGATTATGCTCCTCTCTTCTCTATCCATCCCAACGGAAACCTCATGAAAACCCGAAAAAGCGTGGTGCCGAAACAACAAAAGAGAGGCACAATCTGCTGTCCGTCTTTCTACTCAAAAATCGGAAATGTGTCTTTTTAATGTGGTCGCCTCTTTTGGCGGAAGACGATGACATAAGCCAATTCATCTTACTTAGGACATGAGGCTGAGGGAAACTAGAAATGCGCCGCAGGCGCGCCAGCCTATCACAAAAAGTGGTTGATTACACTGACCAAGTTACAGGGTCCAAAAGTGTGTTTTTTGGGAAAAAAAGTTTGAAAAAGCACCAACGATTAAACCTCCATGACCAAATACATTTTTTTTGTTGAAAACGCGTCAAAGGCGCCCCAGACACGAATTTAACATTTACGCCTTTAGTAAGAAGCTGTGAAGGTTACACTGACCATACATGTTTCTTGAAAACGCGTCAAAGACGCCCCAGCTTCGTTTCAGAACCTTAAGGCTATTCACTCCTAGAGGTTACACTGACCAAATTCAATCGTCTTTTTTGTTGTTGAAAATGCGTCAAACGCGCTCCAGCCACTCTACTAGTCATGATTATCGAAGTGTTCCAGGCTTGTAGGAACGCGCGCGAGGCGCGCCAGCCACACATGCTTAGAAGGTTACACTGACCAAGTTACAATGACAAAAAGTGTGATTTTTCAAGAAAATTTGAAAAATGCGCCTACGACACCCCAGCCTCTACCCAAAAACTGGAGACTTTAGACATCCTAAGAAGGAAAGTTACAGTGACCAAATTGTTTTTGTTGGAAAATCCTTTTTAAAATCGCGTCAAAGGCGCCCCAGTCGGCATCTACAAGGCTTTCGAGGATTCACTAACCATTTGGTCTTGTAGGAACGCGCTCAAGGAGCCCCAGCTACATTCCCCCTGTAGCTTAGAAGCTTACACTGACAAAGTTACAGTGACCAAAAGGCGTCACCGACACCCCAGATTCTCTTCCCTAAAACCTCCAGTTTCTGAGAAAGAAAGTTACAGTGACCAATTTTTTCATCCTTTTTGAAATCGCGTCAAAGGTACCACAGCCTCCTGCTCTAATCCAATATATCTTGTGTACGCATTGAGGCATGGTCTAAAAGGGGGCACCTAATCTCCCCTTCTCCTTCTATGGATCAAGTGTAATCCTCCTCGTCTCTATCCAAATGAGGTGTCACTCTGGGGGACCCTTGCATCACCCCCTCCCGATTACACTGACCAAAAAAAGAAAAAGGAGAACATCTGCTCTCTTCAGTTGAAGAAGACGAAGGGGAGACTCATTTCTCTAAGTGACTACTTTTTTTAGGGTGGTTGAGAGATAAATTGGGTGTCACCACCGGTCACCCCTCATGAAAAGGGGGGGACCAACCACCCACTGGCTAGTAATTGCGCTAAGAAGCTCGGAGACTCTGATTGATGGATTTGGGACACCACAGAGCCTACAAACTACAAGAACTTCGAAAAATGTCAAGAAATATGTTTCAGGGGATCAAAAAACGCTGGCGTGTGTTTTGGTGCGTTTTTTAATGAAAAAAAGGTGTCCTCATGCCGTACAATAATCTATCACATCTTCTTCTGTCAGGAGTTTTAATGAAGTCTGGCGTGCCTTTGGCGCGTTTTTAAAAAATTGTATCAAGGAGCCTTAGACGCGTCTAGCAAACCCTTGCTTAGTTGGAATCTGGTGTGCTTTTGACGCGATTCTCAAAAAATAATGGAAACAGGAAAATTGCAAAACAGCTGGTTTCAAACCGGGATTTAATGTGATTTTTAGTGTCTGGCGTACCTTTGACGCGTTTTCTGTGCAAATTCTGACCGTAAATCGTCACAAAATGTTTGGTTTGTTAATGTCAGCATAGCATTTTATGACAAAAATCAGCAAAATTTAGCTTTCTATGTTGAAATTCTATTGGAAATTGGCAATTTAAAGTCTAGGGGCGCACCTGAGACATGTTTTCGCAAATTCTGACTAAAAATTGTCAAAAAATTGTTGGTTTTTCATTGCCAACGTAGCATTTTATTGTTCCTTTGTGTCTGGTGCGCCTTGGGCGCGTTTTCATTTAAAATTGGCGTCTTTTGGTATGGTTCTAATGTAAAAAATGACAAAATTTAGTTTTTCTGGTTAACAAAGGGGAAATTTACAGTTTCAGTGGTGTCTGGCGCGCCTGAAAGCAGTTTTTTGCCTGAAACGGTTACTGTATATTCTACTCATTTTTAACCTGATAAAAGTTGAAATCGAGCAATCTGGAGCACCTTTGTAGCGTTTTTAGACTCTTAGCCACTACGCACTTTTAAAGTCTGTCAACCATCTGTTAGCTCGTAAGTTCCTGTGATAAAAAGTAGTTTTGAAGAACTTCTGTTCTCTTCTCTTTGTGTCTGCATCTCTCCACATCCTTGTACTATTTCATTTCCACTTGGATAGTGACAACAACAAAAGAAAGGAGAAGCAGGGAGGAGATAGTGGCATATGTGTGTGTGTATTCGTGCACGCGCATATATTTAATAAATGAAAACATATGGATAAACAAGAGACAGGCAGAGGAAGCAGGAGGGGGATTTGAAATTGATAGAAGAATTCGAAGGTTTTGAGGGGGGCCTATCAGAGACAGGTAGAAGGGGGAACGTTTATGAAAAATAACAGACTGAAAAAATTTGTCACTGTAACGAAGTAACACTGACAAAATACAGTGACCAATTATTACACTGACCACATCTAGAAAAAGTGTAGTTTGTAGTCTCCTCAAAAGTTTTGGTACAGGTAGAAAGGGGAAAGTTTATATTGAATTGAGATCCCGTCGCGACGTTTGGTTTTTCATTTGTTTTCAAGATATATGCAAGTTTACATAGTTGCGGTGCTTTTAAATTGAAAATAGGCTGACAAACCCGTTCTCTAAAAACTGAATTATTTATTAGATAGAAAACATATTTACAGTAAACTTTACATAATTTCAACCCAAAAACAATTGAACAGTATCTATGTTTACTGGAAATCCGGATCATCAAACGGAATCAGAACATCATCATTGATCGTCGGTTTCGACTTCCCTCCATGTAGACGGGCTCCCAGAGCACGTGCTTCTATTGGCAGCTGAAAATAGTGAAAGAGACATGGGAGTACAGGCTACAAACTACAAATTGACAAAAAGCTCACAAATTTTTTTTGGTCAGTGTAAAAATTTTTTACACTGAACAAAATTTAAACTTTTTTTGACAGTGTAGAAACTCAACCCTCATTATTATTTTTACTAATTTTGTAGTTTGTAGTCTCCCTAAAACTCACCGCTGAATGCACAAAGCCCGCCCCATTCGGAGAGTTGACTTGAATTTGTAGATTCGATAATTCCGTTGTAGTCGTCAATTTCTCGGAATCGGAATTCTTTGGAATCTTTCCAGCTACAGTAACCACTACCAGAATAGTGAGAATTGATAGAAATCGAATAAAAAGTTGCATAATTTTTGTCAGAGAATAACGGAATGATAATGACCAGCTGTGTGTTGATATGTACAATGACAATAAAAAAAAGATAAGAAAGTGTCTAGTTTTGTACCCTCCCCTCCCCCTGATAAAACCTAACTGATCAAGTTTTTTGGGCTGGTTTTTCGTTTGGAACGGTTTTTGGGTATTAGTCATGATGCATGCAACATTATTATACAAATCTATACAGTTGGAAAGAGACTACAAACTACAAAATGATTTTTGCAGTGACAAACTTTAACATCGTCTGGGGAGCCTGCGGCGCGGTTCTTATGTCTATAAGAAACTTAGACTGCTACAGACTTGTTACGATAGAATTTTCGATTCTTTTGTATTTTTTGAAATTAAAAAAAAAGTATAGTTTTCGACTCAAAATTTTAAATTCAGCATTTCAAATTGAATATGTATAATAATTTAGGCAGTTTTACCCTAAATTTTAAAAGGTTCTCAAAAATCTGGCGCGCCTGCGGCGCTTTTTCTTTCATCTTAGGAACAAAGGGTCATTTCAGTTTGAACTTCACAAAAAATGTTTGTCTGGGGTGCCTTTGACGCATTTTTCACAAAAAAAAAAAGAATTTAGTCAGTGTAACCTTTATAATGAGATGATCCGTCTGTTATTCGAAAACCAACTGGGGTGCCTTTGACGCGTTTTTTAAAAACATGTGGTCAGTGTAGCTTTCCTGCCCAGGAACTGGAAGTTTTAGAAAAGAGGCTGGGGTGTCGGTGGCGCGTTTTTCGAAAAAAATCACTTTTGGTCACTGAGACTCGGTCATTGTAACCTTCCAAGCTTTCAATTGGTGTGACAGTCTGGCGCGCCTGTGACGCATTTTCAGTTTCTCTCCCACTCACGAAGTTGGTGCGCCTTAGACGCTGTTTTCTCTCGAAAAAATGAATTTAATCAGTTTAACTTCTTCTTTCCTGATAACGCGCCCAAGGTGCGCCAAACTTTCTAAAATAAAAGTTTACTACGTTATCAGTAGAATAAAATGTCCCTATACCTATGTTAACTCAAATTTTTCTGAATTTTCATAAAAAATGAAAAACTATTTTCAGGCCGCACCCAGACGATTCGAATCCATGTGGAAGATGTCGACGAACCGCCCAGTTTTGTGAATTCTCCGCTTCCTATGCTCGCCGTGGTCCCTCTGAATCCAACAATCGGACGGATTGTCTATCAATTTGTGGCACGCGATGAGAATGGAGATGGCGATTCGAATGTTCTGTACAAGGAGATCGATGTGATTCGTGAGTTTTTTACTCTATAAAAACGCGTCGTAGGCGCGCCAGACTGTGATGAAGTGATGAGAAGCGTACTTGTCAAGAGCTGGCCCCGGCTTGAAAAATTTGCCTATTTCTTCATTTTTTCATTAAAAATGTGATTATTTTTGAGGATTTTTTAAAATTTCTTTTAATTCTGACTAATAGTCGGAAAAATTTTTGCTTTTTTCACAATAAAAATTCGGAAAAAATTTAATTTTCCCACCAAGTTAGCTATTTTTAAAGGCGCATATCTCAAAAGTGGGCGGAGCTACTAGAAAATTATAAATTGCAAAAATAAAGAGAAATTCAAGATCACTATTTTCATAGTTGACACCTTCTTGATAGCTCCGCCCACTTTCAAGATATGCGTCTTTTAAGATAGACAACTAGAAGACAAGTGAGGCTTTCCCAGATACCTAATTTTAAAGTCGGATAACTCAAAAGTGGGCGGAGCTAGAAAAAACCCGTCAACTACAAAAATGGAGAGCTAAAATTGATCTATTAGGTTGATGCATAAGTTTCTTTCTTTTTTTGGGTAATTTTTGGTATGAAATTTCTAGAAGACTAATAGTTCACATAATAAGAAACATTGTTGGTTAGTACCTATAACTCATTGTGATTATACCTGTGACTTGACGTCCACCATCCGTTTAATCTCAGCCGGAGGCACGTCAAAACACTTGAGTAACCCTTTTTTGCTACCACTTTTCGTCTCCATTTTTTTACTAGAAAATGTTGACAAGAATGGGTGAGCTATTCAGAATTAAAACAAGCAAGAAATGTCATTTATAAAAAACAAATAAACGCATTCCAACTAAGCAACGATAGTTCAGTGCGGGTCCCTGACGAAAGGTTAGGATCAGAAATTTAGGAGTGTGCGAGTATTTTCGATATTTCTTCAACTGTAGATAGGGAAATCGGTGGAAATGTTAGTTATTGAGTAAAGTAGACATTGATGTTTTTAAATTTACTTTGTTTCCAATATTCACATCATTTGTTCTTTTTCGCAAGAAGCCCCAAGTCAACATCATCAAAATCACGTGATTTTTGAGTTTGATGAGGCCTACTGCTCCAAGCTCTGAAGCAATCCACTAAATATTTTGCACATTTTCAGATCAATGTATGTACTATTGATTACTTACAATAAAATAATTCAGACTTGTTTGTGAGCGTTGAGAAGAGACCTAGACTCCACTTAGGTCTACTACACAAAATTTCTCGAAAGAGCAAAAATCATAAGAAATTTATCAGCCAAGTTTTATCACTTAATTTGATAGCTGTGTCATAAACTTTTTTATGGCATAACTTACTCATTTTCCCCTCTAACTTTTACAAATAGTTTGGTACAAATGTTCTCTCAAATATTTTTGTAATCTGTTTGAACCCAGCTGAACCATGATTTCTCGTTGCTCTCAATAGTCTGATCTTAACTTTTTTGTTTTCAACATTCCGACTGAAAATTAAAATGTGATAACAAGATCAAGTCTTGTTTTATAAATTGCAATTAATTTCTTATAAAGATCTTATTATTTTGATACCAATGCGACAAAAATCAAAAAACCTTCCAAAATAGGCATTTGGTTGGCGATCAAAAAATCCATCGTTTTCACGAGCGGAGTGTCTAGGCACCAACTTGAAACATTATATGTTAGCCACTAAAGAGGTCATAAAAATGCAAAAATGTTTGGGTTGAAAAACAACCTCATCGCTTAGAGACCGGGGACCAAAGTCACACCTTCAAAAAAGAAAGAAACTTATGCATCAGCCTAATACAATTTTGTAATTGTTAGTTTTTTGTTTGCTCCGCCCACTTTATAGCTATTTCAACAAGATCCTCATTTTTGCGTTATTTTTGCGGCGAAGGCGCACCAGCCGATTCTAGCGCCGCAGGCACCCAAAGCAGTTATAGATAAGCACGGGGCCTTAACAAGTATGGAATTTACATTTTTTTTTAAACGCGTCCAACGCGCACCAGACCATACCAAGTTTTTCTTTTTTTTCCAGCCGCGGGTTCGTTCTCAGTCGATTCGAAATCTGGAGTCGTCCGTACTGGATGGAGTAAATATGAAAGAGGAGAGACATACCGTATCTCAGTACAAGCAATCGATATGACACCCACTGACAACTCGACATCTCAACTATCGGAAGTGGCGATTCTCGAGATTCTAGCTGATGAACGGCCGCCGCAATTCGCGAAACAAGAGTACGAGGTGACGGTGTCCGAAGATAATTTGGTGGATTATAGGTAAGAGTTTGAGGAAGGTGGGGTGTCTAAAACTTGTGTGAATTTGGTATGATAAAGTTTAGATTATTTTTCTAGTTGACAACTTTTTTATAGTTCCGCCCATTCTTGAGATACACGCAGTCTAACGTACAGTGACAATTTTGTCAGTGTAAATTGTCAGTGTAGGTTGGGAATTGTTTGAGATCCTGTCACACTTCCGGTGTTGTCAGATAATTTTAATTTTTAACCAGTTTTGTAGATCAAATTGCGCTCTATATTTTTGTAGTTGACAACGTTTTGATAGCTCCGCTCACTTTTGAGATATGCACCCTTTAAGATGTTACACTGACCAAGGTACAGTGACAAACAGAGATGAGCGGAAGAAGCTCCTTAAATTGGCGGAGTAGCTTTTCTTTGGGACGGTAGCAAAAAGTGTTCAATAGATGAAATTTGCAGCATAAATTTGTCTATCGAGTAGAAAAAACAGGACATTAACTTAAGATATTAAAAAATAAACGAGTTACAGTCCATTTAAGCCTGTATTCCTCCTTCCGCTCTGAGGTCATTTGGCGGAAGGCGGAATACAAGTCTTAATAGAATACAAACTACAATTTTCATTGCATAGGTTTAAACAACAAAACTTGGGTAAATTCGTAAACCAAAGTTAACTTTGGTCACTTTACTAATTTCTCCCCTCCATTTCAGTGTGGTCGACGTGAAAGCGCAATCATTTCGAAGCATCGAGGACGGTCGTTCGAAGGGACCCATCATCTACTCCCTCGAAGGAGACACCCCAGACGAAACGAAATGGTTTCGAATCAATCCGTCAACAGGGATAGTTCATTTAACAAGACAACTCGACTACGACGATCAATCCCTTCCGAAACAACATCAACTGAAAGTGACTGCTCGAGAGGACAACCGAGAGAGCCACGTGGCATTGACTATTCGGATTGATGACGTCAATGACAATATTCCAATGTTCACTCGTCCACTGTATACTGCTCAAGTCAGGGAGGATATCCCGCTGAATCAGACTATTTTGAAAGGTAAGGGCTGGGGCGTCGTTGGCGCGTTTTCAGATTTCTTGGTTTTAATTCGTTAGGAAAGCTTTTTCGGGATACTGCACCACCGATTGTGAGCAAACACCGACGACAAAATGCCAAGTATTTGAAATTTGTAAGAATACCGTCTAGATAGGCGTAAAAAGGGCCGGGAATTCGAATTTAACATGGAAGTGTCTGGCGCACCTTTGGCGCATTTTAACATTGTCATGTCTTAAAGATGGCTTCGTGAAATAGTCGATTGAGAACAACGCAAATACTAAATAAAAATTTTGAAAAAAAATTGGTGGCCTAACTTTTGGAATTCTAGGCCATTGAGCTGAAAATCATGCTTTACGAGTTTTTGCGGTGTTTACATTTGGAACCTACGAATATTCCAAAATTTTAAGAAGATGGTCCAACTTTTAAGAAAATTTGGTTTTCTAGGCCACCATACAAAACACCGTGTTTTAATCGTGTTTTGAGTTTGAAAACACCTTAAAACACTGAAAAATTGAGAAATTCAAAAAAATTCGATGACCTAATTTTTTTTCAAAATTTTGATTTTCTAGGCCATCAACTTAATTTCGCAGTTTCCACCAATTTATCGAGAGCCATGAAATTGTAGTTTTGTAGTCACAGTCAGATGCACTGTAGGCGCGCTTTCCAATCTTTAAGAAACGGAAAAAACGCGTCTCAGGCACCCCAGATTTCTGAAAAACTTGGTCACTGTAAATTGTCAGTGTAACTTCTACAATGACCAACTTTCAAAGAGACTACAAACTACACATTTTCAGTGACCGCCATCGACAAGGACTCTGGCGACAACTCTCGTATCACTTACTCCCTGGACAACCAGAATTTCTCAATCAACGAGAACGGAGAGATCAGTGCAAAAGTCCGTTTAGACGCCGATCAATTCAACGAACGACACTTTGTCTACCGTTTCAATGTGACCGCCCGTGATCACGGACACACGAATCAGTTGGAAAGTACGGCGATGGTACATATCCGGACGGAGAATACGAATGATGAAAGTGCGGTTTTCTTGCCGACCAGTCAGTATACTGCATTCGTGGCCGAGGATGCACAGGGAGGGACTCCCGTTATTCAAATACAGGTACGGTCATAATGTGTCCTGGTGTGCCTACGGCGCTAGAATCGTCTAGGGCGCCTTCGGCGCAATTATGGTTGGTGGTGAGGGAGGAGAGCATCTTGTTGAAACAGCTATCTTTAAAAAAGAATACCTAAAAAGTGGGCGGAGCCAAGGGAACACGGTCAACTACAAAAATGTAGCCCTGGGTGTGATCTACAATTTAGTTGTTGACAGTTTTTTTCTGGCTCCACCCACTTTCGAGATAAGCGTCTTTGGATATGCCTGCGGCGTGAGAATCCAAAAGCTGGCGCACCTTCGGCGCAAATTGTCGTGACATGTCTGCGACGCAAGAATGCTTATCTATAACTGTCTAGGGTGCCTCCGACGCTAAAATCGTTATACAGAACAGGCTGGCGCGCCTTCGGCGCAAACAGATGTGTCAACGATGCTGGTATAGGCCGGGGCATCTTCAACTTTGAAGCGTTAATTCTCAAAAGTGGGTGAAGCTACTAGAAATTTGTAAATTGCAAAAATGAAGAGAAATTTAAGATTTCTATTTTCAAAGTTAACACCTTCTTGATAACTCCGCCCACTTTTGAGATATGCGTTTTTAAAGACAGACAAGTAGAAGACGTGTGTCAGTGTAACTTTAAATGGCGGCGCTTAGAACGTTTATATCTTAAAAGTGGAAGGAGCTGTTAAAAAGTTGTCAACTACAAAAAATGTACCTCTAGATTTAATCTACAATTTTGTAATTGATTGTTTTTTCTGTGCTCCGCCCACTTTTTAGATATGCGTCTTTAAAGATGAGCACTTGCCTCACCTTGGCTTAAAAATGCATTTCTTTAAAAGTACATATCTCAAAAGTGGGCGGAGCTATCAAAAACTTATCAACTACAAAAATGTACCTCTAGATTTAATCTACTATTTTGTAGCTGACAGTTTTCTTTTGACTCCGCCCACTTTTGAGATACGCGTCTCTAAAGAGAGCTGTTTCAACAAGATCCACCAATCCCTCACCAGCAATCATTTTGGCGCTAAAGGCGCCCCAGACGATTCTAGCGCCGCAGGCACCCCAGACAGTAATAGATAAGCATTCTAGCGTCGCAGGCACCATGTCTGCGCCAAATGCGCCCCAGATCATGGATTCTAGCATAACTATTTTAATCACCATCCATATTTCCAGGCCCGAGACGCAGACCGTGACGAAGTGACCTACTCGTTCCTTGACAAAAACGAGCGTTCCACTCAAACCATGAATCTATTCACAATCGATCAACACACGGGACTCGTCAAGTTGAGACATGGAGTGTCTCCAGTCGATTTGGCTGAAACACCAAATCCCATCAATCTGACTGTAATTGTACAGGACGACGGGAGTTGTTGTGTCTATCCGTCGAAGACTCATGCTTCGTATGCCACGTTGTTAATTGGGATTGAGGATGTCAATAATAATAAACCAGAGTTTCCAGGTACAGTGACACAAAAAAGTTACAGTGACCAAAAAAAGTTACAGTGACCAACATGCCATTTTTTGGAGATACAGTAACTCAGTCAAATAAACTCCAACTTTTGAAATTTTATTATTTTTGAAATCAGCTTATCGAGAGCTTTCAAATGAGTATAATCATGCCCATATTCGCAGAAAATTGGGTCCCATCACGAAAAGTACAGTAACCCGGTTGCCGGTAGGTCAAAACTGAACATGATTGGAATGAGGTCATGATTATACTTATTTGAAAGCTCTTGATAAGCTGAATACGTTCGTGGTGTTTTCAAAAAGATTGAGAAGGTGTTGACCGAGAAAAATGTGAACAAAATTAGGCCACAATTCTAAATTATAGGAATCTCTGTAACTTCTTCTTATTTTGTCAAATATTTTGTTTCTAACCATTCCTCTTTTTCCAGACTGCGCCCGTTACTCAGAAATCGCTAAAATCCAGGAAGGAACCTACAAATCCGACCCTCCAACCATTGTGAAAGTGGAGGCGACAGATGATGACTCGTCAGCCAACGGTGATATTGTATACTCTCTGTATTATACTCAATCGGAGAGTCGGAAAGCGTTCGTCATCGATCGGCATACTGGAATACTCACACCTTCTCCACATGTTGTGTTTGATAGGGAGACAAGGCCACGGGAGGATGTTACTGTCAAAGTGAGTGGGGGGGGGGGTGCAGACTACAAACTACAAACTTCAAAAAATACAGATTTTTGTGCCACTGAAATTTTGAAGCAGAGTCTAGATGAGTCATAATTGGAAGTTTACATTGACATAATTACAAACACTTCGAAAGGCTTCAAAAAAATGAACCAATTTTTGGAAATTTTTTTCGAAATTTTTTCATTTTTCCATCAAAAATGTGATCATTTTAGATGACTTTTCAGAATTTCCTCTAATTCTAAATGATGTTCGAAAATTTGCCTTTTTCGCGAAAAAAAAAATGAAAAATTTCTAGAAAATTTCATTTTTGAATTTTGCGGCCCAATACCCGGACCTTGACAAGTATGGCCAAAACTTTCAGATTAACGTTGAGGCTGAGTCAAGTTTTGTAGTTTGTAGTGTCTTAACAGCTAGCTAATGAGCAAATCTAGATGATTTAAATATTACACTGACAAAATACAATGACCAAATATTATAGACTACGAAAACGAATTTTCGGTTTTTTGTAGTTTCGAGCCAAAACAGAGCATAGTCTTTAACTTTTTTTTCTTTTTTCTAGATAGTGAGGTAGTCTTTCTTAGCCGCTATCAACCGCACAGGATGTTGTGAAGAAGTACAAAATATGAAACAAAAAATCAACCGTACAGTTTACACTGACAAAAGTTACACTGACAATTATACACTGACCAAATAATGCACACCATACAAGTAAGCTGAGCGTCATAAAAACAATTCACTACAAACTAAAATTCCGAATCTAAATCAATTTCCAGGCAACCGACCGCGGCGACCGTCCGCTCATTGGTTTCTGTCAATTCTCGGTGGAAGTTGTGGACGTGAATGACAATTCTCCACAGTTCGAACGTCCCTCCTACGAGACATCTGTCTCCCGGTTTGAATCTATCGGAACCTCTGTGATTACTGTATTCGCGTTTGATAACGATGCAGCACACAATGCGGAAATCTCCTATTCTTTGGAGGTGGACTCTACGGCAGGTGAGAAATATCTGGAAATATGGCTGGGGTGCCGTGGGCGCGTTTGCAGAATTTATTAACTGGCACTAAAATTTCAGTCCGAAAACCACAAACCGTGAAAAACCGGTTTTTGCTGAGGCTAACTTTATTTTATAGTTTGTAGTCAGTTAGCCTCAATATACTTTGCTGAGGCTAACTGACTACAAACTACAAAATTGACTTGGCCTCGGCGAAAATTGAAATCGCTAAAAACTCTGCGAGTTTTTATCGGATTTTTGTGATTTTTGAATTAAAAGATAGCATATTTGCTAGATTTTTTTTATTTTCTGCAATTTTCTAGGCTATAAAACATAACTTGATATGTAGATATTCAACTGTTTTTGATAATCTCTGTCAGGAAATGAATGGACAGTTACAGTGACAAAAACTTACAATGACAAAAAGTTACAAAGACAAAATCTTAAAATTCTGTGTAGTTTGTAGTCTATAATTCCAATATCTTCCAGGCGAAGAGCATCAAAACGACATTGATTTCTTTGAACTCGTAAATCGCCGATCCGGAGAGATCACCCTGATCAAATCGATTCCAATGAAGACTCAAAAGTTTATTTTCAACGTGATAGCCGACGATAACGGAATGCCGGATGCCCTTCAATCGACCGCCCAAGTCGTTTTAAACGTTTTGGACAAACAACAGAAAGCACCGAAATGGCAACTATCACCAGACTGCAAATCAGTGATTACTGTAGCCGAGAACGTGGAAATGAATAAAGTGATATTGAGATGTCGGGCGGTTTCATCTGGAGACTCGAAGAAGAAAAGTGACGTCATCTATAAATTGACGGCGTCGGCTGGAGGACAGGGCCAATCGAAAGCCGAGTCGAAATTCCGACAGTTTAATAAATTTGAGAATGGAAACGAGTGGGTTGAGGTGGCGATTATGGAGGGATTGGATTACGAGCAGGTCAACAATTACACGTTGACACTCACGGCTACGGTATGTGTGTAGTTTGTAGTTTGTAGTTTGTATTTTGTAGTCTGGAAACTTAGTCGTCAGCCCACTGGCCTCCGTTGGCCCCCAATAGAGTTACACTGACAATAGAGTTACTTACACTGACAAAAGTTAAATGACAAAGTCAACAGTTTTTTTCAAATTTTTCAGCTTTAACACCTTGAAAAATCAACATTTCCTGCTTAGCTTCAGTCAAGTTTGTTGAGGCTAACTGACTACAAACTACAAAAAAACAGTTAGCTTCAGCAAAAAGACGGATTTTTGAAACACACTGACAAAAGTTACAGTGACCAAATTTTTTCTTGTTTTTTCTGAGTTTAACCATTTTTTGTAGTTTGTAGTCTCTTCCAATTTTTAAATTTTTTTCAGGACATGACATCCCACGTGGCATCTACGAAGACATTCGTCGTTGAAGTGATGGACGTGAACGACGTGGTTCCCCAATTCACAGTTGACTTGTTCACGGGAACAATTGATGAAGAAATGACACCGAATGAGTATTTGGAGAGGTACTGTAGGGGAGAGGGGTACTGTAGGGAGAGTACTGTAGTCTGAAGAAGATTACGGTAACCGGAAAGCTGCTGGAAATTTCGAACAAAGTGGAAATGAACAAAGAGAAAGAAAATTTGAGACTGTAAGCGTTGTATCTCGGTCGGTTTTGGAGTTGGCTGGATTCTAAAAACAGATTCCAGATTCTCACGAGTTTTGCTTTCTAATGGTCTAAATTGTGTTTTTGAAACACTACATTTTAGGTAATTTATGACAGAACTAGTAGAAAACTCTAAAAATTAAAAATATCAATTCAAAACGATTTCCAACAGGAATATCTTAACAATCTGGCTAAAAACTATAGGATTCTAACTGATATTTTTGTTAAGCATAGTCCAATTACTTCATCCACCAATTTTCAGAGTTTTTCATCCAGCAGTTTCAGTGAAATCAGTCAAAATAGGACCCCCTCTCACTTAACTTTTTCTGGAGGCGATACCTAAAATTAGTTCCAAAAATTTGAATAAATTTGGGCAGTAGATATCAGAATGAAGGTGTCCTAAAAGTGGGCGCCGCCTGATTATCAACCTTAATTAGTTATGGAATCCTTGACGATGGTCGTCACTGAAAATTGTAGTTTGTAGTCTCTGAAATTTGAATCTTACATTTGGTCACTGTAGAAGTTACACTGACCATTTACAGTGACCATTTTTTCAGTAGTGGGTGAAGCGTCTTCTTCTCCAATTAACCGTTAATTAGTCAAATTAACCCTAATTACTTGTTTCAGAACCCAAGGAAAACCGATTGTTACTGTGAAAGCAATCGATACGGATTCCGATGGTCCCCAGAATGAAGTACACTATCGGATAGTCGGTGAAGCGAATGGAGAAGAGACGAAACACTTTCGAATTGACGAGTTGACCGGAGAAATATTCCCCAATGAAAAGTATGGCGTGACGTTGACGCGTTTTTTGAAAACTTTGAATTTTTTCAGATTCGACCGCGAAAAAGTTGATATGTATATTCTCACTGTGGAGGCAAGCGATCGGTCGGTTTCAGCATTGCCAGGAGCAAATGGACCGAATAAAGGTTGGTAATGGAGACTACAAACTACAAACTACACTTTTTGTAGTTTGTATGAAAAAAACTTACACTGACAAAAAAAGTTACACTGACAAAAAATAGTTACACTGACAAAATTTTTTTGATTTTGTTGCTAGGCTTAGAGAGACTACAAACTACAAACTACAAAATTTTTCAGACAACGTAAAAGTGCAAATTGTGATAAACGACGTGAACGACAATGCTCCATCGTTCGAAGAGTCCAAATATATTGGACGTGTGAAGGAATCAGAAGGGGAGGGACATGACGTCATCACTATCAAGGCACACGATTTGGATAAACGTAAGGGAGATGTTAGCAAACTACAAACTACAAACATTGAGTTAGCCTCAGAAAAAACAAGAAAAAATTTTAACACTGTTCAAAAACTCAAAAACCCATTTTCTCTTTTTGCTGAGGCTAACTAAACTTTGTAGTTTGTAGTCAGTTAGCCTCAGTAAAACTTGGCTGAGGCTAACTGACTACAAACTACAAAGTTTAGTTAGCCTCAGCAAAAATCGTGTTTCCAATTAATTCTGCTCTTTTCCATTTTCTAGGCTCCGCCCACTTTCATTTAAAAAATTGTTATTTTTTTGCTCCGTTTCTTCTAAGTAGTTCCAGAATTTGAAAAATAAGTTCCGCCTTTTTTTTTCCTAGATTTCCAAAAAAATTGAAGAGTCGCAGAAATCTTAGAAATCGGCTCCGCCCCCTTTTCCTGGTTTTTTAAAGTTTTCAAAAAAGTCGGTGGGTACCAGGGTTGAGCGAAAAACTTCTATTCTCTTTCGAAAATTTTGACCGAAAAATTGAAATCTGTTTTGGAGTACAAAATAAGAAACAATTTCAGGAAAAAACGAAAAATCTGAAATTTTCAAAATGTTTTAAACGGTTTTTTCGGAAACCAGCTAAAAAAAGGTAGTCGTGGCCTAGAATCCGTCAACTCGGCCATTGCAATGACCAACTGATTACAGTGACAAACTACACTGACAAAGTTACACTGACCAAGAAAACTATCCAAAAAAAACCAAAAAACTTTTCGTCGTAAAGTTTTTCGCATAGTCCTGGTGGGTATACTTCCGATATTCAAATCGCTGGTGCGTCACTGGCGCGTTTTCTCAGAATATCAAAGTTGCTATACTATACTATTCTGGCGCTCCTTTGACCCGTTTTATCTTAGATTATGACGATTTGTGTTCCAGATTCCAACCTTCGCTACCATCTAATCGGCGCCGGTGGCGGCCGTATTCCATTCGGAGTCCGTACTGATTCTGGAACAATCTTTGTGAAAGAACCCCTGGATTTCGAGTCATCCGACCAATATCATCTCATCCTAATCGCCTCGGACGGGCGGCACAATGCGACAACAAACGTGTACATTCATATAGAAGACGTGAATGACAACGCCCCGCAATTCGAGCAATTAAAATACGCGACTACAGTAATCGAAGAGGACGTGGACGTGCCAAAAGTGTTGTTCAATGTGAGGGCAACGGATGCGGATCAGGATGAGAAATCGAGTCGAATAGTGTATCGATTGGAGGGACAAGGGGCTGATGAGGTGTTCCGGATTGGAAAGTATTCGGGGACCATCGAGTTGGTGAGACCTCTTGATAGAGACCCACCGACTGGCGTGCCTTCGTGGAATTTCGTTGTGCAGGCGATAGATGATGATGGAAATGGTCTGGTAGGATATGCGGATGTGCAGGTGAGGATTACTGTAGTCAATGATGATACTGTAGTTTTTGAATTCCAGGTGAATGTGAGGGATATCAATGACAATTCACCGATATTCCCGGAGCGTCTGTATGGATTCATTGAGGAGAATCGGGAGCCTATTCGTGAGTTTTTAGTTCAGATTGTTTATTAGCTCCGGACAGTTCTTACAACTGCGCTCCACCGAAATACCCTTGAAAAATGTCTCTTTTTCTCTGAGTCTCTCAATTTCGCACACAATTTTCTTCGGTTTCGGTAGAGCGCGGTTGTAATAAGCGTGTCGAGCTAATAGATCCCGTCACGTCTTTCCCTCTTATTTAATTGTTTTGAATTTTAACTCATTCTGTAGATCAAGTCGAGCGCTACATTTTTGTAGTTGAAAATTTTCCAATAGCTCCGCCCACTTTTGAGATATTCGCATTTAAAGATCGCAAAGTGTTACACTGACCAACTACAGTGACCAACTTTGAGAGTCCGTCACAATTTCACCTATGATTCAGTTTTTTTGATTTTTAACGTTTTTGTAGATCAAGACTATAGCTTCATTTTCGTAGTTGGCACTTTTTCGATAGCTGAAAATGTTTTCAATTTTTCATTGAAAATGTGATTTTCTTTTAATTCTGACTTTTTCACGGAAAAACTTGAATTTTAACACCAAATACCCTATTTTAAAGTGAAATATCTCAAAAGAGGGTGGAGCTATTGAAAAGTTGTCAACCACAAAAATGTAGATCACAATTTGATCTACAATTTTGTAATTGCTTGTATTTTGTTTGCTCTGTCCGCGTTTTAGATACGCGTCTTTGAAGATACTTGTTTCAACAAGATCCCTAAAATGCAACCATTTTTGCGCCGAAGGCACCCCAGACGATTTTAGCGCCGCAGGCACCCCAAACTGTTATAGAGAAGCATTCTAGGACCGCAGGCATACCAGAACAATTTTGCGTCGGAGGCGCTCCAGTTCACAAAAAAGTGGTCACTGTAAAGGTTACACTAACAAAAAACTTTTGCAGCGACCAAAATAATTGTACTTTTTATATCATATTTCTTTGTAATTTCCAGACTCGGAAGGTGTCTATTTCATGGATGTACAGGCCCGTGACTTCGATGATCCAACGACAGAGAATGCGAACATTGAATATGGAATCGTCAGAAATAAACTGATAAATGGAGAACCTGTATTCCGGATAGATCAGAATACGGGAAAGATATTTGCAATGCGTTCTTTGGACCGAGAGATCAGTTCAGAGAGGGAATTCATTATAGAAGTTCGAGCAAATGATAGAGGAGTTCCGTCGAGAGAGGGATTCGCGAATGTCACTATTAAAGTGACTGATATGAATGATAATGCACCGTTCTTCGAGAAGGTAAGCAATGAGAAAAATTTTTGATTTTTTTGGAAACTGAAAATGTTTGAGATCCCGTCATGAACTTCCCTACAAATTAAGTCTTTAAGTCGGAAATTTTACACTGACAAAAATTGTCACTGTATTTGGTCAGTGTACCTTTAAAGGCGCATATCTCAAAAGTGGGCGGAGCTAAATATCAAAAAGCTGCCAACTACAAAAAGATGTTAGAATTTGGCAGATTATTAAGAATATTACTACTTTTGCTCGTTTTTACACCGACAACACTCTTGCTGTGCATAATCGGTTGGTTTTTGTGAAAAAATGAATAAAATTTATAAAATTTAAGGGATAATATGAAAATGCAAAAAAATTCTGCTTTTTTTGCTTAAATAATCATGAAAATCGGTTGAAAACTCGCTGAGTTGCACCTATTTTAAATTTTGTTGAGGCTAACTGACTACAAACTACAAAAATGAGTTAGCCTCAGCAAAACTTATAATCACTGTAACTCAGCGAGTTCTTATCGGATTTTTGTGATTTTTGGAGTAAATTATCATATTCGCTCAATTTTTCTCTCTGGTTGACAATTTTCTTTGTAATTCTTCCAACTTTTGAGATACAGTACGGCCCAAAAAGTTTTTATAGAGTGGTGTTTGGAACAACTATAATATATGTAAGCAGCCTAGAAAATTGCAGAAAAAAATAGGGCAAATATCCTATCGTTTACTCCAAAAATCACAAAAATCCGATTAAAACTCGCTGAGTTACAGTGATTTCCAGTTTTGCTGAGGCTAACTGAGAATTGTAGTTTGTAGTCAGTTAGCCTCAGTAAAACTTCAAATGGGTGTATCTCTGCGAGTTTTCAATCGATTTTTATGATTTTTGGAGTAAAACACGCAGAATTTCTTGCATTTTCATATTATCCCTTGAACTTTTAAAGTTTTATTCGTTTTTTCACAAAAATCCACCGATTATGCTCAGCAAATTTTGATAATGGGGAGGGTAGAGAAGCATCTATATTAAAGACGCGTATCAAAAAAGTGAGCGGAGCAAACAAAAAAACAAGAATATCAAAATTCTAGATCAAAACTATGGCTACATTTTTGTAGTTGGCAATTTTTCTGTAGCTTCTCCCATTTTTGAGATATCCGCCTTTAAAGTTACACTGACAAAAGTACACTGACAATTTTTGTCAGTGTAAAATTTCAAAACCTAGATTTTTTCAATTTTTGTGGTTTACCCACCTTTCCAACCCCATTTCATTGCAGACCCGTTACGAAGGCTCAGTCGACGAGACCGCCCCAATCGGTGCAGCCGTAATGAGTTTCTCCGCATTCGACGCTGATGAGGAGGCTAAAGACAACGTGTTCACTTATCAGTTGGCAGAGGAATCCGAGTATTTTTATGTGACAACTGATAAGGATTCAAAACAGTCTTCGGTGGGAGTACTCAGAGTTAAACAGGTATGTTTCGTTTTTTCCTGTTTTAAGGGTGATACAAGGCGTAAAATGAGATTTTTCGGGTTTTATGGTAAGTTTGAAAATTTTTTTAAAAACTTTTTTCAAAACTCAATTTTAAGATCCCATCACGGCTTAGACTAGTTTTGTAGATCACAATTTTCTGCTAGCTCCGCCCATTTTTGAGACATGCGCCTTTAAAGATAGCTCTTTCAACAAGATCCTCTCCTTCCTCTCCATCGACCATTTTCGCGTCGAAGGCACCCCAGCCGATTCTAGCGCCGCAGGCACCCCAGCCGATTCTAGCGCCGCAGGCACCCCAGCCGATTCTAGCACCGCAGGCACCCCTGACGATTCTATATAACGATTTTAGCGCCGCAGGCATATTTAAAGGCGGATATCTCAAAAGTGGGCGGAGCTATCAAAAAGTTGACAACTAGAAAAATGATCCAAAAGTTGTGATCTACAAAACTAGCCTATTTTTGAAAAGTTTAGTAAATGAACATAGCCGTGACGGGATCTTCAATACGTCATTTTTGTAATTTCCCCTTTTTTTTCTCCGCTGAATATACTTTTTTTTGTTTCCATCATCTCCTCTCGATTTACTCCTAATCGGTCTAGTTCTTTCCCTATTCAAGGTCTCCAGAAGAAGACAGCTGGAGACAGTTTTCTAATTGTTCCTCCTCCTCTTCCCCTATTCACGTCATCTCTCTCCCTTCCTAAACTACATTAATAAATCATTTTGGATAGATGATCGGAGGGAGGGGACACAGAGTTATTACCATATTCAATTTTAGTGCGAAGAGAGCGACTACAAACTAGATAACTTTTGGAAAAGACTCAAAATAAATATAATTTGTCAACTTTTTAGGTTTTCATGCAAATAACTCAGTTTTGAAATCGTTTCCAATGTTTTTAGTGCAAACACCTAAAAATTCGAACATTTCCCACTAAAACTCATTGAAAACCACAAAAATACGATTTTGCTGAGGCTAACTCAAATTTGTAGTTTGTAGTCAGTTAGCCTCAACAAACCGATTTTTCTTCAATGAAATTTCGCAATTTCTCTCGCATATTGGAGTTCCAGCATACCCGCCTAATGACCTATTTTAGTGTCCCCCTAAGCCTTCCAAAATAAACAATTCCCTTCTCCTACTACTCCACCCAGCTAAACAATACAATTTCTTCTCCCCAATTTTCTGCTTAAGCAGAGCCTAAAAAGTAGTCCCCCAATATCCACTTGAGATATGTATCCTCTTCTCTTTTGGATTATTACGAAAAAAAATTAATTCTCTTTTTTTGGAAAAAGATCGGACGGATGAGCGACCATAAAAATTTTAATTATCCTCTTCTTTTTTGGGCAAAAAGCAATTTTTACTGAGGCTAGCCCAACTGTGTAGTTTGTAGTCTATATATTTTCTATTAATTTAAAAAAAAATCGAAAAAAAAGATTTTACTGAGGCTAACTGAAACTTGTAGTTTGTAGTCGTTAGCCTCAGCAAAATTTGTTGAGGCTAACTCACTACAAACTACAAATTTGGCTTAGCCTCAGTAAAACTAATTTTTTCAAATTTTGCGATTTTTCGCTTGCATTTCTCAATTTTTCGAAAATTTTACGTTTTCCATCTAGATTTTTGCAGTTTACAACGAATAACCCTAAAACTTACTCATCTTCTTCATCTCTCCAGAATCCTAAATGATTCATCTGTCCCCGTATTTCATCACTACTAAGAGGTTATAAATCACAATTTGTAAAGCATTAAAAAGATGCCTCTGTGTGGAGTAGTGAATGAGAACAACTGTTGTCGACTCATTCCCAACTGGACAACAGCCACCAACACTTGCTGCTCACTCTCCCAGATATTGTTGGGACAACATGAGATGTTTCGTTGTGTCTGTGTAATGTGCGGTAGATCAGAAACGCTTTTTTCTTGATTGGATCCCATTTTGTTTCAGAGGAAATCTGCGGAAATTTAGTTTATTGTGGTGAAAATTCGAAATTAAAAAAAACGGAAATCAGCTGCGCCCACTACTCCGAGTATTTTTTTCGAAATCTCGACTTTAATTCCGCATTTTTCACAATAAAAACCGGAATAAACCCAGAAATTGAATAGACTCGATGTTTGTTAAAATTCAGAAAACAATTTGGCGAAATAGTTTTTCAAAATAAGCATTGAGAACCAAAGTTCATGATTTTTGACTTTAAAATTGTAAAAATTGCTTTAGTTTTGCTGGAAAAAGGTAAATTTCTTATTTTTCAACATTAAAATTTCCGTTTTCCAATGATTCAAATAATCTTTTCTTAGGTTTTTTCGTGAAAAACTCTTCTAAACTAGCAGAAAATGATTAATTTTCAGTTTTTTCCCCAAAAAAATGAGGGAAAATGTTCAAATTTTGAGAAAAACTGATAAACTCCAAGAAAGTAAAATCCACGTCACAAAATTGCGAAGGGGGCGTGGCCAAAATGTGGGTGGAGCTTTAGAATCAATTTTTTCTAGGAAAAATTTCGAAAATCCGCTGAAAATCCACTTTTTACGCTCTGAAATTAATTTTTTCTTTCTTGAAAAAAATTCAAAAATTATTTTTGCTACGTGGCTCCGCAATTTGTCGTGACGGTGTTCACGTACCCGAATGCACCGAGTTTTACGAGCAACTTTGTTTTGGCGCTAAAAATCAGAATTCGAATTTTATTTTTCTAGTTTCCGGCCACTTTTTCCCATTTCTGCAGAATTTCCGACCTTCCCACGATTCTATAAAATCAAAAATAGTCTTCTGTTTCTCACCACGATCATAATGAATCATGAATCACTCTATGCGCCGCCCGTCTTTCTTTTTTCTGTCATTCTCTCCGAAAAGTTTTAGTTGTTTTGCCGTGTTTGAGGGGAGTGCTGATTTCATCTTCGAACGATTTGAATCTCTTTAGATGTATTCAGAAGAAGAAGACGTTACTCCTCGATTTATTCGTGTTCCGAATGAATTCGTTGACTCGGAAAATACTCCTTTTATCGTCATTTTATCGTCTGGAAAGTTCCTTTTTACTCTCGCAAATAGTTACATTATCCCAATTTTCACTTTTCTCGTCGAGAAAACCGGAGAATTTCTTTCGCTCCATTTTCTCGTTTTGTTGAGGCTAACTCTGACTTGTAGTTTGTAGCAAGTTAGCCTCAGCAGACTTTTACTGAGGCTAAGCGACTACAAACTACAATGACGAGTTAGCCTCAGTAAAATTGATTTTTTTTGCTAATTTCTGATTTTTTCGCGCATTTTTAAAGTTTTTTTCAGAAAATTTCGATTTTCTTTGCTAGAAACTGAATTTCGTCATCAAACATCCGGAATATTGTTTTAGTTTTTGCTGAGCCTAATAAAATATTGTAGTTTGTATTTTATTATTGTCAGTTAGCCTCAGCAAAACTTGTTTTGAAGCTATTTTTCTCATTTTTCTATATATATTTTTCAAGAAAAATTGATTAATTCCGTAAGTAATTTCGAAACATAATTTTTGAATTAAGAAAAGCCGAAATCCCAAATTTTCCCACGTTTTTTACATTTAGCACTAACTGAGGCTAAGACTACAAACTACAAATTGAGCTTAGCCTCAGTAAAATCGGTTTTTGGTTGTTTTCGATGGTTTTTTAGTGTCAACCGTTTCTTTCTCGGATACCTTGAAAACTACAAACTACAAAAAGTCGGTTAGCATCAGCAAAATGAGTTGTCTTCGGTATGTTTTCGAAAAACCGAAAATATTTGCTATTTTCTTTTCAAAAATAGTAAAAACACTCGAATCGGTCAAGCTCTTTCCTCGTTTTTCCAAAGAAATCTGCCACTCCCAGATTTCCGGCGGAAACTTTTGATGATTAATGGTTTAAAACACGGCCTCCTCCTCTCATAGTACAACTTGCCGCCAGAAAAGAAGATTCCCTGGGCTCTGAGAAAAAGAGAATAAGAAGGAGTAGGCAACATCTTCTGAAGTCCTTCTCACGTCTTCTTCTACTTTTTCTCCATGTTTGATGCGATTTTGACGAGCTCCCAAGAGAGAGTGAACGTATAGAAGGTTCTCCCGCTCTATTCATCCCACACCGACAAGTGCGCGCGCACGGACCGGCTGTCACCCATAAAACTTCTCTCTCCGGATATGTATTAGTTTTTTCTCCGTTGTAGTGGTAGTAAGAGCACTGGGAGTCACTTTGTTTTTGGTAGCCTCTAAGTTGCAGAAATTCTAATTCTGCAAAAAAAACCACGCCCATTCTTGCAGTTTTGGAGCATTGAGGCAGTTTTCCATTATTCCTGGAACACGATTTTCAAATGCAAAATCGTGTGAGAAGGCGTAGCCTAAGTGGGGCGGAGCCTATTTTCAATCTTTCGATAAAAAAGTCAATTTTTGGATGTTTTGCCTTAGAATGCTATTTTACTGAGGCTAAGCAACTACAAACTATAACTTAGAGTTAGCCTCAGTAAAGATGTCAAAATGCTTACAAATCTCAACTTTTCGGAAAAATTGAAATCTCCGTGTCAAAACTACACTTTTTGAGTCGAAAATCTTGAAAATTGCCAAAAATTCTGTTTTTGCTGAGGCTAACTCTAATTTGTAGTTTGTAGCTGTTAGCCTCAGCAATCTTTACTGAGGCTAACTGGCTACAAACTACAAAATGAATTTAGCCTCAGCAAAAACTTTTTTCAGGATTTTTTAGAAGGAAATTTTGAGTTTTTTCTTTAATCTTTCGATAAAAATAGTCAATTTTTGGATATTTTGAGCCAATTTCAGTCCGAATACCTTCAAAAATCTCTTTAGAGAACCAAAATCGAAAAAAAAAAACGGATTTGCTGAGGCTAACTTTTTTTTTGTAGTTTATAGTCGTTAGCCTCAGCAATCTTTACTGAGGCTAACTGGCTACAAACTATAAAATGAAGTTAGTCTCAGCAAAAATCGTTTTTCACAGTTTTTTTGCAGGAAATGTTGAGTTTTTGTGGTATTCGGGGTGAAATTTTGTTTTAGAAAATCACAAAAAATTGACGACTTGGTCACTGTAACTTTAGCCTCTGCAATCTTTACTGAGGCTAACTGGCTACAAACTATAACTTCCAAGTTAGCCTCAACAACCGTTCCAGTTCCCCTCCTTTTCCTCAGAATCCTCCAGAATCTTCTCAACTTTTCACATTTCTCTCCTAATTCACACAGCTGGAGACCGTCTCCAACTGGACATCACCACGACGCCGTTCTTCTATTACCCACTCCTCTCCCCCCCAATTCTCTCGATAAGCCAGTTTCGGAATTCGAGAAAGAGAGATTAGATGCGAAACGATTATGACCCTTCTGTATTGGCAGATGGATTTCGCGAGAAATGCGAAACGATAACTATGTGAGAGAGAATCAATGGATTTATGTGATCTCCGAGAGGATGAGGTTTATCACTTTTCATTGTATCACTTATCTGCGTAATTCGTGAATGAGAATTGGACAGTGTAGCAAATTTGCTCTATTACACTCAATTTTGCAGTACAGTGACCAAATATAGTTGCTAACTTGCTCTATGGCACTGACCAAAAATAGCTAATTCGCTCTATCTCACTCACATGAAATAGTGTAATTACCATTCCCTATTATAAACCAAAACTTCCACTTCTTGAACAATTTCTCCAAACATCTAAAATCTCCTCTAAATCTTAAGTTTCGCAAGATGATCCGCTTTGAGCCGCCCGTGTTTTGTTTCTCTCTTTCCACTCGCTTCCGACCACCGCCCGTATACACCATTTTGTTTTGTAGCAAAAAGGGCGGTGGCGAAATTTGATATCTCTTTTCCATCTAAATACGGTGCAACAAGAAGAGAAACAATCACTTTTTTCATTTCATTCCCGCTGTGGAATGCTCCAAACCGGAATTTTTAGCACTTTTTTCGGGATATGGATATGTTACGTCAGCATAGGAGACACGTGGTTAACAGAATCCACGTGGCTCCGCCTACTTATCGGTGTTTGACCGCTTACATGCGGAACATGGTAATAGATGGGGGTGGTTCAGCTCAAGTTATGTCACGTGGCAATTTGATCCGAATTCCGAGAATCACGTGGCAAAGCTCCGCCCACATTTTACCATCTGCAGTTTCTGTTTGAATGGGCGTGGCCTACTCATCGGGTTGCAGAAGTTTCCACGTTGCACCCAACCACAAAACTTGTGAATCCTCTGAGCGCAGTTCTCATCTTTTCCGTGCGGCAATTTTGCAAAAATGGGCGTGTCTTATCTCAAATTTGTCACGTCACAAGCTACTTCCTCTTGTCACGGTTTCTCAGCAATATTGCAAAACGTGCGTGGTCTAGTCACTACTTTACAAACCGCCCATCTCTAAGTGCTCATCTACCTATCAGAATCGTTTGAAAAAAAGCCGAGAAGGGTCAATTGAAAGTGACTGATTTATAAGGTGCCCTGGTGCTTCCGCTGGTTCTCTCTTCTCGAAAGAAGAATAAAGCGACGACAAAAGGTCTCTCTCATTTGATGACCCTTCCCCCACTCATCACCTTTTTATTGTCTTTTTCGCACCCTGACATACCACCCGGGCGCTTTTTCTTGTTGCCAACCAACTGTCCTTTTGAAGGTCCTTCACGGACGGTCTCTTTTTTTCTGACAGTAGTTATGGTATGTAATTAAAAGGCGGTCTCTACAACACCACCGACTTAGTCTCGGTGTATGTCTGTTCGAAGTGGGTTTTTTTGTCTTTTGAGAATTGAGAGACAGAGGAATAAGCCTCTTTCGTCGTTCATCGATATTGAAAGACCATAACTGGTTTTTTGTCTTTCTTGACTTTTGGAGGAAGAAGAAGACGGATGGCTTCTATAGATTGATTTTCACAAAAATATAGAAATGAGATGACTTTTTGCTGAAAAAGTGGTTTAGATAGCATAAAACGCCTGGAATCTCTAGAGGCAAAAGTTCGCTCTATCGTACTTTTTGACATCTTGAGAGCCGCAATGCAACCCGATCCCTTGACTATCGTTAGGAAGCTGAAATTCTGCTGAAAAGGAATCCGAAGCCGGTTTTTTCGAAAAACTAGTTTTCGATTCTATTTCAGTAGAGTTTTTTGAATTATATGAGTTCTGTCTAGGCGGTCCTCAGACTCCGAGACTTGATGTTTCCAGTCGAAACGAGAAAGCGGTCGTCGTGAAGATTCTGAATCCGTTTTCAAATTTCGTCTCTGACCAAAATTGACCGATTTACACATTTTCCAAACTAAAAAGCATTGTATCTCGGTCAATTATGGTCCTAGACAAAATTAGAAAAGATATTCAGAATCCTCGCGGCGTCAGCTTCTGAGTCATATCAGATTTTAGTCAATCTCATAGGTTCTTCACTTTTCACGATGTTAAGTGGTCTCGGTCGGTTTCCATCCCAGGAGAATCTCAGTGTGGATTCAGAATCCTCACGACGTCAGCTTCTGAGTCATTCCACGTTTCGGAATTTCTGATAGACTCGATACCTGGCCAAGTCCCTACCCAATGTTTCTGATGAACTTGTTCATCATGTTTCATTCGGAATTAGTCGCCGTTAGCCTCATTTGTACCTTACATCGGTCGGAGGTGAGACTAATTACAATTGTTGCCAAAATGATTCAATTTGTTCTCCTTCTCCCTATTCCATCCCTCTTCGTGACCTAGTTGGTGTTTCAGAAGAGGTGACGAAGTGGAAACGGAGTGGGTATTCGCACTTTTGGTATCTTGATGGAATGTAGGAAGAAAAAACACTGTTGGTTGAGATGTTATCTAGAAATTAGATAATGTCGGTGTCTTTACCGTCTTTTAGCACATCGTCAGGTTTTGATCTACACGTGTTAAGGAGGAGGTGAGAAAGGACATCTGCTAACAGCTGGAAGTGTTTTGTTGAGGATAAAGATGAATTGTAGTTTGTAGCCATTTCTGATATTTTTCGAAAAACGCAAAAATATTGATTTTCAGCTTTTTGCTGAGGCTAACTCCGCTCTGATTTTCTTGAAAATCGGAAAATTTTTTGATTTTCAATGAAATTTCCGTTTTTGCTGAGGCTAACTCCGCTTTGTAGTTTGTAGTCTCTTAACCTCAGTAAACCGAATTTTAACTGATTCTGGTCAGTTTTTAGTGAATTTTTGCGTTTTTTCGACACACTTCAGCCTATTTTTAGTCGTTTACGAACAAAAACCGAAAAAAGTTTTTTGTTAATACCGAAAATCCTATATTTCGATCATTTTTTGTTGAATCCTTTAGTTTTCGCCGTTCGCTATACCATAATGCCTCATATCCAATTAGCTGCCAGTCCGTCATCTCATCAGAATCTTCTGAATCCATCTCTCCACAATACACACTTACCACTTGCCTAACTGTCAATAAAACTTACGGTAAATAGCTTTCTCCAACCAATTCCCCCCAAAAAAAGTGCAATAATGCTTGGCAATTAGGTGGTTGTGTTGGGTTGCATGCCATCCTCACATCATTCATTCTCTCTTACAAGTATCCACTCTTCGCCTCCTTTTCCTCAAAAAAAAAACTAGCCGATGGTCATTTTTTCGCGCGCGGCTTCTTCTTCTTCCTGTGTTGAGAGAGGAGTGTGCTACTAGCGCCTCCTGTCAACATTGAGTCAGTCCGTCCGTCAGGTCAGTCGCCTAGCCAATGGTTTGTGTATTTATTCGGAGAGTTCACACTCGATGGTTTCGTTTTTTTTTCTGGTGTTTTTCGAATGAAGAGCTCCTTTCCTCCCTTCAAACCTATTGAAGAGACTTCAAGAGCTATATGCAGCATTCTCAAGAGAAGGAGACAATGACCAGATTTTGGGAAGGTGTATTGAGCATTGTATTCCTGTTCACTCATCTCTAGTACCCCCCTTTTGTGTTGATTTTTTTTTTGGTTGGAGGAAGAGGTGAACGGTAGTGATACACGTCATTCATTTCTTTTTTATTGGAATTTAGAATTTTTTGGTTCAAAAATTGAGAAAAACGGGAAAAAATAGCCCAATGCAAGTTTTTTTTGAGGCTAACTTTACTTTGTAGTTTGTAGTCTGTTAGCCTCAGCAAACCAGATTTTCGGAGATTTTTCTTCACTTTTTACCGATTTTTCAATATTATTATGGCAATTTAGTGTTGAAAATCCACTTTTTACTCTAAAACTGAAAACGACCGAAAAACATAATTTTTGACATTAAATAATTTTGCTGAGGCTAACTTCATTTTGTAGTTTGTAGCCAGTTAGCCTCAGGAAACTTTTTTCTCAAATTTCGACCAATATTTTCGTTTTTTGTTCTATTTTCCACCGATTTTTTCCAAATTATTATGGCAATTTAGTCATGAAAATCCATTTTTCACTCTACAATTGAAAAAAAAAACGATCGAAAAATGATTTTTGCTGAGGCTAACTCCATTTTGTAGTTTCTAGTCAGTTAGCCTCAACAAACCGTTTTTCTGAGATTTTTATTGAATTTGTCTACTTTTTTCATTTTTTCCCCTATTTTTGTCTAATTTTTCAGTGTTTCCGAGATAATTTCATCTATTTTTCTCAAAACTAACTATATTCATTTTGTAGTTTGTAGTCGCTTGAAGCGATTTTCTCATTTCTAGTCCCCTTTCTTGCCAATAATCGCAACGTTTACTTTTAGTATCATTCAAAATTACTAGTTTCTCACACACATAAAAACAATTATTATTATTGTGCTCTCTCTCTCTTTCTCCAATAATCGATAAGAAGAGCTGATAACACATTCTATATGACTCATTCGTCTCTTTCCGGCGCCGCCTCGGAGGTATCATCAAAAATGACAGAGCGACGAGTGATATGAATAAAAATGTTTGTTCAAGTGCCCACACGCCTCACTCTCTCCTCGATGCGTTCGTTTTCTTATTCTCCATGCGTCGGTGCGCACATTTCTTCAAATAGTTTTGAAACTTTTCCAATCTGTCAGTTTTTCGTTTTTTCTCGATGCGTTTGTAGTTGTAGAATAAAACGTCGATCCGTGCCGCCCGTTTCATTTGAAATATCCGCGAAATGCTATATAGAATGCATTAAAACATACGTTGTTCGGTCGGCAGCATACCCAGGTGTTCTCTTTTCTATGCGATTTCTATATAGTCGACGGCGCTAGGATAGAATTCGGAATTTCGTTTTTAGGTGTTTTTACCTTTAAAAAAATCCAGATTTTCAGCCTAAAATCCAAAAATTTCGAAATAGAGTCTCTCGCTCTATTGACAACTTTTTACCTATCTCTATAGGGCGCAGGTGCTCTATGTTGATTTTAGTGATGTTCACACTTGTGCATACAATGCGTATTACCACCACAACAACGTCTTCTTCTTCTTCTCTTACACCTCTTTAGTAGAAAGAACATGCATCTTTTGCACTCACACTCTGTCCTCCACTGACTCATCTCGTCTTGTCGACACAGCACTTGGAGGCACTGTCCTGTTTCTTCCATACCCTCCTTTTTTGTAGAAATAAGAATACCAGTGATGAGTCAGCTCACATTGGACCGACCTTTTAGGCCTTTGCGGAGGCGGTTAAGCGGAACTTGCTGCGATTTTGCGTCATTTTAAGCTAAAAATCGTCGAAAACAACCGAGAAATAGCGAAATTAGGCAGTTTTTCAATTTTGCTGAGGCTAACTAGAGTTTGTAGTTTGTAGTCGCTTAGCCTCAGTAAAATTGCTTATCTTGGAATTTTCGTAGTTGTTTCCGGATTTTTGAAGAAAATGTTCAGAAAAAAGCCAAAAAAACTGGAAAAAAACGCATGTTTCACATTTTACTGAGGTTAGCTCCAAGCTGTAGTTTGTAGTCAGTTAGCCTCAGTAAAAATTGCTGAGGTTAACTGACTACAAACTACAAAACTCGCTTAGCCTCGGTAAAAATTGCTTTTCTTGGAATTTTCGTCGTTTTTTTGTCGGATTTTTAAAGAAAATGTTTTGAAAAAGGAACAAAAACTGGAATAATTGTATTTTCCATATTTTACTGAGGCTAATTGGAGTTTGTAGTTTGTAGTCAGTTAGCCTCAGCAAAACCAAAATTAAACTTTTTAATAGATTTTTTCATATTTTCGCGGTTTTTTTCGAATCTAATTTAGTCTGCTCAATCTCATCACCCATTTTTAATGCATCCATTCCCATTCATTATTCTTTTCTCTCCCTTTTGCGGCTCTCAAACTTTCCCAAAGCCATAAACCTTCTTTCCAATAAAATAAAAAACTCATTTCACGCGCCCTTTTTATAAAATTTCAAAATCTAACCGCCCATCTCTCTCTCCCTTTTTAGGCACCGCCCGTGTTACTAAAAGTAGGTGCCGCGCGAGTACTCTTTATTTTATTACTACCAAAGGGACCTACTTTTTCGAACACGAGGGAGCTGCTTAACCTCTCTAAGCACCTCCTCGACACTTTTTTTGTGTCTTTTGTCGGCGGGGCGGTCAGCTCAACGCATAGCTAAACGAGAGCAAGAGAGGCTAGTTACTCTACTATATTATCAAGTGGACACACGGGAAGAATGCCTCAAGTGGATTGAGAGATGAGCAGGACGGAAGAGCTCCTCCGCGCGGCCGACGAACTCAATAGAGAAGATAGTGATGAGAGGGAGACATTTTTTAGTGTTTCCCCCTCCCTCCGTGGTCATTTTTTGTCTTCGAATAGCGAGAGCAGCCTTGTGCTAGCTCAAGCGGAAAGCGATGACCCGAGGCTAACTTTGTAGCTTTTATAGGTCATTTTCCGACAAAATTGAGTGGTTTTGAGGCAAATTTCACCACAAAAACTCAACATTTCCTGTTCAAAGCCTGAAAAACGATTTTTGCTGAGGCTAGCTTCATTTTGTAGTTTGTAGTAGACAGTTAACCTCAGTACAATAGCATTCAAAGGCTCAAATTGTCCCAAAAACTTGCAAATCATCGTAACTTTTGAAAAAATCCAGGGATTTACCATTTCTTGATTTAAAAAAGTTTCCGGTTTTACTGAGGCTTAGCGAGTTTTGTAGTTTGTAGTTACTTAGCCTCAAAAAACTTGGCTGAGGCTAACTTCGGCTTAGCCTCAGTAAAACATTATTTTTCAAATTTTGATTTTTGATGCTATTTGAGCAGCATAAATCAAAGTGAAAGTCGTAAATTTCTTGAAAAAATCAAGAAAAATTACATAAATAGTTATGTTTTACTGAGGCTAAGCGAGTTTTGTAGTTTGTAGTCAGTTAGCCTCAGCAAACTGAGTTTTAGCCGATTTTTCTCAATTTTTCGGATTTTTTCCCGATTTTTTTGTAGAATGCTCACTCCCAGTTAGTTTTTATCCCTTTTGTCTACTATTCCGGAGGTCCCTTTACTCCTTTCTCTCTCATCCGACAACAACGACGTCTCCTAACAAGATTCACTCTTTCTCTCCATTCCTCGTTTTTTTCTATTCCGCGCCGCCTCTCTCTTCTATACTTTTACCCATCATTGTCGTCAGAAGCCTAGAAGCATTACAGCTGTCTTTTGTCCTTCTTTTTTCCTATGATGCCCCGTTTAGGATTCAGGAGACGTTTATATGCAAAACGTCGTCTTCTTCCGGAGTAAAAGAAGTGAGAAAATGAAGAAAATAAATTGAGAGAAACGTAAATGGGTGGTCCCCACCCGCGGCCGGGGAATTCTAAGAATTCGTTGCTCCCCCGACGGCTAATTTTCTCACGCTCGAAACTTCTTCTTTACGAAACTTTCACACCCACTTTACTCACTCGCTTTAGCGGTTTTGACCTACTACTTTTGACCTACGATTGTATAATTTTGCAGATTTCCTGCGAATTTCCCGATTCTTCCGTATAAATTCGAAAATTCTATCGCTTTTTCTGCATTTTTTGGAATTCTGCTGAATTTTACGCTTTTTTTCTATTCAAAGCACATAAAAATCTTGGAAAATGCTGAAAATTCATATTTTCCAGTTTTTGTTGAGGCTAACTCAGTTTTGTAGTTTGTAGTCAGTTAGCCTCAGCAAAGTTTTCAAACAGCTCTCAGGGGTTATAAATCTCGTAATTTTCTAATTTTTGCGTAAATTTGATGAATTTTCGAGGTTAAAATGTATTTTGTGAGGAAAAATTTGCCAAAAATTCGTAAAAATCCTGATTTTGCTCAAAAATCAGATATTTACAGTTTTTATTGAGGCTAACTCAGTTTTGTAGTTTGTAGTCACTTAGCCTCAACAAAACTCATATTCTTAATTTTCCACGTGGCTTTCGAGTTTTCCATCTCAATTTTTAAAGAAAAGTTTTGAATTCTGAATTTTTTTCACAAAAAATCCCAGCGTTGTCGGATTTCTCTCTCTCTTGCAAAAACCACACCCAACTGACTGGTTTGACATCTCCGAGCCCCAATCCATCTCAATAATGTCCCCCTCTCCCTCTATCCGACGCCAAAGCGTTGCGCGCGCGCGCAAAAAACGGCCTCCAAACCGATTAGCGATTACCTCCATTTATTCTGCGTCTAGAGGCTCTCCGGAGAGACCTACCTGTGCATTTTCTCTGCGTCTCTCTCGTCCCCCTCTCTCTCTTCATTCACATCTCTCTACAGTCATTCCATACCACCTCCCGCCAAGGTCCACTCGGTTGTGTGTTCTCCTATTTCTTACCTTGAAGCGATGGGTGGGGGCGTGGCCTATGTCTCGCCGTCTCTTCACACTCGGACACTCTCTCTGCGTCTCTCACTGTCTGTCGTCTCTCTTGATTCGACCTTTCTCTAGGTCCTTGCCTCCTGCATCGCGCATCGCTCCTCTCTGTGTATCTTCTCTCTCTCTAGTATTCTTCGGAAGAAGAAGAAGACATTGCTTTCACGTTTATACTCTTCCTCCCCCTACTTTTCCCCTTTTTTTCCCTTCATTCATCCCAAATCTCTTATAGAGAAGAAACTTTTTTTCGCACACACTTACACATAGCTACTACTAGCTTTTATGGGCACAAAATGTTTTTTGTAAGATTTTTTGATCTTAGGTTTGACCTACATTTTTGTATTTTTTTTCTACTCCATAAATATCTTTTTTTTTTCCGTTGAAAATTCGAATTTTTCGTTTTTTGCTGAGGCTAACTTGTTTTGTAGTTTGTATATCTTCTTAGCCTCAGTAAAACTTTTCTCTTTTTGCTGAGACTAATCATCTTCTAGTTTGTAGTCAGTTATCCTCAACAAAGCGTAATTTTGGTAGTTTTTGCTCGATTTTTTGAATTTTTTGTGATTTTTCTGTAACTTCTAGTGTGTAATAACGATTTTCGAGTGATAAAAAATCGAAAATCTGTTGAGAACAGTGAAAAAAAAGGTAAAATTCGCATATTAATTTTTTTTTGTTGAGGCTAACTTTCTTTGTAGTTTGTAGCCGTTAGCCTCAGCAAATTGCATTTTCCCTCTTTTTTGCTTGTTTTTAAACATTTTCAAATTTTCATGAAAAGCGTAAATTTTGCGTTTTTTGCTGAGGCTAACTCAACTTTGTAGTTTGTAGGCTTAGCCTCAACAAAATCGTCCTTTCGCTTCTTTTACTGTCACTTAACTTCAGCAACAACTGTTTCCTCTCGATTTTTTCTTTCTTTTTGGCAACAAAAAACTGTTTTCATTTCGTAATCCGCGCCCTTTCCTCCCTTCAATTCCGCTTATATCCGCTTTCACACGTTTCCCTTTCTATGCAAATTTCCTTTGATTTTGAAATGTTTTTGCAACAAAATCTCTCTCTTTTCTCTATTTCCTCTTAAATTCATTTGTTTCTTTTTCAGTAGAAAGTGCGTCTAACGCAAAAGTCGGCCTAGCCGCACTCAACAACACCATCAAAGCAACAACATCGCCCAAGAAGTGCCTTAAAACCCGAAAAATCTCAAAAAGCCTAGTGTCACCTAACCCTTATAGAGAGCCCCTCTTCCCCAACCCCAAAATTTCTAGCCACTGGACTACGAGGATTCCGCTCAACGCGACGGTTTCCCACTTCGAATCCGCGTCTCCGACGGACGACACGATGCAGAAGCGGCGGTGCACGTGGCACTCGTCGATCGCAACGACCACGCACCACACATTCACGGAGCCACCGAGCACCGTATCAGAGAAGACGTGCCACGTGGCACAATCATCGGACGATACACAACGAGTGACAAGGATGCCGGCGACACGGCAAGGTAGGGGTTACTTTCCGGGGCTCTGGGTGACACTTTTCATGGCGAGCTTATTTGTGATACACGCCGCCGAGGCGTTCACCGATTTGTCGCTACCATTTGGACTTGAACCATCAGTGGCGAAATCTCGGTTCTCGTCGCTGGTTGGTGGTGTCCGGGCACGCGATATACACGTTTTTGTTATGAAGAATATCAGTGAGGATACACCGATCGGAACGGTTTTGGAGACTTTTAAGGCTCACGATCCGAGTAATCCGATGTATAACTTCTCGTAAGTTTTTTTTCAAAATGCGTTTTGGTAGAAAAAAGAGAGTTTGGGGGTCATTTTGGTGGTAAAAACGATTAGTTTCATCGAAAAATAGTGGAAAAATTAGAATTTTTCAGTTAATTTTGGTTTTTTCGCTGAGGCTAACGCTCTCCTGTAGTGTGTAGTCGCTTGGCCTTAGCAGTTTCAATGAAAAATCGTGAAATATTGGGTCAAAAAGTGTTTTTCCACGATTTTAAAGAGTTTTTCTCCGAATTTTTCGTTTTTTTTTTTGTTAAATGTGTGATATAACTCAAATTCGTAATTTCACGTCACAACTTTCCATTTTCGACGTGAAAAATGCGTTTTTCGAATTCCACGTCATAATTTACACGCGAAAACTTTAAATTCTGAAGTTCCACGTGGCTCCGCTTTTTTTGAATTCCACGTCGCGATTTCCACGTCTTCCACGCGATTTCAACTTCTCTACATGAATCTCAATTCTTCCGTTATTCACTCTACTTTCACTTCTTCCATCTTCTTCCACAACAACATTCACGCGATGATTCATCAGAGTGAGATAGTGATCATCCGTCGGAATTCTGCCGAAAATTATGAATTCGCGATTCGAAGTGGATGGTAGGAAACTAGGAAACCTCGGGGACATCGATGATGACTGTGCTGTCATTTTAGATTTTTGTCAAAAAAGTCGACTTTTATCGACTCTCTCTCTCTACCACTTTCTGCATTTATCCACCACCACTATATATGACAGTTTTCGCGCACACAAGACGAAAAGGGGGAAGATGGCTGTCTCCTCGGGGGGGTAATGGTGGAGTGGTGACCTCGTTCTCTTTTCCTCCTTTTTCCCTTACCTTTTACCTACATTTGGGTGGGTTTTGGTGTAGAAAGAGAGGGGTTTTGTTTGGCCTTCCGGAGGGAGAAAGAGATGTATTTGTAGTTGTTGGGGTGGCCTTGGAATGAATAACGGAATGCATTTCGTTTTTTTTCTCAATTCCCCCTTCGATGGTCGCTTACGCCACCATTGAAGAGGAAATTGTGTAACACCGTCTTGGAGGGATTCTGGTAGTTTAGGCCTCCTCTATACCAGACACCTATGCTCCAACTCTTTTGAGTCAGTGACCCGAGACATGATTATCATCCTTCACTTATTTGCACAGTTTTTGTCACATTTGAGTGACCCCCCGATAGCGCGCAAAGTGTAATATAGAGAGACGTTTTTGAACCCACTCGAGAGCCCCCATAAGCTCACAGCAGGAGGGATTCAGATGGCCTTGGACACCTCTTCTATTGGAATGAAAATGAGATGACAAGTTGATTAGCGGGTCTATTCACGTTCGTGCTCTGAGCAATGCGGATAAGGATAATTAGTGGTTGGACTCGAACACAATGTTGTTTCCCACATATGCCACCACACACGATTTGAAAGGTTTTGGCAGGTTTCTGTCAGGATTGAGATGAGATAATTGTGGCCTTCACATTTGGTGACGACTAGTACGAAATATTTTGGTGGGATTTGGGATTCCAGGTGGCTAGGGTTCAGTAGAGCGTATTTGCTCTCAAACTTCGAGATTCCTCTTCTTCCTGTAGATCAAATCGAATGCATACCTTTACACAAGGCCCTGCCAAAAGTCAGGAAGTACTTGGTGCCGCCCGTCGTCGTTATATTCACAAGTGGATTATCTAGTAGTGTGTTTTCTCCCTTCATCTCCTCGGTGTAAAGTTGGCCGAGTGAAAAGACGGAAATGTTTCTGTTTCTTTTGCCTCCCCTCCTTGTTGGTATGTGTGTTCCTCGGAATCTGTGTACGGCCTCATTCATCTCTCCTCGTCCCCCCAATTGTTTACATGAAGGGGTGCGAGCATTTATATATAGAGAGAAGAGAACTTCACGATTGCTGTGGTCACTCTCTGACTTATTGTTTCTTTTTGTTTCTCGCCTCATCGGAAATTGAAATGTTTCTTATAAATAAATGGAAGAAACTTGAGAGAAATTTGAATATGATGAGTCAGAGGTTCTCGGGGGAGTGTAAGCTGACGTCATGGGGATTTTCAAATTTGAAATTGGGAGAGTACGGTCGATTCCACGTGGCAATCTGAACTGTGAAATTTCGATCCAGAATCAGCAAAAAATACGAACATTCAAGAGAAAACGGTCAAAAAAGGGTTTGCTGAGGCTAAGACTACAAACTACATTTTTGAGTTAGCCTCAGCAAAAATCAAAAATTTCTGATTTTTTCGGATTTTTGTTACATTTTGATTGATTTCGGGCGGAATTCGGTAAAAAAGTCAAAATTCGGTCCAGAATCAGCAAAAAATGCGAAAATTGGAAAGAAAACGGTCAAAATCGGTTTTGCTGAGGCCTAGACTACAAACTACATTTTTGATTTAGCCTCAGCAAAAATCGAAATTTCACAAATTTTTGGGTTTTTGTTACATTTCGATTGATTTCGGCAAAAATATTTTGCTAAGTAACTAACAGATCTTCCACGGTCGATTCCACGTGGCAATCTGAAAAAGTCTGAAGTTTTGCTATGCCACGTGGCTTGTCTCCACTAATCGGTTTTGCGGACGGAACATGCATTCCTAATTCTTCTCTCCTATCTCTCGGTGTCTGTCCGATGATAATAATCTCCATTCGTTTTCATTATTTGTAGAACGACGTGAGCCATAGATTAGAGTGATAATAATAGCCTCCCCGGACTGTTTGCATTTTGAATCATGAACACCCCCCCCCCCCCCCCAATTTTTGAATTTCTCCTCCAATTCGATTTCATCAGGAAAGTCGGATTAACTACACACCACTCATAACACAGTGTCCGTAAAATTGGAAAATAGGGAGAAAAGTGACCAGATGTCATACACGGACATAAGGGCTATGTAATTAGGTGGATACACTGAGGAGAGGCACATCCTTATAACGGAAACAAGTGTAATGTCTTGTGAACACATCTTCCAACTACTACTACTAGTAATAGTATTGGGAGTACTCTTCCAAAATGAAAGTAGCAAGCCCAAGAAGTTATTGCATGGTTAATGAGGCTTGGCACCACCGCGAGTAATTACGCAAGTGTACACAGACACGGCACTCCAACCTTTTGAATTCATTTGACGACGGGGGGACTGCATACACATGTAAAATGATATCGTGTTGAAGGGGAGAGACATCCAATCATGGAAGCACCTCCACACAACACCTCGCTTGACCGGTGTGGCCAATGAGGCTATAGGAAAGACGACACTTGAGAGAAGGAGACAACACACCTGGAGTCATTGGGGAGAGAATATGAAGAAAAAGAGTTATAGGGAAAAAATGAGGGATTTTGGGAGAAAACTCACCCAAAAACAGTAAAATTCAAGTTTGCTGAGGCTAACTGGTTACAAACTACAAAACCATTTAGCCTCAGCAAACACTTGTCTGTTAAAACGGTAAAAATGCAAGATGTTCAGCAAAAAATCTTTATAAACACCGAAAAAACTGAAAACTCCTGAAAAATTCACTGAAACGGCGAAATTTCCGTTTACTGAGGCTAACTGACAACAAACTACACAATTTCCTTAGCCTCAGTAATTTTCACTGAGGCTAACTTCACTTTGTAGTTTGTATCCGCTTAGCCTCAGTAAAAAAAGTTGATTTTCGTCAGTTTTTTCGAACTTTTTTCATTTATTTCAGTAAAAAATTTTCAAAAATCCCAATTTTTTCAGATTCCGCATCAATCGTCAATCCGACCCGAAACGTCAGTTCACTATCGATCAGGATGGAACTCTGCGTGTTGCTCACTCACTGGATCGCGAGGATATTGCCGTTTATAACTTGATAATTGAGGCTTATGATAATTGTGAGTACTTTTTAACTATAATTGATCAAAAATTGCCTAAAATGGACATTTTTGACCAAAAAATGACCAAAAATCGCTGAAAATTCATGATGTCTGGCGCACCTTTGACGCCTATCAATTCCCTTTTTTCAGCCAACAACATCGGGAGACAAATGGTCGCAGTCTATCTTCAAGACGTCAACGACAACGGACCCGAGCCATATACTGTCCCGCGGCCATGTATTTTCCGCGAAAATACTCCGGTCAATCAGTTGGGAACTTGCGAGATTCGAGCCACCGATAGGGATACTGCGTAAGTGATGAAATTGGATTTCTGGCGTGTCTTTGGCGCGTTTTGATTATGTTTTTAGTGAAAACACTACTAAAAAACGGTCAAAATACAAGATTTTCTGCGAAAAACTGAAAATGAGGCTAACTGACTACAAACTACACAATTTCCTTAGCCTCAGTAATTTTCGCTGAGGCTAACTTCCCTTTGTAGTTTGTATCCGTTTAGCCTCAGTAAAGCCGTTTTTTGTCAATTCTTTCGAACTTTTAATGTTTGGCGTGCCTTTGGCGCGTTTTCCTTCAAATTTTTCGCTAATTTTCCCATATTTTCAGTGAATTCGGGCCACCATTCACCATGGAACTCTCTCCGAATTTCAAATATAGTCAATATTTGAATGTTGTCTTCAATCCGAACGGAGACGGTGGAAATGGCTCAATGACGATCACACCACTTCAGGAATTCGATCGAGAGGCTCCGGTACCAGGAAAGATTCTGGAGATTCCGTTGGTATTGGCTGATCGTGCTGGTAGACGAAATGAGGCATCGGTTCACGTGATTATTGGAGATTTGGTAAGGAAAAAGTGAAATTTTGATGTATAACTGGCGTGTCTTTGACGCGTTTTTCGTTTTTCTCCGGGCCGCCTGTCAACGGACAGTTTCTAGGTTAACGATGCCGTCGGATACATATAATTTGTATTCTACGACAGCAGCGTCTTATGACGTCTTATTCTTATTCCTTTTGTGGTCGCCAAGGGTCACAAAGAAAGAGGGGAATGACCGTAATCCGATGACACATGGAAGGGGGTTAACGGTTTTTTTTTGATGGGTGCCGCTAATTTGTTGTATAGGAGAATGTGCAAATAGTTTAAGGGAAAATCCCGAGAAAATGGAGAAAAATGAGCTAAAATGAGTGATTTTTGGGCTTTGTTGAGGCTAAGAGGCTACAAACTACACTTTTGCGTTAGTCTCGGCAAAATCGAAATTTTTGTATTTTTGCGAGTTTTTTCGATTTTTTTTTACCTTGAAATTGGTATTTGAGTCGAAAAAAGCGGGAAATTGTCAAAATTCCGGAAAAACGAGAATTAATCAAAGTTGGAATTGTTGAGGCTAAGACTACAAACTACACTTGTGAGTTAGCCTCAGCAAAATGCAAATCTTAGGTTTTTTGACTTTTAATTAGATTTTTTGCATTAGAATCGAATTTTGAGGGAGTTCGCAATAGATTCTTGCAAATTTTCGATGGCTGTAAAATAATCCGAATTTGATTATATTTTCGCATTTTTTAATGCTAATTGAGCTCTTAGCGTCTCTAAGGCTAAACCATCTGTTCCTTCGTCTTCACTTCACTTCACTCATCTCCTGTTCAAAAAGTCAAGAACGTCGTCTTCTTCTTCCTTATGTAAATGTGATGAGATTTATGCAAATGTAGTCTCTCAACGGAGGAAGGAACGTCCTATTAGCCAATTAGGGGATGTGCACTCTTTCCTTCTGAAATGGATTTGTGCCAACTTCCGTTCCATTCGCAAATTTACAAGCGAAGAGAGAGATTTCTATTGGATATTTGATGAGTGTGAAATGCCATCAGAAGAAAGATGAGAAAACGAGTGTGTCGGCGGGGGAACACCTTTCATCTCTTCACTATTGGTCACACATTTCATTACAAACCATCAAAAGAGATGCGCGGTGCATACCGCGCATGTTTGAAGGTGACAAACAAATAGGCGGCCCCTTCTCAATACAAAAAATATATGCATGTGTGCACACAATGGGTTAAGCGATGTCAATTGGGGGTTCAATTGAGGATAAATATCCAAAACGTTATCGCCAAAAAGCGGTTCAAACCGAAAAAATTGACGAAAAACAAGGAAATTTAGTTTTGTTGAGGCTAACTGCATTTTGTAGTTTGTAGTCGCTCAACCTCAGCGAAATGTTACTGAGAAAGCAGCCTATATTGAGGCTAAGCGACTACAAACTACATTTGCTAGTTAGTGTCAGCGAAGTTTACTGAGGCTAACTTTGTTTTGTAGTTTGTAGTCGCTTAACCTCAGTAAAACCTATTTTGATCGTTTTTTCCAAAAAAAAACGACTTTTGCTGAAAACCAATGACTTTTTCTCAGAATTTCAGCTTTCTATTTAAAAAAACTGAAAATTTGAACGTTTCACCCTAAAAATCGACGCAAAACTCATTATTTTCTCATTTCTTTCAGAATGACAACACAATGCACGATGGTCACATGACAATCCACGTCAACTCGTACCTCGGCCGCCTGAAACAGACAGTAATCGGACGTGTCTACGTGGACGACGCAGATGATTGGGATCTCGGTGACAAGACATTCTCATGGAAAGACTCACGTCCAGGATTCGAATTATCCGACAAGGGAGATATCACAATGGCAGCCGAGATGGCTGCAGGCACCTATACAATGTCAGCTAATGTACATGATAACGCGAGAGATGAGGACGCCGTCGGTCACGTGACAGTAATCGTCAGTGCCGTTCCACAGATTGCATTCGACAATCAGGGAAGTGTCCAGTTGTTGATAGCTGAAGAGACACCACTCCAACTACCCGATGACTTTATTCGTGCGGATTCTAATGGACAATCTCTCATGGATATCTTCAAACAGGAAATGGCTGCTTATATGGGTGGAGATGTGACGGTTGACGTGTTTTCAGTACAGGTAGGTGGACATCTGGACAGACACACAGACAGACAAAGAGTTTAGGTTGATTGGGCGAGTCGGCTGGGAAGAGTGGTAATTTCCATGGATATTAGACGTGCTATTTGTGTTTTTGTGACTCTTTTTTCATAGATTCTATATAGCACGTTTTACACTTTTACCCACTCTGATCGCACCATTAGAATAGGCCACGCCCATTTTTTAGCGGAATTTAAAATTTTGTATGAAAAATGGTCAAAAATAGCCACTTTTTGAACATTTTGATGTAATTTGGTATGATTTTTGAACGAATTTGTGAAGAAAAATGCAACAGTGGGCGATATTCGACTCAAATTTCGGTCCAAAATCAGCATAAAATGCGAAAATTTGAGTCAAAACGATCAAAAATGGTTTTGCTGAGGCTAAGACTACAAACTACATTTTCGAGTTAGCCTCAGCAAAAAACAAAATGTTTCTAATTTTCGGTTTTTGTTGCATTTTGATTGATTTCGGGCGGTTTTTGAGTATTTTTTCGGATAAACAGCCAATTTTCGATCCAAAACCAGCAAAAAATGCGAAAATTTAAGGCAAAACGGTCAAAATTAGTTTTGCTGAGGCTAAGACTACAAACTACATTTTGAGTTAGCCTCAGCAATAATGGAAAATTTTGTATTTTTGCGGATTTTTTTTTCCGATTTTTTGTTTTTCTAACCTTAAAATCAGTATTTTCGGTCCGAAGAAGCAGGAAAATTGTCAAAATTCCAAAAAACGCGTACTTCACTTTGTAAAAACAGAAACTTCAAAAATGGGCGTGTCCAACACACTTTCTAGTTCAAAACTTCTCTTTTTCTGTCCAAATTTCTCTTCCAAAATTCCAAATTGCAGGTCGGAATCGCCACTCTCCAAACACGTGACGTACCAGTTCTCAATGTCCGTTTCAACGCCCGTGGCTCCGGATATCGTGATACCGCCCAACTCAACGGACTCATCGCCGCCCATCGTGCCGATTTGCAACGTAAACTCAACGTGGAAATCGTCGGCGTCGGAATCGACATGTGCAAATTCACTCAATGCGATGCCGGTTGTCAGACACTCAACTCTGCAGATTACGATGGAATCGTCGTCTCCGCCAACTCTACAGTAATCGTCGGAGTCAATGCGACGTCACGTGACGATTGCACGTGTCCCGTGTGGAGAGCACCGCCCGCGTGTCAACACTCGTTGTGTCATAACGATGGAGTGTGTCACAACACGAATCCTGGATTCTTCTGCGAGTGTCGAAATGATGGATTGAAGGGATCAAGGTGCCAGGGAACGACGAGAAGTTTCGGAGGAAACGGATTCGCGTGGTATAAGCCAATGCCGGCGTGTACTAGCTTGAATATCTCGTTCAGCTTCATGACTACGTGAGTTTAAACAGACAGACTACAAACTACATTTTTAGCATGAAAACGTTGTTTTAGCTTTGAAAATCGTTCAAAAACGGCTGAAAACGGTCAAAATTGGTTTTGCTGAGCCTAAGACTACAAACTACAAAAGTTCTTTGCCTCAGCAAAACTGATATTTAGGAATTCGGTGCGGATTCGATTGTTGGGTGCAAAATCGCAATTTTCAATACGAAAAGGGTATTTATCGGTCTTTAATCGACAAAATCCGACAGAAAACACAAAAAATCAGTCAAATTAGGATTGCTGAGGCTAAGACTACAAACTACACAATTTTTAGCCTCAGCGAAGTTTACTGAGGCTAACTCCAGAATGTAGTTTGTAGTCTTAGCCGCAGCAAACCGATTTTCGCCGTTTTTATCCAAATTTTTCGAATTTCTTCCCTCAATTCAATTCAATCTCTTTCAGTCAATCCGACGCTCTTCTCTTCTACAACGGACCGCTCGAAACTCAACGAAATGACACTCACATCGAGTATTCCGACTACATTTTCATCCAACTCCGCGGCGGTAGAATCTCTTTGGAAGTGTCGATGAACGGACAATCGAGAAGTTCTCTGGAAGTTGCATCGACTGCTCTAAACGACGGAACGTGGCATGATATCTCTGTGAATCAAGAGGGAAAACGAGTGGAACTGGTAGTTGACAACTGTCGATTCTTGGGTGCTGGCGCCGACGATTCTTCGTGTAGAGCCGAATTGTACACACCGGATGACGACGAACGTCTGAATATAGTGACTCCAGTGCAGATTGGAGGTCTCGCACCACTATCCGGTCAGGACTATCCACAGACTATTCCACGTGCTGGACTCAACGGATGCGTTCGGAATTTGTACGTGAACGGAGATCAATACGATTTGGCGACGCCCGCTTTCGAACAAAACTCGGAGAAAGGATGTCGATTGTGGGGTGCCACGTGTGACAGTAATTCAGTTGATTCCCTCAATCATTGTGTCCACGGAGACTGTTTTGCGGATGTTCAAGGATCCGGAGCGATGGTTGCCAAGTGTGTCTGTGATCCTGGATGGGGTGGAGCTAGATGTGAGAGAAAGATGGAGTGGATTCAGTTCGCACAAGGTGCATTCATTGAGTACTCCCCGCGTATCGCATTCCCGGAACAAGTATCTGATATTGAGCTGTTGTTCATCTCTGGAAAAGTTAATGGAGCACCGGCGGAGCTCTCTTTCGGCACTGATTCCCAACAGAGCTATGTGTCGACTAACTTGGAATCTGGACAGAACGGAGTCACTGCCGCTGGAAAATTCGATATCGGAAGTGGAGGAAAACGGGCGAGACAAGAGCTCCGAGTGTCTGAAGTGCTTCTGAAAGAGAATGCGAGTTATTGGTTGCAATTCACACGGAATCCTACTCGTGCCAGTCTATCGATCGATAATGCGTACACTGTCTCGACACAGTTGGATAAGGGAGAGCCGTTCTCGCTTCAAGTCAATCAGATCACTTTGGGAACACAGGGACAAAATAAGGGATTCCAGGTGAGGGAGATTGAGAGGCAAAACAGGCAAATTTCGATCCGGAATCAGCAAAAAATGCGAAAATTTAAGGCAAAACGGTCTAAATTAGTTTTGTTGAGGCTAAGACTACAAACTACACTTTTTGAGTTAGCCTCAGCAAAAATCGAAAATTTTCCAAAATTCAGGGTTTTTTCCGGTTTCCGCTAAATTTTATTGATTTTGGGCGGTTTTTGAGTGTTTTTCGCATAGTTAATTCACCAAAAATTGACCAAAATTGGCAAATTTTGAGACAAAACGGTCAAAATTGGTTTTGCTGAGGCTAAGACTACAAACTACTTTTTAAGTTAGCCTCATCAAAAATCGAAATTTTTCAGAAATTCCTCTTTTTTTTCGGTTTTCGCTACATTTCGATTGATTTCGGGCGGTTTTTGAGTATTTTTAGCTTGTAAATCACTAAAAAATTCGATTTTGCGCACGAATTTCTGGTTTTCCTGACTACAAACTACGAATTCTTTCATTTTTTCATCATTTCACTAGTTTCAGGGATGCATCGGAACGTATCGTTGGTCGAAACAGAATCTTCCACTAAAACGTGGCGGAGCAATGGACGAAAACGAGGAATCGATAGTGTCGATCTCGAATATGGCGGGAGTTCAAGACGGTTGTGATCTACGAATCACGTGTGCCGACTTGCCAACCAACTACTGTGGTGGATCATTCGCGTGTGTGGACTTCTGGAAAGGACCATTCTGTACGTGTAATGACGGAGCCAATGCGATTCTCGGAGACGATGGACAAGTTGTCGGATGTGGAGAAACACTGGCCGTCTCGAAGCTGGGTATCAGCTCTCCAGCCATCGTCTTGATCCTTGTTTCTCTATTCCTTCTCGCACTGTTAGTTGTCATGATGGTTGTCTACACGAAACGATCGCCCGGAGCATTTGAGACTGTTCGACCGGAAGAGATGAATAGAGACAATTTGAGACCGTATGCAGTGGAAGGTGGTGGCGAAGCGGATAATGATCAGGTAGGAATAAATAGACTCGAAGAAAAATGCCGAAAAATCGATCCAGAATCGGCAAAAAATGAGAAAATTTGAGACAAAACGGTCAAAATTAACCTCAGTGAAGTTTTGCTGAGGCTAACTCACTTTCGTAGTTTGTAGTCTGTTAGCCTCAGCAAAACTTGAAATGGCTGTGACTTTGTGCGTTTTCAACCGGTTTTATTGGTTTTTAGATAATATTTTTCGTATATTTCGATCCAGAATGAGCACAAATTCGAACATTTGAGACAAAACTGTCAAAATCAGTTTTGCTGAGGCTATGACTACAAACTACATTTTTTGAGTTAGCCTCGGCAAAAATCGAAAATTTTCAAATTTTATCGGTTTTTGTAAAATTTCAATATTTTTTCTCCGATTCTCTTATAATTTTTTCTCATTATTTCAGTACTCGATCGCCGGTCTCCGTAAGCCCGTGATGCCACTCGACACCGGAATGGGAGGTGGAATGGGCGGAGTCCCACCACTCTACCCGCCACGTGGAATGGGACAACAACCGAAAGACGATCATGAGCTGAATTCGAAGATTAAGGATTTGGAATCGGATCAGAACGCGGCGCCGTACGACGAATTGCGAATCTATGACGACGAGCGAGATAATATTTCGGTGGTGACACTGGAAAGTATCGAAAGTGCTCAGTAATCTCTTAATTGTATCATTTTTTGTCTCTCTTCAATTCCTTCATTTTCCCACCATCTCATTATTCCCTGCGATACTCGTCCAACCGGTGTTTCACCACACACTCACAACTTATAATTTTTCACTGAAAAAAAACACTATTTTCACGGGTTTTTTGAAAAAAAAACTTTTTTCATTGTTTTAGGCCTCTTCTTTATGTACTTTTTTATGCACCTCTCTTACCCCATATTTGCTTTCAAAAATGTTTTAAATTTGCTCATTTTCTTTACTATTCACTTTACATAATCACAAGCCACGCCCCTTTTCATCTGAGCATTTCACTTACCTTTCTTTATATATATAAGTCTATTTATATGTATTTGTACCCTTTTCCCGTTGTCTTGCCACCCCACAATCATTCTGACTCTTCTCTCTTTGTTGTTATCTTTTTACTATTTTTTTCTTTCTAATTACACAATTTTCTGAACGGGATTAATCACTACCACCCAACCACAACCCTCACAATTTTATCACAATATATCGAATCAATCATCAGAATAATGATGAGAGAATAAAGTTTAACTTAAAATATATCTTGTTATATTGAAACATTGCAAAAAATGACAAGATCGGATGAAATAGGAGACAAATCCGTTAAAACTGATATGTTTAGTGAAAAACTAGGAAAAGCGGTCGAAAAATCACATTTTTCGTCATTATTCCGCTGATTTTTCCTTTAAAAAAGTTCACAAACTTTTGATTTCAAACGTAGAATTTTTGAAAAACCAAAAAAAATTAAAAATAGATTTTGCTGCAGATGAGAAGGAATATCAAACGATTGAGAAATGAGCAGAAACTGAAACGGACAGAAGAAATGAACGAATAAACTATTTTTCAGCAAAATCTAGCCCAGTAGTCGGAATATCAGCGAAAACAGATCGGTGTCAACTAAAATAGAAAATGAAAGCAGAACAATTATAATTTAAGTGAAAATCTGGAAAAAAAACCAGTAGGAAAATAGATATTTTCGACATTTTTCGTAAAGAAAAACAAGAAAAATCGATTATTTCTCGTAAGGTCAAATTTCAGACAAATTTTTTTTGGAAATAGATGAAAAAGAAGTAAAAACTATATTTTTAAGTGAAAATCTAGAAAAACAGTAGGAAAATCAATATTTCCGAGATTTTTCGTCAAAATGGGGTACGGTAGTTTTAAAGGCGCATGGCGATATATTTTGTGTTGGGTCTCGCAGCGATTGTTTAATTACTTATTCAATTTTCTATTCTGGAGATTTAAGTTATTATTTTCTGCAATTTTAAACCAATTTTAATGCCATTTCCGAACATTCGATAATATTTTTTTTTACTTTTAAGCTTATTTTTTGTAAAATATTGAAACTGGTAAATGAAATGAGGAAACAGCTATTTTTCGGCAAAATCTAGTTCAGTAGTATGAATTTCTGCGTAAATGAGTCGATGACAACTGAATTAGAAAATTACAGCCATAAAAAATTTATTTTTCAAGTGAAAATCACTATTTCTTTTGGGCGGAAAATTCGAAAATATCGAAGAGCTTTTGCTGAAAACAGAAGGAGAGCTGAACGAAGAGGCCACGGAACAAGCAAAAAAGCTGAATTTGACATTTTTCAAAAAATATTCGATTCGCTCATAAATGTAATCACCGGATCCCTTACTGATATTTCTATCTAAGACTTCAGAGAAGCCGATTCAGTATCACCGAGTGGATGTAATCATCGCGAATCGGTAACTCAACCTCCAGAATTCATGGGTCAGTTAACTCCGAAGTGAGACACCTCCCGGAGAGGTTACAATTTCTATTCCGAAAAACATCTAATGTGTGAGTATCTCCCACCTAGTGAGAAGGATTTGAATCCAACTCCGCGAGTGTAACTCCATCTCCAAAATGCATGGGTCAGATAACTCCGAAGAGAGACCACCCGGAGAGCGTACATCTTTCGCGGGAGCGTACATCAACTAGAGTCTCTCTCACTTTGTTGGCAGGATATGAATCCTACTAAGCGTGTGCAACTCAACCTCCAAAACGCATGGGTCAGTTAACTCCGAAGAGACACCACCCGGAGAGATTACATCTTTTACGCTATCGAACATCTACCGGAGCATCTCCAACCTAGTGAGAAGGATTTGAATCCAACTCCGCATGTGTATCTCCAACTCCAAAATGCATGGATCAGATAACTCCGAAGAGAGACCACCCGGAGAGAGTACATCTTACACGCATGAAAACTTCAACGGGAGTTCCTCCTGAAAAAGCTAGAGTAATGGTTGTACACACTCATCATTGCTTTTTTCTCCAAGTTTTTGAGATTTGTTGGCGTCGGTTCTGAAAAATGTGAACATTGTATGACATTTTGGAAAGAAACAAGAATGCTGAAAAGAGAAAGGAAAGAGTCAGTGCATATGAGTTTAAAAGACAGTGGGGCGGAACAAAAGTAGCGAAAACGGGTTTTACCAGAAAAAAATTTCCTGGAAAGCAAGGAACCTTTTGAATAATTAGATTTTAGCAGAATCTAACAACAGAACACGACAATACAGATAGCCGGAAGATATAGAAACTTGACAAAAGGAACTGAACTGCAGAAAACGATAGAAAGCTGTTGCCGAGAGAAACAACTTCAGCGATTAAAAATGTAAGTGATCGACATTTCAGGTAATGAGAATTATGATAAAAAGCAACGGAAGTCGCGGGCAAGGGTTGACTTTTAAAAATATATATTCTCTGATTGAAATCAGCGAAACCTAATTAAAAAACTCTCGGCGAAGCGGGATAAACACGATCGGGAGGAGCGAAAATTGACGAATTTGTGAACAAAATGCACAATAAGCGTCAAAGTTGAGATTATTTTTTATTGAAGTTACCCGCCGTGACATTACAATGTTTTACATCCTACGACAACTTCTCAATATTTTTTGTTTCTACTCTAAAAAGTTATCAATATATCTGAAAATGAGCATTATAATCATAAAACGCAACGGAGAAGCAGCGGATAGAGTTATCTTTCAAAATAGTTATTCTTACGATCGGAAAGAGCGAAAACAAATTAGTGAACAAATTGCACAATAAGCGTCAAATTTGGCATTATTTGCAGTAAATTTCAACAAAAACTCTCAAAAATATCAATTTTTCAATTATGAGAAAATTATCAATATTTTGAAGCTTTATAACTAAACTCGACAAAACCTGATTCAGAAACGGCCGGCGAAGTAAATCTCGATCGGGAGGTGTGAAAATCGAAAAAATAGCGTATAAATTGAGCAATTTCCAGTAAATTTCAGCGAAAACTCTCAAAAATCATCAAAATTTTGAAGGCCCGCACTTTTGCGTGACGGTGTTTACGACCGTGACGTCACAATGTCTAATATCCTACGACAACTTCTCATTATTTTCTGTTTCTACTCTAAAACTGATACATATCTCTGAAAATGAGTATTATGATTATAAAAAGCAACGGAAAAGTAGCGGACAGTAATTAATAATTTTTAAATAAATTCTCTGATTAAAATCCGCGAAAACAATGAAAAAACGGCCGGCGAAACGTTAAAAATGAGTAAATCTCGATCGGAAGGAGCGAAAATTAACAAATTTGTGAAGAGAATGCAAAATAAGCGTAAAATTTTAGCAATTATCAGTTAAGTTTCAATAAAAATTCTCAGAAAATGACAATATTTTGAAAGTCCGCACTTTTGCGTGATGGTGTTTACGGCAGTGACGTCACGATGCCTTATATCCTACGACACACTTTTTCAATAAGTTGGGAAGATTATTTCTGCTTTTTAGCAGACTTGTCACGGGCCGGGCCGGGCCAAAATCAGTAAAAATCTCGGCCCGGCCCGGCACGCTCGGCCCGTTTTGAAGCATTTTTTCAAAACATTTTGAGTTTTTGAATTTTTTTTGGGAAATTTTTGGAAATTTTTTGAAAAAAGTATAGTTTTCGAATAAACATTTAAAATTGAATTAAAATGTGAATATGTAGGATAATTTAAGCATTTTTACTCTATTTTTTCAAAAAATTTCAAAAAAAAAAATTGGTAAAAATGGGTACCCATTTTTGAATCCGGGCCGACCGGGCCAAGAGAAATTTCGGCCCGGTTCGGCCCGGTCAAGAAAAATCTCGGCCCGGCCCGATTTTTGACAAGTCTGCTTTTTAGGCCTTAGGACAGATTTTAGCACACCTTTTTATTATTTTAGGACAGATTTCTCCTTTGTGTCTTTATTCGAGTTTCTACTAAACGTTTTGGTATTTTCTCGGTGTGTTTTTCTGAAAATTCAGAATTTCTGACCCAGTATCAACTGGTTACAAAACTTGGGAGACTTTAGCTTTATATTTCTATAATTATAGTCAAAAAATTCAAAACTCGCTCCTATTTTTAGAGTTCAATAGAGTGCATTTACATTACCCCCAGTTAGTGTCTGATATTTACGTTTGAGTAACGAAGAGGCTACGGAACAAGCAAAAATGCTGAAATTGACGAAGAAAAGATGACAAACCGATTTTTTATTGCATTTTTAGCAAATAGCTCAGATGATGAAATTATATCAAAAATGAATCGCAAACCGGTGAGAGAAAAAATTGAAGCCATTAAAATAAAATTTTCAATAAAAATCCAGAAAAAATTGTCGAAAAATCACTTTTTAACCATTTTCTCGCCGATTTTTTTTTGTTTTCAAATGCACCGCCTTTTTTCGCAGTCCGCATTTTGACGTGACGGTGTTTGCGGACAATACACAAAACCTGACGACGGAGGTATTTCTGGAGTAAAATCACCGATTTTTATAGCAAAATGACGCTGAAAATGTAGAAAAACTGCTAAAAATCGGTTTTTAGCAGAAAAATTCATTAAAAAGGAGAAAGAAAACAAAGAAAACGCTCATAGTGGCGAGAAATTGATTTTTTTTGAAATTTCAGACAAAGTTTTGTTGGAAATAGATAGAAGTAAAAACTATATTTTCAAGTGAAAACCTAGAAAAACAGTAGGAAAATCAATATTTCGGAGATTTTTCGTCGAAAAAACACTAGAAAAATCGATTTAAATGGTCCGAAAAACACATTTTCCGCCAAAATGAGTTACGGTAGTTTTAAAGGCGCATGGCGATATATTTTGTGTTGGGTCTCGCAGCGATTGTGTATTTATTTATTTAATTTTCTATTCTGGAGATTTTAAGTTTCATTTTAAGAGGTACTATCTGTAAGAGTGAGAATGTTTGTATTGAACCTTGGCACAGTTGCAAAAAGTTGTTTCAATCCGAACTCTTTTCACAACATATGTACCCCTATGGTAGTGATTTATAAAAAATATGTCACCAGTCCCCTATGACGTCATCATAGGAAAATATGCTCAATAATCGACTTTTCACCCAAAAATTCATAAAAATTTTAATTTTCCAGATAACATCGGGAAACTTTCGTAACATGTTAGAAATGTTTTTGGCTACCTTTACACAAATTTCCAGCTTCCCAGACACCCCAGAAACCGTTCAGATAAATTTCATTTCCATGTTTTTTCAACTTTTCTCAAAAAATCCCTCTAGAAATCCTCAAATTTCAAATCGTATTCGTATTCCCCGCTAAAAGTTCTATTAGGTCTAATTAAAAGCATCAAAAAATAGGGGGACCATTTTGAGATATTTCGATTTTTTCAAAAATCACATAAGGGCCCCCCCTTATGAAAATTTCATTTTTGAAAAAAATTTCAAAAAAAAACTAACTCCGAAAATAATCAGAATATTGATAAAACCCTTGAAATAAGTCACTCACAAAATATGAAATCTCAGGAATGTGTTTGAACGGATTCCGTTTTTTTTGTTCATCCAATTTTTTCCAGTTTTTTTTCCGTTTTTATCAATAATTTGTAAAGAAGTCCTCAAATTTTATAAGATATCTTAATTCCTTGCAAAATTTAACATATATTTCAATTGACATCATTAAAAAACAGGGGGACCATTTTGAGATTTTTCCATTTATTTCGAAATTCAGATAAGGGTCCCCCCTTATGAAAGAAAATTTTTATCAAAAAAATAATTCAAATTTTTTTTGATGCAATAGACGTTGAGAACATCGATAAAATATCGAAAATACTTTTCTATAGTTTGAACGTCTATTGCATCAAAAAAAATTTGAATTATTTTTTTGATAAAAATTTTCTTTCATAAGGGGGGACCCTTATCTGAATTTCGAAATAAATGGAAAAATCTCAAAATGGTCCCCCTGTTTTTTAATGATGTCAATTGAAATATATGTTAAATTTTGCAAGGAAGTAGGATGTCGTTAAAAATTTGAGGACTTCTGTACAAATTATTGATAAAAACGGGAAAAAACTGGAAAAAATTGGATGAAAAAAAAACGGAATCCGTTCAAACACATTTCTGAGATTTCATATTTTGTGAGTGACTTATTTCAAGGGTTTTATCAACATTCCAATTATTTTCGGAGTTAATTTTTTTTTGAAATTTTTTTCAAAAATGAAATTTTCATAAGGGGGGACCCTTATGTGATTTTTGAAAAAATCGAAATATCTCAAAATGGTCCCCCTACTTTTTGATGTTTTCAATCGGACCTAAAAGAACTTTCAGCGGGGAATACTAATACGATTTGAAATTTGAGAACTTCTAGAGGGAATTTTCGAGAAAAGTTGAAAAAACATGAAAATGAAATTCAATTGAACTGTTTCTGGAATGTCTGGGGTGCCGAAAATTTGTGTGGAGGTAACCAAAAACAATTCTAACATGTTGCGAAAGTTTCCCGATGTTATCTAAAAAATTGAAATTTTTATGGATTTTTGGGTGAAAAGTCCATTATTGGGCATATTTTCCTGGGATGACGTCATAGGGGACTGGTGACATATTTTTTATAAATCACTACCATAGGGGTACATATGCTGTAAAAAGAGTTTAGATTGAAACAACTTTTTGCAACTGTGCCAAGAGGAATCCTCATCTTACAGACAACGCCTCTTAAGCAATTATTGTCGAAATAAAAAAAGTGATACCCGGTGTTTGCGGACTTAGTGGAAAAATTATTAAAATTAGCATTAAGTCCGCAAACACCGGGTATCACTTTTCTTTATTTCGACAATATATATCAATTTTATTGCAATTTCCGAACATTCGATAATATTTATTTCAAATTTGAAGATTTTTTTTTAAATTTTGGAGTAAAAACCGATTTTATATCGGCATATCGGCTTTTGCTTTAAGAAAATTGATTGCGGACAAAATAACCGACACTTTAAAAAAAACATTTTTTGGAAAAAAAGAATAAATTTATTGATTTTTGGAATTAAAAGAAAGAAACGAGAGCAAAAAATACAGGGCGGTGCACACGGGAGAAGGCACAAAAGCTTTGAACAAGACACGTATTGGTGGAAGCAGAAATTCAAATAAAAATCAATCGATAATGGATGACTTTAGTCAAAAATTACTGTAGGCGAAGCGTGGTGAGAAGTGTTTGCACCAGTTGCGTCAGACTTGACGCCAATTGGAGTGATGTCGAGTTGGACGCCTGGAAATTATCTATTTTTATGACGAAGCTCCGCCCACTTTAGGCCACGCCCACTTGCAAAAAGTGTATTTTGTAGTTTTAAAACTTACATTCTCCGACACTTGCTGAAGCTGTTGGACGACTTCTGGTGATGGTGTTGCGCGGGAATTGATGCCTAAAATTATTTTACTGAAACGCGTCCAAGGTGCCCCAGCCAACTTACTGTTCCGATTTGAGGATAATTGAATAGGATAGTGAGTAGAAGTTGTGTAAGCGTATCCATTTTGTTGCTGGTTGATCAAAATCGATGGGTCGTCTGCAAAATTTTGGGATTTCTATAAAAACAATTGAAGACTACAGGTTTTTCTGATATCACCTCGTTTTTAAATTTTTCGATTTGATCTATTTTAAGCCAAGTCTATTTGAAATTTCGCTGAGGCTAACTCGAATTTGTAGTTTGTAGTTTGTAGGATTAGCCTCAGCAAAACTTAAAATGGTCGTAACTTGACTAAAAATGCTTCAATTTGAGTTTTTCAAAAACCGCCCTGAGTTAAATTTTAAGCAAAAAAAAAAACTGCAACCTCAAAAATAGCAAATTTTTTACTTCAAAATTTCAACTTCAATAAGAATAATTGTTTTAGTATTGTTGTTAATTTCATATTTTCCTAGTTTTCCTCATCATTCTTCACTTTTCAAAACTAAATTCGGCGCTTTTAGAGTCAAGTTACGACGCTTTGAAGTTTCGCTGAGGCTAATAAACTACAAACTACAAAATCGAGTTAGCCTCAGTGAAGATTTGTTGAGGCTAACTTACTTTCGTAGTTTGTAGTCAGTTAGCCTCAGCAAAATTTGAAATCGCTGTAATTTTGCACGTTTTCAACCGATTTCAGTGGTTTTTGGTCCAAAATGATTAATGATTTCCATTTTTTCGAATTCGGTAAAAAGTGTAGTTTGTAGTCTCTCACCTCGTTGCACAGATGGAGGTGACTGTGCAGTCGATGTTTCGTTCAAATTTCCGTTACTAAAGTGTCTAAGCGTTGTCGTTTCGATCGGCACGACTGGCGGCATTACACTTGAAGTGGAATACGCGAATGTCGTTGAGTAATTCTGAAAATCAGATGGAGAGGAGGTGAGAAAATGCGCTCCATTGAAACGGTTACCAAAGTGGGTTGAGCATGTTGAGGGGGACTGTCGTAGAGGACTGCTTGGGGTTCATCGGCAGTCGTAGTGTTGTCTGAAAGCAAAATATTTATACCTTTGAGGTTGGGGCGCCTTCGGCGCGTGACACTTTTGTGTTACAACTATTGGCCGTTTAGACATGATGCGCTTTCAGGTTTTGAAGAAAATTCAAAAATTTAATAGTTTTCTGGTAGACCACATTTTGGGCTTCATTTTTCTAGTTGACAACTTTTTTCTAGCTCCGCCCATTTTTGAGATATGCGCCTTTAAAGGTAGCCTACCTTAAAACGCTTATATCTGAAAAGTGGGCGGAGCCATCAAAAACTTGTCAATTGCAAAAATGTAGAACTGGATGAGATCTACAAAACTAGCTTAAATTCAAAACAATCGAACAGTCCGCGGTGTCAGGGCACTCTCTCACACTTGACCAATTTTTACACTGACAAAAAATTTGATCACTGTAAATAATTTTGGTCAGTGTAACTCACCCAGATTCCCAAAACTGAAATGTTTCATAGTGGTGGTTGTGGGTGTCTCCACAGTCGTCGGATACTGAGAACTCGTCTCGTATTGGAATTGAGTAGTGGCAGAAGAATTCTGAGCATTCAAAGGTGAATTCTGAATTCTCGTCTGATTCTGCTGTTCCGGTACCACGGCCGCTGCAGCTGCAAACATGGACGGTGGATAGTGAGAGGAGGTACTGTAGATGTATGGAGTCGTGGATTCCACGGGGGTGTCACGAAGGACACCATTCGATTGGGCGTCTGCGGCGGAGAGCATTTGGAGCACATAGTTGCTCACAGCGGTACCGGAATGGACTGCTCCGTTCATGGTTCCTGGAAAGATTAAAAGAGGTATAGAGACTACAAACTACAAAAAATTTGAATAATTCTTACCTTGGTCAGTGTAACTTCACTAAGTTACAGTGACCACAAATACTACAAACTACAAAATCTCACCTAAACTATTCGATGAGATATCTGCTGTTGCAATATGTACATTCTGATATAATGTATGGAAATCATTCAAATACTTCAAAGAATCAATTGGAATGTTCAGTCTCAATGTGGGAATTGTTCCTTTTGCCAAATCGTCCGTCGCGAAGTTGACATCGCTGGAAATAAAATTAATATTTGAATTTTTCATGAGATTTTGATTATTTTCGTTTTTTGAAATTTGAATTTGGGCCATTTTGAGCCAAGTTACGCCAATTTTAAATTTTGTTGAGGCTAAGACTACAAACTACAAATCTCAGTTAGCCTCAGTAAAACTTCAAATCGTCGTAACTTTGCTCAAAACGCTTTAATTTCAAATTCAAAAACTGGAATGATGATCAGTGGCTTATTCTGCAGACTACAAACTACAAAATTTTCACACTTACACGCAATCCAGCGGCGAGAAATCAGCGAATCTCAACGAGTACATAATCGCTTGAATATACAATTTCTTTCTTGTCTCAAATGGAACGTCATACGAGAAATGAGCGATTCCCCACAACGATGAAGAAGCCGAAGTAGAGTTGTCTGAAAATATTGTAGTTTGTAGTTTGTAGTTTGTAGTCTAGAGGCCTTACCACAGCTCGACGCGAAAGTGGTGTCAAAAGTGGTTAGCCAGACGAGTGGTCCACTTGTCGACGTGTAGATCACTTTTCCGCTCCGCCCATTCAGACGCCACGTGGCACGTTGGAATGACATGGTGAAGTAGTAGGCGTGGCCAGTTGGACCGTAGTTTTCTGGAAAAAATTGTAAAAATTCGCCAACTTTGGAAGCTTGTAACATTTTAGTTTGTAGTCTAATTTTTTTTCAAATTTACATTTTCTGGTAGCTCAAAAATAGAGCTTTAATTTTGTAGTTAACAACTTTTTGATAGCTCCGCCCACTTTTGAGATATAAGCGTTTAAGCGAAGGGAGGTCTCTCGTTTCCAGTAGGCTACCTTTAAAGGCGCATATCTCAAAAGTGGGTAGAGCTAGGAAAAAGTGGTCAACTACAAAAATATAGTGCTAGATTTTATCTACAAAACTAGTTAAGATTCAAAAAAATCGGGCGGTTCCTGGAGTCAAGACACTGTCCCAAAGTTCACCAATTTTTACACTGACAAAAAATCTGGTCACTGTACTTTTGGTCAGTGTACTGTAACTCACCCAGATTTTTTTGCTCGATAATTGTTACACTGACAGAAAATCTATAAATTTCTGAAACTTACGAATGAGTTGTTGGAATGGAGCCTCCGGTGTCGGTACCAAATCGATATTCTCCAGTGTCGGAATAGGCACGGCTACAATGACTTGACGGGCGGTGAAGCGGCGGCCGGCGGAGGTTTGCACGACGGCTGGGTAAGCGGCTGGAAGGAAACTTTTTTGATTGGTATTCTTGAGAAATCTTCAAAACCTGGAGTATTTTTGTATGAAAATCGGTTAAAGAACTAGGAAAAAATGGGTCTCCTCATTGTCATTGTGTTTTTTTGTCAGTGTATTTTGTCACTGTACTTTTTTTGTCTCTGTATTTTTTGGTCATTCTATTTTTTGGTCACTGTACATTGTCACTGTACTTTATCAGTGTATTTCGCTCATAATGCAAACGCGCTCTACTGATAAAAACCTTGGACGCTTTAAAAGTGGAGACTCCAATAAAAGACTCAAAATCACGGTGAAAAATCAATTAATTGTTCTGATTTTTCCACTGGGATTTTGAGTATTTCATATGGTCTCTCTCTCCTGGAGAAGGAATACTGTAGAATTTGGAAACTAGTAGAAGAATATTCTTGAATATCCCAGTCGGTTATGTCAGAACAATATGGTACTGTCTGTTCCTTTTCCGTGTCGCGGAGAAGGGGGACACTAATTGTTTGAAAGGGGGCGTGGCTTAGAAGAAGGAGACAAGGGACAACAATATGTTATTGTTCACACAACTCATAGTACTCTCCAGGGGGTAAACACTACTTTCAGGAATTACTTGGAGGGATTACTGTAGCCAATTTTGTTTTTGGTCAGTGTAACTAAGAGAGAGAGAGAGATGAAAATAGGTCATATACAGGAGTACTGTAGATTAGTAACAGTATATAAATAGCCAGTGACAGAGACACATGTCTTCTTCTGAATACTGACGTCTCCTGAATATTCTGAGAGTCCCGAATGAATTGTCACTGTAACCCGTAACATGCAAAACTGCACATTTTGAGAGATTTTCATGGAACGCGTTACGGTGATGAACTGACGGGCGGTTTTTTCTGCTTTTTTTTTTGAGTAAGTTTCAATTTGAACATTAAACATTACCTAAATACAATGTTCCTATTTTTCTTACAATGGAAATCCCGGCATACAGATAGTTAGGCAGAATGACAACAATACACTGATAATTTACACTTACAATGACAATGAGGGAGTAGAAGACTCAGCTGAACCCATTTTCTAATAGTTTTACCGATTTTTATTTTTTTAAACTTTCGGATATTACTATATTTTGAAATTTTGAATTTGAACCATTTTAAACCGAGTTACGACGATTTTAATGTTTTGCTGAGGCTAAGACTACAAACTACAACAATTAGTTAGCCTCAGCAAAACTTTCAAGAGGCATAACTTGGCTCAAAATACTCCGATTTTAATTTAAAAAACTGGAAAATGATCAGAATTTAAATGGCTATTCGGAAATACAAAAACTGAAAAAATTGAAAAATCTGGTACGACATTTAGAACCTAAAGCAATGCTACTTTCTCGTGAATTTCGGAAGTAACGGGAACTAACAAAAAATGAAGATCCAGGTTTGATCTACCAGAAAAGTTTACGTTTAAAATAATTTTGACTATTAAATTTGATCTACACGCGTACTCTTACCGTCATTAACCGAGATGACTCGTTGACTATATTCAATCAATAATCCATCAGCCAGTCTCCTCACAACTTCATTCATTCCTCCTTGTGCCAATAGACTCTGTCCGTGTCCGAATCTCCTCAGAATCTCAACTGCAGTCGCATTTTGACTGGAACAGGTGAGGGCCAATTGCACTTGAGACACTTGTTCTCCGGGGGCGTCGAAGAAGGTCTGCAATCAGAGATTTAGTGTTGAGACAGGAAAACTACAAACTACAAAATTAATAAAAAATTTAAATCGGACGAATTTTTAATCAGATTTTTCAATTTTTTTTCAGTTTTTGTATTTCCGAATAGCCATTTCAATTCTGATCATTTTCCAATTTTTAAAATTAAATTCGGAGAATTTTGAGCCAAGTTACGCCATATAAAAGTTTTGCTGAGGCTAACTCACTTTTGTAGTTTGTAGTCAGTTAGCCTCAGCAAAACTTGAAATAATCGTAACTTGGCTCAAAATGATCCAAATTCAATTTTTCAAACACCAAAATGTTCAAAATTTTGAGAAAAATACTGCAACCTCAAAATACTGACTAAAGTAATAATGAAAAAAAAAAATTTTTTTGAGCTCTAAAAATTAATCTTTTTGAAATGTTCATATTTTACTTGTTTTCTGGATCATTCTTCATTTTTCAAAATTAAATTCGGAGCATTTTGAGCCAATTTACGACCATTTCAAGTTTTGCTGAGGCTAAGAGACTACAAACTACAAATCCGAGTTAGCCTCAGTAAAATTTCAAATCGTCGTAACTTTGCTCAAAATGCACTAAATTCAAATTTTCAAAAACTAAAACGATCAAAATTTTCAGCAGAACTAATTAAAAAAAATTTAAACTGTAACCTGCATCAACCGATTAACAGAATCGGAATCCGCTGCATCCATCTGTTGGGACATTGTCGAGATGGAGGTATTCGTCAGATTATTGATTAGTTCGGGTGTGTTGATGAGATCAGAGAAGAGAGTTGTGCTCCATTGTTGTTGAAGAGACAGTTGTCTGGAAATTTAAGAAATTTTTGTAGTTTGTAGTTTGTAGTTTGTAGTCTGTACCTTTTCCTCCTCCTCGTCTGCTGGAATACTGTATTGTTGCCACATGTCAATTGCTGTGTCGTTCTAACATTCAATTGTTGAATTAAGGCTAACAATTCCACGTCCGTCGGAGAAATGAATTGGGCGCCTGGAAAAAATTCTTAACGATGCAATCGCGCTCCACCGAAATCGCTCTCACCAGTATCCAAAAACTCGACTCCATTCCTCGTCTGCATTGTGGAATACCGTACTCTTCCACCGACTTGTCCACGTGCTTCTAGTACTAACACCGAGAGACCGGGACGAGATTGTTGGATGTTACGGGCGGCTGTTAGGCCCGTCAGACCGGCGCCCACCACGATGACGTCATAGATTTGATGCTGGAAATGGATTGGGGAGGTTTTTTGGATTATTGGTGGCTTTGAATTTTTGGAATTGGACCATTTTAAGCCAAGTTACACCCATTCCAAGTTTTGCTGAGGCTAACTGACTACAAACTACAAAAATAAGTTAGCCTCAGCAAAACTTTAATGCGTCGTAACTTGGCTCAAAATAGTCAGCTTTCAATCTTAAAAACTGGAAAATGATCGGAATTTAAATGGCTATTCGGAAATACATAAACTGGAAAAATTGAAAATTCTGATAAAAAATTTAACACCTGAAACAATCCAACTATTTACAAACGCTATGGTCAGGTTCTTCTATGTTTCTCAATTTCGTTTTTTCTTAGTCACTGTAAGATGTTTGGTCAATGTAATTTTTTAATTTTTACAGTGACCAAACTTAAAAAAAGGCGTAACCTTGCACTTTCCATTTTTCAAAATCGAAATCTACCTATTTCTAGCCAGTTAACGTCCGTTTAAAGTTTTGTTGAGGCTAACTAACTACAAACTACATTTAGCACTTAGCCTCAGCAAAACTTCAAATCGTCGTAACTTTGCTCAAAACGCTTCAATTTTTAATTCGAAAACTGGAAAATGATCAGCGGCTCATTCTGCAGACTACAAACTACATAATTTTAAAATTGTCTTGTCAAATTATACTAAAATCCCAGTCTCTTTCCCACTTCTTACCTGTACACTTGAACTACTAATATTTGCAGACGCCGGTTGTTGAGAGGGAGGAGATTGTGCAGAGACGCAGAGTATTAGGAGACACCATCGAAACATTTTTTACTGGTTCAAATTGCTGGAATATTCGAGTGAAAAATAAAGAATTTTAAGAGAAAACGGGCGGTTTTTATAGAGAGAAGATGGACCTAGATGGGTGATGGGACGTAACTGGGTTAACTATAAAGTAGTAGGGGAAGATAAATAAACAAGTTTACGGATGTTGCAAAGGAATAGAAAGGAATCAACAGGATATAGTATAGATCACAAAAATACGGAAAAAGTATTGAGAATCAACAAATAACAGCGATTTCTAAGACTATAAAACATTTAAGTTTTGGGAACTGGGGTGAGTTACACTGACCAAAAGTACAGTGACCAGATTTTTTGTCAGTGTAAAAATTGGTCAACTTTGACATTCCCTGGTGTCTTGACACCAGGGAATGTCGGATATTCTTGAAATTAAATTAATTTTGTAGATGAAAACCACAGCTACATTTTTCTAATTGATAACTTTTTGATACGAGTTCTAGATTTTGAGATATACGAGTTCAAATTTACAATGACCACCAATTTTTGCTGTCAGTGTAATCTTTGTTCTGCTGAAAATTTCTGAATATTTTAGTTTTTGAAAATCAGGATTTAGTGTATTTTGAGCCAAGTTACGATTCTTTGAAATTTTGCTGAGGCTAACTCAAATTTGTAGTTTGTAGTCTTAGCCTCAGCAAAACTTGAAATGGTCGTAACTTGGTTTAAAATTCTCCGAATTTAATTTTGAAAAGTGAGAAATAATCAGAAAAACTATAAGAATATGAAAATAACAACAAAACTGGAAAACTTATTTTTGAACTTTGAAAATTTTAAGTTGAAAATTTGCAATTTTCAAAGCTTTTTGTCAGAATCTAGAATAGCTATCAAAAAGTTGTCAACTACAAAAATGTAGAGCTAGATTTGATCTACAAAATTAAATGAAATATGTCAAAATCTGATGAAAATGGAGACCAAGACAGGACCTCAAAGTTGTCCAATTTTTACACTGACAAAAAATCTGGTCACTGTACTTTTGGTCAGTGTAACTCACATTCTTGACTTGAAACGCGCCGAAGGCGCACCAACTACAGTCAAAACGTTTTTCAGCTTACATGACACACCAGGCCCACCAATTTCGGTTTAAAGACTATCTGGCGCGCTTTCAGCGCTTTTTCCCAGTGTCAGAGTACCAAATATTATGACACAATGTAGGTGGACAACTAAATTTTTGAAGAATGTCCAGAACACTTTTTTCTTGTTTCAAATTCCAGACAAGAGTAACCTCCATCAAAAATGAATCAAAAATTCCATTAGAAAGTTGCCGAGAACCGGTTCTTTACCTATTTTAGGCATTCTAGGAGGAGAAAAAGGAGGGGAAAAAGGACAATATTTGAGGAATTCTCCAACACAAAAAACGGTTGGAATGGAATGAAATGACCCCATTTGATTGATGGGTAATTGGAGGAGGAGGGAAAACTAATCATGTATTGGTTTTAGAAGACGAAGAAATGGATAGGTTGATCTTATGGTCAGTGGGAAGGAAAGTTCAGGTACAGTAAGAATTTGAGAATGTCAGTGTAAGTTTGGACTGCACTGACAAAGTTACACTGACAAAGCTACAGTGACCATAGTGGCCAAATCTCGTTTTAATTGGAGATTTTCTTAAAAACGTTAATTTAGGTTTATTACAAATATAAATACATGGTAAAAAAAGTGTGTAGCTTACATTAGAAAAATGTGGAAAAAATATTGGAAATCGAGACAAATAGGCTTGAACAAGAATCAATGACTTTGAGAGCCCGTCACGGACCGTTTTTGGTTTTAGAACTGATTAAATTTGTGTTTATCCGATAAACCAGTGCTACATTTTTCTAGTTGACAACTTTTTGATAAAAATTCTAGATTTAGAGATATACAGGTTCAAAGTTAGACTGACCACCAAATTTTGTTGTCAGTGTACAGCATGAAACGAGTTTGGGAGCCCGTCACAAAGTTCTCATTTATAAGCTTTCTCAAAAAGGTGACTTATTACAGAAATAATAAGATGTGAAAGTCCAGATACAGAGATATATTTGTAATTTGAGAATAACCAAAAAAAACCGAGCTTTCGTTACCGGTTAAAATATACAATTAGAAGTGTAAAATGTACTTCATTTGACTTTTTCTGACTTAAATTGTTACAGTGACAAAAAATACGAGATATAATACAATGACCGGAAAATTTAAATGGGAAGCTTAAACACATCGTCACAGTGACCGAAATTTGAAAAGGGGCAAAAAGAAGAGATTTTGAAAAGTTACAGTGACAGAATACAATGACAAAATATAAGCTTGGCACAGTTCTTACTACTGCGCTCCATCGAAACCCCCTCTCTTTTTCTCTGAATCTCTCAATTTCGCACACTATTTTATTCGGTTTCAGTAGAGCGCGGTTGTAAGCAGCTTCAAAATCCACATAAGCTTTCCCCTTCTCCAAAAAATTGAATAAACATGAGAAAATGAAGAAGAAGAAGACGACCTTTTAAAAAAGTCATCTCTCTCTCTTATTATGTACTTTTAACTTGGAAGGGGGAGGGGAGAAAGTGAAAACGGATTATTTACAGATGATTTTCACGCGGCGTCAAAGAGGAAAGAAGAGAAAAGAAAAAACAACAAAGAGAGTAAACTTTTGAAAGTTGGAGAGGGGGGGGGGTATTAGTTTCTAGGTGACCCGTAGGAGTGAGAAAATTTAATGGAACACACATATGGTTTCTTAGAAATAGAAATACCGGAAAGTTAGACCAAGGATGGTTTTTAGTGATTTCCGGTGCTTAGATGAGCTTGAAACTCTATTTTGACACGATTTTTGGCTTTAACGCAAAAATTTGAATCTAGATTCTGATTTTTGAGAAATATGGTTTTCTAGGCCACCAAGTGGAAAGTTAGGTCACGAACCGAAAATAGGAAGCCATAGATTGCTCAAAATTGGTAATAAACAGACTTGCACGGGCCGGGCCGGGCCGGAATGAAAATTTCTAGGGCCCGGCCCGGCCCGGCCCGGTGGGCCCGGAAGTTCAGTACTGAAAAAAATTCAAATTTTTTTTCGAAAATTTCCCGATTTTTTTTGAAAAATATTTCTTAAAAACAATTTTTTGTAGGTTTCGAAAGGTTTTGAAAAATATACTTGAGGAAAAATATGAAAAATTTTCAGAAAATAAATTTTTGGACAAAAAATTGTAGTGAAAAAAGTTCAAAAATTCAAATCCGGGCCAAAACCGGGCCGGGCCGGCCCGGAATTTTGCAAGTCTGGTAATAAATAAAGAAGATGGAAAAGTCGAGTGGCAAGTTTTATATTTTCCCCAACAAATTCAGACGACGAAGATCATTTTGAGACAAAAATCTCTAAATTTGAAGGAAAACTGACAATGTTACAGAAATTCGAAACTTTTCGAAAATTCAACTATAACCATCATAACTTGGTTTGACATTTTCTGAATTATTTTCAGATTTTCAAATTTAGCGAGTCGAGTGAGTAAAACCGTGACCACGCGTCGAATGAGTATAATCATGATCATGTTCGGGTCCCACAAGGAAAACTAAAGTACTTTTTTAAATGCGCATACCGTAGCCTTTCGTGATGAGACCCAATCCTAGTCAGGATTATACTCATTCGAATTGTTAAGAATACAGTAATTAGAGCCCAAAGACTATATATATAATGACAAAAACCCTTAAAAACTTCAATTAACCCCGAAAATACCTTAAAAACATCCCTAAAAACCTCAAAACTAGGGCTTGAAATGGGACGAGTTGGGACGTCCCGCGTGCCCGTCCCGGATGGCCATAAAACGGTTAAAAATGAACCTATATTCGTGAAATTTTAGATATCGCGTCCCCAGCTATGTAGGCACTGTGAAAGTTTGACTACTCTCCGACAAAAATTGACTGTTTTCCAAAGTGACCGGAAAAATGTGGGACGTCCCATTTTGAGCCCTACTCAAAACACTCTCAGAAACCTCAAAAACCTTAAAAACCTCAATCTCAAAAAAAGTGAAGAAAAAACGTTATTTCGATGATTGAACCTACAGTGACCAAACTTTACAATGACCAATAGTTACAGTAACCCATAACTACAGTACCCCCTCCGGTTAAGTACAGTAACCTATGACGTGTCTAAAACGTGTGCATGAAACTAAAGAAGTGCCCCCCCCCCCCATCCTGCCGACAGACAAGACGTGTTCTTCTTCTTCTTCTTTACCGCCCCTCTTTCCGCCCAGACCATCCCCTAGAGAGAGAGAGTACTGCATTTGGAGAGACGCAGACAATCGAAGTGAAATATGAGCAAAGTTCCGCTCGGAGGTACACACACACATAGTTTTTTTGGATTTTTGGAGGAGGAGGAGAGAGCATGTTACATTGAATTGAGGAGCACTTGAAAAATAATAGGAGCGAGGGGGGAACGAATTGAAATTGAAATTGGAAGAAAAATAACTGGAAAAAATCTCGGTACAATGAAAAAAAACACTCAAAAAACGGATGTCCAGCGGATTTTTTGTGCTTTTCTGAGACTTATAGGCTACAAACTACAAGAATCTGTTAACCTCAGTAAAGTTTTGCTGAGGCTAACTTACTTTTGTAGTTTGTAGTCAGTTAGCCTCAGCAAAACTTGAAATCCCTGCAACTTTGCACGTTTTCAACCGATTTTAGTGGGTTTTTGGCTCAAAATTTGGCTCAAATCCCAGATTTTCCTTCCTTTTTGAGTTCAATAAGAAAATTTTATTCAGGGCACTCCACTTGACGCCTCAGCAACAACAAACTTGAAAACTGTGTATCTCAGCAAGTATTAACCGGAATTTGGTCATTTAAAGATTTTGGTCTCAATTTTTTAGACGGCATTATCTGAAAAATTTTCTGAACCGAAAATTCTGGATTTTCCCATCAGAAACAGAGTTGAGCGGAATACCGCCTTCCGCCATTTCAAAAACCGCATTCCGCTCAACTCTGATTCAGAAACCTATCAAAATGAGCTATGATTGCCTTAACATCGCAGGGGTCGATCTTAAGTCAGGTCTGAATAAAATTTTCTTTTTGAATCAGAAAAAATAAAAAATCTGGGATTATTTTGAGCCAAAAACCACTAAAATCGGTTGAAAACTTGCAAAGTTACAGCGATTTCAAGTTTTGCTGAGGTTAACTGACTACAAACTACAAAAGTAAGTTAGCCTCAGCAAATCTTCGCTGAGGCTAACAAGGTTTTGTAGTTTGTAGTTGTCTAGTCAGTTGGCTTCAGTAGCAAAATGATACCGGATAAAAGTTTGTCAAATTTCAAAATTCAAAAAAGCAAAAAGTCAGAAAATTCTGCTGAATTACAATTTGGGCAAGTCTATTTCACCATGTTCAAATTTTGGTCATTATAAAAAGTCGCACTGACCAAAATTCCTTAACGAAACTTTATTGTTGTTTGTAGATAATTCTAGAAAAATTTGATTAACATAATTTCAAACAATTCAGATTTTGAAAAAAAAAGGGTAAAAATGCAATAAAACTCGTCCATCCTACCCAACTGGTCAACGCAATAAATCTGATTCATTGCATGCCACTTGATATATCATGCACTGGGTAACCAATACCCCCTCTCTCAGATAGAACAAACTATTGGCTCAGGCGGAGAAAGAGCTCAAAGAGACAACCGATATCTGAGAGGGGAATAAATGAAAAAGTGATCGGTACGTGAATGATCTCGAATCTCCACGCGAGATCAAAAGGAGCATGACGTGGCAATGAGTCAAGGAGTTATTGGATATCAACAGAGCGAATTAGCATCTTTACAGTGACCAAAATGTCATTGCCACTGACATTCTACACTGACAGGTACACTGACCAAAAAATGTCACCTTATAGTTTGTTTGTTTTTCAAACATCTCTTTCGGAATGCTCTTACTGCCTTGAATTTATATTTTTCCAGTAGATCACATCTAGATCTCCATTTTTGTAGTTGACACTTTTTACCTAGCTCTTCTAGATTTCGAAATACAGGGCTTTGAAAGTTACACTGACCAAAATCCCATTGTGGTGATACCTGACTCAAAATTACGACAGAAATGGAAATTGTCAGGAGTTCACACAGTTTGTTGTGCTCTTCAAAGATCACATATTGTTTCCCCACTCAACTATTTGCCCACACTTTTATGTTCTATTTGACACCCTCTTAGGGGGAGAGTTATTTCCGGTGGAGAGAGGAATTCTGCATAAAAAAAGGGAACTCGGGTACTATTCTGGTTCAACTAGAGACCAGAACTTAGCACTAGAAAAGTTAGATCGAAGTTGAAATGGTTTCTGAGTACAGTGACAAAATCTTACAGTGACCTAGTTACAGTGACCAAAATGTCATTGTATTTTTTGCAGCGACATTTTGGTCAGTGTAACTTTAAAGCGCTGTATCTCGAAATCTAGAAAAACTAGGAGAAAAGTGTCCACTACAAAAATGAAGATATCGATCTGATCTACCAGAAAAATATAAATTCGAAACAGTATGACAAATATTTGAAACTATAAAAGCATCTCTAAGGCATTGGCTTAGAACACAGTGATATGGAATACGCGTTAAAGGCGCGCCAGCTTTTCTTATACTTCCGACATGAAAACTACTGTATGATTAGGAACATTCACTCCATTTATCTCACTACCATAAAACGCGCTGCAGGCGCGCCCGGCTATCCGACTATCGATACAATAGGTGTTCTTGACAGACAATCTTTTACAACTTTCAATAAACGCGCCTTCCGACACCCCAGCCGTGCCCCTGCCAACTCTAAGACACAAGAGAACAAACATGAGAGCTCTTCAAAGAGCACAAAAAATGTACAAGTTCAGTTTCAAACTACGCGATTTTTCGAAACAATAGGATTTTTTGCTACGTGTCACCTTTTTTGTGATCTACCTCCGACATGGCAAACATAGATGTAAGGTGTCAAAAACCAGGTATTCAGAGAGAAAGTTTGTTTAAAGGGGGGACTGGTTAGTGCACCAACGACTTACTTGGGAGCGTTGGGAGGAAAAAGGGGTGTCGGGTTACATAAGCTGTTGGTTTTTTAGCAAGTGAGAAAAATATATTGTGATTCATGAATGATTCATTGGTAGTGTGTTTTTCTGATTATAGCAACAAAAAAAACTCTCAAATAAAGAAGCAGTAGCTTTTCCGAGACAGTGTTTAAAGATATATCGCATTCTTAATAAAAGTTTTAGCGGCTCTCCTCGGAAGGATGGTTCGCAAGAGACCAGATCTTTAATTTTCAGATCTCACATCATGCCAAGGAGCAAGATAACCTGTGAGTGGCATTGGTTGCGAAGATACAAACCTAGTGTTCAGAAGTGCAGTGCACGGAGGACAAAAATGTGGGCTGAAATTAGCCAACTCTACACTCTATTGCCATTATACAGTACCGCTCAAAAGTATATTAAGTTTTGCCTTTTTCAGTTGAAAATGAACAATTTTGAGAGTGTGTAATAGTAAAACTAAGTGTCCCACAAAATAACTTTTTATAGGATCCTACAGACCAAAAATATAGCTTCATTTTTGTAGTTGACAACTTTTTTGTACGAGCACTTCCTAGCAAGTTACACATCGACAAAGTAATTTCTCCCTCAAATTGACCAATTTCAGTGAAAATAGTGCGATTTTTAAGTTGTTCACTTAAAATGTCCAAAACTCTTTAGGGAGTGTCCGTACAGAAAAGTTGTTAACTACAAAAACGGAGTTCTACTCTTGATCTGTTTGATCCCATAAAAAGTTATTTTGTGGGACAATTATTTTTACTATGACACACTCTCAAAGTTGGGCATTTTCAACTGAAAAAAAGGCACAACTTAATATACTTTTGAGCGGTACTGTATCTGAATTTTCCTGGCACAATAACAATAAAAATCCAGAAAGTGTTGATCCCAACAACCCAGGCATTTAAAATCTTGAGGAAAATAAGTAGATAAACAATATTGTATACATTGGTATCTGGTTACATTTATAGGTGTCTGGAGGAGATATCTAAGAATGTTAGAACGATGGGGAATGGAATAGTGATGGACACCAACAGAGCCCACACGCGTTTTATATATAAGAATGATGTGTGTGCAAAAATTACAGTTTGAGAGCTCATAACTCTGCTCGTAAAGATATTTAACCGGTTTTGATTGGAGAAATGAACTCCACGTAGTCGGAAGTACCCATAAACAAATATAGTATCATTTTCGTCCCTGAAGTCCGTGGTTTCTTGGCAATCAGTACTATTTGGTCAGTGTATTGTAGTCAGTGTAACTTGGTCAGTGTACTAAAATAGACACTCTGATGCACTTCTGTTCTCAGAGATTGCCGAAAATTCATTTTGCATGTGCATCATGAAAAAAACCGTTAAAAAACTATACAAAATGGGTTAAGCTGACTCCTCATTGTCATTGTACTTTTGTCAGTGTAAATTGTCAGTGTATTGTTGTCATTCTCCCTAACTATCTGTATGTCCGGATTTCCACACTTTCAATACGCTTTCAAAATAAAGACCATCAATAAAAGACTCAAAATCGGTGTGGCCTTCAATATCATATCAAGTCTTGAAATACCACAAGGATTTCGAGTATTTCATATGGTCTCTCTCCTGGAGAATACTGTAGAATTCAGAACTCAATAGAATATTCTAGAATAGTCGTCAGTTGGTTATGCCAGAACAATATGGTTGAAGATATTGTCTGTTTCCGTGTCGTCGGAAAGAAGGGGGACACTAATTGGTTGAAAGGGGGCGTGGCTTAGAAAACGGAGACAAGAGACAATATGTTATTGTTACCCCTCATAAAGAGTTGTTTTGAGGGAAGAGATTTCTGAGAGGAGTACTGTAGATTAGTCTGGACAGTCTAGATTCGCTATTTTTCTATTTTCATATATTCCGACGTCTTCTGAATATTCTGAATATTCCGGAACCCCTCTCAAATAAGTTGTCACTGTAACTCTTTCCAGTTCAAAACGGACAAGACAGTGTGTTTGAATTGAGGAGTTACAGTGATATGAAAAAGAGGTTTTTCTTAATTATGGGTAAATTTTTAGTTACCATTTAATTACCATTTTTATGAGAATCCCGGTTAAAAAGTTGTCGAAACATCCAGGATCACTAAGAACCTACAAAAAAACGCGACAACGGCGCGCCAGACTCACAAAGAGAAGGTGTACAACAGCTCTTAAGGCATTGTGCATTAGAAGATGAAAATTTAAAAAAAACGCGCCAACGGTGCGCCAGACAATAGAAAATTTGAAGTAGACTAGCTTCGAAAGAAGAGTAGGAACGCGCCGAACGCGCGCCAGGGAGACAGTGTAAAGTTCAAATCTGCGTCAAAGGCACGCCTGACAGTCAAAAATTTCGATATTTTTAGTTTGGTCCAAAAATAGCGTCAACGGCGCGCCAGATGCGTCTAAAATCGTCGAAAAGTAGAGTTTTCGGTCATAAGAGCGTCAAAGGCGCGCCAGATGAATCACAATCAGCAAAAATTGGGGAAAACGCGTCAAAGGCGCACCAAATAAGTCAAAATCTTCAAATTTGAAGATTTTTGTGTTTTACGCGTCAAAGGCACGCCAGTCAGTCAAAAGTTCAAAAAATTGAGTTTGGTTACCAAAAAATAGGTTAAACGCGCCGAAGGCGCGCTAGATTATTTACAGTTTTGAGGAAAGGATAGCTACGGCTTCAGCGAAGTCGTGTAATGAAAGTTAAAAAGTGCGCCGAAGGAACGCCAGCCTATATAGTTTAAGAAGAAGTTGGAAGATATAGAGGTTGAATATAGAAAAAAAACGCGCCAACGACGCGCCAGACAAGCGGTTTTCAGCAAAAATTAGAGGGGGAAGTGGTTAGTTTAAACGGTTTGGATAGGGGGAACGAGGGGGGAAGGACGGTTTGTAAAATTACTACATGGGGGGGAACATGAAGACGTCAAGACGACAATTTTACAGTCATCATCTTCTGAATTAGAATGAGAATTCAGAAGGGTATCGAGAGATTCTTGATGTTGATTATACAGGAGGAAAGGTCACAGAGAAATAAGAAAAATGGGGAAAAAAAGAAAAAAAGAAAAAAAGCCAAAAGGAATGTGTGTTCTGGAACAAAGAGATCTCTATCTCTATTTCATTTTTTTCTTACTCTGATTAATGGTCAAGGTTACGGTGGGGAAGAAACACGGGTCACCCCTTAATTTATGACATTATGGCTGGGGTGTCTTTGACGCGTTTTCGCGGGAGTTGATTTTGGACGATTTTTTGGAGGAGACGCAATCTCAAATCTAAGAAATCCGGGGAATAAAATTGGCTGGGGCACCTTGGGCGCGCTCATTGAATATGTGTGGTAAGTGTATTGGTCAGTGTATCTTCAGTAACAAACCGACTGTCTGGCTTGCCTTTTCAGAATTATGGTAACACAATTTCCTTTTTTCGTTCGTAGAAACGCGCTAAAAGTGCCCCAGACAGGTCCCTTTTACTGAGGATCGAATTACACTGACCAATACACTAACCACATATATTCAAACCTGACTAACTTTCTTCAGCGATTTCTGAAAATGAAAAGGCGCTGAAGACAGTCCCGCGCCGTAAGGAGGTTCTCCTGTTTGCTCACCTATGTTACAGAACGCGTCGAAGGTACGACAGACCGAAATACACCGACCACATACCGTAAAAACTGTATTTGAGGTGCCCCTCAATTTGAAGTGCCCCTCTAATAGTGGTGCCCTCCGACGGACCCTTTGAACAATAGAGTTGCATGCACCTCAAATACAGTTTTTACGGTAACTTTGGCTGGCGCACCTTCGGGCCGTTTGCTAACGATACATAGTTGTGAGTGCTGTTTCACCTGATTTTTCGTAATTTTGAATGAAAAATTCACATTTTTTCAGCCAAACCTATCCGAAATTCATTTCAATCGTTGTTTTCAATAAAAACTGATGGTTGTGGGGCGAAAATTAATGATTTTGGAGATTTTTCGACTGAAAATTCTACGTTTTTCGTATATTTCAATCTTAAAAATGGGTTTTCTGTCATAAAAATAGGATTTTTAACAAAATTTCGGTGGAAATTCGCTATTTTTGACCATTTTCTATTGATAAAACAACAAACATGGGATGACTAATATATATTAACCAAGGCTGGGGTTCCTTAGGCGCTTTCTCACAGGTTTCGAATAATTGTCAGTGTAAGCGCGCTGGCGTGCCTTTGACGCGTTTTAGTACAAATCTGGAGTGATTTTGGTCTGGCGTGCCTTCGGCGCGTTTTCTAGAAAGCCTTGACCAGTGTTTAGGAGTGACAGAAACGGTAGTTTTGGAATAATTAAAATTACAAATGGATTCAAAATAATCGTGTGAGTACTGGCTAACACATTGGGTGGTTAGGGTACCAAGCACTCCTCTAGACACCTCCTCCTCCTCCTTCTTCTTCTCAATACTATTGTTGCTATTTACCTCCCTGTTTATTCAGTAGATCAAATGGGTGGTGGCGGAAGGAAAAAACCGAGAAAAAAAAACAAGAATTCGGGTAGACAAACAAAAAGAGCAGAAAAACGTGTGAAAGCGGGACGAGAGCTGGGGTGCCTGGTGGCGCGTTTAGGATAGGTCAAATTGGTCGAAAACGCGTAGAAGGCGCGCCAGACAGTATAGTTATTATTTGGTTTGAAGGTGAGGTTGTAGGTTTGATATCTGACGCGTTTTGTTGCAGATTTGGGTGATAATCAAAAAAAAAGCGTCAAAGGTGCGCCAGAGTGGCTAAAAATCAATTTTGTAGTTTATAGTCTCTGAAAATCCTAAAAAAGTAGGTAAACGCGTCAAAGGCGCGCCAGACATTCTGAGTCAAAGTTGACAAAGTTGAGGCTGGGGTGCCTATAATGCGCTCCTACTCCTAGAGAAAACCGCGCTCAAAGGCACGCCAGCCACCTTAAAAATAGAAAAAATAGGGAGAGGCTGGGGTGACTTAGACGCGTTTCATGAAATCTAAGAAATCGGCCGAATTGAATTTGGCTGGGGCACCTTGGGCGCGTTCATAAGTCAGATTTGGGTAGTGTACATATTTCAGGTTTTCCGTTGAAAAAAACAAATAGACTGCCTGGCGTGCCTTCGGCGCGTTCTTTCGCATGGCGCACCTCAAGCGCAGGGACTGTCTGGTGCGCCTTTGACGCGTTTTCAAAGATTGCTAAAGGTTAGGTTTGAATATATGTGGTTAGTGACTAATAAGTCAGTGTAATCCGATCTTTAGTAAAAGGAACTGTCTGGGGCACCTTTGGCGCGTTAAAGCAGGCATAAAATAAAGTTTTTTGAGAGGTGTGATAGGCGCATAAAACGCATGGCGCGGTGGGGGTATATAGCATACCCAAGAATGTGTGATTTATTGTTTAGAAGTGAAAAGAAGATAGCCTCTTCTCTCCGTCTCTCTCTCTCTTCTTTTCGAGAGAGAAAGCCAAAAAAGTGGGCGGAGCGACCTTGGATGGCATGCCCCGTCTTCTCCGTTCTTGCTGCCACTATCTGATGGTTTTTAGAAGAAGAAGAAGAAGAAGAAGACGTCGACGTCTTCTTCTTCTCAGAAAAAAGAATTTGGAATGAGAAGAATGACGAGAAGAAAGAGGCAAAAAAGTTCAGATTTTTATCTCAGAAGGTTACACCGCGCACTGAATTATGGGGCCTTAAATTCTTATTTACTATAAACAATGAGGGTTTTTTGAAAAGAGGACAACTTTTAGGGATTTTCAGCGTTTTGAAGTGCTTTTAAACAAATTCAGAAGATTTTAAGCAATTTTGAGCAATTGGAAAAGATTTTAAAATGTCTTTAAGTAATTTTAAGTCATTTGGAGTGTTTTTAAGCGTTTTAAAGCATACTTGCAAAATATCGACCCGGCCCGGCCCGGAGTCAAAAAATGAGCACAATTTTTCACAAAATTTTTCGAAATTTTTTAAAATTTTCATCAAAAATAGTCACAAATCCTATGTACACTTGAGTTTTATCGATATGTAAAAACATAGTCGAAAATTCGACTTTTTTTCGAAAAAATCAAAAAATTTTCAAAAAAATTCAAATTTTCAAATTTTTGTCAATTTGAAGAGATTTTGAGCAAGTTGCAAAGATTTTAAGCGATTTAGAGCAATTTGAAGCAATTTCAGAGCATTTAAAGCGATTTCGAAAGTTCTAAGACATTTTGAGCAATTTTGAGCAATTGGAAAAATTTTTGAGTAAACTGGAAGAAACGCGTCCAAATCCGATTTTGAATACATCTGTCAGTACGGAAATTGAACATGTTTTAAACGCGTCAAAGGTGCGCCAGAAAAGCCATAAATACATTCATTATCTTTCTAATGGATTCCATACGTTCTTGAACTTTAGACCTTTAAAAAAACGCGGCAAAAGCGCGCCAGTCTTCAGGGAACCGGGCTACAGTAGTTTGATTACATAGCTTGGTTTGCTAGCCCAAAACGCGTCAAAGGTGGGCCAGATATAAATTGAAATCAAGGCAGAAGAGTATCAGCAACCATTAGAATTTGTCAGTAATGTGGATAACGCGCCAAAAGCGCGCCAGCAATCTGATATGACTAGAGGGCGTTGTCTGAAAATTCCAGACCCCCTTTTTATACCGATATTTTGAACCATATGATGCTATTTTTGACGTTTGTAGAGGGGGGAAGGAATGTTGCCAAAAAATTTTAATTCTCACCTCCACTCTTTTTTCTCCGAATACCGCGAAAAGGGTCATAAATTTCAAGTAATGGGATTTCGGTTTCTCCATTTCTTTTGTGATTTATTCTCACACCTATACACTTGTGGGGCTAATTAGATACATTCCTCTCGGTTTTTTAAGGAAGATGAGAGGCTTAGAGACTACAAACTACAAAAAATTCACAAAAATAAACGCGTCTAAGGTGCGCCAGACTTTCAGCATCTTCTCAGGCGTGCTCTCTCAAAACCGAACAAAATAGTGTGCAAAATTGAGAGACTCAAAGAAAAAAAATACATTTTTCAAAGGGCATTTCGATGGAGCGCAGTTGTAAGAACTGTTATCTTTAAAAACGCGCCGATCGCGCCCCAGCGTTTTGTTACAGGTGGAGTAGAGTGCACTAGATGAAGAGATTGTTGTAATAGGAACGCGCTAAAGACACGCCAGACAATTTGAATCCGGAGAAAAAGAGTAGTACTTCTAGTAGATCAAATCTGGTAATATGGGGGGGATGGGTTGGTCAAAAAAAACTGAAAACAGAGAGTCTTGGTGTTGAGAGTTATTGATTCACGGGGGGTCTTTGAGTGAGGACTAAAAAGCAACCGCGCTCCGCTGAGATCAGCGAAAATTTGGGAAAATTTGGGAAAATTTTAGCGCGAAATTCAAAATAAATGTTTCATTTGAAAGTTTTTATCATTTTTAATGAAAACTGACTAAAAATGCGGGAAAACTGACTCTCAAAAAGTGGTCGATTTAAATAAGCTGCGTATCAAAATGCCACAACGAAACAGCGAATTTTTTTTTGAATGTTCAAAATTTGAATTTCCCACCAAGTCTAGTGGAGCGCGTTTACTTTCAGTACTCCCCGTGTAGGTGTATATTCACAGGATGAATCTGTTAACTAACCTGGCGCGCCTGCGGCGCGCTGAAAATGAAGACTTCAATAAAAGACCCAAAATCAATGCTCGATTTCATATTTTTATTTCAAATTTTTGAATCTGGCACGGATTTTGAGTTTTTCATATGGTCTCCCAGGGAGAGAGGGATCAGTACAATTTAGACACTCGTAGAATATTCTAGAACAGTCGTCAGTTGGTTATGTCTCAGAAATATGGTATTGTCTGTATGTTTCCGTGTCGTCGGAAAGAAGGGGGGACACTAATTTTTTGAAAGGGGGCGTGGCTTAGAAAACGGAGACAAGAGAGACAATATGTTATTGTTCCTCCTCATAAAGAGTTGTTTTGAGGGAAGAGATTTCTGAGAGGAGTACTGTAAATAGACATGTCTATTCTGAATACTGACGTCTTCTGAATATTCTGAATATCACCCGAATAAATTGTCACTGTAAATCTTACCACTCGAAACTGAATCAATATACTTTTCGAATGTTCGATTTACGGTGATGAATAAGGGGGTCTCAATGAGTAAGTACACTTCAAACACTTGTATCTCAAAAGTGGGCGGAGCTATCAAAAAAGTGTCAAGTAAAAAAATGAAGAGCTAAACTAGAGCTACATTTTTGTAGTCGATAGTTTTTTGATAGCTATCTACGTTTTAAAGATATAAGGTTTCTAAGCTGGAAAGGAGAAAGAGAAGAACGACTCGCTCGATGCACCTATCTTTGAAGGAGCATCTCTCAAAAACGTGAATTGCTATCAAAAAGTTGTCTACTAAAAACATAAAGAGCGAGGTTCGATCTACAAAATGAATATAAATTTTGAGCTAATTGGTTACGGTAGAGCTTTCAAAAAAGATTGCAAAGTTATGCTAAAAAGTGTAAGGTGAGTGGTCAGTGTATTTTGGTCACTGAAGCTATTGTCTTTGTAGTTTGTAGTGTTCAGTTTGTCAGCGTAACAATAAGAAATATTTATTGACAGATTTATAGTTTATTCTTCCCTCTTTCCACAAACGTACGCTTTGACACCTCTCAAATCTCCGCCCCTTTCACCGACACACAACTCGTCGTCCAACCGATTGGCAATCCATCCAGCTGATAGTACGGGAGAACTAGAAGCCAACAAGACGACACAGGATTGACTGCTTTCGAAATTGTTATCCGGTTGATTGGGGTTCCAAAGGAATCCAGAAGTGCCAGTTTTGAAACATTTTTTCAAAACATTTTGTGTTTTTGAACTTTTTTTTGGAAATTTTGGGCCAAGAGAAATTTCGGCCCGGCCCGATTTTTGACAAGTCTGAATTCAAGGTCATTTCGGTGGAGAGCAGTTGGAAAAAGTGTGCCGAGATAACTTTTCTAATAAACCTTCCCTTTTTGCAACTTTTCCATCGAACCATACATCTATAACACTTCTTTAATGATTGCCCCCTCCCCTGGCGACGCGCCTATATAAAAACCCCCGCAAAAAAGCTTGCAGGAAAAAAGTCATGACAAAAATCATATTTCTTTTCTTCTTCTTCTTCGCAACCGTTTTTGCAATCTTCCGCCCATCTGATTCCGATGGATCTTGTGAAGGTAAGGCATGGCCTAGGATCCGATTAGGCCACCACTGTTATAATATTTCAGATGAGTCAAGACACCACGGCGGTCATGGTCACAAACACCATCATAGAGACGATTCTAGTGATGAGGGTGGTTACGGTGGAGGAGGATATCAAGACCCAGAGGTATCCCCATTTTGAAGTTTGTAGTCTCTACTTACTCATTTCATTTCCAGCCTCGTTGCCCTTCTGGATGGCTGAAATTCAATCGTCCAACTGGTTTATGGTGTGTAAAAGTGTTCAGTGGAGTTTTGACTCAACCAGATGCAGAGACAGCTTGTCAAGCACAGGGAGCCACGTTGTCAGGGCTACAGGATGAGAATGAGATTACGCAGATTACAGGTAAGAAGCTTACAGTGACCAAGTTACAATGACCAAACATTGTCAGTTTTCAGAAACTTTGAGATTCCGTCATGATCTCAGATTTTATCCGTATTTTTTTAATGAAGGGATTTTTGTAGATCTGAAATAGTGCTACATTTTTGTAGTTGACAACTTTTGACCCACTTTTGAGACACACACGTTTTAAGAGTACACTGACAAAGTTACACTGACCAAAATTGTCAGTGTAGGGAAGCAATTTTTTAGCATCACTTGATTTGCTTTTTGCGCTTTAATTTAACGCTCTATATTTTTTTAGGTTGATAGTGGTTCATACAAAATTGTCTAACTTTGACATTCCTTCACGAGTTTTTTTCAAATTATAATACATTAATATTGCATTGGTTGTAGAGATAAAAACTAGGGCTACATTTTTGTAGTTTACAACTTTTTGATAGCTCCGCCCACTTTTGAGATATAGCGACGCCACCAAGAGAGGAGACGCAGAAAATCGAGAGCGCTCTAGCTTCTCTGCGTCTCTCAGCGATTTATCTCAAAAGTGGGCGGAGCTATCAAAAAGCTGTCAACTACAAAAATATAGCCCTATTCAAGGTCTATAAAACTAGCCTATTTTCAAAAAACACGGATTAATTCTGAGATCATTACGGAATCTCAAAGATTCTGAAAACTGACCAAAATTGTCAGTGTAAATTGATTCGGTCCCAGTATCATAGTCATTGTACTTTTCAACACTTTCAGCCCAAGCCCTTCCTCTCCTTCCATCTCAATCCAGCTTCTCCATTTGGATCGGTGCAAAACGAGCCGCCGCGTGCAATCCATGTACCCCTCTCACCTCTTTTCAATGGACTGATGGCTCCACTCAAGGCACTTCTGGATTCCTTTGGAACCTTCTTCAACCGGATAACAATTTCGGAGGAACTCAAAGTTGTGTTGTCTTGTTGGCTTCTACTTCTCCCGTAATCCGAGATCAATGGACATGGAATGCCAATCGACTCGACGACGAGTCGTGTGTCGGTGAAAGGGGCGGAGCTTTGAGAGGTGTCAAAGCGTACGTTTGTGGAAAGAGGGGAGAATAAACTATATATCAATAAATGTTTCTAACTGTTACTACAAACTACAAAAACAATAGACTGATAGCTTCAGTGACCAAAATACACTGACAAAATTTGCAGCAAACTTTGCTATCTTCTTAACAGGGCTCTACCGTAACCAAGCTGCTCCAAATTTTTGATTTTTTGTTAGACTGAACCTTGCTGTACATTTTTGTAGTTGACAACTTTTTGATAGCAATTCACGGGGGAGGCGCAGAGAAGCGAGAGTGCCTGACTGTCTGCGCCCTCATCCTTCTTCTCTTTCTCCTTGTAAGATTAGAAACTTTATATCTTAAAAACGTGGATAGCTATCAAAAAACTACCAACTACAAAAATGTAGCTCTAGTCTAGCTCTTCATTTTTTCAGTTGACTTCTTTTTGATAGCTCCGCCCACTTTTGAGATACAAGTGTTTGAAGTGTACTTACTCATTGAGACCCCCTTATTCATCACCGAAAATCGAACATTCGAAAAGTATATTGGTTCAGTTTCGAGTGGTAAGATTTACAGTGACAATTCAAGAGAAGGAGATTCAGAATATTCAGAAGACGTCAGTATTTAGAATAGACACGTATCTCTGTCTACTACAGTACTCCCCTCTTCGCTCAAAACAACTCTTTATGTAGGGGGAACAATAACATATTGTCTCTTGTCTCCGTTTTCTAAGCCACGCCCCCTTTCAACCAATTAGTGTCCTCTTCTCCGACGACCCGGAAACAGACAGACAGTACCATCAACAATATTTCTGACAACTGAGACTGTTCTAGAATATTTTACAATTCTATCTTCTCAGGAGACCATATGAAATACTCAAAATCCGTGCCAGATTCAGAAAAAACTGCACAAATTTTGAATCGGGAACTGATTTTGAGTCTTTTATTGGGTTCTTCACATTGCGCGCCGCAGGCGCACCAGTCTAGTTTTCACGGTAAATTGTCAGTGTAACTTGACCAAAATTGTCAGTGTAAAAAAAATATTTTTTAAATCTTTTTTTTTCAAAAAAAAAGAGTTCCATTTTCAGAATCTTCAGAAGAACGGATCGCCCATTCTTTGGGGAATCACCTGAATTCCGTCATCATTACATACGAGAACTGAGACATTTTCAGTCGATTGTTTGTCGTCCGAATGGAAATTATAGACACGCCCATTCTCATGATGCAACACATTGATTGTATGGTATTTCCACGGGGTGCCGAGAACTGGAAAAACAGAGACTATAAACTACAAACTACAAACTACAAACTACAAACTACAAACTACAGTACCCTCTTTCCTTCCGTCGTAGTGGATTTCGAAGCATCGGAGAGGGCCGAGTGACGGTTGGTTTGTCATCACGAACAGGTCCGTCTGGAAGAATTGTAATTGTAGCGCGTTTGCATTTTGAGTGCGGTAGAGCGAGGTTACAGTTGTAATACTAGTTTCGCAGAATTTGGATTTCTAGGTCATGGAGCTTTTATGGCGATTCGAAAATATCGAAAATAGTAAAAACCTTGGAAAAACAGCAAAAACACCGGAATTTGAACGGGGGACTAGTTTTTCCAAAATTTGGATTTCTAGGCCACCAACTTATTTTTCATGATTATACTCTTTTTGAAGTTCTTTTCACGCTGAATTCAAATATTTCAGTCTCCAGGCTAATTTTGTGATTTTAGGCCATTTTCGACAGGGGGACTAGTTTTCCGAAAAATGGATTTCTAGGCCATCAATCCCCCCCCCCCCCCCCCACCGACTTTATTTGCTGTTTGAAGGAAATTCGTTCAAAAACTGTTTTTTTGAACGAAAAACTAGAAACTTGAAAAATCCGCCGAAAAACGGCAAAAACACCGGAATTGGGACGGGGGACTAACTTTTTCAAAATTTGGTTTTTTAGGCCACCAACTTATCTTTCATGATTATACTCTGTTTGAAGAGCTTTTCACGGTGAATTCGAATCTTTCAGTCTCATGGCCCTAATGCGCTCTTGCCATCTTTCCGAAGCCAAGAATGCAAGCGCGCTCCAGCGCACTATCTCGTTAAATTGTTCATATTTTGATGTTAAATTTACTTTTGTGGCTCAAAACTCCATGAGATACACAAAAAAGCACAACTAGTCATGATAAAAAATTGCTTCCCTACACTGACAATTTTGGTCAGTGTAACTTTGTCAGTGTACTCTTAGAACGTGTGTATCTCAAAAATGGGCGGAGCTATTAAAAAATTGTCAACTACAAAAATGTAGCCCTATTCAAGATCTACAAAACTAGCCTACTTTCAAAAAACTCGGATCAAATCTGAGATGATGACGGAATCTCAAAGTTCCCCCTACGCTGACGATTCTGGTCAGTGTAACTTGTCGTCAGTGTTCATATAACTCACATGTCCCGGCTGAAATGGTGTTGGATGAGTGTGTGAATATCTCAATGCCTGTTTATCCGTCGCCCGTCCCTCATCATCTCTCAACATGACAGATATCTTCTGAGTGGGTCCATCACCCGAGCAGGAGTCACTTGACGTCCGAATAAGGAGAGAGAACGAGGCTGGCGTGTCGTCGTCGTCATATTTACTCTTGATCGATGAACCCATTTCTCCTTGACTTAAGGAGGTGGTTGACATTTTGAAGAGAGGGGGCGTGGTCAAATTTAGTAATGAATAGTTTTGGCGGGAAATTAGAAATCTGGAGCAGAAAAAAAAAATGAAAGGAGTACACGTGAATAAACAAGGCTGGTGCGCCTTGGTCATTGTAACTACAACGTGTCTGGGGCGCCCGAGGCGCGTTTCTTGTCATCAAGGAGAATCTGAGATGACATGTATCCGTGACAGTCGAAAAGCTGACCGAAAATGTGGGAGAAATCTGAATTTGCCGCCAATATCTAGTGGAGCGCGTTTGATTTTTAATCTCAGCACTCACCTCCAGATCCTGTAGCCCAACAACAGAAGACAAAAAATATTTAAGAAATAAACTGATCTACTTTGACACCGCGTCTTTGCGCTTAAACCCCATTTTGTAATATTCTGGTAGATCAAATCTGTGCCTACATTTTTTTTAATGGAAAACAATGTTTTAATTAGAATTTGAAAAAACTATAATTGTAGAAAACAGTTTATTTTAAAAATCAATACTTTTTATAATATTTCTGATCCAACTGAATATCATCTTCATATTGGAAATATCCTTTTTGAGAAGACAAAGAAATCGTTGAATCCAGAATCTCCGAGGGATTCGAGAGATGACGTCGTCTTCTGATGACGTGGCAAATGATGCCTTTCGATTCTTGGAAATCCCATTTCCACCTTCGATGTTCACATAATAAATATGAATTCACTGTTAAATAATTATATGAATTAATTGAGAAAACGAAGGAGAGAATGACGAGAAACAGACAGATTGTGATGTTGAACTGAAATAATATATCGTTGGGAGCCAATTAGAAACCTTAAATATTTTAGTGCAAAAAATTAATTACTTCTTTTCCACAGTGGAAAAGTTACAATGACAAAAAAATACACTGACAAAGTTACACTGACCAACTCAACTCACAGTGTCCAAAATTTTGGTTAGTTTTGCTAACTGGAAATAAATAAAGCGAGAGAAAAGAAGGAAACCGTTACGTTACAGATTACCGAAAACCTTAAATGGGAAGCTTAAACACATCGATACAGTGACCGAAATTTGAAAAGGGGCAAAAAGAAGAGATTTTGAAAAGTTACAATGACAAAATACAATGACCAATTTACACTGACAAAATATAAGCTTGGCACAGTTCTTACAACTGCGCTCCACCGAAACCTCCTCTCTTTTTCTCTGAATCTCTCACGCCATTTTCAACGATTTCGGTAGAGCACGGTTGGAAGACGCGTGCCGCGCTAATATTCCTTCACGGCGAGACCAGGACTACCTATGCAGACACGCTCTGTTGCTAACGGGGGTGAAACTTTCGAATTTAGTGCATACCGTCGGTGAACATTACTGTTTGTAAAGCAATGATATAATAATTCTAATGTTCACCATGATTATCAATAGAGCGCGTCTGCATAGGTAATCCTGGTCTCATCGTGTAATAGTCCTTCCCTACACCTTCACTCACCATAAATTTCGTGTAGAAAACCAGGACGGCGCATCCGAATAAAACATGAAGAGCTCCAATTAGAAATGCGGGTTTCAGCCGATTCTCGGATGGTATATCAATATAAACATTTCCAAGATAACTAGTGGTCAGAAGGAAACATTGAAAAAGGCAGAACGTTGACACGTGGTACACACAACGGGAGATCTGGAAAAACGTGTTGGTTGCACGAGAGCACTAGTTTCAAACTAACCAAATAAAATCCGTCTAAATCTACAGTAATATATGCAAACATGAGACACCAACTGGATACAAGTGAGCCGATAAATCCGAGTTGAATATTCCAAAGTTTTTGAACTCTAGGCAAAATTTCAGAGGAGACATCTTTACTATTAACAAACACCAGATTCTGTATGTTTGTGTGTGTGTCGCCGATCCCACAGCCTTTCCTACTGGACCGATTTCCTTCAAAGATGGACCAAAAGATCAGAAATTTCCCCCGCATGATGCCCGTCTTTTTCTTTTTTCAAAATTCTCGAAATGACACCTTCTGAGCCAAAAACACTGATAAAGCATAGGGGAATGAAAAACGGAAAAAGAGGCGTGAAACTGTCGACCTAAGCGTCGTCATTTCTTTCCTTTCTTCGGCTTGCATTTTCCGTGGGCCGCGTGGTTGAGGGCGGCGTGTCGACGCGTCCGATCTGGCAAGTTATGCGTCGTTGACTACAGTTAGTTATTAGTTCGATCCAGAGGGCGAAGAAAGATTTTTAATATATATTTTTTTTAATTCGGAAAAAAGAGATATCCGAACGTGTCGTCTGTTTCCAATAAGGAAAAATACGGTCCGCGTTCGAAAAAGCGAAGACGTGAAAGATGTTTTGGTATCATAAGATTCAGAAAAGTTGATGATTCCAGCCGTATCGTTTTTCTCCAGATTGATCAATATCATACAAATACGGGCAGTTTTCTGGGGACAGCTAAAAGGGGATGGATAAGTTGTGGATGGATTCAAGCTAAAAGGGGATGGATTCATTTCCAACATTTACTTTTTCTTCTTACCACGGTTTTAGCTCCGCCTACTTTTTTTCGTGTAAAATACAGTGAAAAGCAGAAGTTGCATGAAGTCCAGACATTGGGGCCACGTAAAGCACATTCTTTTGAACTCTTCATGCTCCATCGCTCAGAATCAGATGTGAGATTGAAGCTCGGAGGAGTTGATGGGATACAGGACATTCAACGCATGACACAGGAGTCGGTGAAGAAAAACGACGAAAAGAAGACGTCGGGCACTGCTATCCGGACTTGAGATTGTCCAGAATCCATGGCAAATGTTGCGAGCATTTGTTAGCAAAACGTGAGGAATCAAACGAGCAACGAAATGGGACTGGATGATTGGAATATAGAAAAGTTTGTCGATGAAGCCGCTAGACGTATCGCAGAAGGAATGGTGAAAGCTATGGAAAAGGCGTGTCGTGAAAACCCCCGATTTCGCGAACAAGTCCTACAACACGAACGGATGAGAATAGCTGAACTAAGAGAGCAAGTCAAGGATAATGTGAGTGAGCAGATTCAAGAATGGGTTGAAAAGCGGGCAAAGGCAGAACAGCAAAGAAAGCAGAAGCTGAAACAACGCAAACAACAACGGAAAGATCGTAAGAAGAAAACTAAGAGACATAGACGCAGGACATGGATAATTTTCCGAGAGTTCGTTATGATATTTCCCTGTCAAATAGTAGCTCTTGAACTGTTGGGGATCAAGTTTAAGAGTTACGAAGATGCTAATTTATCTCCAATCATCCTCGAAGAAACATTTGTTCCAAGAAATAAGAAAAAGAAAAAGTTGAATTAGTGCTACGAATACAAGAAACTGGAACACGGACAAATTGAACTCATGCATATTGGTATCAATCACGTACCCTTGCGGACGTAATAAATTATTATTATTATTATTATTATAACCTCGCTTATAGAGAAAAAGATCAACTTTTACTAACTTCAGAAAAATGAAGCTGCTGATTCAAATCGCATGGTAGCCAAACAAAAAGCTGTCAGGGTGACACAAAATTGAGGTTAAAAATCATGGCAGCTGATACAGCAGACAGACGATCTCTACAGTCTGACACTGAGAAGTCGAACAGCAACAGAACCAACAGTAAAAATTGGAAACAGCAGCGAAAAAAGTCCGAAGATAATCTAGAAGGGTTTCAGTAGCTTCCCGGGCAGCTGCCAGACGATCAGAAAAGCCCGATGGTGTAACGGCGAGAAGAAAGGAGCTCTCACTATACCAGAAGGATGGATCAAATTTGTTCATATTGCGAGGGGCAATACTTCAAAGCTAAGTTCGACTTTCAAATGGCGAAGGTCGGTGCGTTCAAGAACCCGATCTGTCAATTTCGGCAACGTTGACTGTAGTCAGTTGTATCAAACCCATGTTGGGACATGGAATATTTTTTCTTATATTCAGATATAGAAAAAAGAGGATTCAAAGCGTGTCGTCCGTTTCCGGATTGATCCACAGAGGCGATATGAATGATTTTTTGTCACCGTCAGAGTCAGATAAACAGGAGATTCCAAACGTGTCGTCTGTTTTTGGATTAATTACGATCCACTGTAACACCTAGAAGGGTGGTGTTGAGAAGGAGGTTTAGTCGCCGTTAGGCGACGTGAACCGACTGGTAATAAATACTAGCAAATAATAATAAATGGTATACAAATGTGAGACACCATCGATTGTTTTTTATATCATTGCGTTCTTCTGACAACGGATAGAATATCGATTGGGATAGAATGAAGTGAGAAGCGAAAAAGTGCCAGACGATGAAGTGAGTCCATGGAGAAGTGTAGACAGAAGTGAATTGAACGGATAAATTGGAAAAAGAGACGATTGGATTGATAAAGAATAGAAGTAGATTAAAAAGCGCGTGTCGAGATTGTAATCTGCCTCTGGTTTCTGCATCAATTTTGCTGTTAGCTCTGTTTCCGTAGTAGAACATTTGGAAATCAATAAATGTGGGAAGAAGAGGTAGGGATGGAGTAGAAGAAAGGGGCAAATGAGAGAAAGGAGAGAGGTCTTGGACCATGAACATTGTGCGACTGTACACAATACTGAGTCTAGAGATTTTGGAGGAGAAGGGGGGCGTGGCCAATCTTGGGGATGAAAATGTATTGAAAACTTGTCGGGAAATAAGATAACTGAAGGAGAAAATGAAGAAAAAAAATTAGAAAAAATAAAATTCGCTGCGTCGGCATGCCCACTTGATACGCAGCTTAATCACTTTCATTGAAAACTATTTCAACTTTGCCGAGAGTTTGGTGGAAGAGTAGATTTACTGTAGGCGACCTTTTCAATCACCCCGGTTTTCAGTAAAGCGCAAGAAAGATCAGCCACGCGACGCGACCGCAACCTACAACAGAGAAAAAATTGAAAAAAAACCAATAAAAATGAATAAATAAGAAAAAATAATAAAGAAGTTTGAGAAATAAACTGATCTACTTTGACGCCGCGTCTTTTCGCTACCTGTTGTCCGCCAAAAGATTATCAAATAATTTTTAGAATAAATTTTTGAAAACGAAAAGAGAAAAAACATAGAGTTTTGGGGAGAGAAATTGAAAGGCACAACAGAGATGATCGACAAAAAATGACTAAATGGGGGGAAATCTAGAAATCTAAATAACAAATTTTGAGCATCGAAACAGCAAACAAACGGGGCCTAAACAAAGAAAAACACCAGAAAATCGGAAAATCAATGAAATTTAAATTTTTGATGATGTGGATTTCGTGGTGATGGTGTCAATGGCAATGGGGAGATTCGTCGGAGACTATTCATGTACACGTATCTGGAAAAATATTAATTTTTGTTGGAAAAAATGAAAAACTTGTCATTTTTGTATGCCAAAAACTGAAAAAATCTATAAAAAACGATGTATTTTCAAGCTTTCGAAAATTAACTGAGGCTAACTCAACTTTGTAGTTTGTAGTCTTAGCCTCAGTAAATTCGAAAACTGGAATTTCGCCAATTTTGGACCAAATTCGTTGATTTTTCGACTTAAAATTAAAACAATAACACTGGAATAAGTCAGTCGGGGAAAAAAAGTGCCAAAAATGCGATAATTTCGATTAAAATCACTGATTTTCAAGTCGCTCGGTTTTTACTGAGGCTAAGTGATTTTTGTAGTTTGTAGTCTTAGCCTCAGTAAATTTGGAAACAGTTGAAATATCAGCCATTTTTCCATTATTTTTGACATTTTTCCAGCACAAACCTGCTAAAAAAGATGAACAAAACGCGAAACCATACGAGTTGTGACCTATGCGCCCACATCGCCCGCCAACACGCCGCCACGTCACGAAACCGTGCCATATAGAAGAAAGGAGACCGCCCGAATGAGAATAACGCATCGCTCATTCCAATATACTTCCGCCACAAAGGAATCGAATCGAGCACGAAAATCTGAACGTCTCGTGGCACACCGCCGTTGCTGTACGCTGTCTGAAGGGCTTCGAAGCAACTGGAGTGATTCTGATGACCCGAAACACCGTAAGAATCGAACGAGATGACGGTGTCGGCTGACAGTACTTCCACGTGGCGCATCACGATTTGACACAGAGAGTTACGGTCCCACGTGTCGCCGTCACGGAATTCATCGTAGTCGAGACAGATGACGTCACTGGAGGAGATTCCGAGTTTCGAGGCGGCACGAGACAGCTCACGAGCACGGATTTTACCCTGAAAATAGGAAAAAAATTAGTCAGAAAACACTAGAATCAGTGAAAATTCAAAGTTTACTGAGGCTGAGCAGCTACAAACTACAAAACTCAGTTAGCCTCAGCAAAACTTGAAGTGTCTGTAATTCGACGGATTTCACTGATTTTTAGTTCGAATATTGTCGAGATTCCGAAACTTTTTCGTCTTCCCAATCATTTTCCGCAAAAAAACCGCTTAAAATGATCAAAAAAGACAAAGTTACATCACTTCCAATTTTTTGTTGAGGCTAACCGAGATTTGTAGTTTGTAGTCAGTTAGACTCATCAAAGTTTACTGAGGCTAAGCAGCTACAAACTACAAAACTCAGTTAGCCTCAGCAAAATTGAACGTTTCGCATTTTTCAGTCATTTTTGATGCGTTTTCGGAGTTTAGTTGTTGAAAAACGGGAAAACGATCATAAATTGAAAAAAATGGACTATTTTTGAAAATCAGCTAAAAATCATGAATTTCACATGGCAATGTTCACTGAGGCTAATTGACAATAACTACAAACTTCAATTTCAAGTTAGCCTCAATAAAACTCAAAACTAGCGCATTTTTGGTGTTTTTCGCTTCTTTTTCGCAGTTTTACTCACCAATCCATCGAAATCTCCATTCGAAACGCACAACACAAAAACGCGATGACCTGCGTGAGTGAGTGCTCTGATAGTGGGCGAAAAGAACATAGTCTCATCATCAGGGTGAGCAATTAGAAGAAGAATACGAGATTTCGGGGCTAATGGGATAGGATACGAACGGACGGCGAATAGAAATAGAAGAACAAAGACAAGAATAGAGATTAGAATTATTAGAGGAAGCATCGTTGTGTTGATGGTGTTTGGTGATATGATGAGGAAGTTGGCGACGGTGGATATCTGAAAAAATGAATAGAAAATTGAGATTTTTAGCAACATTTTCGAGTGAAAACTAGAAAAAAGGGTAGATGAGAAGGTGGGCACGGTCTCCTACACGTGAAAATTTTTATTAATTTGCACGTCGTCTGCGTCTCTCACTGTGATTTTAATCTCTCGTTTTCTCTTTATAGACGTAACTTTAAGCTATCTGGTGACTTGGTAGAAGCAGGATTTTGATTGATTTTTATGAAAAGTAGATGGAGGAAGACATTCCCAGCATTTTCATATATTAAACATATTATTCTGCCGTCTATGGAGCTCATAATCTCTTGTGTAATCGAATGGAGTATTTTGACCCATTTTCGGAGATGTAGTCTACTTTTCGTTCAAAATTGGATAGAAGACTGTTAATGAAGGCTTCCGTAAGCAGTTTGTAAACCGAAACCGTTCAGAAAAACATCAGATGGATGAAAAAATTAGGAATTCAGTAGATAATACGATGATTTTCTACTGCCGATGACCTAATTACGATGTATTTCAAAAATCGCTTGCCATGAGTTTTTAGAGAATCTGAAATTAATCAGTTTGCACCTTGAAATTTTGATTTTAGGCAAAAACTGAAAAAGTTGATTCAAAAATTCAATTTCAGTACAAAAATACGATTTTTCGTACTTTTTGGCAAATATCTTGAAAACAAAGTGAAAAATCAAAAAACTGGCCCCATGCGAAGTTTCTAAATTTCATTCTGATTCGGATGAGCCATAAATCGATAATTTTCGTTGAAAAATAAAAAAGTAGATGCATATATAAGAATTACTACTCAGTCGAAGGAACTTCTTAAAACTAGATCAACTTTTTTATTTTCCAATGAAAATTCTTGATTGACGGCTCATTAAAATCAGAATAAAATTTAGAAACTTTGCAAGATGCCACATTTTTGAAGTTTGACCTAATTCTTGAGAAAAATCGGAAAATGTGCAGGAAATTTGCCATTTTGAACTGACATCGAAAATTGGGATCTGCTTTTGTGGTTTTGCTCCAGGAAGATTCATTCTACTTGAATAATGATCAGATCAAGAATTTCTACAACCCCATGGAAACAGTTTTTAATCAAATGTCGTAATTAGGTATACGGTATCTCAGGTGACTGAATATTGGTTGAGAACGGAGTGTATAGGAACATAAAAAGATTTCCGGCCGGTTTTTCAGAGCTAAACGATCACTAACAACTTGTTCAACAAAATTATAGCGCATGAACAACAATTAGTCGATTACATTTCTCAAATTCGGTCAAGTTTCCCAGTTTTTCTGTTTCTCGTTCACTGGCTTCCAAAGCCTAAGTTCATATTACTATTGCATATCAAAATGTAGGGATTTTTTTCCTCTATTCGTTTTGAAAACTTCCTGTCAAGTTGATACTTTTCCTTGAAGCTAGAGCGTTGTAAACAATTGCCCTACTTTTTTCTCAAAAATAGCCAAGGACAATACTCAGCGTGAAAGGTCAGATGATGTGGAAATTTATTTAGAATTTTTTACGCGCAGGAGACCGTGGGTGGGTTCATTAATCATTCATATTTTATACATTTCCAGTTTCTTCTACTTTTTTTTGCATAGGTATGAAAATGAGTTAGCTGAGGTTAAAGATTGAAAAATTGAAAAAAAAAAACCAAAATTTCGAAGTTTACTGAGGCTAACTGATCTTGTAGTTTGTAGAGAGTTAGCCTCAGCAAACTCAAAAAATCGAATTTCGGCAATTTTGGACCGAATTCGTTGATTTTTCAAACTAAAATTAGAATAAAAACACTGGGATCAGTAATTTAGAGCCGCAAAAGTGGAAAAACTACAAAATCGATAAAAATCACTGATTTTCAAGACGTTCGGTTTATACTGAGGCTAACTCAATTTTGTAGTTTGTAGTCTTAGCCTCAGCAAAGCGTTAAAAATACCCAAATTCAACAATTTTTCATGTTTGCGAAGCGCGTTTTGGCTCAAAATGAGAAGAACTGCTTCAGATACGTATCAAATCAAGAAAAAAGAGAGAAAGTGAATCTTTTCGCCAAAAAAACCAAAAAAAATCGGGGACAAAAACTATATCGAAGAGCGGAAATTGGGTAGCTACTCATAACAAAAACTACAAAAAACAATAATACAGCGGGTTGTCTAGAATTTGAATAACAAATTGAGAAAACCACAAAAAGAAGCGAAAAATCGAGAAAAAGCAAAGAAAATTTGTGCATTCCTCCCCTCGTTTTCTTCTAAAAATGCATCATATCATCTGCGTCTCTCTCGGGGAAACCAATCTCTCGTCTCTTTTTTCTCAATACAGAGAGATAGTCATCGAATAGAACGTTGCGAACACAAATGTACTGGGAGGTCTCTCTCTCTCTCAGGAAGAACAAAAAAATGACGAGAGGGCAGAGGTGAGAGGAAAGAGGAAGCGGAGGACCAGCTGACCGTTGTCGTCGTCGTCGTTGTACCTGCTGCCACCACACATTTCTTATTGATTTTGAGACGGGCAGATATGACAAGTGGTACGCGTCGGAGGTGCGCCAGACACGATATGTCGAGTTTAATGAGAAAATCTCGAAAATTACGGGTTTTAAAACGTTTTCCCGGAAAAATATAAAGAATTCAGCTGGAAAAAGCACTATTTGAAAACGTCATTGATCAGATCTTCTGTTACAAAGACTACAAAACTTGTAGTTTTGGAGCAGAAAATCTAGAAAAAAATTCTTGGAATTGGAGACTAGAATACGCTGATTGGAAGTGACGAAATTACAACTTTGCTGGAAAAAACAGAAAGAAAAAACGATTTTCTGATCTTCTCCGAATCCGAAACACCAACGTTTCGAAACGTGGATCATTGACCGGACTGAACTCAAAAATTCTTGGATTTCTCAGCGTTTTCTTATTTAAAAAAGTTTTTAACATCAAGAATCATACAAAAAAGGAAAAAATCCGAACCGAAATCAAGAAAATTCATAAAATTGTCATTTTTTGCTGAGGCTAACTCAATTTTGTAGTTTGTAGTCTTAACCTCAATAAAATTCGAAAGAGATGAAGTTTATCAATTTTCTGCAATTTTTGGCGATTTTATGTTGAAAATTGGCATCATTTTCACAGTTTCTCAATTAAAACTATTAAAAAATATCAAAATTTGATTAAACAATGACCATTTTCCGTTTTGCTGAGGCTAACTCAATTTTGTAGTTTGTAGTCTTAGCCTCAGTAAAGGTTGCTGAGGCTGCGTTCCTTTGAATTAGATAGAATTTCGATGATTTTGAGTTATTTTCACGCATTTTCTCAACTTCAAAGTGAAAAAATCAACTTAAACCCTAAAATTGACCTAATTTCCCCATTTCCAACCCCTTCAAATTACCAATTTATTGTGTGGCAATCTGCTGACTGCCCAATTCCTCTTGTCCCTCCGTAACGCCCGTTTTCGTCTCAATACTCTTAATAAACTCCTCAAAAGTCTGCGAATTCGCACTTTGCGGCAATCGTAGCGAATCGCCGAACGTCTGTTTCATCGCCGCGCCAAACTGGCGAGGAGTGTTGACGTGGAGGAGTGCAGAGACACCGACAATGATGCAAGTGAATCCAGATACTGTGATGATCGTCGCGACGCCGAGAGCTTTTCCAGCGAATGCGGCTCCCGAGAGAAGCTGGAAAGAAATATGTCAATTTTGAGAAGATGATAATGAAAATTCAGTTGAAATGGAAAATTTTTGAGTGTTTCAAGTTTGTTGTGTTGAGAGAATTGAATCGATTTAAGCAAAAATGAAGCAGAAATCCTAAATTTCAAAACAATTAGCAGAAAAATCCGTCGAAAAATGAGCGATTTAGAGAATTTTGAAATATTGCTGAGGCTAACTGATTTCTGTAGTTTGTAGTCAGTTAGCCTCAGCAAATTCTGCTGAGGCGAAGCGACTACAAATTACTAAGTAGAGTTAGCCTCAGTAAAACTCAAAATCAACCTTTTTTGTACGAATTTACTTAATTTTTGGATTAAAAACCACGATTTTTCACTATTTTTCCGCCGAAAACCACCAAAGTAGTTCGATTTTTGATTTTACTAAGCGACTACAAACTACGAAGTAGAATTAGCCTCAGTAAAGTCTTCCTACCTGTGTGGCGGCAAGATCGGCTGCTTCCGGTTGTCGTGCGTGCTTCCACGCACTCCGAATACCGAGAAGAAGTGTGACAAGAGATGTTCCACCGATTACTGCAATTTCAGATTCAAAAAATGAATTTTCAGCGATGAATAGGCTCCGCCCCTATTGCTTAAACGGGGCAAAATGATGCAAAATTCAGCTAAAAACTCCTTTTTTTGCTAATAATTGAGTCAAAATACGCGCCATTTCTACAAAAGTGGGCGGAGCCTCTTTCTGTACACACCAGATTTAACAAAACCAGCCGTATTGCTCGTATCAATGTTATCCAAAGCGACAAGAGCGTGTCCCGACAAAGTGGACGGTTGGCTTGTGCTCACTGCGTTCACGTCGCCCATACACCTGAAGCCACGTGGCAATCTATCGATTTTCCGGGATTTCAGGAGGGAAAGAGATATTTTATGCCATTTTAAAGGCGAAAACCATTGAAAACAGTAAAAATTGGGATGGACACAAACCAAATTTAATGTTTAAAATACAAGAGGGCGTGAAAATAAATATAATGGAGATAAATAGAGAGGAGGAGAGTGTTGATTTCAATAAAATAAGTTATATTCTTCCAGGTTACCTTAGTGATAACTGGAAGGGAAGAAGGGAACATTCGAATAAAAATAAGACGTGGGAGACCATTTTTAACAGTGAATTTGAATAAATAAAACAATTTAAATGCCAATTTTTGCTTCTTCTGAAGATTAGTCACTTCCAGATCCTGAACCAGAGCTTCTCGATGGGGAACGACGTTTGCGGTGCTTCTTTGACTTCTTTTCCTGAAATTAGGTATTTTTAATGAGTTTTTCATGAAATTGAGTGCTTTCTACATACTTAGAACCATACTTGTCAAATCACGGGCCGGCCCGCGGGCCGGGCTCGCTGAAAATTTCAGGGCCCGGGCCGACCCGCAGGGCCCGCAGCAAAAAATTATTTTTGAAAAATAGAATTGAAAGTCTTGGAAATTAAATTTTTTCTTCGGTTTATACTAAAAAGAGGTCGGGGGATTCGATAAGACTACTTTCAGAAGCCTCCAGCAAGTTCTTGATCCTGATTCTGATCATCGGCTGATTTTTTTTTCAATATTTTGACGGGCCGAACGGGCCGGAAGATTTTTTTAGCGGGCCCGGCCCGGCCCGTGACAAGTATGCTTAGAACCGATGATCAGAGAAAATAGGGGTTTACTGAGGCTAAGAAACTACAAACTATAAAATCTTCTTAGCCTCAACCAACGTTGCTGAGGCTAGTTAAATTTTGTAGTTTGTAGCCACGTAGTCTCAGCAAACTTCATTTTTCGTTCATTTTGTCGGATTTCGGCTCATTTTTTGCACTAATTTTTACCTTCTTATGCTTCTTGGCGGCCTTTTTCTCCTTCTTAGCCTTCTTACGACGACGTTCCTCCTCTTCCGAATCTATTGATTCATCCGAATCTGTATCATTCGGACGTCTCTTCTTCGGCTCCGGACTACTCTTCTGAAGCGTCTTCTCCACAACTTCTTCATCAGATTCCGACTTTTGACGTGGACGACGAGGCGGCGACGGGCTCTTATTCTTCTCAGCGAACTTGCGTGGCGGTGGGGATCTACTTTTAGACGACGATGGAGAACGACGTCTTCTAACGGGTGGAGAACGACTTCTGGAGCCTCCACCACGACGTTTCGGTGGGGATCCACCACGTCTTCTGACCACCGGACTTTTAGATCTCGATGGGGATCGTCGTTTTCTCGCTGGCGGTGGGGACTGACGTCTTCTGATTGGAGGCGACTTTGAGCCTGATGGAGAGCGACGTCTTCTGACTGGAGGCGACTTTGAGCCTGATGGAGAGCGACGTCTTCTTACAATTGGAGGAGATTTGGATCCAGAAGGCGATCGACGTCTTCTAGCTGGAGATTTCGAGCGTGGCGAAGGACTTTTACTCTTGGATTTCGATCTCTTCGCGGCGGCAACCGAAGCTATGGCCTTCCGACGAAGCTCCGCCTCCTCATGTCGCTTTTTTCGCTCAATTTCTCGACGACGTGTCTCCTCTTCACGCTCTTTTTCATCACGGACAGGGCGGTTGCGATCATTCCGATCGTTACGGTCGTTACGATCTCTATTGTCACGGTCACGTGGCGGTGGGGAACGTCTTCTAGGTGGGCTCCTTCTGGAATCTCTACCATCTCTATCCCGTCTCGGTGGGGACCGCCCAACCCGTCTTGGTGGCGGCGACCGTCCGTCTCTTCTAGGTGGACTTCTCCTTCTCGGTGGAGACCCTCCACGTCTTCCTGGTGATCTAGATGGCGCCCCGCCAACTCTCTCGGGACTAGCATTACGTCTAGGCGGTGTCTTTCTCGGGCTCAACGCTCTCGCCGGTATCCGATCGTCTCTGACCTGTTTCTCACGAGCGGGACCAGTGTACCGTCCGTTGCTCAATGTCTTATAGCGATTCGTCCAATCGTTATCCTCCCGGGCGTCTCCTTTGTCTTCCCGATCGTTTGTCTTCATCTCAGCCATCTTTTTATTAACGAGAGACGCTGGAATTCCGTCTTCCGATGCATTCGCCTCGATTAGAAGGTTCCAGAGCTCTCCGACGAATTCACGAGCACGACGGGCATTCAGGAAACCGGTTACATTGATCTATAAGTCAAAAATAGGTTAGAAATCCAAAAAATGCAAAAAAATCAATAATTCTTACCTGCAACAACTTCGGATTCAGATCTTTCACCTCCAACTGTGACAAAATATACTCGACGACCACGTCATCCTCCATTCCCAATATCTCATTTACACGAGATGTGATCCACGGTTTGATGACGTCCATATTGCAGCGATTCAGGTCGATCTTGAAGAAAAGAGAGCCATATTGCTGGTTTAAACCTTTAATTATCGAGTATTAGAACTTTTTTCCGGAAAATTTTACTTTTTTTCTTTTTCTCGTTAGATTTTGGAGAAATTAGTGGTTTTAGGGGATTCTTGTTTTAAAATCTCACTTTTTGCTCTAATTGAGTCTCGAATTTCATCGTTTTCAGCAACTTTTTCTCCTTATCCGAGAATCGACCATCCTGCTCAGAACTAGCGCCTCTGAAGAAGCCGGCGTCCATTTTGGAACGCTGAAAATCAAGATTTTAAATGAATTAATTGATTTTTCGGGTTTTGAAGCTGAAAAAATACAAGAAATCAATAGAAACTATGGGTAAATGACGAGAGAAAACGCAAGAATAAATCGGAAACTTGGCACGAGAAACACGTCAGCCGGGACGTTTGCGTGTTTCTCGTGCTACGCTTGCGCCTTTTAGTTTTTGGCGCGGTATTTAAATTTAGATAATTGAATAAACCAATTTTCAGTCGGACACATTTTCAATGATTAAAAAACAAAGAGCAAATCATGTCACAAATCCCATAATTTAATCAAATCCCAAGAAAAGTCTCCAAGAAGGGAGCAGGTGACAATTTCATTAGGAAACCGCCCAAGCGTATAATTTACATTGGTCTCGCCGGCTGCTCTCCCGATTCTTTGAGCTTTTTGAAGCATTTATTTTCAGATTTCCTCTCTAGAAATGGGCTCCGACACGTGGATTTGTCCGTCGGGACCGCCCGGATATTATCTAAAAATTCTACACTTAATTGGTCTTGCTTCGGTCCCAATTAACTTTTTGTGTCTGTATTTAGTGTGGTTTCATACACCAAAAGATTCTAAATTTCGGTATTGTTTGGCTTATGTTCAGGTGAGGCTTAGCGAATTTGTAGTTTGTAGTTTCCGGAGCTTCAGCACTGCAGTTTTACTGAGGCTAAGTCACTTTTGTAGTTTGTAGTCATTTAGCCTCAGCAAAAAAGAAAAGTGCGTAATTCGGCTAGTTCTCGACCGATTCTCGTGATTTCTGTCTCAAAATGTTTGAAATTTAACGATATTTTCAAAAATCAATAACATAACTACAGAACAATTACCAAAAAATATGAGGGAATTTTCTACGGATTTTCATGATTTTTATTTCAAAAAATAGAAAATTGTAGTTTGTAGTCTTCCAGATAGTTGCATTTCTCGTCGAAGTCGACATGTCTTGGGTGTGTCCTGGTTACTATCTATTCCCAATGATGGGCGGTTATAATATCGCTCCAACCAACCAAATCTTCACTGGTCACCAGAATACTGTAAGTGCGCTCTACTGGACTCTCTATTACTGAAAAAGTGCAGCGGAGCGTATTTGCAGGTGTTCGGTTCGTTTAAGTTTTGTTTCGAATTGCCCAGCTTATTACTATGCTTCATTTATCGCCAAAATGCGGCGGCTGATTTGGATCAGGTAGGCTAAATTTTATTGGCCTAACTTTCTTTTTCTAGGCCACGGCCACCATCACTAATTTCAGAAGTTTAAACTCAACAAATATTTGATCTACACCGTAATTGCCACGTGTCACACTTTCCCCTTTGTCACTGCATTCTGTCTGTTGAACTCTGGTTTAAGCACTGACCAAATGGCGGTGCTTGTGCAGAGGGTGAGGCTTAGTGTAGTTTGTAGTTTGTAGTTTGTAGTCTATGACTCAGAATTGGCCAAAGTGTATTCATGTTCTCAATAACCGTGGATTTGTGATCTACGATCCGAGTGGAAATGAGTGGAGTGCGGCAGTGGGGTTGGCGGCGATGGCCTATATTTCGGTGTTCTCAGTGTGAGTTTTCTAGGCCACCTATAGGAATTTGGTTTTTTCGGCCACGGCCACCAATTTTTTTTCTAAAATTTTCAGATTCGGTGCATTTTTGGGTGTCCATACTATGTATATCCTACAAAAAGTCAGATTTCACCTGTCCCGTCAGACGTATTCCATTCATAAGACTGCAATGATTAATCTGGCGTTGCAGGTGATTTTGTAGTTTGTAGTCTGACCTTTTTCTCATTTTTCAGTGTCTAGTTCCCACATTTTTTGTGATTATCCCATTTAATATTATCTTTCTGGTGGTGTTAAATGACTGGTGGCAGTGGCAAGGTTAGATTTAAAAAAAAAAACTTTTTGATCTACTTGGTTTCCAGAATTCTCTACAAACTTGTTATTTGTTATGGCCGCCCACTCTATGGTCTCCTCTGCAATATTGATATTATCGAATCGAAGATTTAAAAACTTGATTGCGGAGAAGATTTTAATAATGTAGGTAATGTTTGTCAGTGCAGAACTACCAAGTTACAGTGACCAAAATTTTCAAATTCAGGTTACTTTTATAGATCAAATCCACCTCTCCATTTTTGTAGTTGACAACTTTTCGATAGCTCCGCCCACTTTCGAGATATCCACCTTTAAGGATGGTAAACTCGCTGTACAAGACTGCTATCTTCAAAGGAGCATATCTCAAAAGTGGGCGGAGCTATCGAAAAATTGTCAACTACAAAAATGAAGATCAAGTTTTGATCTACAAAACTAACGTAACTATTTTCCAGACCTCAACGCCTGATAGATACCTTCCAACCCTACAGTATACCGGTAGATATAACTTCATATCGAATTGCACCAACCGCGACTTCAATGTCTCCGATTTAAACTTTTTCCAGATATTTATTTTTGATTTTGTAAGAAACTACAGTACTCAAATTGTTTTTCTCTGACCTGATGATGACTACAAACTACAGAATTATTCGGTGTTCAAAATATGTTTAATTCGCCGAAGTTTGACCCGAAAACCCGTAAAATCGGTTGAAAAATGACATTATAACAAGATTTATCATTTTTGCTGAGGCTAACTCATTTTTATAGTTTTTAGTCAGTTAGCCTCAACAAACTTTACTGAGGCTAACTAACTACAAACTACAAAAACCGGTTAGCCTCAACAAAAATGAAATTTCATAACTTTTTTTTTCTGCTCTCCCATATTTCAAGAGTCCTCCTTTTCGCTTCTTCTTTTTTTCGAAAAATAAAGAATTTGTTCTAGAAGAAGGCAGATGGGTGCAAGGAGATAGGAAATTTCAAGTCATCTTTCTCTTCTTTTTCTTTTTTTTTCTTAGACTTTCGGACAACGAGAGTGAGAGAGTATGTGAGACGGAGAGACGCAGAGAAACGAGAAAGAGTGTAATCGTCGAAATGTGTGTGTATGTTGTCTTGAAATTCGGAGGGTCCCTTCCTTGAGAATTTCAGTTTTCTGGACTACAAACTACAATTTTCCAGGACCTTGAGACCTCTAGAATGCTTTTCTATAACAGTTTTGGATCCTGCGGCGCTAAAACCGGCTGGGGCGCCTTCAGCGCAAAAATGGTTCCTGTAGGGATCTTGTAGAAACAGCTATCTTTAAAAGCGTGTATCTCAAAAGTGGGCGGAGCTATCAAAAAGTCGTGAACTAGAAAAATGAAGATTTAGGTTTGATCTACAAAAGTATTTTACATTCAAAAAATACGGATCCAATCTGAAGTCATGACGAAATCTCAAAGTTTTTGAATTCTCAGTCGTTCTAAATTGGCGTCTCCAGGAGAAGCGATCGTTTACACTGAATTCTAAGCAGACCAAAATCTTCTTTAGGTATGAGGTTAAGCAGACCCATTTCTCAAGAGCCGAAAATTCTAAGCAGACCCGAACTATGCTAACTTGCTTCTCAAGAGTTAAGCAGAACCGAACCATCTGAACTGTGTTACTAAGCAAACACGACAGCCAACCATCACTAAGCAGACCCATCGAAGGCAATTCTAAGCAGATCCAACTCCTACAGATCTAGCTCCAAAGCCGTTTCTAAGCAGACCCGAACCACCTGGATGCCCGCTAGTCTCCGTTAAGCAGACCCATCCAAAACAGTGCTAAGCAGACCCAACTCCTGGTCCCTTACTCTCTCCCGAAATATCTTGCTCTTTCCTCCCCTCCTTTTCCCAATCGACCCCAAGTTCACTCTCCCAACCAAAAAGAAGAAAAGGGACAACCAGCAACGGACTCACTAAATTTCCAGAGTCCTCTCTGCGTCTCTCAATTTCATACACTCTCTCCCACTCCGACCCATTTCAACATTTTGCTCTGTCCGCACTCTCTAATTTCTCTGCGTCTCTTCACAAAGAGTTTCAGAAGGTTTCAGAGGTCCCACAGAGAGCAATGGGACCCGTCGGAAACGCCTTGTGGCGTGGAGAAAGAGAAAACAGACAAAGGAGAGACGGGCGGGGCGGAGGAAGAAGAAGAGTTTTCGTGTGTGTGTGTATGTGACTTCTTTCTACTGAAAAAGACGCCAACGCACTTTTTGTTGCAGATGTTTCAGAGAGTCTAAGCAGCTCTTTGTAGTTTGTAGTCTAATGGAAGGATCTGTCTGTTTTCCTGTTTGTCCGGATGTCCAGATGTCCAACCTCCCCATTCTAACTTCAGGGACTATAGGCTCCGCCCACTTGCAACTATCTCCCCTAGGCTCCGCCCACTTTTACAGTATTGATGTCTCTGTCTGCAGTCTTGCCCAGATATTTGAATATCAGCGGAATCGTTTGCCACGTTTGTTGGTTGAAAATTGCTTTATTTTGATTTTTTCGGTAGAAATTTTCAGAATTTTAATTTTATTCTCGAGAATTTCGCTATAAATTAAGCCTATTTCCACTATTTTCACGATATTTGCCCGATTTTTCTCTCTAAATCCTGCTGAAATTCTAGTTTTTATGAAATTTTCACCCCGATTTCCCCCCGGTTACCTGGTGCCACGTGGTGTCCACTCCCCGCCCATAAATCGCCCCAAAACAGAAATAAATCTTGAGAAATAAACGGGATAATTATCTCTTTCTGAGAGGGACAGGTGAACGGAAACGGAAGAAAAGAGCTCTCTGGAGAAAGAAAAGTCAGAAAGCGAAAGTGGGCGGAGTCTCGGGGTTAGATGACCACTAGATTTATTGCTTAATTTTTGGGACGACTTTTTCTTTTTTTTTTCAAAAAAAACTATTTTTCTCTGTTTGAAACCGATAAATTCGCGAAAATTCAAAACCGAAAAATAATTATTTGTATTTCAGAAAATAACGCAATCGCGCTCTAATGAGATATCAATTACGGCGGGAGTTTGAAGTTTAGAATTTTGCATTTCGAATTTTCACGATTTTCTAGATTTTTCTTTTATTTTCTGAAAGTTTCGGTAGTTTTTTACACTTTTTTGCTGAAATTTTATTGAATTTCAGTTTTTCTGCTTGCCAATGCTTTACTCTTTCTGGTAGTGGCTTCTGTGATAGTTTTTCTTCTTTTTTTTGTTGCCTTTTCCCGATTCTCGTGTAAAAATTGTCTGAAAAATCTAGTTTCCGCTTGCCATTCCGTATTTCTACTGAAACGTTTGCTGAGGCTAACTGACTACAAACTACAAAAATCCTTAGCCTCAGTAAAACTAGAATTTCTGTTTTTCTGGTTTCCTCGAATTTTTTTTTGTTTTCAGCGATTTTTCAAAGTAAATTCTAATTTTTTCCCTCTCCAAGACTATTTCATCAACTTTTTTCCCAAAAATCACTGATATTTCCTCCAATTTTTCCTATTTTGTTGAGGCTAACCGACTACAAACTACACAATTCAGTTAGCCTCAGCAAGTGCAAAATGTCACTTTTTCTCGTCAAATCCAGTCGAAGGAAAAAACTAATCTGAAATTCTCGTCGCACTAGTTCTCCGACATATACATATTCAAGAAGAAATTTCCAGATAAAAATGTTTTCAGCCGTCACTGACATTGCCCATTTTTCTTCTATTTTCTGATCTCTAAATCCTCAGAGCACACGTCTATTTTGTCACGCTTCATCTGAAACTTCTTCTTCTTCTTCCGAGCACTTCCTGAAGAGAGCCCATACCGCCCCTTTTGTGCTCTTTGTGCATTTCGGATAAGTCCCGTCTTTTTTCTCTAAAAAAGTAGAAAAAAGAAGTACTTTTTTTCGTGCTGAAATTAATTTCATTGCTCTTCTTCCTCCTTTTTTGTCTCTTTTCTTCTTTTTTTCTTCGTTTTTTTCTTGCTGAGGCTAAAACTAAAACTACTAAAAGAGCTTGAAGAGGTCCTGACCTCTTCAGAAGAAACTTCTTTTGATTTGCCCCCTTTTCACACAATTTTTATGAATTTCTGAATAGGGGTTGAGAAAAGAGAGAAACTTCTGAATGCACTTTTTTCCGCCACGATTTTTAGAGATTTTAGATTTTACTGACGCTAACTCATTTTTGTAGTTTGTAGTCGCTTAGCCTCAGTAAAGTTTATTTTTCGCATGAAAATTCACTCATTTTCCACGGAACATCGAGCCTAACTGACTATTTTCGAGTTTCGACCCATTTCTCCCCGATTTTAGCTGCAAATGGCGCTGAATTTTGTTTTATTTCCAATTTTTAAATAAAAAACCCCGAAATTTCACATATTTTCCACCAAAAAACTGGAAAATCCGTTGAAAACTGACTAAAATCTGTAAAAGTCAAAGAATTAGCTGAGGCTAAACCTTTTTGTAGTTTGTAGAGTCTTAGTCTCAACAAAACTCATTCTTGAGCTTTACTGAGGCTAAGCGACTACAAACTACAAAGGTGGCTAAGCCTCAGCAAAACTCGGGTTTCCCCTTCACATTTTACTCAACGAAAACGAAAATCTTTTCACATCAAAAAAATCAGAAACACTTGAACTTTTTCTCTCTAATTTCTGATTTTTCGTTGATTTTTTAAATGAAAAAAGCCGCCGTCCTCCTCTTTTTCCTCTCATTACAACCTCTGATTTGTCCCCTCTTCCCTTCACTCTCTGACATCAATTGCCCTCTGTTTGCCCTTTTGATGGATGGAAACTTCCAGATTCCACTTCTTTTTTTCACTCGGTTTTTAGTAAGATCGTTAGCCTCAGTAAATTAAAAATTTTTGAATTTCGCTATTTTCTTTCGATTTTTACATTTTTTCCAGCTTCGGAATCTTATTTTTGAACGAATTAGAACGATGTTCCACCATTTGAAAGCCGGAAAAATGCTGAAAATTCTCGAAATTCCATTTTTCGATTTTGTTGAGGCTAAGCGACTACAAACTACAAGGACCCTTAGCCTCAATAATTTAGAAAATATTTGAATTTCGCGATTTTCTTTCGATTTTTACTGTTTTCAGATTCAGAATCTTATTTTTGAATGATTCAGAACGATTTTCCACCATTTCAACCACTGTCACTTTCAGTCAATTTGAAACTGAAACTTTTTCAGAAAAAGTGACTACAAACTACAAGCAGTTTTTACTTTTTACCCTCAACAAATCACCTCGATATTTCAAATATCCAGTTTCCTCTCCCTTCTGATCCCGAGGATTCCTCTGAAATCACAAATTTCTCTGCGTCTCTCCATCTGCCATACTATTTCTATGAAAACATTTGAAAATAGTCAGAGAGAGAGTGTCCTTTTTTGCCCATTATATTAGTCACCTCTCCTCTTCAACCTCTGACAGTACCCCCTCGTTATGGGAAAATGTGAATGGAGGGGGGCGACCTTTGGATGGCGACACTCATTTGCACTTTTATAGAGAATTTGAATTCATCCGGAGACACTTTTCAGGCATACACGTGGATTTTACCGTACAGGGAAGTGAGGGAAAAAAAGCGTAAATTAACTAATTTTATGCAAAAATGTTTAAAGAATAACGTTGAAAATCTTAAAATCCGACTGAAATTATAATTTTCAAAGTTTCGAAGTTTACTGAGGCTAAGGAATATTGTAGTTTGTAGTCTTAGCCTCAGCAAACTAAAAAAATTAATTTTCGTAGATTTTGGACCGATTTGTTGATTTTTCGAATCAAAGTTAGAATAAAAACACAGAAATCAGGCATTTGGAGCCGAAAAAGTCACAAAAACTGCAAAATCAGATAAAAATCACTGATTTTCAAGATTTTTGGTTTATACTGAGGCTAAGGAATATTGTAGTTTGTAGTCTTAGCCTCAGTAAACTCGATGTCAGAGAATTTCGCGATTTCAAAGAGTTCTGCTGAAAATTGAGTGTTTTTCATGGAAAAAAACGGGAAAAATAGAAAAATCGCTGTATTTCAAGAAAATACAGCGGAGGAACTCAAAAATCCACGTGGATTTTTGATTTTCAGCTTCTCTATTGCTCCATGTGGAATTTATGATTCCTAATATTTTCAACACTGTTTTATTAGCTTTGGATGCTTTTTTAAATTTAAATAGGCCACGCCCCTTTTTTAAGACAACCCAGATTTCTTAACATTCAGAATTCCAATAATTTACCTATCTCCTCCTAGGCTACGCCCCTTTTTCCGATGTCTATTGGTTTTCTAGAACGTTCTAAAAAACTGAAAACTCCCAAATTTTACAGAATTTTATCTACTCGTTTATGAACACTTTTAGTCGATAAACCGTCGGAATTTCTCTCTGAAAATGTCTTCTCACTCACTCACTCTCCACTCATCACTTCTTTTTGTTTATTCTCCGGATTCTCCACATTTATATTTGTTTAAAACGAAAAAAAATGAAGAAGAATCTGAAATTTGATCTCTTCCTTTTTTCTTTTTGCTGGAAATTTCAGACAAAACTGCACTTTTTTCGAAAAAATCGGCCCTTGGTTTACTGAGGCTAACTGGCTACAAACTACAAATAAGCTAAGCCTCAGTAAATCTTGATTTTTGAATTTCACTGTTTTTTCTTGAAATATAGCGATTTTTTCCTTTTTTCCGATAAATAACTAAATATATATTTTCCAGCAGAACTCATTGAAATCGCGAAATTTTCATACACTGAGTTAATTTTTATAAAGCTTTGCTGAGGCTAAGACTACAAACTACAAAAAGCAGTTAGCCACAGTATAAACCGAAAGTCTTGAAAATTAGTTATTTTTATCGAATTTTGCAGTTTTAGCACTTTTTCGGCTTAAAATGACTGATTCCAGTGTTTTTATTCTAGTTTTAATTCGAAAAATCCAAGATTTTAGTCCAAAATTGCCAAAATTCCAGTTTTGAGTTTGCTAAGGCTTACTCACTACAAACTACAATATTCTTTAGCCTCAGTAAACTTTGAAAATCATAATTTCAGCCAGGTTTTCAACGTTTTTCGCTGAATTTTTTTAGCAGTTTCTCCAAATTAGTTGAGGCTTGAAGACTACAAACTACATTCATAGCTAAGCCTCAGCAATTTCCCTAACTTCAGAATTCTCGGAATTCTTCTCTCTTCTAGAAAAAAAAAACCAAATCAACCCGACGCGTGCGCCCTTTTCAAGTTCATTCCATCTCCCTCCTCCCCACACACATCTGTCGACTGCTACTTGAAAAAAGTAGCCGAAAAAAACTGCAAGAAGTATACACAAAAAAGTGGTCAAAAAGGGGCGCCGGACTTTGGTCTTCTTCTTCCTCCTTTCCAACATCATCATCGTTCTCGTCATCATCTTCTTCTTCTTCTTCTAAAACTTCTTCTACGGGACGCCCGTCTTCTTCTTCTTCTTGTCCTCTGGCTGGCTGCGCAGTCAATCTACTTATAGCCCCGACAGTGTCAGTCACGAGATGTCGGAAAACAGGGGATCTAAAAGTCTTTTTGCCTCGATTTCTCTCTCATTGCGCACTGCTAACCGCAACCCCACACACACACATACCGTCTCTCACACGGGGAAATGAAAAGGGACTGTTTTGTGTACATTTGTATGTGTGTGTGAGCACAGAGCCGGAGAAAAAGGAGAAAAGAGCACCTTCACCGAAAAAAAAGAATATATTGAGAGGAGAGAGTGCGCAAATAGATTGAGAGAACCTTTCGTCGTGGTGCGCGGCGGCGACGGTTCGCTTCCATTCGACTCTGCACACAGACATTCACCTCAAGAAAATTTTTCGCTCTTAAATTATGTTATAGATCGAATCGATAAGATCAGTTGGAGAGGACTGAAAAGGTTTTCAGCCGAAATCTTTTGAACTGACTGTCTAAGTGCCCCTAGATCATAGACCTAGGTCTTACTGAGGCTAAGGAACTACTACAAACTACAAAGTTGGTTAAGCCTCAGCAAAACTCGGGTTTTCCCTTCAAACTTTACTGAGGCTAAACGAGATTTTAGTTTGTAGTCAGTTAGCCTCACCAAAAGTAAAAAATCGCTTATTTTGGAGATTTGTCACTAATATTTGGTAAAATTCTGCAGTCTTTCTAGGTTCTGATAGTTCTCCTTCAGTGAGTTTCAGCCCCGCTCCATAAGAGCTGACGACTTCTAGACTCTTCCACTATTCTACACTGACCAAAAGTGTCACTGTAGAATCCTCGTTTCCCGTAGACTTCCAGACTTCCAGCTGAGTCTGCTGATAGCCTAGATCGTGTAGAGCCTGCCATTATGACTAGGCTAGCACCCTTATGATGCTAGTTTAGACTCACGACGTCTACAGGGACAAAAATATGGCTACAGTAACCGAAAGTGTCTTGAGACTTCCAGCTAAGGCTAGCGATAGGTCAGACTGATGTCTAAAATCGTCTTTTAGCCTACAGATGGTCTACACTGACCAAGTTGGTCAATGTACTCTAGAATCTTCTTCCCTGATCGATTTGACATTTTCAGTCATTTAGGATGTTAACTCCGATTCTCTGACTTATCTCATCACCCTGATAACTTCTGAGCTCCATGGGAAGCTCTCTAGATTCTAAAAATGTCAAAATTTCAGTTTTCTCATAGTTGCCTGCTCTGTCAAACTGTAAGCTAGTGAGTCAATACTAGAAAATGATGACACGGTCACAGATTGTGAAACCACCACTCTTTTCCAGCTTCCTGGTCACAGTCACAGAGAATCTGATATTGAGCTGGATTACTGTAGACTCCCTAAACCATCTAGATCTGTAAAAACCGCCCATTGAACTATGAGATCATCAATTTTCGATTTTCAACTGAAAAACAAGTTCCCCTCGGTTCCCTTATAGTACATACACACTCTGAACTTGTTGCAGTCGATATACTTAAGACCTCTCTATGACCGCGATGATCTTTGTTTATTTGATTAATTTGAAGGGGGGAAGATGATTTCTTCAATTAATTCTAGTCACGTGTGTAGAAGAGACTGAAAATAGTTTCAGCTATACTAGTTGGTTTCTGGTAATTGGTCGTTTCGGCGAAGTTATTTGGCGGTTCTTAATCAGTGTTCAGAAATCGAAAAACGCCAAAAGTTTGACGATTTTCCTGAAAATTCAGAGAAAAGATTTTGAATCCAGAAGACGTCTGCTTTCCGGACATTCCCGAAAAAACCTGAAAAATTCATCAGAGCTTGAATAACAGTAGTCGATTCTAATCGAATCCCCTTGATTCTCATAAATGAGTATTTTTTCTGGAAATACGGCGAAATTTTGGGCTGAATATGAGTGAGCCCAGTTTAGGTCATATACTCATGCTAGTCAGTTCCAGAATTGTGTGAAAACTCGGTTACGGCTATCACTGTTATTTACTGAAAACGGTATGCCTATGAAGATGTCAGAAATAGCATCCGATCAATCTGGAAATTCCTCAATTAGGTTTCTGAAACTCTCTGATAAGGAATTTTCTGGAAATTGTCCAAAATTGGCTGAAACTGCTATCAGAAACTGTCAAAACTGACAGTTTCAGCAGTGTCTCCCTCCACCATTTCACTCCTATCTCTTCCTCCTCCTTATCACGCGATAATGAAAATTTCGCAAAAAGTGAAAAGGGAAAGCCGATGATAGAGAAAGAGAAGACCCAACCGCCTATCTATCTATAAAATGTGTGTTCGAGAATAAGAAGAAGAAGACGTTGGTCTTCTCGGAAATGACCGACATACAGATGAATTTTCAGAGAGGAGATTCAGAGAAAATAGGAATACAGTGACGAATTAGGGTCGAGAAGTGAGAGAGAGAAAAGAGACATGAGATATCTCTTCACGTCTTCTTCTTCTTCCTTCTTCTCTTCTATTCTGAACCGTTCAAAGTTGGTCAGTGTAGTGAGAGAGAGGCCACTGAAATAGACATTCCTTCTCTTGTTTGTTTTCTTCGATTTTGTAGTCTTTGGCGAAAAATCGGGAGACATCTGGAAATAGTTTGAGGTGCGCTGACTCGCAGGATCCAGACCACGCCCACTTTTTTGGTTGGATTGCATCTTGTCCTGATTTTCCAGTTTCATATGAACCATGGCTTGAATTTTGTAGAAACTCCATTTTGTCAGAATCTTCATGGAATCTCACTTTTGATCTACAATGTCATTTGGGAATCTAGACTGATCTAGTCAGAAGCTTCCAGAATCGGAAAAACTTCGAAAATCCTAATTTTTGTCATTCCCTTCCTTTGAAGTGAAATTTCTCGATTTTAAGCGAAAATAGTCAGAATTTTAGCCCAAAAAACTCGGAATTTGACGGGTTTTAGGCTGAAAAAGTCTGTATTCGAAGGATTTTTTGCCAAAAAACTCTAAATTTGACGGATTTTAACCCGAAAAAGTCGGAGTTTGAAGGATTTTTAGCCAAAAAGCGGAGTTTGAACTAGAATTTTGATCTACAGAGTCATCTAGAAGCCTATGTTTTCGAAAGTCAGGAGCATCAGAAATCAGTAGAGATTCCACGTGTCAGCTGAGCATTAATTCAAAAAATGTTTGATCTACTTAAGGAATTCCTAGACATTATAGACGTTTGACCTCCCCTCTCCTCTAATCTCTTTTCTCGTTTTCTAGAAAGATTCCGATCGCCAAATCCAGATCAAATGATTCGTGAATTCCAGTTCTTCTCCTTCGTTTCTCTCTTCCAGTGTCGACATATTCCAACAAGGTCACTCCTCCTATTCCACTACTCTATCCATATACCACTAGCAACACAACACTGTCTCTCTATCGCTATATCCCTCTCTCCACAATTTGACCTACATTTTCGTGATCGGTCTCTCTCTCTCTTTCTGTATTGGTGTGGTGGCTGCTGGCTAACAGAGAGAGAATAGAGGGCTGCTTTTCAAACCAGTTGAACAACACAACAGAACAACACAATATCTGGCTGTTTCCGCATATCCACATCACCATCACCACAACCACCTCTCACTCTTTTTCTGGATCAAAATGCGAAGAGGACCGTCCATTCACTTTCACTCTTTTCGCTTTGTCTCTCCATTGTTTTCAGTTTCCAGCTGACATGATTCTGGAAACGTCTTTAGTGGTGGTGGTGATGGTCAAATGTGGGGATTCTCTTGTTAGATTGATGGCTGGTGCGCCTTGGACGTTTTTCACTCGCTCCGGTTTTTGATGAAAACTGCAGAAATAATTTAACCTCAGTAATTTTTTTTGACTTTTACTGGTTTTTGTCAGTTTTCAACGGATTTTCGTAATTTTTGGAGAAAAATGTATGAAATCGCGTTATAGCTTGAAAATAAAACAAAAATCAGCGCGAATTATGGCTAAAATTGGGTAGAAATGAGTGAGTTTTTGTAGTTTTTCAAGGTTTTGATAGTTCTCGTTAATTTTGATGCCAAAAATTTATTTTTCTTCTGAAAATTCACTTATTCTCTACAGAATATCGAACATCTTATCATTTTCGTATTTTAACTCTTTTATCCCCGAGAAACTATAATTCGCGCGGAATTTTGTTTTATTTTCAAGTTTTTATGAAAACACCTCGAAATTTCACACATTTTCTACCAAAAATCACGAAAAATCGTTAAAAACTGACGAAAATCCGTGAAAATCAAAAAATTACTTTTTTTACTGAGGCTAAATTTTTTTTGTAGTTTGTAGTCTCCTAGCCTCAACAAAGCTCCTCTTGTGCTTTACTGAGGCTAAGGAACTACAAACCACAAAGTTGACTCAGCAAAACTTGGCACTTTTTACGGAGGCTAAGAGAGATTTGTAGTTTGTAGTCAGTTAGCCTCAGCAAAAGTGAAAAATATCTTCTTTTTTTTAAAAGATTTTTCACTAATTTTCCACAATTTTTTTCCTGAAATTTCCAACTTTGTGCTCTAGTTGCTCCTATAATTCCCATAAAACTGATAATTTTCAGTCGACTCGTTATCATTTCCAAATATGCTCCTTGTGGTCAAACTGATAAGATTCTATAATTTTTTCAGTCTAATTCTATATTTTCTCGTCTGCTGAAATTTTTTTTGCTGAAGGAACTCATCAATCTTGTCTCGTTTTCTTGAAATCTTTTCCATTCGATTCGTTTCCAATTTTACGAGAATTCTCTCTTTCTACTCACACACCAACTGGTGGTCCTTCTCACTCGAAATCTGACCTCTTAAACTATTTTTCTCTCTGCTATCCGATCGAAAGGATTACAGCAAAGAGAGGGACTACTCTCACTCATTTCTTCAATAATATCTTCTTCTTTTTCTCTCTTTTTCTCGAATGATGATCGAGAATTGATTTGAGATCTTGTGTGAAGAAACGGAGATTTTTGGCCCTTTTCCCTCTCTGAAACATTGATTTTTCGGCGTTTTTTCAATGATTTAGACATCAATTTTGAGATTTGCTGAGGCTAAGTGAGTTTTTGTAGTTTATAGTCGCTTAGCCTTAGTAAAGCTCAAGCAGGAGTTTTATTGAGGCTAAGAGACTACAAACTACAAGAAGGAGTTAGCCTCAGCAAATTTTTTGACTTCAACGGAATTTTGTCAGTTTTCAGCCAAATTCAGCAATTTTCGATTTGCTGAGGCTAAGTGAGTTTTGTAGTTTGTAGTCGCTTAGCCTTAGTAAATCGAATCTCTCAATTTCGTGCATTTTTCAACGAAAAAAACGTCAAAAATGGCGTTTTCTTTGATTTTTGAAAAAAATAGACCCATTTCGAGCTAAAAATCATCAAAATCCATTAAAAACCTTCATAGTGACGCATGTTTTGAGTTTTGCTGAGGCTAAGTGAGTTTTTGTAGTTTGTAGTCGCTTAGCCTCGGTAAAGTTTGTTGAGGCTAACTGACTACAAACTACAAAATTGAGTTAGCCTCAGTGAAAATTGACCAAAATCTGCATGTTATTTTTTTTGTGATTTTTCTGTTTTCGATATTGATATTTAATTTGAAACCGGTTTTTTTCTTCTTTTTTCTTTTCAAGATTACAAATTTAGAAAAAAAAAGATTACTGATTGATTGGTTTTTGACTTGAATCTTTTTATAATTCGCTGCTATCTAAGCCCCGCCCCTTTTTTACAGTTCCCAAGCAATATGTTTAAAGACAGATTTTGAATGATATGACAAAAAATCGAACCATGCGGCAGAACTGCAAAAAAGTGGGCGTGGTTTACAAGAATCATTGAGTTCAAAAGTGCTCTATGAATCATAAACAACAACAAGAAGGAAAACAAGAATTAGTAGTAAACGTGATCTTATAATTTCCATGTTTTATGCTAACATTTTTGAAAAAAAAGAGATTTTTCTTTTTTTCAGCGGAAAAAAAAAGAAAACCTAGAATTTTCTCCACCACCACTATTTTTTCTTCCCATTTTCCCTTTTCTCTGCTATAAGGAAAAAATAAGGACTAGAATAGTTGGAGGAGAAAAAAGCTCAAATTTCGGGACTCTCTGTTGAGCCATGAAAGATTGGAAGAGGTGGAGAGAGAGAGAGAGACGCAGAGACAGAATGCCCACTTCTCCCTATTATAAACTTTGTCATGTGTCCGTTTTCGGCCCCCCTTCACCACTAAACATTTTTTGGCTGTTATGGAATAAAGAGCACTTTATAGAGTACATATTATAAAGTGTGCTGGAATTTTATTGAGTTTTGACTCCACGTGGCTCTAGAATTCAAATTCTTGATAGAAGCCCCGCCCACTTTAAAGCGACGCCCATTTTGTAACAAGCTCCGCCCACTTTACCAATTTCTCTACTCCAATCTTGTGAAACTCCGCCTACTTTAAGACTTTTTCTACATGAAGATACGAAAAGTTGAAGAAAGTGGGTGGGGATTCATAATCCATTTTCTTAGTCCCGCCCATTTTTAGGCCACGCCCATTCTTGCTGCTCCTCCTTGCATCAAAGTGGGCGGAGCTTCCGTTCAATTTTCGTGTCTTCTGATTCCGTTTCGCCTCTTTTTTCAATCTTTTTAAAAAAAATATTTCGATATTTTCAGAGTTCCACGTCACGCCTTCTGAACTTCATCTGACTTGAATTCTACCTTGGTCACGTCTTCTGAATTTCGCCTTTTTCACGTTTTTTTTCCAGATTCTGATTCCATTCCCCTTTAATATTCTCTCTTTTATTTTCCTTCTCTCCCCGCCCAATCCATCTCTGCCAACAAACCTTGACACGTCTTCTAGATTGACACCATCATACGTCATTTCTTCTCTTCTAATAACCCGCCCGTCTGTTATCCGAGATTTAGAGAGGGCTCTCTCATTCACGTAGAGCGAGAACGGAGAACTGTGCAATCCATTACGCAATCTGAGAGGAGAGGTCAGACAAATAGAAAGGGTGCTGTAATCCTCCAGTTGCGCTGTGGGGGGAATTCTATTGGTGTGGGTAGGTAGATCAAATCTAGCTCCACATTTTTGCAGTTCACACTTTTCTAATAGCTCCGCCCACTTTTGAGATACGCGCCTTTAAAGATGATGCGCTAGAATCCATATGGCAATTTCCCTTTTCACGAAAAAATTGCTACATTTCTAGCCAGAAATCTCAAAATTTGGTCCAAAACTCGCTGAATTACAGCCAGTCCAAGTTTTGTTGAGGCTAACGACTACAAACTACAATTCACAGTTAGCCTCAGCAAATCCTGAAATGTCTGCAATTTGGTTGTTTTCTGACTATTTTAAGCGGTTTTTTTGGGGAAAATAGATGGGAAAACAAAACATTCATAAATTTGCCAATATTTGAACTAAAAATCAATAAAATCCGTCGAGTTACAGCCAGTCCAAGTTTTGTTGAGGCTAACGACTACAAACTACAATTCACAGTTAGCCTCAGCAAAAAATTGAAATGGGTGTAATTCGGTCAATTTTTCGAATTTGGGATAGAAAAAAAAGTGTATTTATGCAGAAACCGCGCCAACTACACCCCAGATAAGATTGTCCCAACTGCAATTCGAGGTCATTTCCATCCTATTCTCTCGTTTCTTCTTGTCAAATGTGTTGTTTGGACATTTAACCGGAAGATGTGTGTCGAGAAGAAGAAGATAAAGATAAGATGCTGAAAAACATGATCTTTCATTTCTCTAGCGAACGTGATGTAGAAAAATTTCTTTTGCGAAAATTGTTTGGAAATTGAGAAGAAAACCATGACCAATTAGATAGAGAGAAGTTGATTGATCTTGTTACGTCATTTTGGCAAAAAATAGGTTATTGGGGGATGCTTGGGGTAGATTCTGAAGGATCTGGAAGTACGGAGACAAATTCTGGAGCATCCAGACGTCGATTGGCTGATTTTGGAGTCAATAAAAGTCTAGAGACGGATTCTGAATCGCCTAGAAGTTGAGAATCGAATTCTGGAGCTCATTAGTGGGATTCTGAAGGCTCTAGAAGTCGATAGCCAGATTTTGGAGCTCATTTACCTCTAGAAACGGATGTTAAAGTCTTGAACACCATGGCGGAATGTGGGCGGAGTCTTTCGGATAACTTCACATTCTCTGAGAAAAAACTACAAACTACGAAACCCGGTTAGCCTCACTATCAGCAAAACTGAAAATCGCTGTTTTCGCTGTTTTTTATTCAAAATGAGCATTTTTTGTAACATTTTTAACAAAAAAGCTCGAATTTGCTGAGGCTAAGAGCTTGTTGTAGTTTGTAGTCGTTTAGCCTCATTAAAATTGTCTTTTATCACTTGACTGTGAACAACGTCTTCTGAAATGTCTCTCCATTAGCAGATACCATATTTTCGCACCTTCTGGAACTCTTTCCATTTTCACCTCGCCTAGGAGACTCCGCCCACGTTCACCGCAAGCTTCTAGCAAAAAGCCGTCGGGGTTTCTTATATTTGCAATGAATTTAGTCGCTTTGGTGCACACTAACTAAGAAAATAGTGAGCGGGAGACACCCCGACAGTTCAAACAATTTCAGTAGAGAGAGAGATGTCTGTGTCTCTCTCTCTCTCAATCCATCAGTCAGTTGGCTTCCTTCCATTCCACTCATTTGCCCTCTCCCTCTGGGCTGAATCGCTCTCTATTCACCGAAAAACTAGAAATAGTGTGATGAATGAGGAGAGTCCGCAAGAGAGGTCAGCCACCCAAAACGCCCGGGTGGTCTCTTTCTCCCTCGCCTTTATCCGCATTGCTTCTGAAGGGTGCGGAGGGGTGAGAGAGTGTGGGATAAGTGGAGGGTGTAGAGAAGAGAGACGCAGAAGATGAGACAAAGGGTCAGCCCTCCGCACGTTTGCCCTTTCCAGCCCTAGTTGCACTCTCTTTCTATACCTCAGTTTTGAGGGGGATACCTGTATATACGAGAGAGGCAAAGAGTGTCTGACACTCTCCACATTCAGAATGATCTCTCGCCGGTTGCTGTATATCCAGTAGCCAGATATACAGAGATGGTATATTTGGGGGAGGAGACACATACAGACAGAAACGGGGGGACTAGAAGAGAGACAGTTGTGCCTACCCACCGTGTGTGTATTTGCCTTCTGTTCGTGTGATTCGTCACAGAGATTTATAGATATTCAGCGGTTTTTTTTTGTGGATTTGGGACCTGGATGACTTGAATAGTTCGATGTCGTAAGTTACCTGCATGAATTGACCAAAATCTGCATGTTACCACGATTCGTGGCTCCATAGAGCACGTTTGCATGATAGTACCGACAGTAGGGTTACGCGGAATCCGGAATCCAGAATCCTGGAGAATTCAGGAATCTGACTTCCCAGGATTACAGTGACCAATGTTTTCTGGTTTAACTGACAGTGTCAGATAGAGCGAACTTGCATCGAGCAACACTTTGGGTTTCAGAGATTCCAGCAATGATCAAAACTGGCTTTGAACAGTAAGGCAAAACTGCTGGAATCTCCACCTTTACTGAGGCTAAGCGACTACAAACTACAACAAGTTCTTAGCCTCAGCAAAATAAGCTTTCACTTTCACCTGAATTTGTTCTAGTTCAGGAGTCTCTGATTCGCTCTAAACGGTTAGGTTCCAAGATTTCGAGAAATCTGATAATAGAGCGGAGTTGCATCATACGCAAAAGGTTCGAAAAGAGCACTTTGAGCGTAAAACTCACTGGTGACACTTCTAGCTAGATTCTCATCACCAATCAATCTGTAAACCACACATTGTATTTACCCATTACCACCCAAATCCCATCCCAAATTTCTAAATCTAAGCCAATCAAAGGCACTAACGAGCCGCAATTAGAGAGGTCTAATCCGCTCTAATATCTTGAATCCTAGTGAGATTCTGAATCTATAACATCACTCACTCAATCAGTGTCAGGTATGACTACTCCTGGGAAATTGGGAAGGTTCTCAGGACTCCTCCCGCCAAAAGGAGGGATTTACAGTAGTCCTCTGACACATTCATTCTGACACACAATTCAAGATGAGAAACACATCTGTCGTTTTCTGGAGAGAGAGAGACCAGAGCAGATGTCCATTGTCTTCTTCTTTCTTATTTCTCTCCAGTCGTTACTCGCATTGGCTGCTGGGCTGGGTGTTAGAGTCCTCTCTCCGGTCCACCTCCCTCTCTCTCTGTGTCCACTCCTTCCCCCTTTTTCTTACTCCGAATGCCCTTCTACTGTGGCCTTCCAGATACTTGTGAGAGGTGACCTCCAAAAGAAAGATTTGTCTAATTCATTCGTTTCGTTTCTGCAATTCCTTCCCCCGACTAATTTGTTCTTTATGGTCAGATTTGGGGATCTGATTTGATCTACCAAAGACGATCAGTTTCCCATCCTTATGAGAAGATGCACCATTTGATGGTGCAGTTTCTTAGAGATCCCACCTTTTCTCAATTCGTTTTAATTTTATAAATTTGAATTTTTTGAACCGAATCACTCCTCCTTCTCTGCGTCTCTCCATTCTCTATTCTCTACGTTTTTCGGTAGTTTTGCTGAGGCTAACTAACTTTATAGTTTGTAGTCTCCCTTCGACTCTCAATTTTACCTCTGAAAATCTGCATTTTTTTTTGTATTTTTCCTCCCAAAACGATTCATTTTGAGCAATTTTCAAGTTTTGCTGAGGCTAACTCACTTTTGTAGTCTGTACCTTAGAGAAATTTTGGAAATTTGCTGAGGGTTACGGACTACAAACTACACAACGCGGTTAGCCTCAGCAAATTTCTGAATTTTTTCGTAATTTTCGCTGATTTTTTATTCAATTAGAGCATTTTTTTTTTTGTAAATTTTCATCCGAATCTCCGAGAAACTCCAAAATATCAATTTGCTGAGGCTAAGCGCTTGTTGTAGTTTGTAGTCGCTTAGCCTCAGTAAAGGTGGAGATTCTTCCCGTTATTCAAATGGTAACGTAGAGTTTTTGAAAATTTCCTCTCTAAAACATTAATTAATCCGAGCCATGCCTAATTTCCAGTCAGCTGACTCTTTTTTTTTTCCGATTTTCACATTATATGGGCGGCTCGTCTCAGTTGCCTTGAGAGACGGAAATGTGAATGTGAAAGTTACGGCCTTGAATAAGAATAGAGACGGACGGAGCTGCTGCTCTCTTATTTTTCTTCGTCTGTCCGGACAGGTCAGTAAGCACATCTGCTTCATCTCATTCAGAGAGACCGCCCGTCTGTTCCATCCGCACCGCCCGTCGGTCGCGGCTCCCCTCACTCCCTAACAACCCACATTTGCATTTGAATATATTTGAGAGAGAGACCAGCTTCGTTTCGTTTTTTGCTTTTCGGTGTCCATCAATTCACACTGGTGTCTTCAATGACTTCTGAGAGGGACGAGCCGCGACGCGGACACGCGACGCACGTTAAATTGCTCGAGATGGATATCTCAACTTTCTCAGAGAGAGAGAGAGAGAGAGATGGTATCTGGTTAATTGCCACGTGGAGAAGGTGACAAGGAGGCGTGGCCTTGGCAAAGGTCCAACAGATTACGCTGAGTCTTGTGGGCGGAGCCATCTTCAAGCTTTCGAAAAGTTTCTCAGTGGGCGGAGCCTAATTTCAAATTCTCTGACTTTTAGACTCACTCTGTCTTCTCCAAAAGATATTTCAACATCATGTCAATTCGCACGGTTTGGTGTCTAAAATCGTGCGAGGGACACCTTGAAGGTCACACTCACCGGTGGACGGACGACGATACAGCAAAAAAAACGGCGGGAGTGTCGGTGGGCGCCGGGCACCGATGTCCCGTCTCTCTCTCTCCATGTGTTTCCGTGTGTGTCATTGAATTCAGCGTCTCCTTGCGCAGCAGCACCGCCCGTGTTTTGAGAGAACTGAATTGCAGAGAAGAAAAACGGGATAGAGAATTTCGAGGTGGCTGACAGGGGAATCGGATGACCCTGAACACACACGACGACTACTCTGACTTTTTTCCGTACTTGCCGAGGCCTCCCAGTCGTCACCACTCTCCACCCCATCACAAATCTATCTGTATTTTTGATTCGAAGCAGATGTTTATGCTGGGATAATAATAGGGCACTGACGCTTTCAGATAGAATACGGGCGGTACTTGACCTCGCTCGACGCAGTGAATGGGACAAGAAGGCGCTCGCTCTTGAATGTATTAACCACCCTCCTTTCCCTGTTTTTGGAGAGAATTTCAGGAAAAATTTCGAAAATTTACCGTCGAAAACGCACGAAATGACCGATTCTAAGCAATTTTTCATTTTTCACTCCGGCATAATTTTTGAGATTTGCTGAGGCTAAGCGAGGTTTGTAGTTTGTAGTCGCGTAGCCTCAGTAAACCGAATATATCTTTTCCATTTCAGCTCTTCCCTCCATTTTGTGCATTTTTCACAAAAAAACATCAAAAATTCGTTTTCTTTTCATTTTTTAATAAAGATCGACCTATTTCGAGCAAAAAATCATCGAAATTCGTTAAAAACTACCATAATTACGCATGTTTAGAATTTACTGAGGTTAACTCACTTTTGTAGTTTGTAGTCGCTTAGCCTCAGTAAAATTTGTGGAGGCTAACTGACTATAAACTACAAATATGAGTTAGTCTCAGCAAAAATCTTTCAAAAGTTTCCTTGGTTTCGCGGGCAATTTTTCTCCCATTTTCAGCTTTTTCTTGAATATTTTACTGAGGCTAAACGCTTTTTGTAGTTTGTTGTCGCTTAGCCTCAGCAAAGCATAACAACAACAACAACATATTCTTTTAATTATAAAATTTTCCCGCCCGAAAATTCGCCCACGAAATTTTGCAAGAATTTCGAATTAGATTAGTGCGGGCGAATTTTAAATTTAAAATTTATAAATTTTCCGGCATTATGATGTTTTGCTGAAGCTGAGAAAACAATATAGCTTGTATAGTAGTGAGTTAGCCTCAGTAAACTACAAACTACAAAAGTTCTTAGCCTCAGCAAAATCTTTTCACCTTTTTTCTCATTTCTCCCTTCACATTTTCTGAAAATTCCAGATTTTTTCTTCATTTTTTCTTAATTTATCGCCGTGTTCTCCTCTCTCTTTCTCTTCTCCGTTACCGGATTTTCCGGCCAATTTTCAAAAATCTTTTCGTTTCAAAAATCGTTTCCATTTTCAGCCAAACCATTAGACTAGAATTCCCCCTCTTCATTACACAAAAATGGGACCGGCGGAGACGACGCCTGAGCGTGTAAGCGAAGATTTGATGCAAGCGGTTACGTGTCTGAAACGAGTGATGACTGGAATGAAGAATTGTAGTGATGTACACGATGAGGAGGTTTGTGAAAAGCGAAAATTCTGCTGAAACCCCAGAAAAAACGACGAAAAACCGACGATTTTGATCGAATTTTGACTTATTACTGAGGCTAACTGATTTTTGTAGTTTGGAGTCAGTTAGCCTCAGTAAAGTTTAAAAGTGTTGTTTTCTGGCGCTAAAATTCGGTTTTTTTTTTCAAATTTTCAAAGCAAAAATGAATCAGTTCAGAGCCCACTAGACAGTACGACCGTCATTTGTACACTGGAAAAGATCACTGGAGCACTGGAAAGGTGTATGGAGAATAATAAGACGTTGAACGATGTGCTCAGTGGAAAAATGGTAAGGAAAAGGGGCGTGGCTTGAATTTTTTGCATGTTTTTGCCGCTTTTCCCGTTGTTTAGCTAAAAAAATCTAGTAAATTGGCGATTTTCAAAGTTGACTGAGGCTAATTCACTTTTGTAGTTTGTAGTCAGTTAGCCTCAACAAACGGGAATCGCCCCGGCGCCCCGCTGACGCTATTTTGATAATTTTTCGCTTTTATTCGGCAAAATTGGCGAAAAAACAGTATTTTTAACGAAAATAAACTTATTTTTGTGAAAATATCTTATTTTTAGACACCAATGTGAAATGCGCCATTTCCAAGGATATTCATTTTTGCTGAGGCTAATTCGCTATTGTAGTTTGTAGTGTTAGCCTCAGAAAATGGAAATCGGCTCATTTTCTCGATTTTTTTGCTTTTTCCGGCAATTTTTTGTGAAAAAGGCTTATTTCCAGAGACAATTTGAATGTTTCAGCTTTACTGATAGTGAGACTGAAATTTTCTATAAATTTCTTTAAAAGTGGCGAAAATTTTTTCCTCCAGCTGTTTTTTCCTCGTTTCTCGGCGAGTCTTCTCGCCCGGATGCCGTATCCAAATAATCCGCAATTATAGTGACCTAATCCACCCTCTCCTTATTCACCAATTGAATTAGCCTCATTGCCCTCCCCCTCCGGTCTCCCTTCAAACATCTAGAATTAAGGGGTCATTAATTGCAGAAATGTACAACATGTGGCTCAACATCTGTCGGTTTTCTATCCGACTGCCACGACAGTGCCACATCGACAACAACGACCGCCTCGCATCGCTCGTCTGAAGAACCGCCACGTCATCGAAAGACTTCTGGAGACGACGACGAAGATCTCGACGAGGTGTGCTCATCGATCGGTTCACGAAGTATTCGATCAGTGAGCAGTTCGGTGAATCAAGACGACGTTGACGATGCTCAGAATCAGACGATTCTGGCAGTGGAACCGAGAACAGAGGGATCGAAAACGCCGGAAGAAGAAGAGGAGGAGCATGATCTTGTCATGAAAACTATCTTATCTTCTACAACTTCCACGTCGACGTCAGCATCCTCGCCCTACCGTAAATCATCGAAACAAGAAGAGAACAGCAAAGAGGAGCAAGAGGAGACGCCATCATCGATCGACTCGAATCTTTTGGATCAATTCTTGCAAAATTCACTGCTCGGAGTGACGCCTGACGTGTTGAAGGGGATTATGGAGACGACGCCCGAACCGCCGACGACGACGACGAATTCAGAAGAAAATGAAGAGGAAAAGGATCAGAATGCGTTGTTAAGCAGCTTTTTCCAGGTGAGAATTGGGGAAAATAGCGAAATTTTAGAAAAATTGAGATTTTACTGAGGCTAATTGATTTTTGTAGTTTGTAGTCGCTTAGCCTCAGTGAAATTTGCTGAGGCTTACAGACTACGAACTACAAAACGCGATTAGCCTCAGAAAAACTGAAATCGCTGTAGTTTCCGGAATCTCGCCGATTTTCTATTCAAATTGAGCATTTTCTGGAAAATTTGACCATTTTAAGGAATTTGAGAAAAATTAGGTTTTACTGATAGTGAGGCTAACTGATTTTTGTAGTTTGTAGTCAGTAAGCCTAGCGACTAGGGGCTAAGCGACTACAAACTACAAAACGCGGTTACCCTCAGAAAAACTCTGGTTCCCCTTCACATCTTACGGAGGCTAAGTGAGGGAGTAGTTTGTAGTCAATTAGCCTCATCAAAATTAAAAAATGCCATATTTTTGAGATTTTTTCATTAATATCTGGTAAAATTCCCGGTTTTTCATGATTTTTGACTCAAAAATACCCATTTTCAGATTCTGTTCGCCAACCAACAAAACGGTGACTCTCCAATGCTCGAAGACGTTTCCGAAAACAACACTGATTCGTCGTCCCAACCCTCTCCACCAGCCGATCCGAACAATTTCGACTCGTTGGCAATGATCGAAACGCTGCTTGCCGAGTCACTCAACCAATCAGATCAGTCAGCAGAAAGTAAAGCAGCGGCGGCAGCAGCGGCCGCCCGTAAACGAAAAAGTACTCCGATGAAGGTGCCGAAATCGGAGAACGGTGCTGGATACGTGTGTCCAATGGAGGGATGTAATAAGATTTTCAAGGAGAAAGGATCTGTACACAGGCATTTTGTCACACATATCGGAATGCGGTTTAATGTGAGTAGAAACGCGTCAACGGTGCGCCAGACAGTTATTTTTTTACTTTCAGTGTGACAAATGCAAGGCGTCGTACACTCAGAAGCACGCTCTAATGCTCCATCAGAAAATACACGCGAATCCGGACGCCTATCAGTGTAGAGGTTGCGGAACGAATTACACGACACAGAATGGGCTTCGGCTGCATCGACAGGTAAGAGAGAGAGGGATGAAAACGCGCCGAAAGTGCGCCAGATAGCTACTTGAATTTTGAACATTTCCGTCCGATAACCATTCAAAACCGTCTTCAACTTGCTGGGTTACACTCTTTTATGTTTTGCTGAGGCTAACTGACTACAAACTACAATACTCAGTTAACCTCAGCAAACGAAAACAGAAACGCGCCAAAGGTGCACCAGAAACATTACTTTTCTGATATATTTTAATCAAATGGCCCTGGAACATGATATTTCAGCAAAAATCCGAAGAAATTCGCTCAATTTTGAGTTTTGCTGAGGCTAAGTGACTAGAAACTACAAACACGATTTAACCTCACAAGGGAACCTTTTAAGTGGTCCTTAATGCCAGCAAAAACGACCTATACAGGTCGAAAGAGGATGTTTCAAAACCTATAAATCAACTTTCAAAAGTTGCTTCCGTGACCTGTAAGTGCCTGAAATTGCTATCTGAAAATTGACCATTTTTACCATTGATTTGCTGCATTTCGCCCTCTCGCCTCCTCCAAATCCTATCACGTTTGTAATAAACTGCGGCGACACTTTAAAAATGTGTTCGGATGGCGCAGGTGGTTAGCGTCTAGGTGGAGGAAAATTTTGGTCTGGTTCGACCCCTTTGCCATTTTTTTCTTTTTTTTTGTTTGATATCTTTTTTTCCAGTTTTTTTCAATGTTTTTTTGGAAGCTATCATAAAAGTTTGGCGGCACCTCCATCTGTCAACCGGCAGATCACTCTTATAATCATCAATTGAAAGGGATTCAGAAGGGAATCACGTTGATGGTGGTACAAAAAAGACTTCTATGATAGCTTCCAAAAAAACATTGAAAAAAACTGGAAAAAAAGATATCAAACAAAAAAAAGGAAAAAAATGGCAAAGGGGTCGAACCAGCCCAAAATTTCCCTCCACCTAGACGCTAACCACCTGCGCCATCCGATCACGTTTTTAAAGTGTCGCTGCAGTTTATTACAAACGTGAAAGGATTTGGAGGAGGCGAGAGGGCGAAATGCAGAAAATCAATGGTAAGAAAGGTCAATTTTCAGATGGCAATTTCAGACACTTACAGGTCACGGAAGCAACTTTTGAAAGTTGATTTATAGGTTTTGAAACATCCTCTTTCACCCTGTATAGGTCGTTTTTGCTGGCATTAAGGACCACTTAAAAGGTTCCCTTGTCAGCAAAAACTAGAGAAACGCGCCAAAGGTGCGCCAAAGACCACGTCTCGGACACATTTTCGATAGATTTTGATAAACTGGCCCTAGAATATCATATTTTAGCAAAAATTCAAAAATCCGACAATTTTGAGTTTTGCTGAGGCTAACTGTGAAGAGCGACTACAAACTACAAAATTGAGTCAGCCTCAGCAAAAACGAAAATCCTTGGAAATGGTTCATTTTTCATGTTTTTCATGGTTTTTCCACCAAAAAAACGCAAAAAACACTAATTTTTCGCATTTTCCAGAGAAATCCTCAATGTACGGAACACAATTCGAGTGCCTCGATGTCTGACTTCAACTCATCACTCTCCGAAGTGCTCGCAATGACGAAAGCGTCGACGACACCCAACAAACAGATGGTTGTGGCGCCTTGAACACGTTTTTTCTAGACTCCAAATTGTTTTTTTTTCTATTAATAATTCTTCTTTTTTTGTATGAAAAAGTAATACTTTTGTCTGAAAATATTTTTTATTTTCAGAATTTATTTTTTCTATTTTTCATATTTTCACTCTCTCACACACTGTCAAACTCTCTCATCGTCTCTCTCTCCCATCCGATACGCGTGCAATTCTATTATCTCTCTGTGTCTCTCAACAAAAAACTCTCTCTCTGCAATTCGCCCCGCCCCCTTAATAATAATATCTTGTTTTCACTAAAATCCGATTATTTCGAAGCCCCGCCCCCTTTTTATGTTGTTAGGTTGAATTTTTTTGCCGTCGGCTCTGAAATAATTGAAATTGCGGTTTATTTTGTGAAAATTAATAATAAGAATTTTTGTCTCTCAAGATAACATGATTTTTTTTTTCGCTGGAAATTTTCGATAAGTTTTATTATCGATTTTTCCGATTTTTTCCTGTCTTTGTGTGTTATTATCTTTCCTATCGCTGAAATTTACTAACTTAATTTTTTGTTTTGTATTTTTACTCTTTTCACTCGCCCCGCCCCCCTTCATATTGCATTTTTTTATGAAACCAATTCACTTTGTACCATCACTCCCCAGCACAAGTGCGCTCCATCGAATTGTCAGTGGAGCGTATTTGACTCCCCCCGAAAACTTGAAATCTCTCTTTATTGCATTTTGTATCCATCCTGTTTTCATTGATATGTCATAATTATAACTACATGTTTCTTATGTACCGTTTCTCATTTTATGGCAATAATTGTTCCCTCCCAATTCATTCAAAAAACCGTTTCTAGGTTGGTGCTGATTAATTAATAATACCCCTCCAATAATGTTGCTCCCTTCCCCCACACACACCGAATGCCTTTACAACAAATAAAAAGACTTGTATTTCAACACGAGACTACAAACTACAACAGTAACAATCCAACTGCACACACAGTACTGGCCATAAAGAATGCAACACTTGCAGTTTTTAGTTGAAAAAGGTCAACTTTGTGAGTGTGGCACGGCCTCCCTGATAGTCGCACAATATTGATTGTTTATGGAATGTGTAGATCACAAATAGAGCTTTATTTTTGTAGTTGACAACTTTTTTGTGCAGGCACAACCTGAGAAGTTACAGGCAGGCTATATATGTAGCTCTTATCCTTTTAGCACTAAAATATGACAACAATTGCGAGAAATTTCTTTGACGACTGATAACTTCTTAGGATGTGTCCGTACAGAAAAGTTGTCAACTACAAAAATGAAGCTCTATATGTGCTCTGTATATTCCATAAACCATCAATATTGTGAGACTATCAGGGAGGCCGTGATACACTCACAAAGTTGCCCATTTTCAATTGAAAACTGCAAGTGACTCTTCCATTCCACTGTCATTTTATTGAATATATCCAAAGCATCGTGATTGCAGTCATCTAACATCATAATAAGGATAGACAACAGGAACAGAGTGGTGGAATGCGTTTTCAGTCATCTATCATTAAAGGAAATTCGAGAAGTCAAATGACCTGAATCTAAGAAATACAGTGAATAGAACGATGGTTTGGCACATGGTGAATATAAATCAGTGGAGTGACATCCCTTAGCAATGATTGTAGTTTAAGACATGACAAATTAACTTTCTTAAGCGTTACCCGTCTTCTATTCAAAAATGAGACCGTTCGAATTCCCATTGAATTCAAAAAACCCAGTGAAAAAACTTAAAATTACCTGTTTTCAATGGTTCAGTTACATTAGAATATGAATCAGTGGATTGGTATCCTATCGGATGATCGTAACCAAAAAAATATGGTGATAAATAATGACTACATTCTTGTTTTTGGCATTTTTTTATAGATTGAGATACAAGCGTTTGATGCTGACCCCAACTTCAAGCATCTGTATATCAAATGTGGGCGGAGTCATCAAAAAGTTGTCAACTACAAAAAAGAAGCTCTACTTGTTATCTATACACTCCATAACTAACCGTGTTTGTGAGACTATCAGGGATGCCGTCTCACATTCTCAAAGTTGACAATTTTCAACTAAAACTTGATACAAGTGTCGAAAATCTTTAAGGCCAGTGATGTAACTAGAATTCGAATGAAGAACGTATGAATTCTCTTGCATGTTAATATCTACACATATTCCAAAATAATCGAAAATAAAAAAGAAAAAGATTTTCAAAACGTTATTCCTCATATCCTACCTGTCTGCTCGCTGCCCAACCCGATCTACCTTAAGAAAACAGAAAACTTGAGAAAATGGCAGGTCTACAACTCTCAAGTCGAAAAAACAAAGCTGTAACCGGAAAGTGTTTCAAATTTTTGTTTTGTTTTCAGATAGAGAATACTTATAAATTTATAATATGATCTGCCCACAATAGTTGACTCTGGAAAGTGAACTGAAAGCTTACTGTACATCAGATAATGAATATTTAGAAGGTGAGGCAGAGAGTATTGGTGGGAAAACGTTGCAGCTCTCAGAAAATATATGAGTTTTAACAGCCTCAAATTATGAAAAAAAAATAGTGACAAAAATTGTTTTTCAGAATTTTTTCAGCACTATTTCAGATTGTGGACCTTCTCAACATTTTCACTTCTCATTCATGACGTTTTAATGGAATGCTTTTCAGGATTACAGTATACATGATTATGATAATAACAATTCTGCCCCAATAATGTGTTTTACTTTAATTTCTGATTTCAGACAAATTTCCAGTCCAGATTCCGAAATGTCGTGCAAATTTGACGAGTTTTTACAGTAACAACTACAGTACCCCCGTGGTTGCTATGTCGAGATTACAGTGTCATACAATGACTCAATTCCTACAGTACCTCTACAGTATTCTGACGACTGTTCATGTCTTGCTGGAACTTTGAACCACCCGACCTGTGTCAAACGAATAGAGATTTATGGTTATAGATAACGAAAACATCTTCTCATTTTTTGGCAATGGTATGTGACAACCTGGGTCTAACGAGTGTCTTATGGTGGACCGTGTTCTCACGGAAGGTATACCAGCAAAGGATGTTTGTTTAGACACTGTTTTGAATCTTTAGATGGTCCCTGGGATAATTTTTGTTTCTAGTATGATCGGTGTAATGATTGGATGTACTGTCCCAGACTAAAAGACGGGAAGAAAAAGACTTATTAGCCTGTCTCATTATTTTCTAACCAATTGGTACACCACCTTCAACTGAATCAATCAACTTATTTTCAGAGCGATGCCAATCATGTCATACGACTCGATGACTTAGCATATTATAAAGAACGTCTAGCGCAAGGTAAGCTTCTTAAGAAACATTATGCAGACTAGAGGAAGAAACATGGAAAATGCGAACTACACATACCTAAAATAACAATTTTAATCGACTTACCGTGTCCTGTATAGACTCTCACTATCATAACTTGTACTTCAACAGATACAGCTGAATCGTGTCCGTTTTGCATAAACTTTTTTTCAAAGTTAGCTGAAACATTCAGCAATACAAAAACAAGTTTTTTGAAATAGCTCCAATTCTGATTTTTTCCGAAAAACAAACAAAAAAAGAATGGCGAAATGTGTTTGAATATGTGTGAAAAAACATTTTGTATGCAGTTTTTGAAAGGTAAGTTCGTTTTATACCCAGAAAATATCGGAAATTAAGAAAAAATGGGAATCAAAAAATTTTTGAGTGAAAAAAATTAGAAAAATTATTTTTTCCAAAATTAAAACTTTTTGTTGTTTATTTGTAACCAAACTCAAGACACATGCTTCGACAAAATTGGAGCATTTTTTGGTGAGTTATGAAGATTTTCCCGAGGTCACCACTTCTGACTTCTGGAGCTCTAGCACGATGCTCCGAGTTTGAGAAGCCAATTCAACAAACTATTTTGTTTATTTGAGCATTTTCCATCATTTTGACATTAAAAACTCAATAACTCCAAGAGAGAAATAAAAAGTTTTTTTTCGAATTTTCAAATCACGATCAGGAAAAATCGATATTTGGAAAAAATCAGAATTGGAGCTATTTCAAAAAAACTTGTTTTTGTATTGCTGAATGTTTCAGCTAACTTTGAAAAAAAAGTTTATGCAAAACGGACACGATTCAGCTGAGATACATATGAAAGTATGCAGAAGAGCTGTGCGGAATTCCTTCCTTCTACTTCCTTCTTCCTTCTTCCGGACCTTTTTTTTACTTCCTTCTTCCTTCTTCCTTTTCAAAAATTTTATTTCCTTCTTCCTTGTTCCTTCTTCCGTTGAAAAGTTTACTAAAATGTTGTAATTTTCGACGGAGTTTTGGCGGAATTTTGGTGGTTTTCGACGGAATTTTGTATGAAACAACATCAAAATTCGTTTTCAGAGATGACTAGAAAAAAGTTTCCTCAAATTTATCATTTTCAAAATTAACTTCCGATTTCCCGGTTCGGAGCCCAACTTCCTTCTTCATTCCTTCTTCCTCCCTTCTTCCGGGCCTTTTTCACTTTTTTATTCCTTCTTCCTTCTTCCCTTTTGAAAAAGTTATTTCCTTCTTCCTTCTTCCTTCTTCCCTTTTCTATTTTTACATCCGCACAGCTCTGGTATGCAGGTATACTCACTTATGCTCGCTACTGTATGCAGAATTTTATACCATGTGACAATACGTGACGTCATGAGCCTCTCTCAAACTTTCTACAAAAAGCAACAGAAGTTGACAGTCTCCTAAATGGTACTACTCGTTTGCTACTGAGCTACCAAATTGGTAGTACCAATGCTTCGATTTGGCTAAGGGAGCTAAAAATAGTCTCGAAACAGAAACTTATTTGTGTGCCGACTTTCCGCAAAAATATTGTATGGAATAAAATTATTAAGACAAACGTTTCAATAATTGAGCAGATATCAAAAAATTTGAGTTACAAAATGTAGAAAACCATCACGTTTATTTTTGTAATTTCAGAGGCCCTCCGTTTCCCATATAAGAAAGATTTCGTTGATTTTTTCCTCGCAATCGTACCAGTTTTCATGGTCTTCAATCAATACGTTTTTCATTCCTTCATTTGCCTCGACATTTACATGATGGAGCATACGAGAAGTCTGAACAGCTTCATTAACATTGAGGACGGCATAATGTGAGTGTTTTTAAGTTGGACGTTGGATTGTCTTGAGACGATTCGAGTATTTTTTTAACTGTTTTTTGGAGTCATAGATCGACCATGTTCAGTTTTTGCCCTTCAGGCCTGGTATACGAGAAAATCAGAGCCAAAGTTGGAAAAAATGAAAAATTTTTGCCTTTCTGATACGCGAAAAATGTTTCACTTTTTTTTGCAATTTTCGCGTGTTCAGACACATTCTTCGTGAAACTTGAGCAACGAGCTGTTACCCACTGTACAGAAAAAAGACAAACCGTTTCTCATGGGTTGGTTTCATACATACTTGTCAAGGGCTGGGTCTTGGAAAATTTTTGACGGCTTCAAAAAATGTCTCTTTTTTTGAAATTTTTTTCAATTTTTTCTCGAAAATGTGACAATTTCTGATAATTTTTCAGAATGTCTCCTAATTCTGAATGATAATCGAACAATTTGACTTTTTCGCGAAAAAATTCGAATAATTCAAAAAAAAATTGTCATTCGAACTACCCGGGCGGGCCTTGGCAAGTATGGTTTTATGCATAGTGGGTACCCAGATAACTGATAACACCTTGGTTTATATTTCATTTAGCTCTGCCCCCTACCGTCTAAAATAGCACCTATATGAGATGAAAATTCTTTTTAAAAAACTGTACGTTTTTTCGATCGAATTTGACGGGAACAAATGAAAAACATTATTTAAAATCATGGTTGTGTTCAGGCCATATTTTTAGCGCCTCGTTTTCACCAAGAAAAAATTTAATTTTGGTAGAATTTTAGGGTTTTTTCAATCTTTTGCTTATAACTCAAAATACTTGTATTCATTGAGATGAGCTTGTATTCATAGATTTCAAATTCGGAATTTTGTTCCCGTCAAAATTTGATCGAAAAAACATCCGGATTTTTAAAAGAGTTTTCATCTCACATAGGTGTGCTAGTTTAGACGGTGCTCGAGTTTTTCAGTGAGTGTATCTTAAAAAGGCTTCGAAGTTTTAAAGTTACCAATCTTTGAGGACTCGTCACAGAATGAGTTTCCGCCCATTGAATTGAATTGTCAACTATCCTCCCTTTTTGTAATTAGTAACAGTTTCATAGCTCATCTCTCCCCCGAAAAAACGAGATTGCGCCTTTTATTAAATTGATTCAGGGGAGGAACAGCAGAAGATATCATAATAGTTTTTAAGTGTTTTCGCAGTTATTTCCTGCTTTGAAAATATTTTCTGATGGAAATATTTTGTGATTGCGATCCTTGGAGTTTTCAGTTTGAAATGTGGCCTCTCTGATTGCCACACAATCTCGCTTTTTACGAGATGTCTAGAGCACAATTACAGCTGCAGTTTTGTAATTGACAAACTTTTGTACCATTTCGAAAATTTTGACAAACTGTATCTCCTTTGGCAGGAATGGTACAAAAAGTTTGTCAATTACAAAACTGCAGCTGTAATTGTGCTCTAGACATCTCATAAAAAATGAGATTGTGTGGCAATCAGAGAGGCTGTGACACAACTCACAAAGTTGAATATTTCAAACTGAAAACTCTAAGGATCGCAATTTTTTGGACCAATACAGTGTACTTTTCAAAGGTTCCACTGGAATCATTAAGTACTTTCTTTCTGGAAAAGTCGGTTTACCCGGTGGTTTATTAACAACCATAAATGTAAAACTTAATAAGTCTGGTGTCTTTTGCTATTTTACTACGAAATAAGACAATTGGACAACATGAAACCTTTTTTGATGTTCACATAAAACATACTTTCAGGCTTCTCTTCTTGGGGTCATACGTTGGAAAATTCAGCAACCTCCCGTTTATTGGAAAATTAGAGGTTTGAGTATCAAACATAATACCCGCATAGTCTAACTTTTTCAGATTGGAGGTTCTCTCCTCGCATTGACATTCGCGAAAGTTGCACTTGCTTGGGGAATTTTTAGCAATTCGGATATGCAAAAGAGGGTATTCTTTATTGCTTGCGGAGGTGATTATTTCTGATCTCATTTTGAAGTTGACAGAATGTTCTTTTCAGGATTAGAGGGAGTTCTGAATACAAATCTAAATGCCACTAGAGTTTTCGAATTTGTTCACCAAGATTACAAAGGTCTAGTAATGGAAGTACTGACGATGGCGTTGGGCCACCTGACAAGCATATTATTTATAACGCATGATGGAGTTGCAATGTTGAGAACCATCATCGACAATGTGGAATTTGGTTTGTTTTTGACTCAGGCCATTATCATAATATGGTATATCGTGAGTTTTACTGTCACAAGAAAAGCAATGAACTCAAGTTTCCAGGTAATCAATAAATTCCGATATTTACATTTGAAAGAGAATTATCGCCTGATGAAAATTCACCATGAGAAAACACTTGAAAATCACACCAAATATTTGGATAAAAAGAAATATTTCCTCAGTGAGTTTTTTTTTCTCTTGTATTTGCGTGCAAAGTAAAAAAGAATGTCAAAATAGGGTGGAAAGTATAGTTATGAATAATTGATTGTTACTTTTTCTTCATGCGAAAAATGACGTAATTCATTTTACGAAAGCCGGAATGGAAAAAATAACCGGAATCCTGGAATTCCTAAATGTGCAAAACTAAGTCACTTTTTACGGGTGTTTTAATGATAAATAAACTCTAAAACTACTTTTAAATATCATATCAAAACCAACAAAGAAGTACTATAGTCGTCTTTTAAAGGCGTATTGTGATCTGTTGTGATATTTTCATATCATAATGTATGCATTTCGACAAGTTCATTTTCATAGTTCAAGAATTTTTTAATTTGGTCCACAACCCGGAGCTGAGAGCGAGCGCCGGAAAGTTTGGTCATTGAGAAGGCCGAAGAAAATTGGTGACCGTGGCCTAGAAATTCTACTAGAAAAACAACTTTGCCGAAATGAAATTTCTAGAACATTCTCGCTGACCAAACTTTCCGTTGGCTTTTTCAGTATTCTGCTATTTCTGGCGTTATTTTTGATAGTTTTTAGTGTTTTTCTATTAATATTTGCCTTATTCTATCGAAATTATTGAAGAAATATAACAAAAATAATCCAAAATTTAAAAAATCAACGAATTTCTAGTAGAATTTCTAGGCCACGGTCACCAATTTTCCTCGGCCTTCTCAATGATCAAACTTTCCGGCGCTCGCTCTCAGCTCCGGGTTGTGGACCAAATTAAAAAATTCTTGAACTATAAAAATGAACTTGTCGAAATGCATACATTATGATATGAAAATATCACAACAGATCACAATACGCCTTTAAACCTAAAAAGTTGAAAACTTTACTTCTGAATTCCGCAAATTGTTGAAAAAAGTGTTTTTGTTATCCATTACAAAAAAATTTTATTTTGTTTTATTTTTCAAATGTTCAGGAAGAGCACACTAATCGCCAACACTACAACAACATCTACCAATACCCAAATGATCTTTCCTACATATCTTTTCTATGATTCCAACATTATCTTTTCTATGATTCCAACATTATCTTTTCTATGATTCCAACATTATCTTTTCTATGATTCCAACATTATCTTTTCTATGATTCCAACATTATCTTTTCTATGATTCCAACATTATCTTTTCTATGATTCCAACATTATCTTTTCTATGTTTCCAACATTATCTTTTCTATGTTTCCAACATTATCTTTTCTATGATTCCAACATTATCTTTTCTATGATTCCAACATTATCTTTTCTATGATTCCAACATTATCTTTTCTATGATTCCAACATTATCTTTTCTATGATTCCAACATTATCTTTTCTATGATTCCAACATTATCTTTTCTATGTTTCCAACATTATCTTTTCTATGATTCCAACATTATCTTTTCTATGATTCCAACATTATCTTTTCTATGATTCCAACATTATCTTTTCTATGTTTCCAACATTATCTTTTCTATGATTCCAACATTATCTTTTCTATGATTCCAACATTATCTTTTCTATGATTCCAACATTATCTTTTCTATGATTCCAACATTATCTTTTCTATGTTTCCAACATTATCTTTTCTATGTTTCCAACATTATCTTTTCTATGATTCCAACATTATCTTTTCTATGATTCCAACATTATCTTTTCTATGATTCCAACATTATCTTTTCTATGTTTCCAACATTATCTTTTCTATGTTTCCAACATTATCTTTTCTATGATTTTACACATCTGTCAGATATTTCAAAGTTATTGAAAAAGTAGGGTGTTTTCAGTTGATTTTTCAACAAAAGATAACTCAAAAGTTACCCACCAGAAAAACACAAAAAAGTTATAAGTGGGTTCATACCACGGTTTTGAACAAAACTGTGTGAGCCAATTTTCGAGATTTGCCCTGGTTCTCGTAAAAATGGATTACCACTTCATTCCCCGTTCAAAAACTACCTCACGTGTGAATTTTCAGAATTTTTTCATTTTTCGTGACATTCCACGATTGATGACGTCATCTGCCCCTAAAATCGTTCTAAAAGACCGTGCAACGTAAAATTCTCTCGCCGTGCACGTGAAAAAATGTTGAAATATAATGAAAAATTCCATGCGAGAGGCCCTTTTTTGACACTTTGAAGCCTCATAACTCGTTTTCTCTTTTCCGCAAAATTCTGAGCCGATTCATATCAAACACTCTCAATTTCAGGAATACCGCAGTCCCCCTTTGAAAACCGCTCCGTTCGACTCTCATTAGAGCGCGTCTTCGCTAGCCTCGATCGCCTCAGTGCGCGGTCTTCTGTTGCCCCTTCTTTTACCCTCCTCTTACCCTCCGTGTATTGATTTTTGCGTGAGGTCCACTATTTCCAAACGATGATCGACTCTGTAGAATCTGAGGATTCTGACATGAAAATGAATTGTTTTAAGAGGAATTATGAATTAGAAGAGAAACATTTCCTCTGGAATCTTCCATTTTTGGTCATCAACCCAATATACGGACTATTGAATGGAGCAACTCCATACACTTCAGTCTACAAACAGTCCCCATTGACTCATTTCTGTTTCTGGCACTTTTTATTTTTCCATTTCTACCAATCCCCTTTCTCATTCTATCCATACATCCAAAAACCTTCCGAGCCCTGGTTTTATTGTGTTCTTTACAATATATTCCTCGCTGTTCCAGTTATTTATTTATTCGAAAAAAGATTGCCCTTTATTCAACAAATTCGAGATGTTCAAATCGGTTGTGTTGGCTCTCCTTTATCCAGTTGGTTTATGATGTTTGCATATTTGACTGTAGATTTGGACGGGTATTTTGTGGTGAGTTTTGATATTGATAGAAGTTACTAGTTTTGTATCAAAACAAGGACTACATTTTTGTAGTTGACAACTGTTGTTGTTGTAGTTTTTGTAGTTTTTTATAGTTGTAGTACTAGCGTTTGAAGTCCGCTACTCGCTCCCTCTCTCGCTGGCACAGGCCTTCCCAACTTCAAGCGCATGTATCTCGAAAGTGGGAGGAGTTATCAAAAAGTTGTCAACTACAAAAATAAAGATTTAAACACGACCTACCCAGCAATTATAAAATTTGATTAAATTCGTCAGTAGGGAACGCTATAATAGTACTTCTAACTTGATGACTTCTCACTCTTCAACTGAATTTTCAGATCTCTCGTTGTGCCTACCACGTGTCTACTTTTACTATTCTTTATTCATTTATTATGACAACTAGTTATGCATCAAATGTCTACATTGCTTTGCCATCTGAAGATCGGAAGAAATCGAAATTATTTTTTGGATTACTTCACGTTATCCTCGGAGGAATAATTGGATATTTATCGACAAGGATTACTGTAAGTTTATCTATTTAAAAAAAATCTTCTCAATAGAGCGCATTTGCCTTCCAAAGAGTAATGTTATTTCAGTTCAACATCACAATCTGTCTGTTTCTTGTCTTTCTCTCCTACATGTTCTCAATTAATTCATACAATTATTTATCTGTGAATTCATTTTTATTATGTGAACTTCGATGGTACAAATGGGATTTCGAAGAATCAAGAGGCATCATTTGCCACGTCATCAGAAGACGACGTCATCTCTCGAATCCCTCGGAAATTCTGAATTCAACGATTTCTTTGTCTTCTCAAAAAGGATATTTCCAATATGAAGATGATATTCAGTTGGATCAGAAATATTATAACGAATATTATATGCTTCGTTGAATTAATAAATATTGCATCTACAGTAATCTTTTTAAAATTTTGTCAGTGTAAAAAAAATTGCAGACTTTAAGAACCCAACTTTTTTCACATTTTCTTAGGTTTTGCAGGGAACGTCACTGCTATCATAATGAACCGATTTTTTCGAATGTAGGCTAGTTTTGTAGATCGAAAAATGGTCTGCATTTTTGTAGTTGACAACTTTTCGATAGCTCCGCCCACTTTTGAGATACAAACGGTTGAGGCTTACGCTCCTTCCCTCCCTCATTGGTTGCAACGCGTAGCCTAACTTCAAGAGCGTGTATCTCAAAAGTGGGCGGAGCTATCGAAAAGTTGGCAACTACAGAAATATAGTCCGCTTTTTGATCTACGAAACAAAGTAAAAACCGTAAAAATCGAATAAAAATTGAGTTACTGAGAGGGTCTCAAACCCCTCGATATTTTAGATTGACAAGAATTTGTTATAATTTCAAACATCTATATCTCAAAAGTGGGCGGATTCTCCTGATATCTACATTTTGGTATATTTTTCAACTCATAATATTTCGTTAAAGTGAGATCCCCGTTTCTGCCCGTTTGACAAGTATGCTTGCCACCCAACCCATCTGTCCTTCGGCCATCTGCTCTATTCTTCGTGCTGTCCCCCCTTCCATTGCCACACGGCATTATTGATTATTAGGGGACAAATTTCTGCGTAATGAGAAATAGTTGGGAACCCCTAGATAAGCAAACAAGAAACCGTCTGCGATGCCGAAATATAATAATATATCATATTATATTTTTTATCAATCCAATCATCGCGATTCTCAACACTTCCGTGTATACTTCAGTCTACAATCAGTCTCCAGTAACCCATTTCTTATTTTGGCACTTTTATTTTTTTAGTTCTTTTATATTCCCTGCAATATTCTACCCTCCACCATTGGAACACAACATGCCATGGTTCTATGCGAACATTTATAATACTTTGATAGCTGGGTATTTCATGCTGCAAATAGATTATATGCCTCGAATTCAGCAACTTTCGAATATTCAATTCGGTTTTGTTGGATCACTTTTGTCTACTTGGTTTATGATGTTTGCATATATTACTGCTGATTTGGACGGGTATTTTGTGGTGAGTTTTGATATTTATAGAAGTTACACTGACACAAAATTGTCACTGTAACTTCCAAGACGTATATCTCAAAATTGGGCAGAGCTATCAAAAAGTGGTCAACTACAAAGATGTAGCCCTATTCGAGATCTGTAAAACTAGCCTATTCTCTAAATAATATTTGTGAAAAATAAACAAGAATTGAGTTGATGACGGAAACTCAAACAGAAATACATTGTCACACTTCCCCAACAAAAATGTTATGCCATATTTTTAAAAATTTTATGTTTGTTGGATAGATCATGTCTTAATCTCCATTTTTTTAGTTAACAACTTTTTGATAGCTCCACCCACTTTTCAGATACAAGCGTTTCAAGTCTCACCTCTCCTCGTCTCGTTCCCTCTCTCGGTGACACTGGGTAGCCCAAGTTCAACCCATTGTATCTCAAAAGTGGGCGGAGCTATGAAAAAGTTGTTAATTACAAAAATGGAGATTAGGACATGATCTATCCAACGAATATAAGATTTAATAGAATTCGTCAGTAGGAATGCTTTAAAAAGTGTTCTACGATTTTCCAATCTTCAACTGAATTTTCAGATTTCCCGTTGTGCCTACCACGTGTCTACTTTTACTCTTCTTTATTCATTTCTAATGACAACTAGTTATGCATCAAATGTCTACATTGATTTCCCATCTGAAAATCGGAAGAAATCGAAATTATTCATTGGAATACTTCATGTCATTCTTGGAGGAATAATTGGATATTTATCGACAAGGATTACTGTAAGTTTATCTTCTCTCAATAGAGCGCATTTGCCTCCTAATATATTATTTCAGTTCAACATCACAATCTGCCTGTTTCTTGTCATTCTCTCCTTCATGTTCTCAATTAATGCATATAATTATTTAACTGTAAATTCGTATTTATTATGTGAACATCGAATGTGGAAATGGGATTTCCAAGAATCGAGAGGCATCATTTGCCACGTCATCAGAAGACGACGTCATCTCTCGAATCCCTCGGAGATTCTGGATTCAACGATTTCTTTGTCTTCTCAAAAAGGATATTTCCAATATGAAGATGATATTCAATTGGATCAGAAATATTATAACGAATGGTTTTTGCGTTGGTGATTAAATAAATATTGCATCTTCCGTAATTTTTTTAAAATTTTGTCAGTGTAAAAAAATTGCCAACTTTTTTCAAATTTCCTTAGATTTTGTAGAGAACGTCACTGATGTCTCAGTCAATCAATTGTTTCGAAATTAAATTAGTTTTGTAGATCAAATCCAGGGCTACATTTTTGTAGTTGACAACTTTTTGATAGCTCCGCCCACTTTTGAGATATGCGTCTTTGAAAATGCCTGCGGGGCTAGAATGCTTATCTACAACTGTCTGGGGTGCCTGCGGCGCTAGAATCCTCTGGGGCGCCTTCGGCGCAAAAATGGTAGCATTGATGGTGGAACAGCAATCTTTAAAGACGGATATCTCAAAAGTGGGCGAAGCAAATAAAAAAGAAGCAATTAAAAAATTGTAGATCAAAAATAGGGCTTCATTTTTGTTGTTCACAACTTTTTGCTAGCTCCTCCCATTTTTGAGATATGCACCTTTAAAGTTGGGAATTCGCTAACTTAGTCGTTTTTAGCGCCAAAATGTGATTTTCACGTCAAAATGAAGGGAAACTTCCATGTTTACTTTAAAAACTATCCAAAACCTCATTTCCCATGTCGAAAACCACATTTTTAGCAAAAACCAATTTTGGCTGAGTAGTTGTTGGTCAAGGTACACCACTATGAGAACGGGCACCAGGGTTCTTTTTTTGATTTAATTGGTCTTGTAGATCAAAAATAGTGCTACATTTTTGTAGTTGACAACTTTTCGATGGCTCCGCCCACTTTTAAGATACAAGCGTTTGAAGCTAACGCCATTCTCTCCTCTCTTGGTGGCATTGGGTAGCCCAACTTCAAGCGGGTGTATCTTAAAAGTGGGCAAACCTAACAAAAAATTGTTAATTAGAAAAATATAGACCGTTTTTCAATCTAAAAAACAAAGTGAACACTTTGAAAATTGAATGAATATCGAGTTACTGAAGGGATCTCAAAAACGTCCACATTTCAGACTGACTAGAATTCGTTACAATTTCAAACTGCTGTGTCTCAAAAGTGGGTTTAGTTATCAAAAAATTGTCAACTTCGATAATGAAGCTCTGTTTGTGATCTATACACTCCATAAATAATTGGTGTTGTTAGACAATCAGGGAGGTCGTGATACACTAACAAAGTTGACCATTTTCGACTAAAAACTGCTACAATTGTTGCATTCTTTACGGCCAGTACTGTAACTAGAATTCGAATGAAGAACGTATGAATTCTCTTATAATGCATGTAAATATCTACACATATTTTAAAATAATCGAAAATAAAGAAGAAAAAGATTTTCAAAACTTTATTCCTCATATCCTACCTGTCTGCTCGCTGCCCAACCCGATCTACCTTCACAGAACAGAAAACTTTAAAAAATGGCAGGTCTACAACTCTCAAGTCGAAAAAACAAAGCTGTAACCGGAAAGTTTTTTAATTTTTTGTTTTGTTTTCAGATAGAGAATACTTATAAATTCATAACATGATCTGCCCACAATGGTTAACTCTGGAAGGTATTGCAGATTCTGAACTGAAATCTTACTGTACATCAGATAATAAATATTAAGAAGGAAAAGTACAGAGTTTTGATGGGAAAACATTTTATCCTTCAGAAAATTGATGAACTATTACAATTGCAGAGCAAAAGAAAAACAGTGACAAAGAGTGTTTTTCAGAATTTTCAGCACTATTTCAGATTGTGGACATTCTGAACATCTCATTTCTCATTCACGACATGACTTTTTAATGGAACGGTTTTCAGGAACTGTAGACATGATTATGTTAATAAAGATTTTGTTCCAATAATGTGTTTTTTTAATTTTCTGATTTTAGATAAATGTGAAGTTCAGATTCCGGAATGTCATGCAGATTTGACCTGTATTCACAGTGGCAATTATAGTACAATGACTCAATTCCTACAGTCCCCCTACAGTAATCTGATGACTGTTCGTGTCTTGCCGGAACTTTGGACCGCCCGACCCCTCGACTGTCAAACCAATTGAGATTCCTGGTGAAGGATCTTGAAAAACACCATCTAAAAATGAAATTTGGAGACAGGGAAATTCACTTCTTTCTGTCACATCTGATTTATGTATTTAGTTACCAGCTGGTGCGCCGTTGACGCGCTTTCTCGCAGCTCCGCCGCTCGAGTTTACGTGAAAACTTTTCTGGGTATGAACATAATAAAATGTCGATGTACAAACCTCCATTTGTCTTATATATATATATATCAATGATTTGAATAAATACGTGAGACGGTCAAAGGGGGGGGGGTGAAAAATTAATATAAATAGAGGAATCTCTCTTGCCATTCTTAGTCTCCTAATCAGAAAGGTTAAAAACCAAAAAAACACCAGAAGGTAGATAACAATGGACGAAACTGTTCTGCACATAGAAGATGTCCGCCCATATCAAGATCAAGTGGAGAGAGGTAAACAATTTAGACATCACAACTCCGAGCATTTATTTTACTTCTATTTCAGAACAACAACAAAACCGTGTCATGTCTGTTGTGTCCAAAGTGACACTGATCACGTTTTCGATGCTTCTACTTATATCACAATGGTTTTTCTACTCCTTCGCCTGTATAGACCTCTGGCAAGCGGAGATGACTCGGGACCTAAGTTCTACACAGAACTGGTTTGATTCCACATCGTAAATCTTTATACTTTTGCCAGTTTTTGGTTACTTTAGAGTACAAATAGTAGAGGGAATTATCAGTGCAGAATAGTCAACAACAAAGAGTTAGAATTGGGTAGTTCACGATTTTCCACCCAAATTTAATTGTGTTTCGCCCAAAATATTAGCGCACCTGAAGATAGCTCTCCGCCAGCCAACCGTGGTCGAGGGGTGAGCGAGTCGGTCTGTGAAAAACACTATGAAGGTTCGACTCCCCGCATGTGCCGAATTTGTTTGGTTTTTTTATTTCCCCTTTCAAAACTTTTTGAGCCGTTTTTTAATTAAATCGAACCAAAACAGCGAACCAATGTGAATGCCGAAGAGCAGTTCTGGTTCGATTTGAATGAAAAACGGCGCAAAAGGTTTAAAAAAAGCGAAATAAAAAAAACTTGCCACATGCGGCGGGTCGAACCTCCATAGTTTCCTTCCCAGACCGACTCGCTCACCCCTCGACCACGGTTCGCCGGCAGAGAGCAATCTCCAGGTACTGTGATATCTTCGCCGAAACACACTTGAATTTGGATGGAAAGTAGAGTAAATCACCTGTATTGAATTATCAGAATTCAGATATTCTGAAATTGAAATCAGAATATCTGAATTCTGATTGCCGCGTTATTTAGTTATCCATTTCAGCGTCTATTTGGTGGTAGTTGTCGTCTCCAGAACCTTCGAAATACCTTGTCTTTCAAAGATGGAGGTGAGTTTTATCATGACTTTCTTCATATTTTTTTTTGTTTTTCAGCTGAAGCATACTAGCTACCTGTTCAGTATGTCAAAACTGTTGCTCTGTGTAATTTGCTTTCTCGATCAGGATGTACCGCGACGAATCGCCTTCGGCATATGCCTCGGTGACTAAATTAATGTAGACTTCACATAACATCTTTTCAGGATTTGAAACTACTCAAAATAAAAATTTTGGTCTACCCCGTATCATGGGGTTTGTGTTGGAAGATTGGTTGAAAGTGTTCATTTATGAAGGAATCGCGTGCTCCACTGGACTAGTGTTGGGAATATTGATACTGGTTTTGAAAATAACCAAAGAGTATTATTTTTCCGTCAAATGGATATCTTTGGCTTTCCTTGTACTTCAAGTTCTCGTATGTGTGTCAATTAATGTGAGTTTTGCTTTTACAGAACAACAACGAAAATATAAATTTTACAGATATGCTTCAAGTACTCATTTTTCCAAAAGAAACTTCTCCTGAGTAGAATGAAATCGGAGAAAAAAGTAGCTGTGGAAGCCGTCGGATTGTTCAATGCGAAAAGGGCTAAATTTGGGAGTGAGTTCTGTTTTCTTTATGGGCGTCTTTAACTTTCGTCAAAACTGTTTTCTTTTTCAGTGCCAGAAAGAATCAGAATGCAAGGAGCTCAAGGACAAACTGGTCAGAGAGAAGCTGAAGGAGCATGAATAGTAGTTTGTATTTGTATGATTATGTGTGGGTCCGTGCGTATGAAATAAAAGTATTTCCTTGAGCCTTTTTGTTGAATAATTTGTTTCAAAGTTTTTTTTAGTTTTCTCTCTCTCTCTCTCTCACCCTCTCTCTCTCTTTCTCTCCCCCCCCCTTATGCATCTGCCATCTGCTTCTCAACTGTCCTCCTCTTCATTCAACTGACCTCTAGTTATTGATTATTCGAGGACTAATAGTCTATTCATCTCCAATGATTCACCCTGTCAACACTTCACCACTAGTAAAGAGTAAAATAGACAGCGAAAGAAGAATAAAACTAGAAACCCGTAATATTCTCACTAAAATAGTGTTCTATGTGATCAATCCATTATTCTTACTACTCGATGGAGCCACTCCATACACAGCAGTTTACAAGCAGCAGTCCCCATTTCTTCACTATTTATTCTGGCACTTTTCTGTTTTCCATTTAGTTATATCTCACAGTTTCTTCTATCCAAACATTGTGAAGAATTTGCCATGGTGTCTTACATCTTTCTACCATGCATTTACAGTTGGTGCTGTTGTTTGTACACTGGAGAATTTTATGCCTTTTATTCAACAATTATGGATGATGCAAATCGGGTTTATTGGAGCACTTCTGTCCTCTTGGCTCCTTTTATTCGCATATATCACTATGGATCTAGAAGGGTTTTATGTGGTAAGTTGACAACATCAAATAGATATGTCATAATTTTTATCTCGACAAGTTTTGCTCTGCCCACTTTTGAAATGTTTGAAAAATTGTGGCAGTCAAAAATATGGAGGTATTTGAGATCCCCTCAGTAAATCGATGTTTATTCAATTTTTACGAGTCTCTGTTTTTTTTGTAGATCAAATCAAGTTCTCTATTTTTGTAGTTGACAACTTTTTGATAGCTCCGCCCACTTTTGAGATACACGCGCTTGAAGTTGGGCTACCCGGTGCCACCAAGATAAGAGAGAGGGAGCGTTAGCTTCAAACGCTTGTATCTCAAAAGTGGTCGGAGCGATCGAAAAGTTGTCAACCGCTAAAAAAGAGAATTGGATTTGGTCTACAAAACTAATTTAGTTTCAAAAAAATTGGTTCATTGGGATATCTGTGACGTTGCCTACAAAACTTCAGAAAATTTGAAAAAAGTAGGCGATTTTTCTTCACTGAGACTTTCGAGACCCAATTTCAGAAGTAAATTTCTAATATGTTTTCAGATCTCTCGTTGTGCCTACCACGTATCAACATTCTGTCTTCTCAATTCTTTCGTATTGACAACTAGTTATGCATCAAATGTCTACATTGATTTGCCATCTGAAAATCGGAAGAAATCAAAAATGATTTTTGGAATTCTTCACCTTATCCTCGGAGGAATAATTGGATATTTATCGACAAGGATTACTGTAAGTTTATCTTTTTTATAACATTTTCTCAATAAAGCGCATTTGCCTTCCAACGATATATTATTTCAGTTCAACATCACAATCTGCCTGCTTCTTGTCTTTCTCTCCTACATGTTCTCAATTTATCTATATAATTATTTAACAGTGAATTCATATTTATTATGTGAACATCGATGGTACAAATGGGAATTCCAAGAATCGAGAGGCATCATTTGCCACGTCATCAGAAGACGACGTCATCTCTCGAATCCCTCGGAGATTCTGAATTCTTCGTCTTCTCAAAAAGGATATTTCCAATATGAAGATGATATTCAATTGGATCAGAAATATTATAATGAGTATTACAGGCTTCGTTGAATTAATAAATATTGCATCTACAGTAATCTTTTTAAAATTTTGTCAGTGTAAAAAAATTGCAGACTTGAAGAACCCAACTTCTTTCAAATTTTCTTAGGTTTTGTAGAAAACACCGATTTTTTCGAATGTAGGCTAGTTTTGAAGATCAAAAAATGATCTGCATTTTTGGTGTTGGCAATTTTTTGATAGCTCCGCCCACTTTTGAGATACAAGCGGTTGAGGCCTACTCTCCTTCTCTCCCGGGTAGCAACGCGTAGCCTAACTTCAAACGCCTATATCTCAAAAGTGGGCGGAGCAATCGAAAAGTTGCCAACTACAAAGATATAGTCCGCTTTTTGATCTACAAAACAAAGTAAAACCCGTAAAAATCGAATAAAAATCGAGCTACTGAGAGCGTCTCAAACCCCTCGATATTTTAGATTGACAAGAATTTGTTACAATTTCAAACATTTATATCTCAAAAGTGGGCGGATTCTCCTGATATCTATTATTTTCCAGCACTCGAAAATTCCATAGGAATGTAGGATGGCAATAGAGTGTTTTGTTGTATTCCAAAAAACTACCGCGCATTCATCTCAGAAATGTCGACAACGATTTTTGGGTATTTAACAAGTATATGGTTCATTTCGTTTGGAAAAGCGGAAATTTTATGGAGTATCATTTGTGTCGTCGTGTACACGCTGTGCTTATTGCACGTGTTGACAGTGGTAGTCGTGTTTGTAAGTGTTGCAGTCAAATGAAAAGAGTGCAAATCTAATTTTCAGTTTTGTCTAAAATCTCATTACTTCGAGTTAGCCGAAGGACTCCGACATTTGAAGGTTCAGAAGAATAATATTCTGGAGGAATATGGCAACTATAAGATCAATAAGAACAAGTTTTTCGGTGAGTGATTGAAATATACCATATTCTGAAAATGTTTTGACACATCACCACCAAATATTTGTAATTAACTTCTTCCTTTCAGGAGCCAGACGGCGCTGAACATCACATCCACAAGACAAACAAGTGATTTATAACAAGTATATTTTCAAGTTTCTTGTTATATAAAATGTTTTATTTTTCTTTTAACAAAAAGGTGTTCCTTTCTTCCACAGATACCGTTTGTTTTACATTAGAGCGCGTCTCCACTACCCTTCCTTTGTGTGGTGTCCTTCTGGTCCTCCTCTTACCCTCCATGTATTGATTTTTGCGTGAGGGCCACTATTTCCTAACAATGATCGACTATGTAGAATCAGAGGATTCTGACATGAACACGAATTGTTTTAAGAGGAATTATGAATTAGAAGAGAAACATTTGCTCTGGAATCTTCCATTTATAGTCATCAACCCAATATACGCAGTTTTGAATAGAGGAACTTCATACACTTCAGTCTACAAACAATCCCCATTGATTCATTTCTGTTTCTGGCACTTTTATATTTTCTCCACATTCGTATTACCTACTACATTCTACCCTCCACCAGTGAAAGACAACATGCCATGGTTCTTCGCTAACGTTTACAACGTTCTTTCGTTTTATATCACTGCTGATTTTCTTCTATCCAAAAAAATGCCAATTATTCAACAAATTCGAGATGTTCAAGCCGGTTGTGTTGGCTCTCTTTTGTCTACTTGGTGTATGATGTTTGCATATGTTACTGTAGATTTGGACGGGTATTTTGTGGTGAGTTTTGATATTTATAGAAGTTACACTGACACAAAATTGTCACTGTAACTTCCAAGACGTATATCTCAAAAGTGGGCGGAGATATCAAAAAGTGGTTAACTACAAAAATGTAGCCCTATTCAAGATCTATAAAATTAGCCTATTCTCTAAATAATATTTGTAAAAAATAAGCAAAAATTGAGTTGATGACGGAACCTCAAACAAAAAAATACAGAAATACATTGTCACACTTCCCCGACTGAAATTTTATGCCATATTTTTAAAAATTTTATGTTTGTTAGATAGATCATGTCCTAATCTCCATTTTTTTAGTTAACAACTTTACGAATATAAGATTTAATAAATATTGCCTGCAGGGAACGCTATAATAGTACTTTAAACTTGACGATTTTCACTCTTCAACTGAATTTTCAGATCTCTCGTTGTGCCTACCACGTGTCTACTTTTACTATTCTTTATTCATTTCTAATGACAACTAGTTATGTATCAAATGTCTACATTGATTTGCCATCTGAAAATCGGAAGAAATCAAAATTATTCATTGGAATACTTCATGTCATTCTCGGAGGAATAATTGGATATTTATCGACAAGGATTACTGTAAGTTCATCTTTTTTTAAATCTTCTCAATAAAGCGCATTTGCCTTCCAACGATATATTATTTCAGTTCAATATCACAATCTGTCTGTTTCTCGTCATTCTCTCCTTCATGTTCTCAATTAATTCATATAATTATTTAACTGTGAATTCATATTTATTATGTGAACATCGATGGTACAAATGGGAATTCCAAGAATCGAGAGGCATCATTTGCCACGTCATCAGAAGACGACGTCATCTCTCGAATCCCTCGGAAATTCTGAATTCTTCGTCTTCTCAAAAAGGATATTTCCAATATGAAGATGATATTCAATTGGATCAGAAATATTATAACGAATATTTGAAGCATTGAATTAATAAATATTGCATCTACAGTAATCTTTTTTAAATTTTGTCAGTGTAAAAAAATTGACAACTTTTTTCAAATTTCCTTTGATTTTGTAGAGAACGTCACTGATATCTCAGTCAACCGATTTTTTCGAAAATAAATTAATTTTGTAGATCAAATTCAGGGCTACATTTTTGTAGTTGACAACTTTTTGATAGCTCCGCCCACTTTTGAGATATAAGCGTTTGAGGCTTACGCTCCTTCTCTCCCGGGTAGCAACGCGTAGCCCAACTTCAAGAGCGTGTATCTCAAAAGTGGGCGGAGCTATCGAAAAGTTGTCAACTACAGAAATATAGTCCGCTTTTTGATCTACAAAACAAAGTAAAAACCGTAAAAATCGAATAAAAATTGAGTTACTGAGAGGGTCTCAAACCCCTCGATATTTTAGATTGACAAGAATTTGTTACAATTTCAAACATTTATATCTCAAAAGTGGGCGGATTCTCCTGATATCTACATTTTGGTATATTTTTCAGCTCATAATATTACGTTAAAGTGAGATCCCCGTTTCTGCCCGTTTGACAAGTATGCTTGCCACCCAACCCATCTGTTCTCCGGCCATCTGCTCTCCCTTCTGTCCCCCCTCTCCGTTGCCACACAGCATTATTGATTATTCGGGGACGAATTTCTGCGTAATGAGAAATAGTTGGGAACCCCTAGATAGGCAAACAAGAGACCGCCTGCGATGCCGTAATATAATAATAAATCTAATTATATTTTTTATCAACCCAATCATCGCGATTCTCAACACTTCCCTGTATACTTCAGTCTACAAACAATCCCCAGTAACCCATTTCTTATTTTGGCACTTTTATTTTTTTAGTTCTTTTATATTCCCTGCAATATTCTACCCTCCACCATTGGAACACAACATGCCATGGTTCTATGCGAACATGTATAATACTTTGATAGCTGGGTATTTCATGCTGCAAATAGATTATATGCCTCGAATTCAGCAACTTTCGAATATTCAATTCGGATGTGTTGGCTCTCTTTTATCCAGTTGGTTTATGATGTTTGCATATGTTACTGTAGATTTGGATGGCTATTTTGTGGTAAGTTTTGATATTGATAGAAGTTACACTGACACAAAATTGTCACTGTAACTTCCAAGACGTATATCTCAAAATTGGGCGGAGATATCAAAAAGTGGTTAACTACAAAAATGTAGCCCTATTCAAGATCTATAAAATTAAATAATATTTGTAAAAAATAAACAAGAATTGAGTTGATGACGGAAACTCAAACAAAAAAAATACAGAAATACATTGTCACACTTCCCCAACAAAAATGTTATGCCATATTTTTAAAAATTTTATGTTTGTTGGATAGATCATGTCTTAATCTCCATTTTTTTAGTTAACAACTTTTTGATAGCTCCACCCACTTTTCAGATACAAGCGTTTCAAATCTCACTTCGTCTCGTTCCCTCTCTTGGTGACACTGGGTAGCCCAACTTCAAGCGCATGTATCTCAAAAGTGGGCGGAGCTATGAAAAAGTTGTCAACAGGAAAAATAAAGATTAGGACATGATCTATCCAACGAATATAAGATTTAATAGAACTCGTCAGTAGGGAACGCTATAACCGCCTTTCAAACTTGATGACTTCTCACTCTTCAACTGAATTTTCAGATCTCCCGTTGTGCCTACCACGTGTCTACTTTTACTATTCTTTATTCATTTATTATGACAACTAGTTATACATCAAATGTCTACATTGATTTGCCATCTGAAAATCGGAAGAAATCAAAATTATTTTTTGGAATTCTTCATGTCATTCTCGGAGGAATAATTGGATATTTATCGACAAGGATTACTGTAAGTTTGTTTTCTCTCAATAGAGCGCATTTGCCTTCCAACGATATATTATTTCAGTTCAATATCACAATCTGTCTGTTTCTCGTCATTCTCTCCTTCATGTTCTCAATTAATTCATATAATTATTTATCTGTGAATTCATATTTATTATGTGAACATCGAATGTGGAAATGGGATTTCCAAGAATCAAGAGGCATCATTTGCCACGTCATCAGAAGACGACGTCATCTCTCGAATCCCTCGGAGATTCTGGATTCAACGATTTCTTTGTCTTCTCAAAAAGGTTATTTCCAATATGAAGATGATATTCAGTTGGATGACAAATATTATAACGAATGGTTTTTGCGTTGGTGAATATAATAAATATTGCATCTACAGTAACCTTATAAAAATTTTGTTTTTACTTTTTTTATTGAATTGGTCTTGTAGATCAAAAGAAGTGCTACATTTTTGTAATTGACATCTTTTCGATGGCTCCGCCCACTTTTGAGATACAGGCGTTTGAAGCTAACGTCCTTCTCTCCTCTCCTGGTGGCATTGGGTAGCCTAAATTCAAACGTCTATATCTCAAAAGTGGGCGGAGCTAAAGAAAAGTTGTCAATTGCAAAAACTATCTACTTGATTTGATCTACAAGATAGAACAAATAAAAAAAAGAAAAAATCGAAAATTCACTAAAATTGACGTCAAGCGGAATCGAACCCTGGTACCCGTTCTCATAGTGTACCTTGACCAACAACTACTCGGCCAAATTTGATTTTTGCTAAAAATTTGGTTCCCGGCTTGGAAAATAAGGTTTCGAAAAGTTTTCATCGTCAGAAATGGAGATTTCCGGTTATTTTTATGTAAAAATCACATTTTTCCGTTAAAAATGATTAACTTCTACAATTTTTGCAATTTTCCAACTTCAAGCGTGTGTATCTCAAAAGTGGGCGGAGCTATCAAAAAGTTGTCAACTACAAAAATGTAGACCTTGTTCTGATCTACAAAACTAGTTTACTTTCAAAAAAAATCTGTTGAGAAGTGTACCCATGACGGGGTCTCAAACTTGGTCCCCCTCTCTCAATAATTTTCTATTTTTCAAATTTCCCGCCAAAAAGACAGATGGTGTCACCCCCAATGTGTCCCCCATCCCCCCTTCTCTGCAGCATTCATTCGTGTATTCCATATTGTTGTGTGTGTGTGCCATTTCTCTCCTTCTCTCTCTCTCCCTGTCTGCGTCTCTCACTCGTTTTTGATCTACCCACATTTTCATTGATTTCTTTCAGGTTCAGGGGAACCTAATGAATTCTCCAGAAGACGATGGTCTGAATGAATTCGGTCTCCCAAGGAAGCCACCGATGACACCGCCCGGTCCTGCACCGATTTCTGATGATGAGGAGGAGAATGATGGACGAGAGAGAGTGAGTTTTCTATTTTGTCAGTGTAACTTTTTTGTCAGTGTAACATTAGAAAATGTAAAATTTTTGGAAAAAAAGAAATTTGTGGATTCGAAAATACCTAATTTCAGTCGGTTAATGTTCCGAGTAGTATGAAACATAATTGTTTTTAGCTGGACTGAAATTGGTCAGTGTAACTTTTTTGTCATTGTAATACATGGGAAATTTTCGCGGTTTTCTGAAGAAGCTGGCTTCTTACTATTAATTTCAAGGCTAGTCGATTTTTGAACTTTTCGACCTTAAAAACTTGTTTTTAGAGTCAAAATTACGATTTTAATGCTTCTGAACAATGTTTTTTACCATAAAATTTGGTTATTGTAAGGAGACTTTTTTTGTCAGTGTAACACATCGGACATATATTTTTTTGAATATTTTGAAACAAACTGCAAAACTGTAGTTATAGATTTTCCTGGATTTGAAAATCCCCAATTTCCGTCAGCTTCAGTTCCCGGGCAGTATGCAAAATTGTTTTTTTGACAGGTCTGCAGTTTGGTTACTGTAAAATATTTTTGTCAGTGAATGAAAGGGGTGCAACTAACATTTTGGTCAGTGCAACAAAAAATGTTGTTTTCAAAAAAATTTCCATCTAAATCGAGCTAAAACTCCTAAATTTACGGGCGGTTCAATTTTTCAAAATTGTGAAGAATTTACCAATTTTGAGAAACCGTCCCAAAGCAGGATCTTGCCCAATCTTTTGAAAATCTATATTTTCAAATAGATCAAATCTAGATCTACATTTTTGTAGTTGACAACTTTTTGATAACTCCGCCCACTCTTAAGATATGCGCTTTTAAAGACAGGCACTATTAAGCCAAGCTGCCGCGAGTGCTTATCATTAAATACACATATCTCAAAAGTGGCAGGAGCTAGAAGAAAGATTTAAAAAGGAAAATGTAGGGCATTTTATGTACAATATTTCTGCAGTTGACAACTTTTTGATAGCTCCGCCCACTTTTAAGATACGGGAGCTTGAACTTCACTTTCCAACAGCGAGCCGCTGAGTTGCCTATCTTCAAACCCTCCTATCTCAAAAAAGGGCGGAGCTACCAAAAAGTTGTCAACTAAAAAAATGTAGTCCTGGATTTGATCTACCAGAAAATATAATTAACAAAAAGATTGAGCAAGATCCTGCTTTGTGACGGGCTCTTAAAATTGGTAAATTCTTCAAAATTTTGAAAAATTCAGTTGTCCGTAACTTTGTGAGTTTTAGCTCAATTAATCTCAAAACTACACCATTTTAATGGAAATTTAATCAATTAATTGAATTCACCACCTAATTACCCCTAATTACTTCCAGATCGGTCCAAAAACACCGCCAGAACCCGCTCCACAAAGTTCCCAAGAAAGTGACGGCGAGATCTCAAGTGATGACGGCGAACTCCACCAATCCGTCCCCCAGACACCAGCTAAGCAGACCCCAGTCGTCGTCGCTAAGCCTCCCCCAAGACCACAGTATCACCATAAGCCACGCCCACCACCACAACAATCTAAGCAGCGCCCAGAGGTAGCTGCTAAGCCACGTCATGACATGTCACGAGAACTCTCATTCCCCCATTTGGCAATGAAGAAAAGTCTGGAAATGTTGGAATTAAACGAGAGAAATGGTCTATCGATTACCGATGATCAACTCGTTGATCTCGTGATCGACGCGATTCAAATCGATAAATCACTCGACAAATTAATCGATAAACGCTCTGAAATGATGCGTGAAATGACGGAAATCCGGGATTCTGAATTCCAAAAAATCAAGAGAATCCATGGTAGAATGCCACGTCATATGCAAGATGTCATTCAATTCGACGGTCAGAATGTTCTAATTTCCAATGAGCCGCCCATGATGGCTCCCCATCGGGGAGGATATGGACCCCCGATGCCTCCACCACCTCAATGGGCGGTCCCTCCACCACCACCATTCACCGCCGGACCGCCCCCACCATTCGTCGCTCCGCCCACTTTCTCGGCGCCACCACCGATGGCCGCGGCGGCTCCGCCCCCGATGTTCTCGATGCCACCACCGCCGTTGGCATTCCAGGCGCCACCGCCCGTCATCGCTCAAGAGTATTTCACGCCTCCGCCGTCCAAGAAACCGGCGGCGATCAATTTGTCAAATATGTTGACCAACGCGTTGAAAGCGCAGATTTGTCAGGTAGGAATTTGGAAAAAATTCGAAAAATTTCAAGGTGTACTCCTCTCGGACAAGTGGTGATTTTTGACCAGCGATTTTTTTCGATTTTATCGATAAATCGGGTGTTTTCAAAGTTTTGTTCAAAAAGGGAAGAGAAAAATCGCTAAAAACGTGGATAATCGCGATCAACCCAGAAATCGGTCGTGTACTCCTCTCGGACAAGTCGAAATTTGTTGATTTTCCCTGTTATTTAGGCGATTTTCTCTATTATATTAACAAAACAAGTTTTTTGCTTTATTTTCCAAAAAAAAAGAGAAAAATCGCGGAAAGATGGTGAAAATCGCTGTAAAACCAAAAAATCGACCGTGTACTCCTCTCGGACAAGTGGAATTTTGTCGATTTTCACCATTTTTAGCGACTTTTTTCAATTTATTCATGAAAAATTGCTTATCTTGTTCGATTAAGTGAGAAATCCGAGAAAAATCAAAAAAAAATCCCCGAAAATCACTAAAAATATGCGAATCGGCCGTGTACTCCTCTCGGACAAGTCGAAAATGTTTTTTTGAAGAGTTGACGCCGATTTTCACTGTTATTTAGGCGATTTTCTCTATTGTATTGATAAATCACGTTTTTTGCTTAATTTTCCGAAAAAAAACTAGCAAAATCGCCGAAAAACACTGGAAATCGCGATCAACCCAGAAATCGGTCGTGTACTCCTCTCGGACAAGACGAAATTTGTCAGTTTTCACGATTTCTAGCGATTTTTTTCAATTTTTGAAAAAAAGGCATATTTCTCTCAATTTCAAGGTGAAATCTGAAGAAAAACGAGAAAAATCGCTGAAAACGGTGAAAATCGCTGTATAACCGAAAAATCGACCGTGTACTCCTCTCGGACAAGTCGAAAATTTTTTAATTGATAAATCGCACTATTTGACTGGATGTTATCAGAAAAAACCCCAGAAAGGCAAAAATAGAGAAAAAAGAAAAATTTCCACTTGTCCGAGAGGAGTACACGACATCTTTAGACTCCACCTGAAAAAATTCAATGTTTCAGGTCCAAACCTCGGCAAGCACCACTACACCAACCAAACAGTCCGTGCCATCACTTATGAGCATCAACATTCCAGGACCTTCGGGATCTCACTAATGAGCGGAGAGCAGCAAGTGCGCCCCATTGCTAACTATTACTAATACTCTATTTTTGTATCTATTTGTGATTGAAAGGAAACTGATGATACATTTTGAAATAAATTAACAGATGAACAAAATATAGCAGCAGAAAAATGATATAATTGCTACTGAAAATAATTGAAAATTGAAAACGGGGATGGGGTGGAATGAGAAGGGAGGAGAAAATAAACAAAGAAACGTGCGGCAAAATTGCAAAAAAAGGGGGCGGGGCCTAATTCAACGACGTCCTCCATCCCTGTCATATCGATCCCTTCTCCTCTCCGAACTTCTTGATCGTTTTCGACGTCGTTCCGGTGATCGTGATCGACTTCTGGAGCGACGATGACGTCGTGACGACGACGATGATGAAGCAGAAGACGTTGACGATGAATCCCTCTCACGACTTCTCGATCTCGACCGTTTTTTGCTCTTTTTCCTCGATTTTCGATCCTTTTCCTCTATCTTTCTCTCGGATTTCTCGGAATCTGAGGAATCTGAAATTGGAGGATTAGATTGGTAGTGAATTGGGGGTAGAGGGGGCGTGGCTTAAAAAGTGGGCGGAGCTTTATAAAGGGGAGTTTCATATACTTTTCATAGGAAGAAATAGCTGGAAACCCGGGTAGTTTGCTGAGGCTAAGAGACTACAAACTACGAAATGAAGTTAGCCTCAGTAAAATCGAAAATAGCGCAATATGGACGTAAAAATAGCTAAAACTCGATTAAAACCGCCAGAAATCGAGGAAATGAGCTTGTTTCTGTTTTTGCTGATCATTTTCGCCAAAAACCACTAAAATCGGTGGAAAACGAGCAAAGTTACAGCGATTTCAAGTTTTACTGAGGCTAAGAGACTACAAACTACAAAATGGAGTTAGCCTCAACAAAAATGAAAACAGCGCAAAATGGACGGAAAAACACGGGGAAAAGCGGGAAAAATGTAGTTTTTTCTCGTTAAAATGGTTAAAATGCACAAATAGACATCGTTCATCATAAAATTAATTGAATTGAATGATGCACACTTTACCTTACCTTGTGCGCGCGAAACATCACCATCAACAACCTTGATGGGGTTCACCACCGGTGGTGACGAATCTGTCTTAACACTAAACTTTCGATGTATTGGGATACCCACGGGCGTCTTGAATTCTCCTGGAGACTCCGCCCCTTTGCTTGTCGTCGCCACGTCATCATTCTCATCGCCACGTAGTCGATCGTCGTTCGCGTCGCTGTCACTGTCCTCACCGTCGCCTTAAAAATCAATAATTGAAAATATTTATTCAAACGAAAAAAGAAATTCAAAAATCAAACCAAACGCTGCGAGAGCCGCCAGTGCTGAGCTGTTTCCGACAATTTTCGGCGCCGATGACGTCACTTTTCGCTCTTTTTTGCGATTACGGTGGTCCCTGAGTTCCTCCTGAATAATTCGCATTATCGCGTCGTTCGACGTCTCCAGAAGCACGTTCATCATCAACGATTTCACACAGCGCATCTGGAAACAGTGGGGGTATTGTTGAGGCTAAGAAAGTTTTTGTAGTTTGTATTAAGTTAGCCTCAACAAAAAATTAGTGACTTTTAAAACAAAAATTGGCATAAAAATCTATTTTTGTTGCGAAAGTTGGCAAAATCTTTCAAAACAAAAACTCAAATTCTCCACATTTCGGTCTGTATTGAGGCTAACTAAAAATGTAGTTCGTAGTCAAGCAAACGTTACTGAGGCTAAGCGACTACAAACTACAATGTCCAGTTAGCCTCAGTAAACTCAAAACATGCGCAACTATGATCGTTTTTAACGGATTTCGATGAGTTTTTGCTCAAAATAGGCCGATTTTTGTTAGAAATGAAAAGAAATCCTATTTTTGATGTTTTTGTGAAGAAGAAATGAACAAAATGCAGATTCAGTTTTTTGAATAAATTTTGACTGTAAATTATGATTTTTGAGTAAAATTGATGAAAAACGCATAGAATTTTAGGGAAAATATGAAAAAATTGTTTGAAAATCGGTTTTTCTGGGTTGAGGCTAACCGACTACAAACTACAATGTCCAGTTAGCCTCAGTAAACTCTAAAAGCTCAATTTTTCGCATTAAAATCGCATCTAAAACCGTACAAAAAGCTCTCTTCTCTCCTCGGTATCGTCTTCCGACTCTTCCGCAACACTATCCACATCTCCATTCCCTTTCGGCTCCTCCTCCTCATCAGACGACGAGTCGAATTTACTCTTTCCCGCCTCCGCACGTCTTCTCGCCTTCTCCTCCTCAGCCCGTCTCAATTTCTCCTCCTTCTCCAACTGTTTCTGCTTCTCTCGTTCCGCTTTTTCAAGTCCTTCTAGAATCCACGCTGGCAACTTCTTCCGGGCCTCTTTATCCATCGCATATGCTCCAGAAGCCACCATTGCTATCGGCGGAGGTGGTGGGACCGCCTGTGGTGGTGGTGGGGATGGCTCATGGGCGGTTTGGTGTCTAGTAGTGTCTTGGAAGAAATGCAGATGAGGTGGGCGAGGCGCCGGCGTTCCGAAAAATGTCGGAGGGGGCGGTGCTGGCGGATTCTGTGCGGCAGCTGCAAAAAGTGGGCGGGGCGGTGGCGGTGCCGAAGAGGACGCCGCAGATGGAAACAGACTTTTCGCCGGTGGAGGACCAGGGGGCGGAGCCTGATGCATAGGCGGTCCCGGGAACAACGGTTGAGGCCCATGGTGGTTTCGCCACGTGTCAGGACCACCATGTTGTTGAAATCCTTGCTGGAATCCGTTCTGAAAGCCATGATGCTGCGGAGGTGGAGGGCCACGTGGAGGAGGCGGTCCCCCATGAAAAGGAGGCGGAGCCTGTTGTCTCCACTGATCATCGTCGCCGCTCGACGACCAATCACCCCAATCCTGGTTTTGAAAGTTTTGGAAATTTTGATTTTGAAAATTCTGTGGGGGATAGTGATGACGTGGCGGTTGATTGTGCCATGGAATTTGATGATTTTGAGCGAAATCTTGTTGGTGATGAGGGTGGTTGCCACGTGGATGAGGTGGTGGCGGCTCCTCAGGCTTCTGCATTGCCATCCATTGTTGGGCTAACTGCGCCCAGTCAACTGAAAAATTATCAATTTTTCATTGAAAAATGCTTAAAAAATCGATTTCCATTTCACTGAGGCTAACTTGAAAGTGTAGTTTGTAGTCAGTTAGCCTCAGCAAACTCCCCAGAGCTTTACTGAGGCTAACTGACTACAAACTACACGATTTGCTGAGGCTAACTTTCTTCGCAGTTTTCAGGATTTTCGAACATTTTTTGCGGATTTCCCTTTCTTTTTCAAGATATTCTTACCATTTTCAGCCGGTTGCGCTTGATGATACTCGGTCCAATTGTCCATTTTCCTTGTGTTGAAGGATTTTCTGGAAGAAAAATACATTATTCGGGATTTTTAAACCTCAAAAGCGATAATTCGAGAGAAATTGGTCATAAAATATCCGAAAAATACGGCTTCCCATCCATAAGGAAAATCGAAGGCTCAAACGGTCCGCAGACTTCTGCGTCTCACACTCTCTCGTACATACAGATGGAGCGCGTTTGCATTATTGGCGGGAATTTGGGAAAATTATAGAAATTGAGATTAAAAAGGTATAAATTTAGTCTTTTCGGGTGTTAAAAAAGTTGGAAAATTTGATAGAGTATCTCTGGCAAACATATTAACTGGAAATCTTCAAAAATAGCTTGAAATCTCAAAAAGAAAGACCACCAGCAGCTAAACAAGAAATTTAATTGAATTTCAGAATATTCCACCTGCCAGGCTACTTCAAATAACTTTTACAGCTTTTTCAAAATCCAAAAGAAGAAAAAAACAAAAAATCAAAGAGATACAGCCTGAATTCTCTGCCCCTCATACTGACTTTTCGAGGCAGTCGCTAGTCCACGGCCACCTCGTCCATCCCGTCTTAAATTTTATTGACAGATGTGTAACATATACTTTTTCTGATTGTGTGGGAAAAGCCGGAGCAGTTTGACGAAAACAATCGATAATATTTATCAGTTTTCAGCCAAAATCACGATTTCCGTGCGAAACCCAGCGCATCGATTGGGGCACGCGCCTTTAATGATTACGGTGGGTTGGTTTTTGAATTTTTTGAATTATTGTTTTTTCGAAGGAAAAATATAATTTTTGTAATTTTTAGATGTCAGATAGGAAGGAGGACTTTACCTCGATAAATTATACTGGATTCGGAGGAGATGAATACAATTTGCAGACCGGAATAGTGGTAAACATTTGTTTTGTCAGTTTTCTACAAAAATTTTTCTCTAGGAAGCCTCCGACTCGACCTACAACACATTCCTTGATGATAATAATCCAAAAGTGCTGACAACAATGAGAAACATGTTTTCTGAGCGAAAATCCGACGATTACGAGTTGGTCTATCATAATTTCTCAGAAAACCATCCGATTCCGACAAGAAATACTCAAAATCTGAATCAATACTATCCGGAATCTCATTTGAATCAACAAATTGCTCAAAATCAACACGTTTATCGTATCATTCATCATAATCCACATCCGATTCGTCAAATTCAACATTTCGTCCCGAATCCTCAACCGGGACCGCCAGAAGTTAAAGAAGAAGACGATTATGAGGAGGAGGATCATGATGAAGACGATTTTATGGAAGATGTAAGCGAAAAATCGACAAAATCCGCCAAAAATCGAAAAAAAAAACGCTCGTTTCTGTTTTTGCTGATAATGTTGAGCCAAAAACCACTAAAATCGGTTGAAAAGTTACAGCTATTTCAATTTTTGCTGAGGCTAACTGACTACAAACTACGAAAGTAAGTTAGCCTCAACAAATCTTCACTGAGGTTAACTCCATTTTGTAGTTTGTAGTTACTTAGCCTCAGTAAAATTCAAAAAACCAGGTTTTCATTGGAAAAAGCTAATTTTTTTTTTCACATTTTGCTTATAGAAATTCTGAGAAAAGTCTCATAATTGAATTTGAATTCAGAAAATCGCTGGCGCACCTTTGACGTGTTATCGGTGTTCTTTTTTAGCTGAGCACCGGAGAAACCTTGTTTTCTTTCAAAATATAATATTTTCCTCTCAAAAATTCAGCTTTTAAACTAAAAATGAGTTTATTTCGAAAGTTTTGAAGAGAAAAACTACAAAAATCGAGAAAAAACTGAGTTCGCATCGAAGTTTTACTGAGGCTAAGCGACTACAAACTACAAAAAGCTCTTAGCCTCAGCAAAACTCAATCTTGCTCTTTTTTCAACAGAAGACGTTTAAAATGAAAGCGAAATTCGTGAAAATCACGCGAAAAAAAGAGAAATATGAAATTAGAAGTCTCAAAAGGGCATATTTGTATGCATGTGAGCTCTCGTCATAATCTCTATTTTTCGTTTTTTTCTTCGAAACAAAATCTCTTAAACAATTATAAAATCCCTTTAATCCGTTCATCAAATTTTGCAGAATCGAATTGTTCATCATTGTCCAGAATGCAGTAAGAAATATACATCGGAACGTCGTCTCAAACATCATATCGAAGTACACAAGAATGCGAATGCTTATAAATGTCCAAAATGTGGATATTGTTATCAGAGTCCCGACAGTTTACGAAGACATTGGAAGGTAAACTTGGCTGATATTTCTGGTAGAATCGTGCAAAATTAGTTAAATAAATTTCTTTGGAAATCTAGGAAAAACCGCTATTTTTAAAAGTATTTTTCTGAGGCTAACTTTATCTTGTAGTTTGTAGTCGGTTAGCCTCAGTAAACAATTGTTCCTCTTGAAATTGAGAATGTGCTTGGTTTTCACAATTATTTTTGTAATTTTTACTATTTTTGCATCAAAAATTAGAATTTGCAGCTTCTTTTTAGCAGAAACTGCTCAATTTCATCGAAAAATCAATTTTTAGACAAAGTAGTGCAAAATTTGATGAGGCTAACTCCTATTTGTAGTTTGTAGTCACTTAGCCTCAGCAAACAGTTATCTGAGATTTCCAGTTGTTTTCGAACATTTTAAATCCAAAAAAATTATTTTTCCTATTTCAGAAAACTCCAAACTGCGACGAGACGCTCCCCAAATCAATGAAAGCGGAAAGTATGGAGCCAACACCTCAAGAATGACCGATTTCTCTCATCAAATCTTGATTTTTCTACTTATTAATATATTCCTGTTGATTTTTTCTCAGTTTTTCACCCTTTTTGTCCACTATTTGCTCACTGTTTGTCCAGTTTTGTCCATGAATTATCATATTACACAGAAAATCGAAAAAAAAACACATCCCCGTGACCACTTCCATTTGATTCAATTTAGTTTAAAACATCTTTTTTAGTTGTATTTTGATAATTATAAACTTGAATTTTTCTTTTTTTCACTTTCATGCTTTTCGTTTTCCATTCAAATTCTGTGATAATTTCATCGGAATATGATTACCTATTTCTCCTGTATTTAAAGCTTCGCTGAGGCTAAGAAATATTGTAGTTTGTAGTCACTTAGCCTCAGCAAAAGATGAGATTCGATTCAAATTGATGTTTGAATGATTTTTTCGCCTTTTTTTCAGAATTTTGGATTGAAAAATCAACCTTTTCTGCCAGGCAGTAGTTTGGTTATGTAAAAAAACATTTCTTGTTGAAAAAGGCGGAAAAAAGCCGTTTGTTTACTGAGGCTAACACATTCTTGTAGTTTGTAGTCAATTAGCCTCAGCAAAAATGTGATTCGCTCCAACCGCCACATTAGCCACGTTGTATACGCAACACGTAACCTAGGTGTCCCCAAGACGTCCACTGGCTGCATATGAACGTCCACAGTGGCCGGTTGCTTAGATGGTCCCTCTCATTCTCTCTGCTACCCTCCCCTATCTTCACACTATTTCTCTCTTTCTCTAGTCGCATAATTCTCCTCTCTCTCTCGTTTTCTAACGATCCTTGTTATTTAGACCATCGAAACTCATAACAAGAGTGTGCACCCATCTGACTGTCCGTCGTCAAAGGATACGATAGGAAACGAATATTCAGATAGATTTCCTCAGAAAATGTGAGTTTTTGTCTAAATTTTCATTCCAAAACCGCAAAAATCGGTTTGGAAACGCGAAATTATATAATGTTTCGTTTTTGCTGAGGCTAACTTGTTTTTTTAGTTTGTAGTTTGTAGTTAGCCTCAGTAAAACTTATAAATCCCATTTTTGATCAAATTTTGGGTTATTTCCTTATTTTTGATATTTTTTCAAATAATTTGACTCAAATTCATTGCAAATTTGGGAAAAAACACAGAAAAATAGTTATTTCCAGGTAAAATCCATTTTCCCGTGAATTTGTTTTGTTGATTTTTGCTGATAAATTTCCTATTGAATTTGAAAAATAGAAAATCAGATCAAAAATTTGGAAGCAAAAACTACTAAAATCGGTTGAAAACACGCAAAGTTACAGCGATTTAAAGTTTTGCTGAGGCTAACTGCTCAGGCAACTCGATATCAATCTAATTCAAGTAAATTTAGAGACTAACGCGACCCAGTTAGATTGACCCACAGTCTAATTAGACTAGCATTTTGTCTAATTAGACTACAATTTTGTCTAATCCAACTAACATACAATCTAAATAGACTTGCCTGTCTATTTAGACTTTAAAACTGTCTAATTAGACTTTCAAAACGAGCTAATCTAACTAGATTGTATTTAGATTGCTATTATGTCTAATTAGACTTCGGTTGTCTAATTAGACTAACATCGAGTTGCCTGAGTGACTACAAACTACAAAAGTAAGTTAGCCTCAGCAAATCTTCACTGAGGCTAACAGATTTTTGTAGTTTGCAGTCTGTTAGCCTCAGTAAAGTTTGAAATGCAGTTTTTGACTGAATTTTGCGATTTTTCGACACTTTTCAGTTGCTATTAGAAGATTTTATTGATTTTCACAACAAACTGCAATCATATACTTCATTTTTTTCAGGAATCTGGAAGAATCGAGTGATGGAGCAGGACCAGGTCCGGATACCGAACTCATTCGTGCTCGAGCAGCTGCAGCAGCAGGAACAAAACCCACTCCCACATCAACATCTTCCCCTCTCCAACGAAACAATGCTCAACGACAACTTCCGAGTTATTCCGAAAGATTTTCCGATTTGAGAGCCTCATTTGGACTGAAAGAACCGCTTCCCGGCCCTGCGTCATGGTTTAAGAAGAAGGAAGAGAAAGTGTCTGATCGAATACCTCAACCGAGTCCATTCTCTACGAAATCCGGTGGTTCTGGACTATTCGGAGCATCTGGAGTGCCTTCTGGAGCACCTGCTAAACATGTAACCTTCAACAAAGCACTGGAAGCAGTTGGATCATCTAATAGACCTTCTGGAGCAGCGCCAAAACCACCTGGAACGACTTCTGGAGCTCCTGGAGCTTCTGGAGCAACTAACGGCACTTCTGGTACTCCTGGAGTACCTGTTTTACCGCCTAGAGCTCCACCGGGTTTACCAGAACGGAAACCGCAGCCATATATTCCTTTGGTAAGGATTTAATGGTCTGGCGCTCCTTTGACGCATTTTAATAGTGATTCTAGTCACCATCAAACCAGTTGTACCGAATCACCTCCAACGAATATTCTTTTCTATTAAAAAACAGCAATTTTTGTTTCAGATTATTCAAAAAACCGGTGAAATTTTGTTTAAATTCAGGAAAAACAGTGAAAAGTAGAGAAAAAGACGAAAAACCACGTGGAGAAAGTTAGGCTCAACAAAATCGGTGTAGTTTGTAGTCTTAGCCTCAGCAAACTATTTTTGGAAAAAACTTTTTTTTTTGCAACTATTTTTGGAAAAATTCAATTTCTTGGCAATTTTGATCAAATTTTCGCATGAATCTGTGTGTTTTCGCCGAAATTTTGTCAATTCCCGCTGAAAATTCAGCAAAATCGGTGTAGTTTGTAGTCTTAGCCTCAGCAAACTATTTTTGGAAAAAACTTTTTTTTTGCAACTATTTTTGGAAAAATTCAATTTCTTGGCAATTTTGATCAAATTTTCGCATGAATCTGTGTGTTTTCGCCAAAATTTTGTCAATTTCGGCGGAAAATTCGTGAAAAAATAGATAAGTTATAGAAAACCACGATTCTAGATGACCTTCTGGCGCACCTTTGACGCTTTCTCTTTTCCGATTCAGCTACAACAGGTATTCATTAGTGCTTTCTTGAGCCGGTTTTCATGAAGCTCTCGGAGCAAAAGCATATAAATTCGAGCGGAAAATAACAATTTCTTAGTCTGAATCGGTAGTTTCTGGCGCGCCTCTCACGCTTTTTCTTCATTAAAAAATATCATTTTCAGCCCAAGAAGCCAACGACGACGTTGCAGGCACCGAAAAAGATTGTTAGTTTTTTTTCAAAAAAAAATAATTTTCAATTAAAAAAAATTAAACATTTTAGCCACAGCCACCGGGTAGCGCACGTTACGCCCCAACGAATCAACCGATTGGTACTGGATCTCTTCTTCCGAATCCCAGTGAGTTTTAGTCGATTTTTCACTAAAAATTCAGAAAAAATAGCTAAAGCCCCGCCCACTTTCAGACATTCCTTCCATCCCTGTTTACGCAATGGTCGCACACATTCAAAAGTCGAATCCTAACTTTGATCCACACGGAGCGGCGAATCGAGATTTCCCAAAACCCACTCCATTTACTAAACGGAAACCATTGCCTTCTGCAAAAAAGCCACGAATTCCAGTCCGAATTCCAATCCAGACACCTCCGATTCGTCCGATGACCGAAGCGGCGGCGATTACAGCTGAGATGGATGCTTATATGGATATGGATATTCCAGAAGCCGTTGGAGCCGAGGAGGCGGAGCTAGAGGAGGCGGAGCTAGAGCCGGAGCCAGAGATGGAGCCAGAACCCCAACCAACTTCCGATGATCTCTACGACATTCCATTTCCGAGTCCTCCACCTCCGATGCCACCAGTTTCACGTCTCCCTGATGGTTGGCAAGCCGATCCACGTGTATTCGACGTGGCTGCGGTGGAGCAGAAAATGCGGCGTGAAAAGGAAGCGGCGGAGAGACAATTGGATAAGAAAATGAGGGGGAAAGAGCGAAAATTGGGGATCAAAACCGAGAAAATGACAGATGAAGACGTGAAACCCATGCTGAAAGGGCGGTCCAACAAACCATATACCCTCCCACAGGCTCTCTCGATTCAACTGGATTCTGACTCTTTTGACGATGATATGGATTTCACGCCTTCAATATTAAACTCGAGAAAACGTGCTCTACCGCCAGATTCGGACATGGATTATACGAACTATGATAACATGGATTATCTGAGCTCCCCGGAGAAATTTACGGAGAAATCTCCAGAGAAGTTCCCAGAGAAATCAAGTGTTCCCCCACCGGCCCGCCCAATGGGATCCGTTATAAAACCCATCGATGGCTATACACCGCCTAGAAAAGTGTTCACTTTTCAAAAATGGGATCCGGCGAATGATAAGCCGCTACCGCTACCGCTACAAAGACCACAAACTACAAAGAGTGCTCCCAAGCCGCAATCGTCGAGACTACAAACTACAAAAACTGATAGACAAGATCTAGCGGACTATGATGATACGGATATGGACTACCCCCCACCGCAACCACCACTACAAACTACACGCGCGGCTAAGCCGCTCACAATTCCCAAAAAAACTGTGGAGGAAGCGGCGAGCTATACAGAAATGGACGAAACGCGTTAGTTAGACTGTCCCCCACTTTTGTTGCATTTATCGATTTTTCAGTCCCACCACGCACAAGACAGCCGTATTTCAATTTCAATTCGTCGCAAAAAAAGACGGCGAAAGGAGGACGACCGGTGACTGTTGAGCTGCCGAATGATTGTAAAGTTCGTATTGATTTTTCCGGAAACATATGAGAAAAGAGCAAAAAACAGTTAGACTCGCAAAATCAAGTTTGCTGAGGCTAAGACTACAAACTACACCGATCTTGCTGAGGCTAACTTTTACACGTAGTTTTTCGTCTTTTTCTACGCTTTTCACCATTTTTCCGCTGATATTGACAAACTTTCGGCGAAAAGACACATTTTTGTGCGAAAATTTGATAGAAAATATCAAAAAGTTTGAATTTTTTTTGGTGATTTCCCTAGAAACAGTTTTGTTGAGGTTAAGACTACAAACTACACCGATTTTGCTGAGGCTAACTTTTTCCACTTAGTTTTTCGTCTTTTTCTACACTTTTCACCATTTTTCCGCTGATATTGACAAACTTTCGGCGAAAAGACACATTTTTGTGCGAAAATTTTATAGAAAATATCATAAAGTTTGAATTTTTTTGGTGATTTCCCTAGAAACAGTTTTGTTGAGGTTAAGACTACAAACTACACCGATTTTGCTGAGGCTAACTTTTTCCACTTAGTTTTTCGTCTTTTTCTACGCTTTTCACCATTTTTCCGCTGATATTGACAAACTTTCGGCGAAAAGACACATTTTTGTGCGAAAATTAGATAGAAAATATCAAAAAGTTTGAATTTTTTTGGTGATTTCCCTAGAAACAGTTTTGCTGAGGCTAAGACTACAAACTACACCGATTTTGCTGAGGCTAACTTTTTCCACTTAGTTTTTCGTCTTTTTCTACGCTTTTCACCATTTTTCCGCTGATATTGACAAACTTTCGGCGAAAAGACACATTTTTGTGCGAAAATTAGATAGAAAATATCAAAAAGTTTGAATTTTTTTGGTGATTTCCCTAGAAACAGTTTTGCTGAGGCTAAGACTACAAACTACACCGATTTTGCTGAGGCTAACTTTTTCCACGTGGTTTTTTCGTCTTTTTCTCTGCTTTTCACGATTTTTCCAGGTTTTTAAACAAAATTTTACTGGTTTTTTTTTGAGAAATCTGAAATAAAAATTGTTATTTTCTTGAAATACTCCCGAAAACATAATAATTGTTGCAGTTGATCCGTTACAACTGGATGGTGAACGACCAGGTGAACGTTATTCTCGTCCCGATGCCAAAAGATTCGTCGGAAAAGGAATTAAAGGTTATTTTAACGTTAGAATCAACTTTTTCACCTCAATTTTTGTTTCAGGCACTTCTTCCGGGTCTTCTCAACGCCGATGAGATGCAATTATATGGGGACAATGAGGATTCGTTCGAAATTCCTGAAAATGGTAAAGAATTTTCAGAATTTTAGCATAAAACAGACAAAATAAAATAAAAATACTTCAAGAAAATGCGAGAAAATCCGTGAAAAAAGTGAAAATTTGAAACTGCGCCAGAAATCATGAAAGTTGTTTTTCAGCAGCTTGTCCACGCGGACTACACTACGATTTTACTATTTTTTCGATAATAAAACATTTTGACGATTTCCACACAAAAAAATCCGAAAAAAGCGGAAAACCCGTTTCAAAAACCAAATAAACCAATTTCCACTTTTACTGAGGCTAAGCGACTACAAACTACAACAAGCTCTTAGCCTCAGAAAATGATAATTCCGGGTTTTTTGATAAAAATCCCCTTGGTTTCGGATAATTTTCCAAAATGCTCAATTTGAATGAAAAATCGGCGAAAAGTGTAAAAAATTGAGAAAACTACAGCGTTTTTCGTTTTTGCTGAGGCTAACTAATTTTGTAGTTTGTAGTCGGTTAGCCTCAGTAAAGCAGAACTCATGAAATAGCAGGGTTTTGAACATTTTCCGTGTGTTTTTCGCTAATTTTTTGCTTTTTTCGGCTGTTTTTTTGAGATTAATAGGAAAAATTCTAGCAAAAAGCAAAAAAATCAAGTAATTTTTATAATTTCCAGACTACAACCGAGCCACCCGCGCCATCTACACCGACGTGACGCACGATCCACAGCCGATTCTCGTGAATCCAAAACAGTACCAACGGATTGTGAAACGACGTGAAGCAAGAGGGAAATTGGAGAAAATCGGGAGACTTCGCCAGGGACGTCAACAGTATCTTCACGAGAGTCGACATATTCATGCGTTGAATCGAACACGTAATGAAGATGGGCGGTTTGATGGTGCGAGAGGTAAGGAGTAGGAAGAGACTACAAACTACATAATATCAGAGAATTTGAATTTCAGAATCATCTGACACGTCGACAAGCTCAACGCCACCACCGTCGTCGAGAAGAGAAGCAAATGAACAGATGGGAGACAGAAGAGGAGAGGATTATGCAGATATTCGGTAGGTTTTTGACAGTGTCTGTAGGTTTGTCGGGATGTCCACATTTTAAGCCAAAAACCAAGAAAATCCGTCAAAAACTGACTGAATTAGAGCATTTTTAAAGTTTACTGAGGCTTACTGAGATTTGTAGTTTGTAGTCAGTTAGCCTCAGTAAAACTTCGAGAGGGTGTAACTCAATGAGTTTTTGATCGATTTTGATGGTTTTTTGAGGGAACTCTAGAAAATCTAAAGTGCTATCGAATGGTATAAAAGTTGTGTATAAAATATTTGAAAATGATTTTTTCGGTTTTTGGGAAAAAGTTTAAAAATTGCTTATAATCAAAAAATATAATAAAAATTCGACAATCTGGTACAAAAATATTCAAAATCTGTCGAAAACTGACCGAATTAGAGCATTTTGAAATTTTACTGAGGCTAACTGAGATTTGTAGTTTGTAGTCTGTTAGCCTCAGAAAAACTTCGAGAGGGTGTAACTCAGTGAGATTCTGACCGATATCGTTGTTTTTTAGACGGGAATGTTCATAATTCAAAGGAGAAAGTCAAAATCTCCACTTAACCAAAAAATTATTTCAATTTTTCCAGCCCGGGACCATCTGCCACGAAAATCTACAAATCCGCACCGAAACAACCAGCCAACAGCCTACCGGAGATTCGAAATAATCATACTCCGTAAGACTACAAACTACAAAATGTATCAAAATCAGTTATTTTTCAGTTCAACGATTCCACCAACTCCCGCCGAAAACCCATCATTCAAAACACCCATGGGAGTTCCAAAGATCGATTTTCGGTAAGACTACAAACTACAAATTTATCCGATAAGCCGTCCAACTTTCAGCCTCACCCCAAGTGCTCATCCAACTAATTCAAAATCGCCTATCGTCATTTTAGGATGTGAAGACAGAAGTATGATGTGAGTAGACTACAAACTACAATTCCTCGTCGTGTACTCCTCTCGGATAACGTTTTAAAACAAAACTGTGTGAAATCCACTTTTCCGAAAGGACTACACGACTGGATTTCGATAGAGCGTACTTGTCATTATTAGATCATTTTCAGCCCTCCATCTCCACCGCCACTACCAAAAGTGTACCCGCCTGTTCAAAACATACGTACAGTACCCCGTCAGAAATTCGAGCCGGCGAAACCGAGAATGGAGAAACCGCAGCCGAGAATTTGAGAATTTTGATAATTTTTTCCCAGTTTTTTCTTCATTTTTTTGTTGTGATTTTTAGACTGAAATTCCCCACTTTTTGGTATTTTTTTCTTATAATAGCAGTCCACTTCTCTTACATCTGCGCTCTACTGCAAATGAGAGAGTATCGGCGAGAGACGCAGAGTTTTTTCTTGCGCCAACCCAAATTTTCACAGTTTTGACCTATTCTCCCATTTTTTAAAAGTATTTTCGAAAATTGTTATGAAAAATGCGAAAATAGGTCAAAAACTGAAAATTTGAGTTGGCGCCAGAAAAAAACCCTACGTCTCTCGCCGATAATCTCTCTCGTTTGCCGTGGAGCGCACTTGTAAGAGAGGGTCGGGTGCTAAAAGTTTTTTTTTGTTTGAGAATCGATTTTTGGTCCAAAACACACCAATTTTTCGATATTTTCAGCTTTCAGCGGTTTCTGTGACATTTCCCTCAATTTTTAGTGATCTTCTGTAAATTCCTCCTAAAAATTTGATTTCCTCTCTTTTTTCTCTGTGAAATTCCCCCCAAATTGCATACTTTTTCGCCTGTTTTCAGACCTTCATAACATAATGATGATTTATATGCTTAAAATACAGTAATCCCCCTCTTATTCACGCGGCCCCAACTTTCCACACGCATACATTCTCTGTGCTGGATCCTCGACCTGATCACACCAGTAGTCGTCGATTTGACCGGATTGATAGCTCACCCAAACTTGCGATCCTGGATTATTCCAGAAACCAGGTGTCAAAGCGATCAGCTGGAGACAGTTTTGTGGTCTGAAACTAGGATTAGCAGTCCTCAGAGACTACAGACTACACAAACTCCTTACCCTCTATTATCCCTATTCTTATTATCCGGTTGTCCCGGTCCGAAAACCATTCCCTGTACACCGGTAGTGTGACCATCGGTCCACGAGAACGTGTTACTTCCCGGATTCCTCTGAGCTCCCAACCAGATACCGGAGTACTGTATATTGTATGCAAGTGTCTGACGGTTGGCCTCATTCGATATCAACCATCTCTCCCAATCATTTTGAATTCCTGAGAGGACACCGCCATACGTGGCACACTGAGCAGCCGCCTGGTTGTAGTCCAACTTTCCGATTCCTACCTGGAAAAAGATTGTTAACTACAAACTACAAACTTTGGTAGCTGCTTAGCAAGGTAGCTGCCTAATCAGGTAGCTCTCAGTTAGACTCACCCTGATACACCAAATCCCTTGTGGCCGATACGAAGTGAACCATCCCTGTCCACACCTCGGTCGATGCGCATCATCCGGTCGTTGAGTGGGTTGTGGTGGGCGTGGCGGACGGGGACGGCCACCGTGACCTCCTCCGTGGCCTCCATGCTCTTCTGATGACTCACATGAGGAATCGTCTCCAAAATCACGAGCAGATGATGTGGAGATCAGGAAGAGTAGGGAGATGGTGATGAGGAGTTTGAGATGAGGCATGGGACTCTGGAAAGGGAGAGATTGGGAGAAGACTACAAACTACAAAATGTGGTGAGGCTTAAGGAAGCAGCTCCCCCCTTGCAAAAATAAGCCTCCCGAAGATGGTTTCCTGTTCCTTTTATACCATGTTTTGATCGCTCTGTTCCGCTGATCGTAACTTAAAGTTATAGCATAACCACCTACAAACTACGAATATTATTTTCTGCAGTTTTATTGTATACTCGGAGGTTTTCGGGTGCAAGTTGTGAAGCTTTATTGTGATGGAAAAACGAATAGAATGAGTTTTGAAGCGGAAGAGAGAGTGTAGTCTACGTATCTCCTACTCCTGATCCTTTAGTTTTTGTACAGTTGTGCTATCGTCGTTTCCTACAGTAGTATACAGTAACAAGGGAAGTGTTTGGAGACGCCACTTTCAAACGACCTATAAATTTGGACATAGGTACATTCGACTATTTATAGGGGGGAATTTATAGGTCGTTTGAAAGTGGCGTCTCCAAACACTTCCCTTGTAAGATGCCCTTATTTAACATTTCTCTCATTTCTCTTCAGTCAAGAGTCGAAGTTGGGAGTTCAAGATACTCAATCTTCCGCAATACCACCCTTCTTTCTACCAAAACGTGAAGAATCCCCCTGTATCGTACACGTGAATCGGCTGGATATCGCTAACTAGAGACTTATTAATAAGATAATCGATATTGAGAGTTTTGAGGGTTCCTACAGTAAGAAAAATTGGTAAACTTAGAATTCTTACCCATGTCTACTGAAATTAACTTCTGCCCCGGTGTCAGAACAATATGACGTGTTCCAAGTTTTAACAAAAAAAAAAAGAAGTTCTAGACCTGCAATTCTCTCAAAATTGTTGTTTTATGAGAGTAGATCAAAAAATGTTCTTGCATTATTTTTTGGAGGCTGGGAGAACAATGAGAACATGGACAACACCTCTCTGCATGATATTTGCATTTCACCAAAAATCAATAAGACAATAAGACTCCTTTATCGATCGAACAAAAATCTATTATTCTGACAGCCCGGAAGAAGCTTATTTCAATAGACGTGAGATGTAGGAACACTCAAAACTCTCATTTTCGATTATAAAATTGATAAGTTTCCAGCCACGGCCTGCTACATCCAGCCAACGCCAGACAGCGACCGATCAACCACGTGTACGATTCAGAGGGATTCTTGGCGTATTGGAGCGGAGAGACGCGGAATATAGATGATCGAGTATCTGGAATTCTGGTCAGTTCTTATCAAACTTCGAGACTCTTTCTGTGATTGAAGGAGAGATGGGAAATAGGGTAGCGGGGATGTTACATGATGGCATCTCAGGGTAGAATAGCGTAGGAAATTGCATTCAGGGGATTCTCAGCAAGGGTTGGACATCAGAGTTGTGTGGAATTCCGACTTCCGTTTTACAAAAATCACTTCCGCACAACTCTGTTGGGTATCCTGTGGGCATCTTATAGGTGAGTTGGCTACATTTTCGGCGGGGTGCCCCTATTTAGGACGAATTGCTTACGTATTGGTCGAAATGCCCAATGGGCTAGGATTGGGTGACGATTAGGACGAAGAATTGAGAGTGGTTGGGACAGGGCGAAATGCCCATTTTATGAACATGCGCTTTATCGTACTGAAAAAAACATTTCAATTTTTCATTATTTTATTATTATTATTCTGTTTTAATTATCTGTTTCAATCACATTATTATGTTATGATTATGAAAAAAGGATATCGTTTGACAGAAGAATAGAGAAAAAACGGAAGGGTTGGGACGGGACTCATTTCTTATTTACTGGGGGACTAAGGAGTTAAAGAAACAGTGAGGAGATAAGTCTGGAACGATTCTGAAACATTACAGAGCATCTCCCTTTTAGAAAGTACGGGATTATCGGGAAATGAAATATTTCCTGGTAATCAAATAATGTCGTCCACCGAATAGTCGGTTCAGACGTTACGCTCACTTTTTGAAATAATCATTCATTATTTAATCAGAATTTTCATTATTTTTCAATATTTTTCACCCGAAAATTCAATTTTTCGATTTTCGAGGGATTACTGTAGTTAATTTATTAATTTTGTTTTTTGACGATTTTAGGGTGATTTTTTGCATTTGTTTGTAGTTTTTAACCGATTTTTCCCAAATTTCATCTCATTTCTTATTGTTTTCCTAACCATCGGCACATTAGTGGCCATATTTCAAAAATTCTAAAAAACCGGTTTTCGAGCTAAACACAACAAAATTCATTCATCATCAACAAAAAAAAACCAATCATCCAATAGTGACATCCGGTGGTCCACGCTTTCCACACACATACAATCTCGTCGGTGGATCATGAGCCATATGACACCAATAGTCATCAATGGTGCTGGTGAATGGAGCCCATTTGTTAGGTGCCGACCAGTAGGCAGGTGTCATCACAATCAATTGAAGACAGTTTTGTGGTCTGGAAATAGAAGAGAATTTCAGAAACAATATTACCAATTTCGCTCAACTTTAACAGCCTGTTACGATCTCCCCCTATTACTGAAATTTTATGAATGTTAACTATTATCGGAATAAAAAAGTTCCGACATTTTTTACCGACGCGCAAGGTTCGCGCCACTGATCTCCGGGAACGCCCACTCATCATAAACATTTCTTCTGCAATATCAGGGCACGGTTTCATTGATTTCGCGGGTGAAGTTTTGTTTAAAAATACAAATTTAAAAATAAAATTTGACCTATTTCCTTTAAAATTTGATCTTTTTTCTTCAAACTTCATGGTGGAAATGAAATTTTAAAGGAAATAGGTCAAATTTTATTTTTAAAAGTGGTATTTTTAAACAAAACTTCACCCGCGAAATCAATGAAACTGTGCCCTGATATTGCAGAATAAATGTTTATGATGAGTGGGCGTTCCCGGAGATCAGTGGCGCGAACCTTGCGCGTCGGTAAAAAATGTCGGAACTTTTTTATTCTGATAATAGTTTTATAGACAAAATCCAGGGCTACATTTTTGTAGTTGACAATTTTTTGATAGCTCCGCCTACTTTTGAGCTATGAGCTTTTAAAGTTCGGAGGCTCCGCTAAAAGTGTATCTCCGTATGTTATTGTGTTGAGCGCATTTTTCTATCTTACTTTCAAAATGAAAACTCTTAGCCTCCGACGACGGTACGTTAGGTGCTTCGTTATTACCATTTTACCTCTTCTTTAGATTTTTCTACCTATTTTTATAGTTTTATTGCATTTTTTTTGTGAATTTTCAACCGTTGCACTGCACATTGCACCCCAAACGTACCCATGGGATTACTGACGCTTAAGCTCTGTGCAAATTTTTACTGTAGCTTAAAGGCGCATACCAAAAAAGTTTTCTTACAGTATACAAAAATTAATAAATGAGCCGTTTTCTACCGAATTCAGTGAAGTTTTGGTGTTTTAATTATATAATAGGAATAAAAATTATTTTACCTCCGAAAAGCCGGTTTTTTGGGTTTCCTAGCATTTTTATCGCGTTCTGCTCACTGTAGTCTTCTGGCGCTTTTCTCGGTGCGGGTGCCTTGTGTCAAAAGCGGTTTTGACGTAAGTTAGAGTTTTTTCATCTTGATACTCTTGCTTTATTTGGATTTATAATATTTGTTACTCTATTATTCCTCAATTTTTACTTATGCTCTTATCTACTCACCCTCTCGGATCGCCATTCCCATTATTCGGTTGTCCAGGTCCATAAAAGAATCCCTCAACGCCCTGCGTATTTCCATCATTCCATCGAAACGTTCGTGTGCCCGCATTATGAGATGCTCCCAGCCATAGGCCAGCAATTGTGATACCAGTGGGAATGAGCTGTCTGACTGTCTCATTCACCATATATTGTCTTTCAGCGTCGTTTTGAATTCCAGACAGGACTCCTCCGAGTGTTTGACACTGGGATTGAGACTGGTGATATGTTAGGTGGGCTATTCCAATCTGGAAGAAGTGAGTCTGGGGTGCCAGTGACGCGTTTTTGCTAGTTTCCTAAGCCTCTCCTACCTCCTTAACTTAGGCTCTTACTAGTAACTCTTTTGACTACAAACTACAAACCTTCATACACCATATCCCCTGTGGCCGATACGATGTGTACCATCCCTCCTCACATTGTGGGCGTGGCTTAGGTGTGATGGGGGCGGAAGTTTCAGAGCTCCCGGAATCCTGCTCTTCAGAAGAAGAAGAAGAAGAAGAGGAAGAAGAAGATGAGGCAGAGGAAGATAAGGAAGAGGAAAAATTAATGAATTTTTTCTTTCCGAAGGTTCTTCTCCGAATATGGCCTTGAATCAATGTAAAGCATAGAAAAAATAGGAGAAGCGAGGAAAGTCGCATTTTTTGAGGCGGAAAATCTCAGAAAAATAAGAAAAGAGCTGGTATAACAGCGGGGGAAAGGTTTCTCAAGATTTATCGGGGTTCTCAGTTTTTATTGTCAGAAAAAAAAGCGTTAAAGTTTTTCATCTAACAGTCTTTTCAAAATTGACAATTTCTGACAGCTGGTGCACCTTTGACTCGTTTTTGAGAAGGAATTTTGAATTGAAAGCAAAAGTAAGCCTCAGAATCAGTTGTGAGCCAAGTAGTTTGAAAGGGTTTACCTGAGCCTCATTCAATGCAAAAAACACGCCTTAGGCGCCCCAGATTCTAAAAACCATTTTATTTTTCTAATTATTAATTGTTAATTATTTATTTTTTTATTTTTTCAAAGCCAGATCATTTCTAAGAAACTACAAACTTCAAACTACAAACTAACCTTCATACACCATATCCCCTGTGGCCGATACGATGTGTACCATCCCTCCTCGCAGTGTGGGCGTGGCTTAGGTGTGGTGGTACGAGGACGATGTGGATGGTGTCCACCATGATGTTCTTCTGATGATGAGGATGCTGAACTGGACTCGGATTCACATGAGGAGTGGTCTCTAATTTGGATTGCCCAAGTGGGGAGGAGAAGGGTAAAAAGGGTGACGAATAGTTTAAGGTGGCGAATCATGGCTCTGAAATTAGAAAGAAAAATTTGAGTAATTGACTACAAACTATAAAAATCGGTGAGTCTCTACAACTTTGGGATCATTTTACCAGCTTCTTGCAACCCCTTTATAGTATATTTTCTTCCGATCAACCCGTTTAAAAATCGGCTACTAAAACACCCCAGTAGCTTTTAGTACCGATGACGCCATATGACTATTCGGTTTTTGAGGAAAGTTACCGGGAGGGGAAACTTAGATTAAAATTTTGTTAGATGATATTCAAATGTTCTGATGCAAGCAAAGTTCATGTGATATGTTGAAAAATAGCTTTTTTGAGAGCACCGTCATGTTTTCAATTATTGAAGTTTAGTTATTTGTTTACATCAAAAGCAGGGATATAAGGTACACTGATCAAGATACCAACTTTGAGATCCTGTCACTGTATTATTTTTTAACCAAATTTTTTAAAATCAGGCTAGTTTTATAGATCAAATGCAGGCTACAATTTTCTAGTTGTCAACTTTTCCCTAGCTTTGCCCACTTTAGAGATACACACGTTTAAAGAGAGCTGACATAGCTTCTTTTTGCCGAAGGCGCACCAGTTGCGTTTTCCTGGGCCATTTAGCGCAGCAGGCACACCGGACTAATATTCTGACAATAGAACCAATCGAAGTTTAGAATCTAAAAAATCATATGTTTCCACGTAAACTTACCCTCATTTTATTTATTTCCTTCCGGAACACTCCACTCTTTTCTTCATTTCCCACCAAATAGAACAACTTGCTACTCGATAAAATCAAATGAGTCGTCATAATCGTGGTTCCCCATATTACCATAACCAGCCACCCGTCGTTCGACGTCATCACCAACAACAACTTCCAGAAGAGAGAGACGAACCGATAGACGTTCCGAATGCAATCGCCACAATGCCAGTGAGGATTACGGTAAGTTTTTAAGATCCTAAGAATTTGAATTCCCGCCAATTCAGGGATACCGCCCACTAGAGCCCGCGTCCGCCCTTCAATCCATCGCAGCCAGCAACTGTTTGATGGTTGTTCAGTGTTTGGAACCAATTGAGATGATGACTGGAATTGAGACTCCGAATCGGTATATTGTGCATGATATGTTTATGAGACGGGTAGGTGTCTTTGACAGAGCTAGCTTCTCTGCGTCTTCTCGTTTCCAACACTATTCTTCAGATCCTCTACGCCCACGAGGAATCCGACTACTGGGATCGCTCCTGCGACCGAAATCGTCGCAGCTTCGACCTCCACATGTTTGATAACCGTCGCCAACGGATCATGAGCTCTTCCCGTTACGGTGGTGGTAGTTGTACCTGCTCTCCGGATGTCTTGGAGACATGGCATCGTGGGAATTCTATTGGATTACTGTCACGTGACATGTTTGACTATAGAGTAAGTCAATCTGTCCTAACCTCCAAATGTCCCCTATTCCGTTCAGTTCTACCTCCGCGTCGCCGGGTGTCCCACTGAATTCTGTATCGTCGCACCGGACAGTGCTCAGAGTAATCCGGCATGTCGGACTCGTCACACACTCCCATTCCCGATATACGTCCAGGGAGGTGCTAAGGTTGGAGAGATTGTTCGTCTGGATCCGGGGTATTTGGAATGGGTTAGCGATGCGGATACATATATGATTCATTGTGAGTTATGGTCACATTGCTACTGGCTCTTGATCTAGTTATCCTTCTCATTTCAGTTCCTGTCGATATGCCTGTCATCATCAAAATGCTTCTACTCCAAGCTACGTTTCTCATCGATTTCACTTATTTTGAGGATCGTGGACAACAGGGAAACGGAGCGGTGGTTTATTATTAGAACTGTATTGACATTTGAATAAATTGATCAGTGTGACACCGTGCTACACTAACACAAATAAATACATTAATATTCGCAAAGAAATAGTCGAAAAAAACACAAACAAGTCTAGTCACAAGTCACAAGTCTGGACACATTCCGCAACCGCGTCGCTCCGAAATCTTAATAGTACTACATGTGCTGGGCTTGCAACAAAGCTAGTGTAATGGCGCTCCCCAAATCAGAATTACTCGGAGTAAAACTCGGAAACCATCAAATCTAAGCTTAAATATAACGTTTAATCATTTTTTTAATCGGTTTTGATTCGAGCGGTTCCGAGGCAGTTTGGATTCAGGGCAGCACCATTGAAAACCTGTCACAGCTGATGTCTAATTACTGCAACAAAAATGAAAATGTCAAAATAACGTTTTTATTCGTATCGAAATTTTAAAATTGCTTCTATTTCATCCACGAGAACATCATTCAAACGACAATATGCACCACGGAAGGCATATCCAGAGCTAGTAGTGGAATCAAACCTGCAACTTGATTATTTTTATTCAAGCGTGTTTGGCTAACAACTATAGACGACACTCACCCAACATCACCCAGCTGATTACTCTTATAGAGCATCAGTGCAGCCGTAGCACCATCATTTGGTTCTCCATCAAAGAATTGATATCCACCGGATCCTTCATGAGAGTCATCGTCAAATGTATATTCACCAGTCGCATTACAGTAACCATCAACCCAGAGACTGTTTTTATTAGTAGCAATCGGGGTCAGTGGAGCGAGTGCTGTTGATGCAAGATCTGCAAATAGTTGGCAGTTCTTACTACTGATATCAGATTCAATCTACTTTGAAAAAACGAGAATTCTATGGAATTACTGGGTCCGGTGATACTGTATCCTCCATTTCCCTTGCACAGTGCTTGAGCTCTAGTGTAATTTCCAGGCTCCAGATCTTCAAATATACGAATCCCGACACAGACAATTTTAGACGTTCGAATATAGATAGTTGAGTTGACTGGACACTTGGTTATGAGATTAACAAGGTTCCACGTGGCACTCTCAGAAGATATAGCTTTTTGGAAGATGTGAGTACCATTGGACCATTCTGTGGAAATGGAAGGGATGGCGGTGGAGGAGTTGTGGAGTTTATCTAAGCACAAACCAACAAGTTTTCATTACATTGACGGTCCCTGATCTACCTACCTTAAACGCCACTAAAAAACTGAATTCCTTCATGATAGTAATGTTGCCCCATTTGAAATATCCACACTGGAGGAAATTTAATTGAAATGCTAGCTGAGAATCAATCAAGCGTTCAAAAATCGGGGACGTTTTTAACACTCTTACCAAGCAATCATCATCGAAATAGCACTCCGATATACAATCCTCCCATAACATCATTTTTCTGAACGTTCCAGTGGTATTCACTGGTGTTCCGTTCATTACGATCATTTTCATCGAATGTGAAAGTGATAGATTTGATATAAAAACGAGAGAAAATAGTAGAAGCATGTCGAATGAGAAGGGAAAAGAATGTATAGCTTTGTGCACCCGAACTGCTATTCCGCTAGACAGTAATAAAATGTACGTTGTTGTGCTTGATGTTTTGGGAGTCTTCCATTAAAAGCGAAAGTAGAAAAGGTTTTTATGACTCAGACCAAGTGAAAGGACACCGTTAAAAGAAAACAACAACTTTGTGAGGAAAAACTGGGAAAGACAAAATTTATGTATGCTTTTGTGGTTATAGGCTCTAGTGATAGACATGTACATTAAAAAGACCATTCACCCGATTTTTATTGGTAGGGCATATAGATTTGAGGTTTTGTCTGAAACTAACAGAATCTTAAGCAATTTAGCTGGTATGAGCTTGCCTTGATGTTGTGATAGGTTTTAATAATAACAAGGATGTTTTATTTATCGAATTTAATAATTAAACCAAAACATCCTTCAAACGACAATATGCACCACGGAAGGCATATCCAGAACTAGTAGTGGAACCATACCTGCAACTTTAGTATTTTTGTTCACTGTAAAACGTGTTTGGCAAACAATTATTGAAGCCACTCACCCAACATCACCCAGCCGATATTGTTGATAGAGCATTAGTGCAGCCGTGGCACCATTATTTGGCTCTCCAGTAAAGAATTGATATCCGCCCGACCCTTCATGAGAGTCATCGTCAAAGGTATATTCACCAGTGGCATTACAGTAACCATCAACCCAGACACTGTTCTTATTATTAGAAATCGGAGTCAGTGGAGCGAGGGCTGTTCTCGAAAGATCTGTAAAAAGTTGGCGGTTACACTGACTCGATGTCATATTCGACCTACTTTGGAAAAACGCGAACTCTGTCGAATTACTGGGTCCTGTGATACTGTATCCTCCGTTTCCATTGCACAACGCTTGAGCTCTAGTGTAATTTCCAGCCGTTAAATCACTAAATATTCGAATTCCAACACAGACAATTGTATTCTTCCGTGTGACCATAGTTGAGTTAGCTGGACATTTACTCATGGTGTAGACAAAATTCCATGCATTACTATTAGAGGTGATCACTTTCCGGAAGATATATGTTCCATTGGTCCACTCGGTGGAAATAGGAACAATGGCCGTGGAGGAGTTGATCGGGCTATCGGTGGAGTTTAGCTGGAATCAGGAATTTTCAGGAAGATGGGTTATGGGGAGCCTAGCAGACAGGTATCACCGAAATTTGCGATCTAGTTGCAATGAAGAAGGTGTGATGAATAAGATATTTATAGTGAAACCTAGGAGGAATGACACTGTTGTTATCCCACTGAGATAATAACACCGGATTCAATCATAAGGGATCAGCTCAGCCAATCCTTAACTGTATGTTTGACCAATTTAACAAGTTTCAAAAGAATCTGACTGGGATATCAGCTGTTGTACTCAGTACGCTGCACAGAAATATGTAGGACTCGTGGAAAAAACAATAAAAATTTATTTTCTATATTATGAATTAGTTATGTAATAACTAATTGAAAACGAGTTCAAATGAATACAAAAAATCGAGTAAAAATGGAAACATAGGATCTCTCAAATCCCGCTTCCCGATCCAGTTTTAGTCTTCTTATGTTTCTTGAAGAATCCACTCTTGGTTTTTCCAGTTTTTGTATGTCCCGTTGTTGTCCCTTTACCAGTCTTCGTAGTTTCTTTAGTTCTCTTTGTTTTTCCAGTTTTTCCAGTTTTTGTAGTTTTTGTAGTTCCGGTTGTTGTCCCTTTTCCTGTTTTCTTCTTTCCACCATTAGCACCTGTTTCTCCACCATCAGCGATTGTCAATTCGTTTCGACGAGCTCTTCTTCTCTTCAACCAACATCGCATCCAACATATACCGATTACGAGAAGCAAGACGATGAATCCGATAGACATACCAATCAGCATTCCAGTGTTACTTTTTTGAGTTGTAGGCACCGATGTAGTGGTGGTTGTTGTGGTTGTTGTAGTTGTAGTTGTCGATTCAGTTGTAGTGGTGGGTTTCAATGAGGGTACTAATTCGTAACAATATGCTTCTGCAACAATTCAATTTATCAAAATCTAAGCATTTGACTCATACCGTCTGACGGTTTCATCATCTCTTTACAGTAGCGTCGAGCTCCTCTCAAAATATACTTTTTACATTTTTCACCGGCGAAATCTTTATAACAAATGGATACCATTTCTCGGACGATTACTTCGCAGTTTACGTCATGTTCTGTGATAAACCTGATTGCAAAAAAAGAAAATATAACAAGAAACACTCACTAGTACATTCGCCGTATGTTTGTACTCGATGTACTTTGTACATCTCCCACTTTCTTTTCCCCGCTCCCATCCAATATGATTCATAGGCTTTTAGTCTTGAATCATTCTTTCTATCTGTTTTAATTGAATTCTTTCACCCACACATTTTCTGTCTGGCTCCGCCTCTGCCCAGTATAAAAGCAGAGGCGAGAGCTTATCTTTTATCTTTTAATAAAGGTTTAATTACCCAAGTTTGAGGTATCGAGTCATACTAGGTTTCACTACAAAGTGTCCCTCCAGTCAGTGCGAGCCAGAACCCCCATTCGTCACAATGTTGCATCCTGACTGGAAAGACTTTATTTGTACAATACCTTCGGATAGGTGAATACTTACAAGCTTTTATATAAGTCTTTCGACATGACGTTTAAAGTTCGCAATAACTTAATCAATAGTGCTTTATGAACGGACAACAGAATGTCAGTGCATGCTCTGGTACCCTGATATTGATAGAATCAGGCTGCCGGGGTTTCGATGCTAATGTCAAGAGGGCTCTGGTTACTAGTGTAACGGAAATCCACGGCTACTTGAACATGAAAAAAGAAGGATTTTTATCAGCATGTCTTCCGTTACCCCCGACATGGTCCGCCCTGACCATTTTTGTTCTTTGGCCAAAAAAAAACATTACTAAAACTCTTGATTTTAAATTGAATAGACTCGTTTTGTCCGCCCTGATTTGTCCTGTCCTCTCCACTGACACCAGTACCCTATTAGCCTCCGATCAGTTCGTTCAATCATCAAAAAGGAAATTTCTAAAGTCATTTCAATTCTCAGAGATGTCTTCTCAAATGATTGGCTCTGATTTAAGTCTAGAGATGTTCAATATCAAGTGAGTTCTGTGTCAATTTTGAAACACATCAAATATTTTTAGAGTCGATAATTATGTTAAAGCATGCACAAGTAAGTTACTAGTTGTTTAACCGTTATTCCTATATAAATATTTCTTAGGCAACCCAGGGATTTGTGATTCAAACGCAATGAAACAAATAAAAATATTGTGCTTGGCTGATTACGAGAGTAGGTCAAATTTTTTAAAAATTGAGAAAATTGAAATTACAGTAGCCACATGTGATGCTATGGTTAATGGTGTCTTTAAGAAATTCTGTGCCAGTCGTCCTGTTGATAAGAAAGATGGTGAGTGGACAATCCAGAGTAAATAGGGGCGTAATACACTACAGTAAAATCCCAAAACACAAAAAACTCGGCTTTTCCACGAGGAGTACACATCGCCTGTCATTGGAGCAACTTAACTATCCCTTCTTGTCTCCAACTATGCTTAACCAAATTTGACCTACTTATTCCAGCTGCCTATTGCAAAAAACTATTCCCTGACTCGACCACTTCTCCGCCTCCTATCAGCACCACACCTCCATCCTCTATCGTATCCAATCTCACCATTGCCACAGCAATCTCTCCTGAATCCTCTAACAATCTAGGTCTACTCATTGGATGTCTGGTTGGAGCTTTCTTTTTGGTCATCATTGTTATCGTTCTGTTTTGTTGGTGGAGGCGAAGAAAATTGATGGATAAAGAGTTGTCATCGATTGGCGGGAAGAGTGAATCAAAATCGAAAAAGCCAGTGATTGCTGAGAATAAGAGAAAGTCTATATGGATTATGGTGGATGATGGGGATGAGATAAAGAAGTAGTTAGAAAATACATGTTAGAACTATTATACTTTATAGTGTTTTTATTGGATAAAATATAATATTTGATAATGCAGTAAATAATCTGCTTGTTTTGGGTTTTTCCAATAAAATTCTAGTCAGGAATCCTATTGATACAGTTTTGGTATCTTAGTGCCCAAGCGGTGTAACATGTCCTGTCATTGCAACTCTCAATCCAAGGAACTATCCTTTTCTCATAGCTTAAAGAAAAAAAACTCGTGGCAGCCTCCTAGTGCCCGTCGTCACTGAACTTCACTCGACCGTAACCCTGCACCAATTTCCTTTCCCTGTTGTCAGTGGAAAAATTTTATTAGTATTCTACCAAACTCGACTTTGTTCAACATGACAGACGCTAAGAAAATTCGTCTAATGTATGTTCCCAGCTTACAGGTCCTGAATAGTTTGTTCTTTTTTACAGGAGTGATCTCATTATAGATGCATGTGACAGTGAGTTAGAATTTAATTAATACAATAATAAACACACAGTTGAGTTTCAGGAAACGCCAAAAAAGTATCAAATGGAACTACACTACCACCGTATCTTTCTTTACTGGGATGTCATGATAAAATGAAGTCAGTGATGAAAATTTGTTACAAAGTGGAATCTAGTCGTGAGTAGCATTGAAAAAATTTAAACACCTTGCTAACATTAACTGCAAATGTGTTATAAAATTAACATTCACTTCCAGCGAAGGACTGCGACAAATGGTTCAAGGCAGCACTCCAAAACTACTGCAAGAAAGACAAGTCTGTGGAACCATGTGATTTGCTCAACCCAACAACTCCGGGTGCTGAGATCCCCAGAATTGGAACTGCACCCCCTAAAACTGACTTTTCAACTCTCCTTCCAACTACAATCACTTCAACTCTAGAGCCAACCACTGCCTCTGCCGATCCTTCTATCCTTCTTTTTGGAATGATTGCAGGAATCGGTGTATTGTTTATCGCGTGTCTTGTGGTTACTTTGATGTGTATGAGTGAGAAGAAAAAGCCGCAATGTGGGGGACGTCCTCCAAAAAGACCAATGAAGTCAAAAACGGATTCGGGAAAAAGTGTGTCGGAAAGTGCTTCCGGCAAATCTATTCCAGTGTGAACTAAACCATAGAACTCGTTGTGTAGTGGACTTACCTTTTCCTTAATAATTGGATAATAAATTTGTCTCCTTGTTAGTCATTGTTTTCTTATTTGTCCTGCTGAAAACTCAATCTGTCGCTTTACTCATTATGCCATTATCCTTATTATTCAAATTTTTTTCAGCACGTATACTAGCACGGCACGGTTCTTACAACCGCGTTCTACCGAAACCAAAGAAAATTGTGCGCGAAATTGAGAGACTGAGAGAAAACGAGACATTTCTCAAGGAGATTTCGGTGGGGCGCAGTTGTAAGAACTGTGCTGAGCTAATACGCTAACTTTATCTGTGACAAGAATTGACGAGTTGCATCCCGCTGGTTCTTTCACGTAAACCTCTACAACGTCTCAATTTTAATGACACCGACATTTAAACCTTATAAATCGGCACCCTAGTCTTATGATCCAGTGACCGATACATTAAACTTCTAGGATGTTCCATATTCCAAACATCATAACAACAAATACTTGAAACAACAACTACGCTGTTTCACACTAGAAGAGTGAGCAAATGGGCAACGTCTTAGAACCCGCGATGCGTGGGAGCGTATTTAATGAGGAAATGGACAACGAAATACAGCGATTGTTGGTCGAAAAGCGACAATTTGTAAGAGCTGATTTGTAAGTTTTCAACATGAAGTTACTCGGAATTTTCAAATTTTCAGAAAACCATATATTTTTAGCTACTGTGGTAATATATATAGTATGAGTAAGTAATTTTTAACACTATTTTTTGCTTAAATTCCAGAAAAGTTGTAATTTGAAAGAAGCGGTTGTAAAGTGTTACTTATGAGTTTTATATTCTTATAAGCAGCTGTAACACTGCCTGTGTAATAATAATTTTTTGCAGAGGATAATGTGGAAAGTCTGCCTGCTGAGCCACGTCTGTTTAAAGATCAAGTTCATTTTTGTGTCACCCTTGTTGATTGGATAAGAGAGAGATGTTTGAAAGATCATCCAGGTAAAATTATTTCAATTATGATTTAAGCTCTACAACTGGTTTTCAACTTTTACGCCAACGTTTTTGACTTTCAATTAGCGTCGATTTATAAGGTTTCACATCTGTTTTACATCCTGCTTGCGATCTGAAAAATGAACGTGCAGAAAATTATAGAATTTCAGAAATTGCAAACAAGTGTTTTTCAGCAGGTACATGTGATTGGTGGATTCATTTGTTTCTAGCCGACTACTGTGACAATGCCGCTGAAGGCGCAAAAATCATTTACTGCGAGGATTTTAAAACAACCGTGCCTCCGAGAATCACGAAACCCTCAACTCTCCCTTCTACAACTACCACAACCACCACTACAACAACCACCAGCAAACCATCCACTGAGGACATGATTACTAATGTCATCATGTTTGGAACAATTGGCGGATCGATTTTCTTGCTTCTCGTCATTCTAGTTCTCTATTTGCTCAATCGTAGTAGACAGTTGAGAAGAGAACGTGAGGAGAGAGAAGCAGCGATGTGGGGATTCAATGGAATGCTGTATACGAAAGAGGACAGTGAGAGTAAGGGATCAGGATGGGGTACTGGATGGACTAGTACTGTGAAGGAGACTACTGGGACTACTAAGACTAAGAAAGACAAGAAGAAGAAAACAAAGAAAACTGATGCTTCAACAAAAACTGACACTAGTGGAACTTGGCTTTGAATCGGAACTCGTTTTTAAATATTCCTTTACTCGTTAATATGTGTCGATCTGCAAAGTGATAAGATAATAAATAATATGTATTTGTTCCATAAAATATGCGCTCTGATGTCATTCTACCTACAACATTTTTTGAGAAGTTGTGAACTTTTACAAAAGATAACTCGATGATAAAAGTCGAGTATTTCCCAGGACTTATACCTAAATCTTATTCAAATTTCGGCTCTATGTGATTATAGCGAGCCGAAGTCAAGAACGCGGGCCGAAAGTGAAACTAGCAGGCGGGACGAAAGTAGTAAAGGAAAATATAAAACAGCTTGGCAATCGGGAAAAATCGAATTTATTAAACAATAAATTTCAAAAAAAAATTTGCCTTAGCGGTTTTGAATTTCTTTGGAGGTGGAGTCTTCTTTGGAGGTGGAGTCTTCAGTGAAGGCAGTGGTTTTCTGAACTCTAGTTGTTTTTGATCTCGGTGTAGTAGAACCTGGAGCTCGTGGTGGAATGATTTTCTTGGTTGACCTCCCTCTTCTGGAATTTACCTTCTTATTGTTAGTCGTCGTTGAGCTCACAGAGAATCGTGGATACGTAAAATTGTATATTTAAAAAATTAAGTATATAAAACGGTTAAACCATGAATACAATACAATAACTTCCAATTATATTCTTAGAAGCCAATGAGCGCTTCAATTTAGGGCCCACTGTTTTGATTTGGCCCCATCATTTTGAAGGTTTCGGCTCACTATAATCCCGTAGAGCCCAAACTTCTAACTTTCACTGAACTTCAAGATATCAAAATAGTTTTTTGTTTAAAACGGAACAAGTTTATTATAAAAATCAATCAAGTCTTAGAACTAGCAGTCCCACTAGTTTCACCAGTACCAGTTGTCTTCGATTTCGTTGTCTTCGCCTTCTTCTCCTTCTTTTCCTTTTTTTTCTTCTTCCCTTCTCCATCCGCTCCAAAACTACCGTAACCCCATGATCCACTCTCCACATCACTCTTCTTCGATCCATCTGTTGAAGTACTCGACCATCCAGGAATATTCCACTGCTCCTCTTCTTTCCGTTTCTTCTCACTTTTACGATTACACAAATAACAGATGAGAACAGAGACAAGTAGGATGACAATGACTGCTCCGATTGTTCCATAACTGATAACATACTGGGTTTTCATGAGAGGATTTGCGGTGGTGGTCGTAGTTGTAGTGGTTGTGGTTGTGGTAGTTGTGTCGAGAATAGTAGAGGTTATCAGAGTGTTGCAGAAGGTCTCTGAAAACAAACAACATAATGGACCTATTCACAAGGTATCAAAATAATGAAAACAACTATTTTTCCTACTAGTAAAAATAGTTTTTTTAGCTTTATACACGGTTCTAATCACTCACCATTCTTGATATTTGGCCGAGTGCAATACATTACAAGTGCGTCATATCTCATTTGCTGACATTTCACGGTTCCTGTGAAATTCAGAAGTTTGGATCAATTAGTATTACGACTGCAAACTTACCATTCGAAAGTTTTGATATACAATCGTTATAAACATTTTCTGCCTCTTTTTGGCAGCTGTTTTTGTTGTCTATAAAAAACAGAATAGAATGAAATCTGAATTTGAATAAACTCACAGAAACAAAGCTCCAAAATTTTGGTTAGGCTGTAATTATTTGATATTTTCTGTAAATGTTCTAGTTTAGCAGTTACTTACAAATCAGAAATTGTCTTCAACTCTTTCATCGTGGTTTCTTGATTGGATTAATTGTTTCAAATCTAGAATCTTCTTTTTGTTTGACATTTTGTGTTTTCAGTGTCACCAGGGTAATGGTTATTGGGCGGCCGGGGTGCTGAAAAGTGTCCCGGTCAGAAACATAAGAAAGAGTTCATATAAAATTCATATAATTGGATTCTGAAAGTTTGAATCAGTAATTCGCGAAAATGACGCACCAACGGAACCGTCGAGACTACTTCAATAATATGCATAGGAAGATATTCGAGAAATGCAAGAGTAACTATTGAAACCTAGTTATTTTCAATTGAATACTGAATTCCAGAAAAGAAGGAATACAAGTACAAGTCATGTGAAGAAGCTGCGGACTTTCATTATCGGAGATGTATTACTGATTACTTATACGGTAACTAGAGATAAGAGAAATTTGATCTACTAATATTTTTTAGTGGATGAATGTCGGGACAGTGTGTACAACACAGTGCTTTCCTATTGTACGGGTGAAGGGAAGGGTAGTAAGTTTTTGTGTATGATTTCCCACAGATGGTTGAGACACATATTTTGCAGCCAAATTCTGTAACAACCTTACGACACCCACAATTCCTCCATCTACTACCACTCTTACAACCACTAAACCGTCTACTACTACTAAAGAGAAGCCTCTCATCAAAACTTCTCATATGATAACCGTTGGTGCAATTTGTGGAATTCTACTTCTCTTCATTATTGGCATCATCATTTTCTGTTGTATCCGTAGAAGACGTCAGAGGAAGAAGGAGGAGGCGGAAGGTTGGGGAATTCCCGGATGGTCGAGCTCCTCGACGACATCAGGAAGTTCTACGAAGAGTGATGCTAAAAGTGATGCTGAAAGTGGAGCGTGGGATTTTGGGACATCAATGGGTACTGCAAAGGAGAAGACTAATATGATGACGGCGATGGCTGGAGGAGCGACTGGAACTTCGAAGAAGAATAAGAAAGAGAAGAAAGAGAAAAAAGATAAGAAGAAGAAGTCGGCATCAAAGCCCGTTGAGATTCCTGTCACACCTCCGACTCCTGCGACTACTCCAACTGCTGGGACCCCATCAACACCTGCACCTGCTCCGAAATCCGGATTCGCTGGTCTCCCTGCGGTTCTCGGTGGTGCTAAGAAATCACAGATAGCTCAAAAGGCTCCGAAGTCCGCAAGTAACGAGAAGCATGTACCTACTGGAAGTACTGCAACTATTCGGCCATTGATTTGGAATAAGCAAGCGGCTGAGAATGTTTATTATTGATTTATCGGCTTTTACTTGGTTCATAAATGAAAATTGATTATTTTTCTTAAAGAAGAAATATTTTCCTCGTTGCTTCAATAATATCTCGTAGTCAGTAAATTGCAAAGTTGAGAAGTTCAGTAGATCAGCCGTTAAACAAACTTGTTCCGTGATTAAAATTAAACTAAGCCCCATCTCTCTTAGTCTTTCAATCTCCAAGGCGAAGGTTCTCATACAATATTTATTTCAAATGTTAACTAGTAAAACTTTTCAGTCAGTAACAAAAAATCAATAATAAGCAGTGCCGCCAGTAGTTCCAGTTGTCGTTTTGTTTTTCTTATTCTTCTTTGTCTTTCCTCCAGTCGTCTTCGTTTTTGTAGTTATTCCTCCAGTCGTTGTCTCTTTTGTCGTAGTTTTTCCAGTAGCAGTTTTCCCAGTAGATGTCCCTCCAATGGTTCCTCCTTCTCGATTTTTTGCTCTTCTTCTGCGATTCCAAAAGTAGATCGCCAATCCAAAGATAAGGAAGATAATGCCTCCACCAATCGCCGAAAGAATGATAACCAACGAATAACTCTTTGTAGTTGTTGGAACAGAGGTAGCAATTGTAGTGACAGTTGTTGTAAATAATTTGTAATCACAAGGGCCCCAATTAATTTTCTGATCACCAAACCTTCCAACCCAAAGATCACAATGTTGAGTCATAAGCGGGAGCATGAGATCTATGCAATATTTTTCTAAAGAAAACAACAACAGTCTTTTTGATTCAATTAAATCGATCACCTCCTTTATCAACTTTACATTCTTCCAAAAGTTTTGAAACATTGTCTTTGCAATCCGCTCCGTGTTTAGAAGGGTCATTGTCTGAATTAAAAATATGAAAAGTTTCAATTGAAAGCCACTCACATTCGCACGCCTCTTCTATAGCTATATACATTTCCATTTTTTGATTGAATTTTAGTAGTCGAAACTGAACGTATGAAAAAAGTTTGTAGCTTCCAAATGAAAACAATAACGTTCAGTAGAAAAGGGTAACGGTCATTTGCAGTTTATTAGAGCAGGGCGCTGTCTGTAAATTTTGAGTTTTCTGAAACAAGCTTCTCTTTTTTCAAACTACTTTGTTTTAATTTGTTTTATCTCACCTCTAAACCTTTTCCAGGTTGTTAGCATTCTGTGGTTCACTTTTTAGACGGCTCATCAAATCACGGATTTTCGGAATGATCTCATCGAACTACTACCAATTTGTTGATAAAACATAAAAAATACGTTAGTGTTTGAAAAGATCCCAAAATGTTTTATTTTTTCATGTTCTAGAGAGGCTGGACTGGCATAGGCTTACCCATCGCCATACGAATTCGATCTTCGTCACTCGGAATTTCCTGTTCAACAGAAATGGAGTGAAGCATTTTCTCAATCACCAACACTTCAGATACTTTATTACCCAGTCAACCACAAAAAATCCAATTAATAAATTACACGGCCTTCTTTCCACAAGCAAACAATTTTCTATTCGGGTTAATCCTTCCCTCCTGACAGTACTGATCATCAAGAGCTCCATGTGGAATTCCAGGCCATCTTGGGTGAGTAGTTCCACTTGCGAACACAAACTGATGGGCGCATGCTTGGACTCTAGAAATTACAAATTGAATATCTGCTATGCCTTGCCCATCACCTACCCCAAAGTATAACTCGACACCCCATCCGGTTGTCCAGGTGACCATCCGAAACCAGCATTGCCTGTTGTATGGTTATCAGTCCAGAAGAATGTCTCCCTTGGCTGACAGATTCCTGCACGTGGACACGATCCCTTTCTTCTGGCACCCAACCAAATCGCTGCGTCCCCAAAGTTGTGTTTCAGCGCCATTTGTTGGCCAGCAGCTGGAAAATGTTTTTGAAAGAGAGACTACAAACTACAACTTACAAGCTAATCTTTTTCTTTCCTGATCATTCTGCAATCCGGTCAACGTTGCTCCAACACCTCGGCACCTGGTCTCTGCGACAGGTTGGGTGACTAGACCGATGTAGAGCTGAAATTCTTGTAGTTTGTAGTCTATTACACTTCTTAACTTACCCCAACACACCAATTGCCCTGAGGCCTCTTAAAAAGCATCCAACCATTGGGACACCGGCTGCCACGTGCTGGTCGCGGAGGAGGACGTGGACGCCCTGGAGGACCCCCACCACCGTAATAGTCCTCATCTGCTATGGTAGCGCTGATAAGAGAGAGGAAGAGCAGAATAGGAAGAATCATTGTTTTGTGGAAGAAAACCGGAAGCAGAGTGGGGGTTTTATAGTGTTGAAAACGTGTGGAAGGTTTTATAGGTCATATTTATTGCAAAAGAGAGAAGATGCAAGTTTCTTTTAAAAATCATGTTTTAGAACATACATAGTTTGGTCGGGAATGGTACTATTACTAAATCAATCAGACAGCTTATCAGAAAATGTGAACTACAATAATGAAGATATACGCAGACTATAAAAACTGTGATATTTTTTCCTTTTCAGGTAAAACTACAGAACTGGGATCACGTGTCGGACTATTTAAGAGACAATGTCTCGCTCAAGCCACCAGGCCATGTTACACATAAACCAAAGTGATCCGTTTCGGCTGATTTTTTGATATGTTACTACCCTAGGAATTCTAAGAATTTTGTATCATACCAGATTAGGCTCCGCCCCCTTCGACCTACCGAAACGATCGATTGAAGTTGAAAAATGAAAATTTTTCTTTCAAAAGATAGCATCAAAATCTCTTTAGAAATGAATTGCCAGCCTTATTTTGTGCATTTTACAAGATAACAACTTTTTTCTACCTCTCCTGCATCATATAGAAAAAATCACTTTTTTGAAAAAATTGTCGATTTTTTCATGTTTTTTGGATTTTTCGGTTAGTCGAAGTACTGTGGTCCGAAGCAAATTTATGATTTTAAGATACATATTTGTGTTGGCTATTTGAAAATATAAACAGCTTCCCCAGATTTCAGTGGCTAGCCGAGTTATGATCAGAAAAGTGACTAAATTTGATGCATTTCAACGTACCCCCCTCCATGGTATAAAATGGCTGGGCGACGAAAATCAAAAATATTCCTGATTTAAGTTATACAGAGCTAGAGTAGTATTCACACAAACTTGCAGACAATTCGGCCCATGTTTCAGTGAGTTACAGACACCTCCTCCATTTTTTCGAGCCAAAAAGTTTGAGCTCTCGTAACTTTAAAGGCTATGGCTCAAAATCTTAGAAACTTTGGGAAAACAATGGAATACACTTTAAAAACAGAAATAGATAGCTAAAAATTGATTATAAAGAAGAATGCTGGCATTTCATGCCCCAGAATATCTGACTATCGTAGACTCATGAAGCTATCAGATATGAAATGAAACGAAAGTTTAACAAAACGACAGAAACTGACATTCATTTACTTATTTCTGTTTTTAAAGTGTATTCCATTGTTTTCCCAAAGTTTCTAAGATTTTGAGCCTTAGTAAGGAAAGTTACGAGAGCTCAAACTTTTTGGCTCGAAAAAATGGAGGAGGTGTCTGTAACTCACTGAAACATGGGCCGAATTGTCTGCAAGTTTGTGTGAATACTACTCTAGCTCTGTATAACTTAAATCAGGAATATTTTTGATTTTCGTCGCCCAGCCATTTTATACCATGGAGGGGGGTACGTTGAAATGCATCAAATTTAGTCACTTTTCTGATCATAACTCGGCTAGCCACTGAAATCTGGGGAAGCTGTTTATATTTTCAAATAGCTTTTGCTTCGGACCACAGTACTTCGACTAACCGAAAAATCCAAAAAACATGAAAAAATCGACAATTTTTTCAAAAAAGTGATTTTTTCTATATGATGCAGGAGAGGTAGAAAAAAGTTGTTATCTTGTAAAATGCACAAAATAAGGCTGGCAATTCATTTCTAAAGAGATTTTGATGCTATCTTTTGAAAGAAAAATTTTCATTTTTCAACTTCAATCGATCGTTTCGGTAGGTCGAAGGGGGCGGAGCCTAATCTGGTATGATACAAAATTCTTAGAATTCCTAGGGTAGTAACATATCAAAAAATCAGCCGAAACGGATCACTTTGGTTTATGTGTAACATGGCCTGTAGGCCTGTGCTCGAGCCAGTCAGAGATTGTCTCTTAAATCCATGCAGTTTAGTTTTTTGAGTAATTTACGAGATTTTCTTTAAGCGAAAATAAAACAGGAATAGATTTTTCTTCAATCTTTTAAAGTGAAAATCCATTTTTGAAAAGATCGAGGGTGTATCTGTTCTTTGCAAGAAACAGGAGTGGCACCGGTAATCTATTCTTTCAAATCTCGGCACAGCTTTTCTTCCATCAATTTTTTCTCATTCCATGAATTACTATAAATTCTTCAAGATAGCTCGTCAGCATCCATTCTTCATTTTCTCATTTTTTGATATGGCTACAATTATGAAACGTTTTGGAAAAGTATTCGCATTCATCATATCTATCATTCTAGTGAGACAGATCTTTATTCCGACGGAGCTAAGAACTACCATAGATTTCAGTAAAAACCTCTCGAATTGAGAAGATGAAGGTATTAGAAACAATTTCCAGATCCAGAAATTGCTACACACCAAAAGCTTAAAATTTATGAAAGAATGATAGCTTCTTTACGCCTTGAAAATGAAAAACAACCGGCAACAAGCCTGGGATACGTTAAACGTCTCGAAACACAACATATCGATTGTGGGAGAGCTTTGAAGGGAGAATCGGTAAGCGAATATTTTCTTTTTTTCATGAAAAGCCCTACAAATCTTGTTAGTTTTTTTGTAACAGTGGCATATTTCAAAAATATTCTAGGCCTACCTTTCCACAATCACCGGCGACCACAGAATTCCACTAATCCCTAATCCGTCTCTCAAAATGTCGTGCTCCGAAATAACCAAAAGAATTCTCCCAAGATATTCCATGAAGCCATTGAGAATCGGAGGAATTGCGTTTGCTCGGAATGTTTTCGCTGACTACGAGTATATTGAAAAACAGATTCAGATGACGTGGCACCCACAAAATCGCTATTGTTTCGTGGTGGCTGAGAACGCAGACTCTGGATTCTTTTGGAAAGTTGAACAATTGGTGAAGTGTTTTGGCAATCAAATGATTATGCTTCATGGTAAGACATATTCGGATTTAAAATAAATTGATCTCTTCCAGAACCCCTCGCCATGGATAGTGCCGGTCACAACCAAAACCTCGCTCACACCAAATGCATGGAAGCTTTGCTGCAGTTCCCCGGTTGGGGATACTTGATAACTCTTCAAAATCACGACTTACTCACCAAGAGTGTCTATGAATTGGATCGAGTTTTCGAACTGTTGGGCGGGGCCAACGACATGCAAGCGGGACCCGAAAACCTTTCATTCAGAGTGAAGGAATTGAAATGGGATCCGTTGACATTGAAGTTGTTTCGAGACGGTGAATTGTATCATATACGGTTAATCATTGCAAAATTTCAAGTTTTCAGAGTCTTCAGTCCCAGGCGAGGTCCTCCACAGCAGCCTCACTATCTCTTCCGGTGGCATTGAGGCGTCATTGACCCGCGCAGCAGTCCGTTGGCTCATTGAGACTGTCGACTTGTCAGTGTTTATCAACCAACGAAACAAGTCGGTCGGTTTTGACTCTCACCTAATTATTTCTTAACTTGGAGATTTTCAGAATTACGGAGGTGATGAACAGTTTATTGCTACATTTCAAGTAAATGGACAACTAGGAATGCCCGGCCATTTTACGACAGAATGCATGGAACGAGGAATCAAAGTTGAACAAGTGACACGGTTCGTTGTTAGTTTTCATAGAACATATATGATATATAGATAATGATCTTTCAACCAAAATATCTTAATATTTTTTATTCTCAGTCAAGCTAAATGGGGGTTCTCTAACCAATTAAAGTGCAGGTCAATGACATCACGTCATGATGCCTGTCTCTACGGGGTAGAGGACCTCCAACCTATCGGAGAATTGCCTTTCTTGGTATGGAACAAGGTATGAAGTTGGTTAAATTCTAGTAGGGTTGTCCGATTTTCAGGCTTACCCAAAATTTGATTGGGCAATCATAGACTGTACTGCAGAATTATTGTTTAACAGAACATTTTTGGGTCAAGAGGACTTGTTGGATGAAGAATATTACAGCAATTTAATAATGGTGAGATTTTGTAAATTTAAAAATGTTTACCAAATTAATTAAAATCCCTAACTTTAACAGGTAGATTACAACAAGCACCATAGAGAGCCTGGCTTCAGTCTGAATTGCTCTTGGAGTAAGAAAGCAAGATCCTATGAGGACTATCTTTAAGTTTAAGTTGCTTTTCAACTTGTTTTTTGATCTCAAAGGAATAACCAGTTTTAACTCACAATCGTGATCGTGTATTATATCCGTTCAAATTTTGTCGACTCACACCAAACAATTTGAAAAAATTGTTCCCTTTTCGATTTTCCTACTCCAACGGAATTTCTTAATTTTCGGGGAAACCAGATTGTCCCCTTTTGAAAATCCTATCTGTCAAGTTCATCTTAGTTTGCCTAGGAAAATTTTGAATTGTACGATCTATACGAAGATAATGTTCAAATAGAAAAACACTGTAATATTTTTTAAACTCAAAAATTTTGTACCTGCATGATAAATAACTTTCTAGTTCTCAAAGTAATTTTCCTTTCAAACCCCTCTTATCATAACGCAATCTCTAGCACTTCCAAAATGAGCGAAAATCAAATATTAGCTTTTTTGCAATAAAATGTTCCGATGTGTTGAGAGTAATATCTATAACAACCCGTTCATATATAACGTTGTCTTTTACGATTTTTTGTAAACGATGAAGACCTTTATTGGGATGACCGTGAAATTATCTAACCATTTCATGTATTGATATAGTCTGAAATTCGGTGGAAAGAATATATGCGTGCGGGAAGAAGCCGTCGTGATAAAAAAATTAGTTTTAATCAGATTTTTTAATTGATAAAGAATGAAGAAGACGCCTGAATTATCTTCACCGAAAAATCCCGGATAGAAGTTACTACCACGTTGTCTGAGGTAAGAAGGTTATTTTTAAAGATATTCAATAGAGCTACGTTTGCTGCTTCAAGTGTTATTCGAGCCGCGTACCTCATCTTTGATGAAGTCGCCTAGATTTTGTTATCGTCGTCGTGTCACAACCAGTGTAAACAAAATGTCGCTTTCTGCGTTCCGTATCCCAAAGTTTATCACCAGAAACTATAATGCTTGGGAACCAGAAAGATACAAAACTAGTCCTTCCCAACTAAAGTTCTGTCAAACCATGAACTTACTTCCTCTATTCTCTATCCTTCTAGCTTTCTTGATTACTTCAACAGAAGCACATCGAGGACGATCTAGAAAGGATGGAAGACACGATCACTTCTTATCCATTGAGCCTCCTTCCTCTTCATCATCTTCGTCTTCTCATGATTCCTCTTCTGACGAAATTGAATCCACAAGAGGTTCTGGAAAACGAGGACATCAGAAGCCAAGACCTCCACGGGAGCCCGCTGAGGAGAAGTGCCAGATGGATTGGTTAACATTTGAAAGACCACAAGGGAAATGGTGTGTTAAGGTAGGGAGGAAAAACTAAACACTTATTGTGAGATGGTTTTTGAATGAAAGTTGTAGAGTGCACCTTTCTCATGCGCCCGCCAAACTCTGTATGATTAGTCATCCGTTAGGCTCTAACCATTGAAGATCACAATTTCGCTCTTGAAACCAAATCACCGCGGCAAATTTATTGCAAAAGTTGCGTAAACCCCTCGTTTCTGCAATCGCATCAAAAATCGCTTTCCCTATAAAAGCACGACTCAAACTTCTTTTTCTTCAACAATGAATCCTAGCCTTCTTATTTTTCTCTTTCTTATTGGGGTTACCGTATCCATTATTGTTGGTGGAGGAGGTGGTGGTGGTTACAACGATCACAGTGATCACTACAGTCATAGTGATAGTAGAGATAGTAGTGACAGTCATGAGCATCGGCCACACCCACATAGACCACACCCCCATAGACCAAACCCACCTAGAGAGTTAACCAAATGTCCGGATTCCTGGATTCTATTCAAAAGGCCACAAGGAAATTGGTGTGTTGGGGTGAGGCTTAAAGGAGGACTGAAGTCATATTTTTTATTGCAGATTCTGATTCGGAAGAAGAAAAACTTTGAAAATTCTGTGCAACTTTAATCAGCATATTCTGAAAATCTTTCTAATTGCTATCATTCCCGTTTTCCCGGCTCAAAATGAGTTTTCGTGGAAGAGTTTTCCCACGCGAGTTTTTTCCACCGTGTAGTCCTCTCGGACAAAATTATTTCTCAATTCCGCGTTTCCTCGCATTTTCAACAAACTTTCGTGTTTTTCAGTTTATATTGCGTAAAAAACAATTAAAACTACAAAAATTTGTTGGAAAAAGCGAGGAAACAAGGAATTGAAAAATAATTTTGTCATAGAGGACTACACGGTAGAAGAACTAGCGTGGGAAAACTCTTCCACGAACGCTTTTTTTAGCATATGCTCCAATGATGAAAGTTGCTCAGAATTTTCTGAAATATCATAATCTGAAATTAAAAAAATGACATCAGTCCTCCTTTAATGAATACAAACTACAAATTTTACATGTTTCCTTCTAGCTCTACAATGCTCTGATCGACCAGTTGAGCGCTGAGCAAAGATGTAAGGCTATTGATGCAACACTCACCGGATTGCAGACAAACGAAGAGAGAATGAAATTAGCAGGTAGGGAAAATTGTAGTTTGTAGTTACAGTACCACTCAAAAGATTTTCAACGTTTGCTGTTTACAGCGGAAAATGACAAACTTTGAGAGTGTATTTCGGTATCACCTGATTGTCTGACAAATTTTGTTTTGTACGGGTTGCACAGAACAAAAATAGCACATAATTTTTTGTAGTTTACCATTTTTTGTAGGGACACTACCACGAAAGTTACAGGTAAAGTAGTTTCTCCCTGAAACCGACTAATCTCAGTGCATATTTGAGAAATTTTGGAGTTTTTCATTTTGACAACCTGTAACTTCCAAGACAATTCCCATACAAAAAAAGTCAACTACAAAAATGATGTGCTATTTTTGCTCTGTTCAGCCCATACAAAGTGGAGTTTATCGGACAATCAGGCGACGGTGAAACACAGTATCAACCTTGGTCATTTTTCACTGAATAACAGCAAACGTTGATAACGTTTTGGGCGGTGCTGTAGATAAGCCACTCCCAGATGCCGCTAGAGCACTTCTACTGCCAACCAGTGTAACGGATGCAGCGATTTGGTTAGGTGCTAAGAGGAAACCAGAGTGTCCGAGAGCGGGCATTTGTTTCCCGAAGGACACTTTCAACTGGACTGATGGGCATACAACTGGAACTGATGGATTTGTGTATACTCCTGGGGAGCCGAATGGAAAGATTTCGGCTTATGGGTGAGATGACAGATTATCTTATTTGCTAAGGGTCAACGTAGATATATATATATATAATCTTCAATTTTTTTTTGTAGGTGACAACTTTTTGGATAACGTTTTCAAATTCTAAGATAAGTATCCCATAAGGCATACATACAAACCGAGCCGACACGAGCCGGGGCGTAACTCGCTTCAAACGTAATAATATTAGCTAAAATGTACGCCGAAATGTATATCTTGGCAAGTGCTATATCCTTGATTTTCTACGGGCCAAAGCTGTTCGTTGTTGTGCCGCGGGCCTGGCTAGAATGGATTTTTGGCCCATTTTTGTGTTTTTTTCACATTTTTCCCAGATCGCGGCACAAGCTTAAGAGGTTCCAATTTGACGTCAAAAAACTCCTTTGCATTTAATTTCAGTGTCCAATCTTGTATCCATCAAATCGTTTTCCCACGCGGACCGACTCACTGGTTCTGGACTGGAGTGACACATGGAGAACTGGATGATACTTGGTGTCAAGAGGCGACTCAACTTCCAACGACCAAGTTGTACGCATGTGGAAAGAAGGCAACTCGATAAATGTCTAGTTGTTCTTACCTGTTATTGGTTTTGATATGAAAATTAGAACAATCATGAAAGCTTAGGAGTGTTCCGTTAGGTTTCTGGTCAGAGTTGCGCGGAAGTGGTTTTTTTTTTTAAACGGATGCCGAAAGTAAAATTCTGAAGGCGTTGTTTTTATACACATCAGAAATAAACCTGACTAGACCAAACTTCCACAAATTTTCTGAAAAGTTTACACGGAAGACGAAGTCAGGAAGTCGGAAATCCGCGCAACTCTGTGTCGGACCATTTCTTTATTAGCAGTCCACCACTCTTACAGCTGCGCCCCACCGCAAACGAGAGAGTATCGGCAGGAGACGCAGAGTTTTTTTTGCGTCGACACAGGTTTTTGAAGTTTTTGACCTTTTTTCGCTATTTTTCAAAAGTTTTTCTGTAAATTGTTATGAAAAACATCAAAAATAGGTCAAAGGCTGTGAAAATCTGTGTTGCCGCTAGAAAAAGCCAGATGCTCTGGGACGTAGTTATAATAAAAATGCTTGGCGAATGTCAATGTCAATGTGACACAACCATTGTAAACAAAATGTCGCTTTCTGCGGTCCGTATCCCAAAGTTTATCACCAGAAACTATAATGCTTGGGAACCAGAAAGATACAAAACTAGTCTTTTTCATTCATTGTTCTGCCAAACCATGAACTTACTTCCTCTATTTTCTATCCTTCTAGCTCTCTTCATTACTTCATTAGAAGCACATCGAGGAAGATCCAGAAAGGATGGAAGACACGATCACTTCTTATCCATTGAGTCTCCTTCTTCTTCGTCTTCTCATGATTCCTCTTCTGACGAGGTTGAATCAACAAGAGGCTCCGGAAAAAGAAGACATCAGAAGACAAAACCACCTCCAGTAGCACAGGATCAAGTTGAGGAGAAGTGTCCGGCGGATTGGTTGACATTCAAAAGGCCACAAGGGAAATGGTGTGTTAAGATGAGAGGTAGTCATCCGTTAGGCTCAAACCATCAAAGATCAAAATGTCGCTCTAAAAACCAAATCGCCGCGGCGAATTTATTGCAAAAACTGCGTAGACCCCTCGTTTCTACAAGCACCGTTTTTCCTATAAAAGCACGACTCGAACTTCTTTTTCTTCAATAATGAATCCTAGCCTTCTTCTATTTCTCTCCCTTATTGGGATTACTGTATCCATTATTGTTGGTGGAGGTGGCGGTGGTAGAGGTCACTTTGACGATGACAGTAGACACTATAGTGGCGGTAGGGATAGTAGTGACAGTAGTGACAGTCACGAGCACCATCCACATCCCCATAGACCACCACGCCCATCAAGACCAAACCCACCTAGAGAGCTAACCAAATGTCCCGATAACTGGATGCTATTCAAAAGGCCTCAAGGGAATTGGTGTGTTGGGGTGAGGCATAATGACTATATACTACAAATCTTGCGTTTTTCCTTCCAGCTCTACAATGCTCTGATCGACCAGTTGAGTGCTGAGCAACGATGTAGGACACTTAATGCAACACTCACCGGATTGCAGACAAACGAAGAGAGAATGAAATTAGCAGGTAGGGAAAATTGTAGTTTGTAGTAATACAAGCCACTCCCAGATGCCGCTAGAGCACTTCTACTGCCAACCAGTGTAACGGATGCAGCAATTTGGTTAGGTGCTAAGAGGAAACCAGAGTGTCCGAGAGCGGGAATTTGTTTGCCGAAGGACACTTTCAACTGGACTGATGGGCATACAACTGGAACTGATGGATTTGTGTATTTTCCTGGGGAGCCGAATGGAAAGATTGATAACACTTGGGGGTGAGATGACCGGTAGATCTAATCTTCATCTTTACTTTTATAGTCGACAACTTTTTGATAACTTTTCTACACTCTAACTAGGGATGGTTCTAGACGTAACTCGACCATTCAAATTGGCTCATATCCTATTAAGTACTTCTGAACACGCTGATTCTGAATTCATTTTTGCAGAACGCTTAACTATATTGAAATATTTGCGTTTTAAAGGCGTATTGTGGTCCTTTATGTCATTTTTATGTCATAATGAACGCGCTACGTCGAGTTGATTTTCATCCTTTAAGAGTTTTTAATTTGGTGCACAGAAGCGAGCGCCTGAAAGTTTGGTAAGTAAAATGTCCGAAGAAAATTAGGGGCCATGGCCTAGAAAAACGATTTCGGAAAAAAATTCACTTAGGTGAAGAGGGTTTTTTCAATATGCTGCTATTTCTAACGTGATTTTCGATAGTCTTTTGTGTTTTTCTATCAATATTTGCCGTATTCTCTCAAATTTATTGAAGGGTATAACAAAAATGATTGAAAATACCGTCAAAAATAAATAAAAACAACGCGGCCAATGACGAATTTCTAGTCCACGGTGCCCAATTTTCTTCGGCCATTTCATTGACTAAACTTTCCGTCTCTCGCTTCCAGCGGCTTCTGCACAGAATTTAAAAAAATTCTTGAAGTATGAAAATGAACTTGCCGAAATGCATACATTTTGATATGAAAACATCATAACTGTCCACAATACGCCTTTAATACAATATGAACCAAATTGAATGGCCGAGTTATGTCTGGAACATTCCCATAGATAACGACAAGTAACTTCTAACGTGAAAAATTATTCCAATTTGATGTCAATACTCCCTCCCCACCTGATTCCAGTGTGCAATCTTGTATTCATCAATTGATTTTCCCACGCGGACCGACTCACTGGTTCTGGGTTACAGTGACACATGGAGAACTTGACGATACTTTTTGTCAAGAAGCGAATGTATTTCCCGGGACAAAGTTGTACGCATGTGGAAAGAAGGCGACTCGATAATTGTCTAATTGTTCTTATATATGTTATTGGTTTACATATGAAAGTTGGAGCTATCATGAAAGCTTAGAAGCGTTGGTTTTCCGTTATTTTTTCTGAAACAGAAGTACCGATTTTCTGAAAATCCAGACCAATATTTTTAATCGTTTCAAAGTTTCTCCGTTAGGCTCATACCATCAAAGATCACAATTTGGCTCTTGAAACCAAATCGCCGCGGCAAATTTATTGCAAAAACAGCGTAGACCCCTCGTTTCTGCAATCGCATCAAAAATCGCTTTCCCTATAAAAGCACGACTCGAACTTCTTTCTCTTCAATAATGAATCCTAGCCTTCTTCTATTTCTCTCCCTTATTGGGATTACTGTATCCATTATTGTTGGTGGAGGTGGCGGTGGTAGAGGTCACTTTGACGATGACAGTAGACACTATAGTGGCGGTAGGGATAGTAGTGACAGTAGTGACAGTCACGAGCACCATCCACATCCCCATAGACCACCACGCCCCCATAAACCACACCCACCTAGAGAGTTAACTAAATGTCCGGATAACTGGATTTTATTCAAAAGACCTCAAGGGAATTGGTGTGTTAATGTAAGTGATAAACTAAAAACTACAAAAACTGGAAAAACATTCAGGTTTTCACAAACGTTCAAACCTGGCAAAGTGCTGAGGACATTTGTAAGGTCTACGGTGCAGTGTTGACTGGTTTACAAACAAATGAGGAAAGGTTGAAGCTGGCTGGTATGTTATATAGATGGGTAGCTTGTAGTTTGTAGTGTATTTCAGAAAAAGCCCGTCTTATCACCGCTCCACTAACCGACCACTCTTACATGTGGTTAGGAGCCAAAAGGAAACCGGAGTGCCCGAGATTAGGAGTCTGTCCGAAACCAGATACATTCTATTGGACAGATGGGGCAACAACGGGAACTGAAGGTTTCGGATGGGTATCTACACAACCTGATGGGCAGGTCTATGGAGCATATGGGTAGGAATGGGGGACATCGTGACGCAGAGGCACAGACAGACAGTGTTTTCTTTGCAGAGTACAAGCATGCGCTGCTATGCTTGTTTTCACGAGTGGTTACAATACCGGAGGTACGAATCAAAATATTCATGGACAACTGGACGATGCGTATTGTCAAATCCAACCAAAACCTGTCACACTTGCGGCTTGTGGGAAGAAGGCGACGTAATACTAAATGTTTTCGTTTTAATGAAAATATGTTTTGCCAGTTTATAAACATTTTTGAGGATTTTATTTAGTTCACAGGGCTTCAACGTTTGCTCTGTTAAAACGCTTCAATTCTCATTGTAAAATGAGAATTAAAATGCGAATTAAAGCGTTTTTATACACATTAAAGTGCAAAATGTGTCCTTTTAATTTGCACTTTATCTTCGTGAATAGGTGTATAAAGAAACGGATTTATTGTTTTAGCACATTTACAACCAAACATTTATTATCAGTATCTCGTCGCCTTCTTCCCACAAGCCACCAGTGTAACACGTGACGGCAAGTATTCACAAGTATAGTCATCATACGCTCCGTGTCTAGGGGAAGCAGCGGAACCACCTGAGAACACAGCCAAGCGAGCACACGATTGGACTCTGGAAATCAACATACGGGTTTGCTCCGAATGCATATTATATGTATTACCCAAATTTTCCTTCGACCAGTCCATCAGGTTGAAAAGCCGCCCATTGGAAACCGGCAGTCCCAGTGGTGTGCCCATCGGTCCAGTAGAATGAATTCTGATCCTGGCATACACCAGCTCGCGGGCATTCCGGTTTCCTCCTTGCGCCTATCCACACAGACGCGTTTCGAGGTGTCAGTGGTTGTACAATTCGACGGGCGGCTTCTAAAAGTATATATACTACAAACTACAATTTACTCACTAAGCATACCCGCCAGCCTCATCCTCTCTTGTCCTGTCTGCAATCCAGTCAATCGTCCTCCATATGTTTTACACATGTTATCAGCTCCTTGCCAGGTTTGAGATTTGTGAAACAACTAAAATAAATAAGAACTGTAGTTTGTAGTCTGTCCTAGACAGCTCACAGTAACACACCAATTCCCTTGAGGCCTTCTGAACAGCATCCACGTATCCGGACATTTGGTGAGCTCTGCTGGTGGTGGGCGGGGTCTGTGTGGAGGTGGGCGTGGTCTATGAGGGCGTGGCCTATGGGGATGAGGATGGTATTCAGAGGTGTCTTCGCAACTTTCACTGCTATCACTGCTACGATCAAAAGTTATAGAGAAGGCTGATAGGATGAGGGAGAGGAGAAGGAGAAGTTGCATGGTGAGGGGGAGTTTTGAAATTGAAGAGGGATGTTTTATAGGCAGAAAGCGGAAGGTTTATTGCAGAAAAATAAAAAGAGTTGAGATCGAACATGACAACGTGCGGCAAAAGTAATGATGTTCAAAGAGAAAATAGGAAACTTTTTAGAGTGAGAAGTCAGGCGAACACTTATTTACAGGGACGGACTCCCTAGCAAACCCAAGTCTACTGCTTTTAATATGACCTATTACTGTACGAAACGTTTTCTCCGTCTACCAAACGCAGTCGCGTACTCTAGATACGTTTACAGTACGTTCTCAGCTTATGAATGATATGTCACACATGCCATACGCTTGCTAGAAAAAGAGGGGCTGAGCCAGTACCAGAGTTGCATGGAATTCCGACTTCTGACTTATGTCATTCCATATCTGTAGAATTTTGGAAGAGCACATGACTCAGGAATCGTACACGGTGTCTATAATTTTTAAGCCTTGTAAATTAAAATCCTCAAAAAAATTCAATTGCTCATGAGGCTGTTGAGATATTGTGCTCCAAACGATTATCTTTTTTCCGTTCTAGTAATATATCTCGGGATCATTACCAAGTGAGTGTCAAGGAGGAAAAAAATTGTGAACAAAAACTGTATTATTCAGATCGAGATTTTTAGTCAATGAGCATAACTCTGCAAATTCTGATAATGCCATTTAATTGAGCACATTCTAAACTATAAATGTGTCAAGTTTCAGCAAATTCTCAACCATCGTATGAAAAAGGTTCCGTTGTTAAGTTTTTTATTTCGCTTGTTGAACTGACAGAACGGTTTTGATCAGGCCTCCAGTACAAAAATTGAATATATATTTAAAATCAGCGTAATTTCAGCTTTCCAATGATATAGGTCACGTCCCATATCTCCAACATCTCAGATCACCCTTTTTCGTTCACCAATTCCGTTCTATATCTATTTTTCCTTCCAATTCCATCTTACCACAAAAACGCTCAATCGATTCTCAGTTGTTCCCCAGGTGTGTCACTTTGTGAGGGGTCTTCTGTGTACACTATTGATTTTTCTTTGCGTTTAATTCTTCCATCTCTACATTTACTGTGACCTGCTGAAACGTCTCAATGCGCAAATATTCTTATCGTTTTCATTTTTCAAAAGAAGTTTTAATTCGAGACTTGTCACGGGCCGTTTTGAATTTTTTTAAAATTTTGATTTTTTTGTAAATTTTTTGAAAAAAGGTATACTTTTTGACTAACAAATTAAAATTCTATCAAAATGTAAACATTTATGTTAATTAAAGGACTTATACTCTAAATTTTCGGAAAGAAAGTTAAAAAAAAGTGCTTTTCAAAAATTTCTGACCGAAAAAAACCGGAAAATTAGTTTTCCAGATGCAAAAATCTTGAATTTGTAGGAAGACTATTAGTATTTTAAAGAAAGACTCCAAAACCTTTTTTTTTGAGTAAAAAATTAGCAAAATTCAGGAAAAATCGAAATTCACTATTTTTGATACTAATTTTTAAAATTTTTTGTCGGAAAATTTTTTCGAAAAGTTTAGACCAGAAAATTTTTTGCACAGTCCTGATGTACACTTGCCCATATTGCAGGGTGTTCCCCGTCCTGCTAAATCCAATTTACCCTCCCCCACCATTCCTTTGTTGACACCTAAAGACACCCTCATTAACCTCCTTTTTTCTATTTTTTGTTTTGACAAGGAACACTTTTTTATTTTTTCGCTTCTCTATCCTTGACGTCTTCATTTCTCCCTTTTTTCGCTTTTCATACGAAAATTAATGGAATTATTTTTCTCAGGAAGAGACTTCTCGGGGTATCCCATCTTTTATATCTTATGAATTATATATCACAAAAATGTGATCCACTAAATTTTTGTCTTCTTCGTTCTTATATTTTTATAGACCTACTTTTATGGAGCAGTTTTATTAGGTCATAAAAGTTTGAATTTCAATTTTTAATAGGCTAAACGATGCTCCGATATTCCGTTTTATAGTTTCGTCACAATTTTCTTCACACACTTCAAAAATACCTTCCCCTCCAAAAAATGTATTTATTATTTGTGTTTATTCATCGGGTGGTAGATCAAATTACCTGAGGGGGAGTGCCAGTTACCCGCCAATACTACTGGAGTATTTGGAAAGGAACGAGATAGAATTCCTATTTATTTATCCCTGGTGTCGAGGATTTCTTTTATTTTTATTTTTTGGTGGTGAAATTTTCTGGGATTGTCATGGGATTTGTAGGCCCAGAATCAGAATCAGATCAGTTTGGGCTCTTTTTGAGGGGTGTAGTTTGTGGTGTTCTGCTCAGAAAGTCCAGCTCAGCGCGCTTTCGACGCGTTTTAGGATAAGTTTTAGGTTTAGTTTTAGGCCTCACAAGTATGTGCCCAAAATTTTTGTTATAACCTGGTTTCAAAAACTCATTGAAGTTAAACGGGAATACAAACTTTTGGACGTTCCATTAGTTGATTTATAAATTACTGACTACTAAGCGCGCTGCTTCTAATAAGCTTAGACACTTGTATAGGACACTCTTCTGTCCCCAGGAATCTCTGAAGAACAATTACTGGTTTGGAATATAATTCAGTATCGGGGAGACCACATGATCCCCCCTTGATTGAAACCTGTTTTCGTAGATCCTAAAAGAGGCGACAAGTCGCCTCGCGTGCGCCACCGGAATAAGGGCTACTGTAATCCTACTATGAAAGGGAAACATTCTTTTTTTGTGAAGTTGGTTAGAACGAAACTTTTGTTTATAAGAAGCAAAAACATAAGATTCGAAGACTGGAATCATAAAAATGTGGTTTCCAATGGATACGGATTTTTAATGAATCGAAGAAATGAGAGCAATTTGTGAGACAGTGTAGTTTGTAGTACGATCGAAGAGCTACTGAAGCTTTGTCAACTCTCTCCGACACGCCGCACCTCGCCAGCAATTCACTCCATCATTACGCCAAGAACAACTGTAAAAATAAACTCTTATTATATTTGGATCAATGAATTCAAACCGAAAAGTAGATACATTCGCACAAGCAACGTGGCCCATATACTTGCAGTCAGTTTGAGAAAATCCATCACATTGTGGATAATTAACATATCCACCAGTCGTATCATCTACCGTTATGTCGTTAATCCCATCAACCCAGATGAGATTACCACTTCCCAATGATGCATTTTTTCTTTGAGCTGAACAACTTTCTTTGTTTTGTTTTGTAAATTAGTGCTTACCTAGAAAATAGTCCAACTCGTCCGTTCCTCTAGGTCCAGTGATAGTCAACCATCCATCTTTTTGACAAAGACTAACTGCTTCTGGGTGAGTTCCACATTTTGATGAATTAAAGAATCGAAGACCGATACAAACATAGACGGGTCCTCGTTGGAATAGTTTAGACCCAGTGTCACATTCATAAACACGTCTGGAGATGGTTACGGTGGAACCATTAGAAACAATGGTGACGTTGTACAACGTATTACTGATCGTCCATGTGTCAGAAACTGATCCAGCTGTGTCCACCAGAGGGTTCAACACTCGTTTAGGACACTCCTCTGTGCCCAGGAATCTCTGAAAAATAATAACTGGTTGGGGATGGAATTCAGCTTTGGGGAGAGCACAGGATCTCCCTTGGGTCCTAAAAGAGGCGACGCCGTCGCGTCGCGTGCGTCATCGAGACTACTGTAATCCTAGTAGACAAACTGAACGGGATTCCAGCATAAGTATACCTTAATTCCCACTAGTTTATTCTCAGAGCTATTCAGTTTCCTAATTTCCGAATCCATAAATTTGAAGTGCTGACATCCAGCTGAAGAATAGTAGGCGATCTGTAAATCATTCATTAAGAACCTCTCTGTTTCTCCAACCCACTTTTAGCACTGCATGCTCTTTTCAACCACGCTCTACCAAAACCGAAGAAAAATGTGTGCGAAATTGATAGACTCAGAGAAAAAGATACATTTTAAAGAGGATTTCGGTGGAGCGCAGTTGTAAGAACTGTGCTGAGCTAATAACTCACCCAACAGTCATGTATCCAGTAACAACTGGAATAGCACTGCTCCCAAGAGCTCTGAAACACCTGTGAGTCCGAACTGTCTACAGGCTCCCCGTAGATCAACATCATTTTCCATTCTGCTCCGGCGGCAATAGTAATTAACAGAAAAGTGAAAGATAGTATGAAATACAAAATATTCATTTTCTGGTGAAGTTGGTTTGAATGAAAGTTGTGGGTTAGAAGAAACGGCAGAAACATAAAATTCGTAGACTGAAATCATAAAAGTGTGGTTTCCAATGGATACGGATTTTCAAGGAATCGGAGAATTTTCGAAACAGTGTAGTTTGTAGTACGATCGAAGAGCCACTGAGTCCTTGTCAACCCTCTCCGACAAACATCGTTTCCATTAGATAGGGATTTGAAAGTAGTTGGGAAAATGGGAGGAGTCAAATTTGTATAATTCGAAATAAAAGAGACATGGAAACTTTTTAAATATTAAAATGATAATCCCAAAAAGTCATCTTAGGTCATTAAATCTGAGGTTCGAATTACTAATGAAGTGAAGTAAGATAAGGAATCCTAGTTTTTAGAAAAACGCAAATTAATTAATTTGAGTTAATCCCTTTCGACACGCAGCACCTCTCCAACAGTATCCATGAAACACTGTACAATAACATCTGAAAGTTTTTAATCACCAAAATGAATGGAATCAGATGTTTCTCACTCGGCACGACTGATTCCTGTTGTACACTCATTATGCGCAATATAAGCGCAGAAGTTTTGTCGATTTACGTCTTCGCATATATTCATCTTGTCGTAGCCGCCAATGGTTTCATCGATTAGTTCAAGGTTATCTCCGTCAGTCCAGAAAACAGTGTATTGTTTCCAGATTTCGGAGAAGGAGTAGATCTGTTTTCGACCTAAAAAATGTTATTCTGATATATCTCTTTTACAAGGGAAGTCTTTAAAGACGCGACTGTCAAACAATCTATAAATTTGGTTATAGATACTTTCGACTACGGACAGTCCATTTCTACCATCAAAGCCGGCTAAATGTCTCTGCGAGGCGAGTTATGAGCTCTCAAACTCTGAGCGTTTTTACATGGAATTTCTAATCAGCCGCATTTACGCTACCGCGCAGTTTCATGTGTGTTGTCCAGCGGATAGATGACTTACCATACAAATAATCATACTCTTCTTGCCCCCTTGGTCCAGTAATACTCAACCAACCACCTTGTTCGCACATATTGACTGCAGATGCATGATCATTACATTCAGGATTTTCGAACAGCTGTAGTCCGATGCAAACATAGTAGACATCCCTCTGGAACAGTTTTGTTCCATTTTCACATTTGAAAGTACTTCTTGAGAATGTAATAGATGAATTGCTTGTGGCGATGAAGGTGTTGTTGTGAAGTTGTTCATTTTCAATCCACAAATCAGAAACAGTGCCAGATGCCCATGACGTTAGAGGACATGTTCCGTTTTCCAGATATCTCTTTAAAAATGACGATTTGAGATTTTGAGTTAGTATGCCTACCTTGATTGCCAAAAGTTTGTTGGCAGCTGAGTCCAATTTGTTTATTTTTATTGTTTTGGGATTGTAGAGTTTGCATGTAGAAGAATAGTAGAAGGCAATCTGAAAAGGTTACTTCCGTTATGTTGATGTTCCTGTATCGTTTTAAAGATGATAGGACTAGGAATTTTGAATAAAGTAAAAAATAATTAAACATAATGTATGTCAGGCAGGGAAGTGCAAAACTAAGAATTTCGGAAATTTCGCAACTCTGAAATATTCCGAATTATTTTTTTTCGGAAAATCCGAAAATGTCGGAAACTCGCTTTTTCAAGTTTTTCATAGTCAAAATCTATAAATATGTAGTTAGTGAAAACTAAAATATCGGAAAAATTTCCGAAAGTTTCGGAATTTCCGATTTCCGTTCCGCATATCCCTGATGTCACGTTTGGGCTCTCGCTATTTCCAATCCCCGTGGGTTTTAGATTACTGTACAAGTTTCCCAGTCTTCTCATTACCTAGTTCTCATACTAAATACGATTCATTAGTTTTGTAGTTTGTAGTCTCAATGCTACTTCTCTCCTCCCCAACTTACCATACATTCTCTCATCCCGTAGCATTTTGAATAACACTGCTCCCATGACATCTTAAATTCTGAGCTCGATGTACTTTCCACAGGTTCTCCATATATCAGCATCATTTTTAACTCGTAGCCATGCAGTGATAGAATAGACAAGAATAGTATGAAAAGGAGAATATTCATGTTTCCAAAACAGGAGATTTGTTAGAAATGAGAAAAGTGGGGAGCCGAGACGAAAAGCTCGGTCATAAAAAGTTTTAGACTATAAAACTAGGCTTTGTATGTACACACACACACAATTTTTACATCTTGGGGAGAAATCAAGAGTTGTATGTAGTTTGTAGTCGATTAACTTCATCTAGAGAAGATCTGGGTCTTAGACTCTTCTTGTAGTCACAATTCGGTGTTTCAGAACGACAAAATTTTGTATCAATTTCAGGCTCCGCCTCCAAAACAAGAAGTGAAAGTCCCCTCAAACTACCAAGCTTTCGTACTCAAATAGGTCGAAAACTGTGCATTTCAGTTCTGCTTTGGGGGCGGAGCCTAAAATTTAAAATAAATTCAAAGCAGCTCACCCCTTCTTACAACTGCGTCCACAATTTTTCATAATAATTTACAAAAAACCTTTTGAAAAACAGCGAAATTACTCTGCGTATCTCGCCGATGCTCTCTCGTTTGCAATGGGGCGCGGTTGTAATAAAAATGCTCGGCTAATAGTGTATTCACTCCTATATTTCGATAATAACTACTAGTAAGCTTCATCCCAATTCGAGGTTTTGTAGTTTGTAGTTACTAAGCCGCAACAAAAAAATTTGAACGTTTTCTCTTTTCCCTCTTTGTTCCCAAATAGTGCAAACAAAAAAAAAGGAGAAAAAAAAGGGAGTAAGAAAAAATAATTAAAAGTGAATGTGATATTGAATTAATTTGTCACTCCTCTCCTTCCTCTTCTTCCTATTTTTCCCTCCCTTCTGACGAAGAAGCACGCAATGAAGCGAGAAAAAGAAGGAATTTTGTCTTAAAGAGAGAGAATTTTCTTATTTTGTATTTGTATGTGGGTGTGTTTATGACTTTGAATTTCATGCCTTTCTTGCTGAAAGTCAGAAGTTTCCTTTTTTCATTTCTTTTTTTGGTTTTTGCACGTTCGGTTTTTGAAAATCTAAAATTATTGTCGTGTGTCCGGAAATTGAGATTTTGAACTAGAAATGTTGTTTTGAGGTAGTTATGAAATTAATTAATTTGCACAAACATTTTTAGGCTCCGCCTCTATAACAAGATCGGGATTCATTTTTTCTTAGGTCCCTCAAACTGTCAATAGAGATTCCTGTTATAAATTTGTTTTTCTTAAATTTAACTTGTTTTTTATATTGACAACATCAATGACATAAACAAATACTTAAATCTAATAGTTTCATATCCGACTTCTATCTTTAAGCAAGAAAATTAAAGTACTATACTTGTAAACCCGCATCTTTCTCAAATCTTTTATTCTGTTATGGCTGATTAAAAAGCGCCAAAAAATTGCCTTGCAGTTCTTTTGGCTGGGAGATCATGAAAAGTTGCTCTATTTTCTAAACTTTGAACGCTATTCTCAGCTGTTTTTGACCTGCTTCCTTTTTTCAAACCTCACTGAACACCGCTTTTCAAAAATATCCATTTCTCTACATATTTCTGCATCTCACTCTCCATTATTCACACTTTTTTCAATTTTCAGAACTCCATAATCAACATCAACAACATTGGCCTACTACTACAGGCAGGTGGTTCTACAGGAAGGTATGTCTATCAGGGCTCTTAAATTTGTGAATGATTAGGTATCTTTATTATTTTCCTCTTGGACGTTTTGAGTTAATAGGCAGAGTCCGATAATTTGAAGACTTACACACTTTCTACCTCGATTGATGATGTTTTGTTTTATTTAAAAAAAGAGCACAAAATGAGTAAATTTTCACAGAAATCAGCTTGTAGATCCTAGTCGTCTAAATACCTTAGACCTCGTCAGTAGACATTCTCAAACATTTAAAAAACATTTCAAATCAATTTTCCAACTCAACAAAACAATAACTGATCTATTCTTAGGCCTCTCTTTTACCTTCTCAATACGTATTATTAGTTTTCATTCTATTATTACTCCCCCTCACTGATGCAATTATCTCAATTCAATTATCCTATTTTGGGTGCAGTGAACATATTCTATTTCTTTTCTGCAAGAAAGACAAACGTCATGATGTCATGCTTGGCGGGATTTTCAGAATTTCTAGAAAAAGAAAAAAGTTGTTTACAGGTACATACACCAATTTGTAGTATGATGTATGATCTTGAAAACTTTATTTATTTCTCAAAAAAAAATTATCTGGTGTGCCATTGGAGCGTTCTTCTATTCCCAATCAATTTATCGTGTCGCCTTCTTCCCGCACGCATGCATTCTCTCCTTTGCTTCACACCACATATCGTCTATCTTCCCGTGCACAAACGTCTTCCAGAAAGCGAATGTCACACCGTTTGTGCCGATGATAAGGTTGGCGCATGTGGAGACTCTGAGAAATACCGAGTGATCACCATGTATAGGACAATTTTTAACCAAAAATGTTCCGAAATTCTACATTCAGACGCCTCCAAGGGCATAACACCGATTGCATATGAGAAACTGCGCTCCGAGCGGATTCAGCACAAATTTGCTCAAAGTTCGGCACAGGGACGAGATGTGGGTCTGGTTCAAAAAATTTTATTCAACATTTATTTATTCAAAACTCTTCTAATCATATTTATTCCTTATCGTAATCCAACCATTATTTTTCCTTTCTCAAGTCGCTTTCTTCCCACACGCATACAATCTCGTTGTCGAATGACACCATGTATCATCCAACAATCCATGCATGAATCCCTTCCACACTTCATATGCTGTGACCCCGTTTCTACCGATGGAAAGAACGACGCATCCGGAGATTCCATAGACTCGATGTACATCCTTATACCCATATTCCAACATAGGATTTCCTGCTTGCCATCCGAATCCATCCGTACCATTCTGAGTGTGTCCATCGGTCCAGTAGAATGAGTTCCTCGAGTCTGGACACGCACTACGAGAACCACACTCAGGCTTGTTTCTAGCGCCAACCCACACTGAGGGTTTTACTAAGTTATTCTGAATAACGAGTTGTCTTCCGGCTTCTGAAAACTACTGACTACAAACTAAACTTGATCAGCTAGGTTCTTACCAGCAATTCTCATTCTCTCCTCACTTGACTGAAATCCTGTCAGTTTTGCTCCATGCGATTTACACTGTTCCTCAGAAACCCCTACGCCGAGCATGGTTGGGTGAACAAAGGTCTGAAAATTGTGAATATAGAATTGTAGTTTGTAGTTTAGCTCTTACCCCTACACACCAATTTCCCTGAGGCCTCTTGAATAGCAACCAGTTAGCCGGACAGTTAGTACGCTCTCGGGGTGGTCTACCTGGTTGTGGTCGAGGCGGACGAGGTCTATGGGGGCGTGGCCGATGCTCATGACTGTCACTACTATCGCTATCATAGTCATAGCGACCTCTACCACCACCACCCTTTCCTTTAACAATAATGGATACAGTAACCCCAATAAGGAATATGAATAGAAGAAAGCTGGGATTCATTGTTGAAGAAAAGAAAGGTCGAGTCGTGCTTTTATAGGGAAAGCGATGATTGCAGAAACGAGGGGTCTACGCAGTTTTTGCAATATTTTTTCCTCCGCTATAAGATTTTTAAAGAGCGAAAATGTGATCTCTGATGGTGTTGTCAATTTAACGGCCATCGATGCCAATTGCCAACTTCACGGCTCGATAGTCCCGGGCTACATTGTTTTTCCCCGCAAAATCCCTCGAAATTATGAGCCGAGCTCTCACACAATTATTCCTTTCTATTTATGATCTCTTTTCCCGATTTGTTCAATCGAAACCGGTAAATTCTACAATATTTTCCATCCATTGCCGCCTCCTTCATTATTTGAACGGCGCGCGCTTTCGTCTACAGTACTCCGTTTGTCGCGAGACTCCAGATACGGAGGCGGCAGGGAGCATTTTTAGGCCAACGCCCGCCGCAGCTCGACTAGTCTCCACCGCACTGCTCTACGTTTTAGGCACGTTGCGGTCCGTTGGTGACGGATTTTCCCCCTTTAATTTGTCAACAGATGGTTCGAGCGTAACGGGTAGCTACTCATACCAAGTTTGGTGCAGTTCGCTTGCTCCACTGACAACTTTCATTCAAAACCCGTCTCAGATGGTAGTTTTTCTCACTCACCTTGACACACCATTTCCCTTGTGGCCTATCAAATGTCAACCAATCCGTCGGACACTTCTCCTCAACTGGTTCCTGTGCTATTGGAGGTCTTGGCTTGTGATGTCCTCGTTTTCCGGAGCCTCTTGTGGATTCAACCTCGTCAGAAGAGGAATCATGAGAAGACGAAGAAGAAGAGGAAGAGGAGGGCTCAATGGATAAGAAGTGATCGTGTCTTCCATCCTTTCTGGATCTTCCTCGATGTGCTTCTATTGAAGTAATGAAGAAGAAGAGAGCTATAGAGAATAGAGGATGTAAGTTCATGGTTTGAAAGAACTATGAATGGAAAGGACTAGTTTTGTATCTTTCTGGTTCCCAAGAATTATAGTTTCTGGTGATAAACTGTGGGATACGGAAAAAGAAACTCAGAGCGACATTTTGTTTACAATGGTTGTGTCAGGAAGGTAACTTTTGTTGTTAAGGACGATACCTAAATTTGGGAAATTTCATCAAAGATCAGACACGCGGTTTGAATAACTCAAATGCGCTCTATGGGATATCTTTTAGAGTTGTCCTCAATCCTCAAGGGAACCTTTTTCATACACAGGTTGAGAATTTTCTGAAACTTGGCACACATATACTTTCGAATGTGCTCAATTAAATGGCGTTGTCCGAATTTGCAAGAATTATGCTCATTGGCTGGAAATTTGGGTTTGAAAGTTCTTGAAAACCAATTTAATGCGGTAGTGACGGGATTTAAACGAGAAATTTAAAAGAAAATGAGTTTTCATTCTTCATCAGTTAACAAAACCACATTAAAAACAATTATCTTATTATCACGTCGCCTTCTTCCCGCACGCATACATATACTGCTTTGCATTACACCACATATCATCCATCAACCCATTCCAATACCCATTAATCTGTCCACCATTACTGACGATAGTAAGTGTAGTGCATGAGGAAATGCCATACACGTGATGTACATCCTTATACCCATATTCCAGAGCAGGATTTCCAGCATTCCATGTGAACGCATCCGTCCCATTCAGAGAGTGTCCATCGGTCCAGTAGAACGAGTTCCTCGAGTCTGGACAAGCACGTGGTGAGGTGCATTCGGGTTTCGCTCGACCACCGAGCCACATGGGACCTCTTCTCATTTTGTGTTGGACTGCAATCTGTCTAGCCGCTTCTGAATAATACCTGGATTCTCGACTCAGGATTCAGAATTCTTGACTACAAACTACAATTACCTGCAAGCCTCAGCCTCTCTGCACTCGATTGCAATCCAGTCAATGTTGCTCCCATTGTTTTACATATGTCGTCTGCAGCGTCTCGAGTAAAGGAACCCACGAAAGCCTGTAACCTGTAGTTTGTAGTGCTTTTAAGTCTCTTCCTATGTACCTGAGCACACCAATTCCCTTGTGGTCTAACGAATAGCAACCAGTTAGTCGGGCAGTTTGTCAGTTCTCTGGGTGGTCGAGTCGGACGAGGTTTGTGAGGGCGTGGCCGATGCTCATGACTGCCACTACTATCCCTACTATCACTATGACTGTGGTGACCACTGTGGTCGTTGTAACCACCACCACCACCCCCTCCTTCAATAATAATGGATACAGTAACCCCAATAAGTGAGGGAAATAGAAGAAAGCTAGGATTCATTGTTGAAAAAAAGGAAGGTCGAGGAAAGGTGAATTTATAAGAAAAGTGGTTTAATGACAGATCGGAAAGAGGGGAAGCGGGGGTTTTTGCAATAAATTCGCCGCCGCGATTAGACTTCAAGAGCAAAATTTTGATCTTTGATGGTTAGAACGTTACGGATGGCTACCAACTGTCATTCAGAGTTCATGGTTTGGCAGAAATAGTTGTTTAGGAGGAAATGACTATCTCATCTTATTTCCAAGGGCAATGGTTTTAGGCAACAAAGTTTTTATTAGGCCAGTTTACCCTGAGAACCCGAAAACAGTCATGTTATCGAACATTGTGTAAAAAATTTAATTCAGGGGAAAACAGGGAAATTTTTCTCTTGTGGCTACATTCTTCACATGGAAGTCGGTCTACACACAAACATGGATGTATAGTTCGGCACAATTCTTACAACTACACTCCAACAAAATTCCTTTCAACAATTTCCTTCTGTTTCAACAAAGTGCGGTTTTAGAACCCTGCAAAGGTGTTGGTGAAGAAAAAACCAACAAAATCTTTATTACTATCTCCATGATTAAAAAATGCTCATCCTTTTCACGTTGCCAACTTCCCGCAAGCATACATTCTGACCTGGGCAGTACACCAGACATCATCCAGCAGTCCATGCACAAATCCGCGCCAAAAGTGGACGGCTCCACCATTTCTAGCAAATACAAGAGTAGCGCATCCAGAGACTCTGGAAAAAAGAGAATAATGAGGTTAGCCTAATACACAGAGATAATGACTCACCCCATCGAATGGTTTAAATAATAATACTCCAACGCGGGATTCCCGACTTCCCATGTGAATCCATCCGTCCCATTCTGTGTGTGTCCATCGGTCCAGTAGAACGAGTTCCTCGAGTCTGGACAAGCACGTGGTGAGGTGCATTCGGGTTTAGCCCTGCCTCCAACCCACATCGCACCTTCTGCAATGTTGTATTGGACGGCAAGAAGACGCGCGGCTTCTAAAAAAAACCAATCCTCTATTGGATACAGTAACCCCAATAAGGAAGAGAACTACACACCTGCAAGCCTCTGCCTCTCTAAGCTCGACTGTAACCCTGTCAGCGTTGCTCCGAGTGCTTGACACTGTGCTTCTGCTGGATCTCGTGCAAGAGTAGCCACGAAAGCCTGTAACTTGTTTGTAGTTTGTAGTGTTTCTAAGCCTCTTCCTACCTGAGCACACCAATTCCCTTCTGGCCTCGTGAATAACAACCAGTTAGCAGGGCAGTTAGTACGCTCTCGGGGTGGTCTACCTGGCTGTGGTCGATGCGGACGAGGTCTATGGGGGCGTGGCCGATGCTCATGACTATCACTACTATCCCTACTATTGCTATGACTGTAGTGACCACTGTGATCGTTGTAACCACCACCACCCCCTCCACCAACAATAATCGATACAGTAACCCCAATAAGGGAGAGAAATAGAAGAAGGCGAGGTGTCATATGGTGTTGAATAGTTTGAACTCCCCCGCGGGGGCTAGATCCCTTTTATAGCAACGAGAGCGAAAAGGTTTTATTGCAAGAGAATGCTAGGAAATAAGAAAACAAATTATTACCCATTTGCCGTTGACTGATCACTCGTTCAAAGTTCAGCCCGAGGATCTCGCTGCGGAATTTTGATTTACGGCGTCTCTCTACCGTACTTTGCCCCAAAAAAGTTTTAAAAGTACGGTAATCGCAACGAGACCCACACCGAACAGGATTTCTTCCGCCAACTCTTCCGCTAGTTGACAATCTGTTTATTTACCAATTCTTTCTAGAAGAACATCATTAAAAATGACAATGTTGAGTCGAAAACAAGATAAGATCGCTCCTCAATTTCCATATGTGTAGTTTGTAGTCCTCTTTAAACAGATCAAGTCAAAAAACAAAATTTTAAGACATCTCACAACCTGCTTGCATGCAATTTTGATAAAATACTTGAAATATCACATGCTGCACCTTTAATTACTGGTTTGAGCTGGCGGACGCTGTACATAAAGCCTTCGTGATTTACATTTTGCTATTCGTTTTTAATATTTAGGCTCCGCAACTGTGACATTTCGCAACCATATTACTAGCAATAGTTTAACCTAGTTTTTGTCAAAAAATTGTCTTTTTAATTATTTTTAAATACATTCCCAGGCCTTTTGGTACACTCAACATTTTCAACTAACCCAACTTTGCAAATGGGGTGTGGTTGCGAAACGTCGTAGTTGCGAAACTTCTAGTGACAAAATGTCGCGGAGCTAATATTTTTAGTTTTGAGTATTTATGACGTTGCTTCTGCACATAAATTTACACATGATTTGCTCTGACAACCTAATAATATTATGCACATGCAAAAGGAACATGAAAAGTGTAATGAAATCAACTCTAAGCGCAAAAAAATGATCTCCCTGAATGAATATAACTATAACAATGAATTTTGAAAAAATTGAACTTGAGCCGGGGTGTTAAAGGCGCATCTTAATTGTTCAGATGGGTCTCGTAGTTGTAAAAGAGCAATTGCCGTTTTTTCGAGCTTTGCAGGTCTGAAATTAGCTGTAAATCTTGTTTCCCGCTTTCAGACCATTTTGTACAAATTCCATGCGCCTTTAACACCCTCTGCCAAGTGTTCGTGAACCGATAATAGACATGCATTAGTTGCTGACCTAATCAACACGTTTTCCCATTTTGCCTTTCTCCATAGTTTTTGTCAAATACTGTTATGAAGTTCAGTGTTTCCAAGATGTGTAGTATGTCTGCTAGTAAATCTTCCGTAAGCAACTACAAACTACAAACCAGTAAAAATCTCAAATCTCTTTTTTTTATGTTTTGACAACATTTTAGAACAACTGTGCAAGAATTAAAAATTTAGTTTCTGATTTTTTGATTCACACATTCTTTCCCTACAATGGAGTGCACATCCTTCTGAATTCCAAATATACCCCATGCCTCTCTCTCTCTCTCTCCCCAACATATCTCACTTCCATGTTACTTCCAGTTACCTGAACCTTTTGACCTGCTCTTCCTTTTGTCTCTTTTTTAAAAGACAACAGGAAAGTGTATCGGATGACACACCCTTTTCTGAAAAAAGGGAAAAATAGAGGGTGGAAGAATTTACCTTACCTAGTAGTACTTATATTTTTAGAATTGGTACGTCTTTTTCACAGGAACGTTTTTATTTAGGTCACGCCCGTTTTCCTACCAGGGGCGCATTCCGTTATTATAGGTAAGAAGTAGTTTCCATATGTTGAAAACTGCAAAAATGTGACTTCATCTTAACATCGTTACGCCTACTTATGTAATCTTGTTGCAACCTCTCAAATGCTCTTATTTTTCTCAGCTGTACTTTCTATTGTACCCAAAAACTTTCCTGATTATCGACGCAAATTTAGGAGCTGACAATAAAATTCTCTTGAAGGTGGGTCTGAAAATTTGAATCAAGACAGTTATGAGCTCTCATAAGTGCACTTTTTCATTGAATTTTAATTAGAAATTTATTATACTTTCACGTGCACCATGGGAAAATTCAATAAAATCTCAGTAAGTGTCAATTTTGAGTCGCTACGTAGTGAATTTTCATGAGCAAAATCATTGTTAGAATAGCCGGGTAGAATCTCCAAGTTGCTGTGCAGCCATGACTAACTCTATGAGAATTTTGATACAAAAATTAATTAACATAATATTCCGCGTATTCTCACAATAATTCATCTGAAATTCCAGAAAAACAAGAAGATATGACTAACACACACCGGGAGAACCGGAATTAAAATTAAAATTGAGAAGAAAAATAATATTGTCTCCATAATGTTATTCAATTAATTTTTTGTGACATTTTCACATGCTCTCCACTTTTGAAAAAATTAGGAAAATATATGGAGAACATAAAAGAGAAAAAATAAGAAAGAAATCACCTGTCTCCTTATTTTATCAATTTGATTAACATTTGGTATTTTTGTGTCATGACATTTTATAGAGAAAAAAGGAAATAAGAAATTAGGAGGTGTGTTTGAGGACAGGTTGTAGTTTGTATCCTTTATTCCCCATTTCACCCAAAGAATTTTTGTAGTTTGTAGTCTCTAAGCCTCGCCCACTCATTCAAATTAAATTATCCGTTTACAGTAATCTTCGAAGCGATTTTTTTTCTTAAAAGAAGTATGGATCTAGTTTTCTCATTAAGGTGTCACACATCCCCCCTTTTAACTTGTTTTTAGCTCTCCCTGAGGAGTCCCCCTCCCCCTTTCTTTTCCGTCCTTTCATCCCATGCTCCTTATTTCTTGACATGTCCCATTTTCTCCTCTTCTTCTTCCCCTCCCTTTTTTTCCGAATAATTATCCTTGGGCAGGTCTCTCCTCTCCTTTCATGTTTCTTTCTCATTCGGAGAAGAGATGGAAATGTCTCTTTTCTCTTTTTCACTTTTGACAAGAGATGACGGACAAGGGGGGAGGGAGCTGCTCTCTGGATTTTTTATTTTGAGATCAAGATTGTTACGGATATGTATATCTTGGATTATTCAGATGACTTATAACTAGAAACTGCGTCATCATCAGGTGTAGCATAGTACCCATCTACATTCTTGTCTAACTAGGGAAGGCCTCCGAGGAACCGTGGAGTTATAGGACGTGACATATATAATTGGAAAGTTGATTCCAAATGTATATTCATTTTTTGCTCACGACGTCTGGTATTCGAAAAAAAAAGTCAAAGTTCTGAAAAATGTGAAATTAGTACGTTTCTGACACGCGGAAAAGGTTTTGAAATGTTTTTTTTTTTGCAATTTTCGCTTAATGATTCAATATTTTCCCGAACTTTGACCTTGTTTTTCACGAAATACCAGACGTTGTGAGCAAAAACTAACTGTATATATTTGATGATCTGCCCTAGTAATCCTCAGCAATTAGCAGCTGGATTATTGCTTGGATTATTGCTGCTGTAGCCTTCAATATAAAATGTTTTGACAGATTAAACTTCTTATTCTTATTTAGATGCTGAGAGACATCTTACTTTCTCTTTTCTAAACCGCTAACAATTTTTTTGATGCATAGGAAAGGTTACCTGCAGTTATGGAACGTGACTTATTTAATTGGAAAGCTGAGAAAACATTGATTCCAAATATCTGTTCAGGTTTTGGGTGTCCCTCAGTTTGTATTTCCGCATACATACGTTCACTTTTGCTGCTTAAAACCGTACAGTACTAGTCAAAACCTTTCCTGTTTTGAAATTTCTTGTTTCCAAAACGATTGAGAATATCCTTGTGTCATCAGTTTTCCCAAAATTCCAACTTTTGAAGTTCCCGTCGAAAAGTGTTGTCAACTACAACTCTAAGTTTGATTTAATTAGAAATAGTTAGTAAGTTTTAATTAGTAATTTAATTAGCAATAACTATGCCGGAATTGACATCATGGGACAAGCAATGACCACGAGACAGACTCTCCCCGTTTCTCTTTTTTTTATTATCAAAAAGCTACAGTCAAAAACTTTTTTCCAGGTACTCCAGCTCTGGAAGCACACTGAAAATAACTTTTTTGTGTAGAATTTACTAATTTATTCCTATTTGAATCTCTGTCACCTGTGTAGACCGTTCCATAGCATTTTTAGTATTCTCTTCACAAGTATTTTTGAAGAGATGCCATCCATCTGCCAATATCTTGTAATTTCTTCAATACCACGTTCTCCTTTTGACCTCTTGCCTCATCTTTCCTTAATCTTCCGTCTTACAACTACTATCCCTTCCCTCATCCCATTTCCCCTCATTCCTAATCCAAATTGTTTCAGAAGTCATGAGTATCCATCGCCGCCGTCAACTGCCCGCCTCTCCAGATGACATTGCCACTGGCAACGTCATCTACACTCCGATGACACCACAAATAATGAGGAGATGTCATCCACGTCTTCAGGAAGTGCGGAGTTTCGATCCGGCATTGGTTTCACAGTTGAGGTTAGTCATGTTGGGAGGGAATTATTTATGTTTTTTGTATTATTCCATTAGTAAGATTAGTTGTAGAATATGTAAAGATTTTGCATTTTTGATAAGATATTCATGAGAATATTTCATGACATGAGTCTTTCTGTAGCTGACATTGGGAAAACTCGTTTTTGGACTTCTGGAACTCATTTAGGGTCTTTTCATTGGAGGAAATCGGAGTAGATCTTACAAGGGAAGTTTTCGGAGACGCGGCTTTCAAACGACCTATAAATTTGGTCTCAGGTACTTTTGAATATGCGGAGTCCTTTTATGGCATCAAAAGCGGCGAAATGTCTCTGCTAGCCAAGTTGTGTGCTCTCGACCTTTTCATGTTGTTAAGCTGACCAAATTTATAGATAGAATGAAAGTCGCGTCTCCAAAGACTTACTTAAATAAAGTTATGTTTTAGATCTACAGTTCTGATTCTATTCTAATTTAGTCATTGTGGTGTCCGTTCTGCTCATAAATTTCAGATATTTTTTATACAGTACCGGCCTAAAATGTATCATTTTTTACCTTTTTTAATTGAAAATTCTCAACACTGTATGTAGCTCTTGCAATGTTCAGGATAAGTGAGACAGCCTGAATTTCTGAAAACTAAACTCAGGAACCTCCAAATTCTCTATTTATCTTCAAATCTCAATATTTTCCAGTTTTTGACGCTCTCGTTATTCTCGGTATACCCACTACTCTATTTTTTATCACAAAAATCTCACTTAAGTTCCCTATTATTCCACATTTTCCGGATTACCTTGTAGTCTATAGTCTCTCTGCTGTTGCACCGACTCATAAAAGTTGTAATGGATTCTCAATATTTTATGATGCTTCTCAGATCATCACCGTCCAATCACCTAGTAGTCGATACTCAATAGTATATACGTAATAACCACCCACCTAATAACATTTTCCTTCTTTTTTTTGTTTCCCCCAATAACTTCAAAAGACGTCCCGACAACTGGCAAAAAGATGATTTTTTGTTCGCGTTTTGAAAAAGTTCGGATTTCTTCTCCCTCCCCTGCTCGGTGTCTTTTCACTACGTTACTATTACAACTTAGGCTCCGCCCACTTTTTGGAGATGCTCCCGTGGATTCAGGAGGGGCCAGCTGATGACCACACACTACTAGTCTGATGTCTCTCTGTTTTATTATCATGTTGCTGTTAGATGAGCAGTTGTTTTGAACGGAGACTGGTCTATGGAACCTTTTGATTTTATTTTTGGGATGAGGCCTAGTTTTGTAGTTTGTAGTTAAAGAGAACTTGGAGAACAGCTTAATTATTAAGTTTTTTGATTTTTAGCTGCATACCTTCAAATTTGTAGTTTGTAGTCAGGGAGACTTTGTTGTGTTTTTGTATTTTGTAGTCTTTAACCAAAAAATTTTCCAAGTTTTTCGGTGATTTTTGAAAAACTTTATGGCGAAAAATTTTTCCTATTTTTTCCAAAAAATTCTGCTGAAATTTTCAAAAATTAAGAATCAAAAACAGTGATTTTTCGATTTTTTCTGAAACAGTTTTAAATTTTGTACTCAACAACAGGCTCTTAAAAACTTACAGTTTTCATACAAATTTCAGATTTTTCCCTCACAAAATCTCATTTTTTCAGACAGTTTCTATTGGAAATTTTTCGGTTTTTTTGATAAAAAATGTTTCGATTATTCGGTACGAAGTTTCCGAAAAAAAGTTTTTCAAAAACTAGCACAACCCTGATTACATCACAATTGCATCACGGTATTTTGTAGTTTATAGTCTCTAAGCCTCCCAAAAAAATTAACTTCCCATTTTCACGTTCTCTTTCCCCCCTCCCTATTACTTTCATTCCTCTTCTCACACACTTTTTTCTTCTCCAGAACGGGGGTCAAATTACCTGACTCCGCCCACTTTTAGTACTTTTTGCTTCTTTTCGCAACAATATCTAAACTATACTATTTTCTTACTTTTGACACCTGACTCTGTTTTAGATTTTTAGATTTTAAAAATAGCAACTTTTTTCATCATTATTTCATAATCCCCAAAGTTTGATAGTGTCTGGCGCACCTGTGACGCGTTTTTTTTCAAATCTTTTTGATTGACTATAATACCTTCGTATTAATGAAGTATTGTATACTCAAAATTAAGAACCTGGCGTACCTCTGGCGCGTTTTCCAGATCAGTTAACTGACTGTGACATTATGATTCTTATGTAACAGAAACAAGCTGGCGCGCCTGAGACGCTTTTTCAAAAACATTGATAATTGTAACGTATTGGACAGTGAAGCTAACATTACTTACAAAAATTTTTTTCGAGCGGATGGTGTTCCTTTGGCGCGTTTTAAATCAATTCTTTCGTATTTGAACCTGGCGCACCTTCGGCGCGTTTTTCTTCAATTTTTTGTAAACACGTTAATTTTCGAAAAAGCTTAGAGGTATCTGGAGCATTGTTGACGCGTTTCCCACTTTTTCTTGTTTTTTGATGGCTGGCGCTTCGTAGACGCATTTCCAACTAAGTTTTCTGATCAAAAGAAGTTCAACTATCACAAGAAGTATGTACTTTCTCCCTCTCACTTTTTTCCAGGTGTCTCAAGGTCATCCCCACTGATTTCTCTGCACTCTCTCATATCCCCGTACTCTCTCACTCTCAAGTTCAACTTGTTATTTTCTCTTAGTGTTAGACCTCCCCTTCTCTCTCTGTATATATGTATAAGTTAGAGCTCTTTCCCCTACCGCCCCACTCGATCGCCACGATCTTACGGGAAGAGAGAGAGTGTGTGAACGTGAGAGACGCAGAGAAGCTAGAGATATGAACTGTCTCTCTTTTCTCCAACTTTTGTTTGCTTTTGAATAGAGAGAGATTTAGGGGGATAGAAAGCCTTGTCACAGCACAGAGAGAGAACTTTTTTGCATTGCACACACATACCGCCCGTCTACACTTGTTCACTCTTCAAAACTTCTTTTTGCATGACTTGTTCGTTTTGTGGAGTCTTGTGACTGTGCCGATGATTTTTTGGGATTTTTTGATAGATCAGGACAGAAACTCAATATTTGATTTACGCGAACCTTATTAGCTATAAAATATACTATATTCTATAGTTTTTATGTTTTCATGATGTTTTATTTTCTAAACTTCCCTAGAATCTTGAAAATGAGTATCCTGATGAGCCAGACCTTCTGAATACCATTCCCGAACTGAAGCATTCAACGGTTCATTTTTAAAAGTTTTCACTTTTTTTATATTTTGAAACTTCTCCCAAAATTCGGCATAAAATCAAATGACCGTGAGTTCACGGGGAAAATATCCTCAAATTTCAGATTTAAATTTCTCGAACTGTGAAGGTCCGCAGCAAAAACAAGAATTATATAATTAAACAGCGTTTTCTCAGTTTTACAATAGCATAGGTAACTTGCTATTACTCCATTCATCACCTACAACATTCCCTAATTAACAACCGGTCTCCTTTTTTTCGGTTTTGATTAGTATTAGGCCTAAGACAGACGGTTTTAACTCGGACAGTTTTGATGTTTTCCTTATCAATTCCCAAACATTTCTAGAAACCTCAAAACTAGAACTGAACAGTTGATTCCAAACTTCAGAGATTTACCAAAAACCTATAAAGGTGTACCCAGCGGTATATCTTGGTTCCCAAAAGCGATATCAAAAAATTGTCAACTGACAAAATATTGTTCAATACTTGTAGAACATTTCGGCTCTATTGGCAAATAATGGTCCCAACCGCAAAAAACGGTCCCAACCGCAAAGAATGGTCCCAACCGCAAAGAATGGTCCCAAAATTTTGGGTGACCCAAATTTCCGAATTACATGGTCCCAACCGCAAAGAATGGTCCCAACCGCAAAGGATGGTCCCAAAATTTTGGGTGACCCAACTTTCAGAACTGAATGGTCCCTACCGCAAAGAATGGTCCCAACCGCAAAGAATGGTCCCTCAAAATTGATACGAAAAACGTTTCACCATTCTCTTTGGCTTAGGTTTCTTAGAAATTGGGAAAAAATTGACAAATACGATTAATAATCGGTTTTGTCAAGTTTTTCACCAATTTCTAAGAAACCTAAGCCTAAGAGAATGGTGAAAAGTTTTTCGTATCAATTTTGAAGGACCATTCTTTGCGGTTGGGACCATTCAATTCGGAAACTTGTGTCACCCAAAATTTTGGGACCATTCTTTGCGGTTGGGACCATTCTTTGCGGTAGGGACCATGTAATTCGGAAATTTGTGTCACCCAAAATTTTGGGACCATTCTTTGCGGTTGGGACCATTCTTTGCGGTTGGGACCATGTAATTCTTTGGGACCGTTCTTTTATTTTTTGGGACCGTTCTTTGCGGTTGGGACCATTATTTGCCAATAGAGCCAACATTTCTTCAGTTGGAAATAATTACGTATCATTGAAGCCCGTCAAAATATCATGCTTTAAACTCTTGCTACTGGTTTTACGGTATATGTGCATTTTTGTACTTGAGAATGCTGAAATTGTTCTGAAACTCCATAAGTACAGTGAGCACATCTTCTTATGACTTTTCTGATTTTTTTCCTTTTACGGGGGCGCTGTCGACGCGTTTAATATCATCATCATCTTCTCTGGAGAAGAGAACGACAAATCTGTTCAGACTCCTTTTCTGGGGATAAATAAATGGCCAAATATTGTTTTTAATATTCTGAGAATAGAAAGTCATTTATTTCTACAACCTCAACCGTCTTTCCCATTCCTTTATAGTTACAGTGACCACAATTTGTCCGTGACTCACTCTCCCAATCTTCTTTCCTTCGAAATATATTATTATTTATGCAAAACTCTTCCAAATAAGTGTTTTCTCTTCCTCTCTTCTCCCTAATAAGAAATCTCCCTTCCAAAATGAAGTGTTTTGTTTTTATCCCATTCACTTCCTGGAATAAGTTGTCCTCCCCCCTGAGGCAATTGAGAGAGAATTGGATCATTGATGGTCAACTGATTTAGAGCTGTTCCAGTTCTTCTTCTTCTTCTCGTTTGTTTTTTTTTATTTGAGCACAGAATGAGCATTTTTATTTGAGAGTGAACAAACACATTCCGTTTTTCCCAGTAGTTTTTTTATTTTTCAAAATGAAAAATAAATTCGTTTGATTGGGACTGGAATCATGGGAATGAAGGTGGGTGGTGGTCATGTGAGATTAATGGGAGTAGGGGGCGTTGAGACTACATACTACAGTACAGTAATCTCAGTAGATATGAGCCCCGTTAGTTTTCTGTCGTCAAGTTTAAAATCACTGTGACTCAGCGGACCAAGACAGCACATCTGGAAGTGAAAAATCACTTTAATTGGTTTTCCAAAGTTTAGTACTTGTTTAAAGTTTGTTTAGACCACATTGTACTACAAATGCCCTCAATTCTTATTATCTCAGCACAGTTATTACAACTGCGCTTTACAGAAACCTCCTCTCTTTCTCTTTGAATCTCTCAATTTCGCACACAATTTTCTTTGGTTTCGGTAGAGCGAGGTTGTACGAAGCGTGTCGTGCTAATACCGTCTTCGGCGATTTCCAAAACTGTTCCCTCTGTAACCTGGATGGGCAGAGCTGTGAGGAATTCCTCTTTTCGACTTTTTTCACTTCCGACTTATTTTTTTCGAAAATTTGATTTCTGAACAACTTTGTTGGGCGGTTTTATGTTATTACCGCAATAAGAATCCGTTGTCTTCCATTCCAAGATTTGTTCGAGTTTTAATTCGAGCAGTTCTAATTCGGACATCACCTTGATTTCTTGTTACCAGCTGCTAAAACAATAATTACTAAGACTAAAAATCAAAGCATTTTGGTCTCTTCTTTAAAAGATCAGTATCTTTTCTCCTCTTGACCTCTAATTGATCTTTCTTATAAAAATCATGCCATCTCTTCTAGATTCCGTCTTTCTCAGTGTTATGATAACCGTATTCTAATAATATTGACTCATTCGTCCCATTTTAGCGTTCTCTCTTACTCCCTTTTTTAGTCAGTTATACTAGTAAATGATCCATATGGCAACATGGTGTATCGACTCCAAGTTTTCAAGGTTCCAGACATAAAAAATGCCTCAACTAGCATAAAAATCATGAAAATCCACTCAAAAACCCATAAAACCCAGTTTCCCAACTTTTTGACAAAAATCGTAGAAAAGGCTTACTGGGATTTTCGAGGTATGTATAACGCCACCAGCAGAGGTACCAGGGTTCGAGTTCACCTGGTGCTCAAATTTTTTGTTTTTGAGAAACCCTCAGGGTCAGATAACGCGTCTCAGGTGTCCCAGCCGCTTTAGTCTTACTGTCTCATTGTCAACTGGACGTTTTTGCTATCTCTCTTTCACATTTTCTTTGAAACGCGCTGCAGGCGCGCCAAGAACTTTGAAAATTGTCTCACTTTCTTATCCTACAGTATGTATCCAGCTACGCGCCGCTGGCACGCCAGACACACTTCCAAATATGAGTCATAGTGATTTTTGGGTGGGTTGGGAGTCTTCCTCTCACACACATATCTGGATAAGTGTTGGTCAACACACACACCACTTATTAACCTCTCCTCCCATCCCATCAGTTATCCTACGCATTTTTCTCACTCTTCTTGTTTTGTTTTCCATTTCTCTTGTGGTTTTCAACAACATAAGGACTCTGCTAATTTTCTCACGCTTTTGGATTAAAATTCTCGATTATTATGTTGTTGTTTCTGCATTCTGTCACGTAGGGCAATTTGACAAACTCAAACTTGTCAAATCGGGCAGGGCTAATGTATTGCTCGGTCCGACTTTATGAAAAGGTACCTATTTTTTACCGAATTTCTTGAATTTTTCAAAATTTTCACATTAAAAATCCTATTTGATATTTGATATTTTATTTAACTATTTAAATATACAGAAAAAGTCACTGGAGGTCAGGTAAAGTCCCTCACGAGACTAAACCTGAGAAAGGAAACCGGGAAATAAGGAATTAAAAAATAGGTGGGCAAGGGGGAGGGAGAATAAAGAAGAGAATAAAGACTATTTCTTGATGCATTACTAGCTTTTCATTGAATTCTATACTACTATAGTCAAAAATTCTATATTTTTAAAAAAAATTCAAAAAAAATTCAAAAATCTCTAAATTTCGTTCAAAACGTTTTTGAATTTCAAACCCCGGCCCGTGACAAGTTCGGATAAAGTTGAAAAAGCATTGTAGACTACAAACTACATAAATCGTTAAACCGTTATTCAGTATGGTCAGGCGTGTCAGTGTCACTTCAAGATTTTTTGATTGTTTGCAATTTGACCTCTGAAACAGCTTACAAGGGCGATTTTTACTTTCAAAATCCCATAAAATTCATGGAAATTGGCAAAAAAGATACAATGACAATCATGTTACACTGACGCATACACTGACAATTTTAACAAAGCCTAATTCGGTTTTGTAGTTTGTAGTCAACCAGTTCCCCCATTTTCGTTCCAATACCAAAACTTTGGCTCCAAAAAAGTTTCTGAGCAGATCTATTAGCAAGACACGCGTCTTATAACTGCGCTCCACCGAAATGTCTTTGACAGCGCGGTTGTAAGAAGCGTGCCGTGCTAATACCTGAACTTCAAGCATTTTCCTGAGTTTCTAATGCCTACAATCACATTTTCTGCAAAGGCTAACTAGCTTTTGTAGTTTGTAGTCACTTTTTTCTTTTCTTTCCCCCTGTTTCCTTCTTACTTAACTCTATTATCCTGAGCACACCCGCAGCCTGCACTGCGGCCACGGAAGAAGTGACAAAAAAATAAGAGAAGACACACTTTTTTCTTCTTAGTTTCTGTTTTTTTTTCTTTTTGGAAAAGGAAAAGGAAGAGATTCGGGCACCCCGGGAACCCTTTTCTTTGAAAAAAACATTTGAGGAAGGGGATGGGTTTTTGTGTTAAGACACCCAGTTCCATAGTTTGTTAAGCTCTTCTTTAGACACCAGTCGTTTTTTTTGCAGATAGGGGTTTTTTGGAGGTTTAGACACTTCAAACCACAAAATTTATTGTTTTTTTTTGCATTGTGCACCCAGAAACGTGAGCTTGTTGGTACTATTAGCACCACACGCTTCTTACAACCGCGCTCTACCGAAACCGAGGAAAATTGTGTGCGAAATTGAGAGACTCAGAGAAAAGGAGTCATTTTTCAAGAGGATTTTGGTCGAGTTGTGAGAACTGTGCTGAGTTAATATAAGCTAGAAGTTTCTGAATTTTCTACAATTGAGTTTTTGAAAAAAAAACTATTCATTAACTGTCTAAACCTCACTTTCATGTCTCTACGATACCTAACCATTAAAATTGATACATTTCTGGGAATCTTTGAGTCATCTATTATAGAAAAATAATTAGACTAACTAAGAAATGCGTAGTCACTACTGCTTACATAACTTAAAACCTACTAACAATGAAGGTAATTTTGGAAAGAAAGAGGGGATATTTTCCTTTCAAAATTGATCAAAAACTAGTTTGCTAGATTCCTTGAAAAAATATACCATCTTCCAACATGGGCGGTTTTATTTTTTGTGAAGACTAGGTGAATACATGACTGGAATTCTGGAAATAGTAGTTGTTAACCATAGTTGTCAAGGCCCGGCCCGGCCCGGAAAATTGGCGCCAAATACAAAAATTCAAACTTTTTCAAATTTTTTTCGCGAAAAAGTCAAATTTTCGACTATCACTCAGAATTTGAAGAAATTCTGAAAAAGCATCAAAAATTGTCACATTTTTGATTTAAAAAAAAGGATCATTTTTTGAAGCCGGGCCTTCGGGCCGGGCCGGGCCTTGACAACTATGTTGTTAACAACTCGGTATACTCGTTCAACTTTCTGCAGCATGTCTGCCGACTTTCTGCAGCATCTCTGGCGACAGTATGTAAACCATCAACAGAGAGTTGCCAGAGATGCTGCAGAAAGTCGGCAGACATGCTGTAGAAAGTGAAGCCAATCCTTCATTAAACCCTCCCAATATTACGAAACAATAAAATGAAAAACAATTGTATTAAATTAAAGAGTTTTATTAAACTAAATTAAAGAGACAATTAAAAAATGAAATATACGAGTCATCAGAGTGATTTCATCCATGAATATTCGTGGGGCACATTAACAGGAAACTGAAGAAGTACTTGAGAGATTGTTCCTTCAAGCGAATCTGAAAATATTTTTTGTTTTGAATATAAGAAACAATTCCTCACTTGTTCACCATGGCCTATCGAATGCAGTCGTTTCTTTCCTTTTCCGATTAATCTGCAAAAAAAATGTTGGTTTTTGTGGGGAGACTGTTTTAAATTTAGTCATGTGTGTGTTCGAACATGCTTGCGAGCAGTTTTCAAAGCATTATGTGTCTGACGGCGAGTCTGTACACTCATTTACATTTTTTCAAAATTGGATTTCAATACATACAAATACAATACTTGTCCAGAAACCGCGCCTTTTTAGCAAAAAAAACCGTCTTTCTGTGAGATATCTGTGAGTTTGCTAACTTTATCTGAAATATTTCGATCTTCGTAACGTCAAACTGTGTATGTTTCGCCCAAACAATATAATTATCCTGGGATAGATTTTTAAAGAAAATACGATTATAAACTCGTAAAAATGACTATATTGTTGTGTTATTTTTTTCTTTTATTACTCCGTATATTTGTAAACCGTGATATTCTCACATCCCTTTTGAATATTTACCTCATTTTCCTGTGACTACCAGTTACAGCTGGAATATGAACATATGTATCTCCACTGATACCCGGCACTTTCACCGCTCCAACTATATCGTCCTTTTCTCTATTCCATGACTTTCCTTGTGCTGAAAACAAGATTCGTTTAAATTAAAGTCAGAAAACCAACAAAAAAAATAACGAAATCGGTTTAAAACGGAAAAAAAATTAGAAAAATCTCATGAAAAAAAAAACTCAGAAGCACGCAACGCGGACACGCTTCGCTTGAAAATTGCTCCAGACAGTTGGGGGCACCCTCCAATTTGCTACAGAAAGTCGGGGGCGCCCACACGATATCTCTAAAAGAGAGGAGAGGTTGCAAGTTGCTGCAGAAAGTTGCGAGTATATGGACCGAAAAATATGTCGTACACCAATGTAATCCAACTAGCTGCAGATAGTCAGAAGTTCGTGCCATTTTTCTCCAGAAAGTCGGCAGAACCTCCATATTGCTGCAGAAAGTCGCCAGAACCTCTAACTAGCTGCAGAAAGTTGAACGAGTTTACCGAGAAACTTGTCAACCGGGTCGGCGTGTAAATAGCTGAAAACACAATATTATGAACTGAAAAATATACCAAAATGTAGATCTCGACGAGTTCTATGTCAGTGACCTACTACCGGCTGAGCTGTTATTCGTTAATGTACCGCGGACCGGAAAAAAGCGCCAGAATACGCGAAAATGGTCAAAAACCCATTCTAGGCAGGCCCGTGACACCTAAACGAATACATCCGTCGTGTAGAATTGAATTTGACCATTACCGAAAGTTTTTGTTTTTTGAGACGGAATGGGGGTCGAAAATTGTCAAAAATAGGAATCCAAAAAGGAGGTTTGATCTAAGGCACTAAGATTTTTTTTTAATTTTACTCGAGAAAAGTCCTTTTTTCAAAATTGTTGATAGATTTTCGGGTAATTTTTTGTCATGTATATTAGTTAGTACAAATGCTACAATGACCACGTAACTACAAGCTACAATCTCTATATTAACTTCTGTAAAACCAACTGATTTTTGTTCTTTTCAATCTCTCCTTCCCATTCTAGCAAGTTGTTTGTTTTCTGTACTCTCCCGTTAATCCCTCTCTTATATTTTTTGACATTCTCTCTCTCTTCTTTTTTGACTTCTTAATGCCACGTCATTTGAGAGAAAAAGAATGAAAGAGGATTAGTGTTTTAGTCGAAACTCTTCGCTTTTAGCCATTTGGGAGCAGAGAGATTTATAGATTTTGGCTCATTCTCAACTTTAATTTTTTGCGAGTCTCCTATTATAGTAGCATCCATTTCGTACCTACATCACTTTTTGGTCGCTTAACAGGAAAACGGCCGAACGAAAAGGGAACGTAATAAGGAAAAAGGACAAGAGAGGCTTCAACAAAGTGGAAGAAACTCAATTTTCACAGAAGAAGAAGAGACCACGAGTTGCTCTTTTCCTCCTCCTATTTTTGTCGTTTTTTGGTACTTTTGAGTTTCTGTTTCGTACTTTTTGCAGTTTTAATCATAGTGAGGTTACCAGAATTGCTAGAGATACCTACTCACAGGGTCATAAAAAGTCCATATGAAGCAACTGCGCTCCAAAAACATTCTGGTAAATATAGCGCGAAATTCAAAAAAAATATCCAATTTTTTTTTGTTGAGTTGAAAATTAGTAAAAATAAAAAATAAAAGTCAGCAGCTTCATTCGAAAAACTTAACTCCCTATCGTCCTTCCACGTTATGAGCACGAAATTTGCCTGAGCTGTGACTCAATTGGCAACCTGGCAAGTGGTATGCAAACGCGCTTTACTAGACTTTCGGTTTCGCGGGAAAATAATTTAAATTCATATGTACTAAATATGACCCCGTGCTACTGAAGCTAAGAAACTACAAACTACAGAAAATGCTCAGCATTGCTAGAAATCTTTCCAACATTAATTATCATTAGAGCGCATTCACCGTATCCTCCATCCACCCATTACTGTACATTTATATCTATTTCCATTTTTTCTGTCTTAAAATTTCAGAATTTCCCGCGAGTTTTTGGTTTTCTGAGCATCCTTCGAGTCGCTGCTCAACCCACTGAAAATTCAAATTTTCGATCCTTTTTTACTGATAACTCTCACTTATTTTATCCCATTTCCGGTCTGAAAACTCGAATTTTCCGTGATTTTTTGAGTCGCTGCTCAGTGAATTCTGATTATTTTCCGACATCTCTGAAAAGGTTGTCACTGTAAGAGTGTGTCAGTGTAATTAGATTAAATTGAGAGTTTTGTACTTTTTGATGGGTCAAACCCTAGAGTGCCTGATTTTCCTGCCCTCAATTAATAAATTTCTGCAACAAAAAAGGTCGCTGTGAAAATAACACAACATTTATCTAATTATCACTGTCTAAAAGTGGGCGGAGCTTCTTGACCTAGCTAGAATTCTATCAACCTTGATGGTACCTGCCAGCATGTCTGTTGTCACATTTTACCCTGAAGGACTTTCCTGAGGCTACAAACTACAAAACTTTGTCAGTGTAAAATTATTGTCACTGTAACTTGTTTGTCAGTGTATAACTTTTGTACACTGACCATTTCTGACTACAAACTACAAGGTGAAATAGAAATCCATCCATCTATCACGAACCCCTCAGAATATCAATTAGGTAGTCTTCCCTCTCCAATTTGACCAGCTGTATTCCATCCTTCCTATTCTCAATGACGTCACCACCAGAATCTATATCTCCGCATATATTTTATTTTTGTGCCCCCCTTCTCTCCCGCCTAAATATACACACCGCCCGTTTGAGAAATGCCAAATTTAAATTTTATTTGTTCTTCTTTTTTCTCTATTTGACAAATGGTCCTCCACTTTCAAAATGACTCTTTTTCAATGGGTATAGTAGGTCAAATGGGTTCTGGAGAATGTACTAGAAAAAGGGGCGGGGCTTTAGAGTCACATCCACTAAATCAATTTTCGCCAACTTTTTTGAGCTCGGGGACTAGTTTTTTTTCCATAATTTGGATTTCTAGGCCACGTGTTGAAAAACTCGGCCACGGGCCACTTTCGGTGGTTTTTTGTTGTTTTTAGTCTCTAGAAACTCTGAAAATGTCAAAAACTGACTTTCTGAGCTCGGGTTTTCACAAATTTTGGTTCTTCGTCAAAAATTTTTTTTCAAAATGTTTGACATCATTATTCCTCTACAAAACTGCTCTTTCATCCCCTCTGGGGAAATGAAAAATAACCGAAATCCAATAAATGTGACATTATTGCCGAGAATAGAATGGGAAGAGCCTCCATGAGAGAGCACAATGACGTAGTGGATAGAGTGAAATGGGGGCGGGGCTTGAAAATTCAGAGCAGTGATTTAAGAGGGAAATATTTGAAGGCACAACCAGTTTTTACGTTGGTCAGGTTATGTTTGTCACTGTAGCTTGAATTTGAGCCCTGTGGGCGGAGTCTGATAGTACTCAGCTAGTCAGTTGTTAGGCTACAAACTACAAAAAATTTCAATTCCGTTACCCTCAAAAAAAGTCGGTCAGTGTAACTACACTGAGGCTAACTTAGATTTGTAGTTTGTAGTCGCTTAGCCTCAACAAACTTCACTGAGACTACAAACTATAATACTCAGTTAGCCTCAGCAAAATTTGAAATGGGTGTAACTTTGTCAGTTTCCAGCCGATTCTTTTCAAATTTCCTCTTAAATTTATAGTTTGTAGTCTCCAGGTATTCAGTTAATGGCATTTGCTGTTAAGCTATGCAGCTATGATTGAAGCTCCGCCTACCTTTAGGCTACACGTACTCAAATTGCACCTTTTCATAGTTTAAAACGTGGAAATCCCGTTCTCATTTTGATAAAATAGATGAGTGCAACACTTTAAACTCTTTGCTCCACCAGATCCCAAAGAGTAATTTGTCCCCCCCCCACTCATCCTCACTGACTCATCCTCCTTGATTTAAGGGGGTCTGGAGCCAATGGCCTCCCCAAGCCATCCGAGAGAGTAATAAAGGGAGAGTGTCATCTGCCATTCAAATTGACCTCGATTCTCTTCTTGAGAGGAAGAAGAAGGACACCCATCCCCATTCTCATTTTAAATCTCTCTTTTCTTCATTTAGCCTTCAAAACGGCGTTCTCTTTCTTCTTGGCGGTCAGTTTTTGATGGTTTTGGGCTTGGAAACTGGTGGGGCACTAAATTGAAATTATCTGTTCAAAAGAGGACTGAACTCAAATTTTTTTCATTTACAGATTCCGATACTTCTGAAAATTCCAAACACCTTTTCTTATTGACGTATATTCCTTAAAATCGCTCTAAACGCCACTATTACCGTTCGTTTCCTGACTCAAAATGAACTTTGGTCGAATACTTTATTGCCGTGTAGTCCTCTCGGACAAGATTTTTCTAACAAATCTTGTTGTTTTACAGTATTTTTGTGTTTCAAAACAAATATAATTAATATTAAACCTACGAAAATTTGTTGGAAAAGGCAAGGAAACGAGGAATTGAGCAAGAATCTTGTCCGAGAGGACTACACGGCCGCTCGGGGCAGTTTTCACTAACTTTTATAGTTCAAAATAAGCTTGAATAGTAGAAAAATTTGGATTTCAAACTAGGAAAAGGTTACTGCTTTCCGCCTGTAGTAATTTTGTCAGTGTAACTTTGTCAGTGTAGTTTGCCACTGTAAACGGTAGGACAGTGTGATGGCCGAGTTGACGAATCCTAGGCCATGACCACTTCTTATACAGGGTGGAGCGGAATTCCGCTTTCCGGCATTCAACTGGAACAATTTGTTCGCCCACTCGAACTTATTGGTACTTTTGAGGGTTTTTGCAGCAACGCTAGCAGTTTTTACCAAACAAACAAAATTTAACAAAAATGTAACTATTTTGAGTCGTTTTTAAAAATAAAATAAGGCCGTCTTTTAAAAAATTACATTTTATTCCGCTTTGCGTGAGTTTTGTCCGATTTTCAGCCATTTTTGGCACAGTTTCACCCCGGAAAGTGTCATATTTTAAAACAGATTTTCTGGACATTTTCTCTTACAAAATGCCATTTTCGACTGCTTTTTGGCTTTTTTTTGGCTTTTTTTGGCCATTTTCACCGATTTTCAGCCTATTTTGGCGGAACGTTCTAATTCAGGCAGACGATACTTTTTTCTCTAAAAAAAATCCCCTTTTCCTTATTTTCTTTACCCTGAATTTTTTTTTCAATTATTCAGTTTTCCCCCCATTGTTGTTTGTTTGTTCTCCAATATATATTTTTTAATCAATCAAAAATTTTCTGTGACGTAGTTGGCTTATTGTGGCGGTTTTCAGTGAATTTTTACATTTAGATCCATTCTGAACACGCAACATTTTTTGTTGTTGGTTGAAACATGTCACTCAAAAATTTCAAATTTTTTCAGGCAAATTGATGAAATATTTGAATATTTTATAAGGATTGCTTGAATTTGTATGTAGTTTGTAGTCTGAAGTTGAAAAAAAAATTGTCACTGTAATTTGGTCATTGTAACTAGGTCACTGTAATTTTTTGTCAGTGTAACTACCCAATCCTTCTAAAACGCGCCATAGACGCCCCAGCCATTCTTATCTTCTGAACGATCTCATTGTATGTATACTCAAGTCAAATTTCCCGCGCCGAAGGCACCCCAGACATTTCGAACAGCTGAACATCCACTCTTTCAAAAGTGCAACTCTTCCTCTCTTTTCCTTTTTCTCTAAATCTCTCCAATCCCTACACTATTTCGTATATTTCATTGAGAAGGGTCCCCCTCTTTCAAAAGTGTACTAAAATTATGACCCCCCCTCTTCTCTTTGTCCGAGTGGAGGTCCTCTCTTTCGAACTTCCTGCAGAGAATCGAAATAAACAAAATGTTGTTCGAGGCGCTGGCGTGTCGGTGGGTGCGTTTTTTAAACACATTGGATCTGTACCAATTTCAATTAAGTAGTATAGTCTGGCGCACCTTTGACGCGTTTTGGAATCCGTCTCAACCGTTTTTCTTTATGATCATTCTACTGTCATCTTTAAGTTTTCAGGGTGAAAAAAAACTGGGGTGTCTTTGACGCGTTTCTGATGTTCTTAGTACTTAAGTTATGCTTTTTTAGTATAAAAATTTGTCTGGCGCACCTTTGTCGCGTTTTTCTAAGTCATCTCTTTGATCTGAACTACATTTTCCATATATTCAGGTTTCTGGCGTGCCTCCGGCGCTTTGAGATTCCAGTACTCCAGTCAATCATAAAAAAGCATCTGGCGCACCATTGACGCGTTTTCCATTTTCATCGTATTGTCAAAGTCATCAAAAATGCTAACTTCCTTCGGCTGGCGCGCCTTTAACGCGATCTCAAATTCTCAAACTCCGTCTCTTGGCTGGCAATGATAGTTTAACATTCCCCTTGTTGTAGTAGAGTCGTTCGAACCCTCAACTTTAACTGTCTGGCGCACCTTTGACGCATTTTTTGTCACATTGTTCTCCACTATGCATTGTGCTTCTGAAGCACTTCTCCTCTGAGTACGCTCCGGTCCACCACTTCCTTTTCTTTTCTTTTCCTTTTCCTTTTCTTTTTCTTTTCCACATATTTCTCTCTCTCTCTCTCTCTCTCTCTCTCTCTCTCTCTCTCTCTCTCTCTCTCTCTTTCTATTTTAAAATCCCTGGGAGGGCTCTCTATTTTGCACTTTCCCACAGGATTAGGTCCATTTTTCGAAAGAAAGGAGGGAAAAGTTGTTGGAGGAAGAATAGAGAGAAGTGACGTCACCTCTTATTTCTATTCTCTACACACGTTTTTATTGCATTTTTGGAATAAGAGAGAGATAAAAGATTGTTTCAATTTTTGGAGAATGGGCATATTTTTGAGGAAATGAATGAAGAGCGGAAATTTATTTTTTTTCAATTTCCGGCAAGCACAGGCTATGGGTTTGTTGGTTTTTCTGTTTTGACCTACTCTGCCTTTTTTTATTCTGACTGAATGAAACTACTCAAAACTGTGTAAAATAGTATCTCTACTATTAATGGTTCACAGTCTGCTGCTAGAGGGTTTAAAAATCCCATCTAATTGGTTCGAAATGATCTCGAAGCGGAAAACATGATTCCGAGACCTGCAAAAGTCAAAAACACGGAATTTGATATTTTTCAACTACAAGACCATTCCGCGAAATCTCCAATAAATTAGATGCGCCTTTAAAACCCCCTGGTACGAGTTCGGGAACCGATGATACCGATTTGTAGGTTTCGAAGTAAAAAACGGTGTACCAGATAGACCTGATACTAGATATCTATTTATAAAACGAAAGAAGTCTGCTGAAATTTCAAAGATTACAAAATGAAAATTGTCAGTGTAGAGCCATAACAAATCCAAAAAGGACAATATCAGTTCGAGGCTCCAATAATTTTCAAAGTTAGCATCCTTGGTCAGTGTATGTTTGGTCACTGTTACGGGCGTTTTTTGACAGCAATTCTAAAACTAATAGTAAAGAAATAGAGCACTGTTCCAAAATTTAAAACTTTTGATATGAATCGATTCAGAAAACCAGGGAAAAAAGAAAATTCTCTTGGAGCCATGTTCAAAAAACAGCCTGAAGCGAGTTGTGCGACCTTAAAGTATCCAAGGAAGATTGTTAACAATTTTCAGGAAAATTTCTATTAAAATGTATTGAAAAACTGCATGACGAGGAGCGGCATTTTGAGGTCGCATAACTCGCTTCAGACTGATTTTTAGACATGACACCAAGAGATTTTTTCTTTTCCCTGGCTTTCTGAATCGATTCATATCAAAAAATCTATAATTTTTGAAATGTTCCTCTTTAATTTTTTTAATTTCCGGCAAGAAAATGGCCGTTTATCTAATACAGTGACCAATGACAGTGACCTAAGCCAGTTTTTGAAAGAATTTTTAAATGGTTACTTAACATTTCAATAATCCATCAGTTCTAGGTCTATGAACTCTAATCAATCATCATATCCTTCTCATTGTTCCGGTAAAAAATATATTTCTGATCCCCTCCCTCCTCCCCTCACAGCATCAGCAACCCAAATCTATATATCACTCATCTGAAATTCTTGCTCCAAAAGAACAAAGACAACTGTCTCATACTCACAGATTTCCAGCTGATAGGAGGAAATTGAGTAAAAATAGATTGTTGTTTTTCTTGTTGTTATTTTCTCTATTTCTTTGTTGTTTCCGGTGTGTGAGGCTGTAAGAAGAAGATGGGCGGTACCACAATCTCGAAAAAAAAAGAAAAAAAAGAGGAAAAATTGGTGCCAATTTGATGAATCTTCCCATTCAGTTGGATCATATTTCAATGAAGCCGAAAAAGTTTTTTTCCCTCTCTTTTTGGAATTTCACGTTTCATTTTATTGAGGCTTAAGGAATTTGACTATAAACTACAAATCCTGGTTAGCTTCAGTGATGAAACGTTGCTGAGGCTAAGCGGGCTTGTAGTTTGTAGTCGGCTTGCCTTTGTAAAGTTTGCTGACGCTAAGTGACTATTTCAACCGATTTGACGATTTTTTGGCTCGAAAAAATTTGACGATTTTTTGGCTCGAAACGAAGTTGCACTGCAATCAAAGCTTAAACCGTTCTCGGGACGTGACCTAAAAATCGTGGACTAGAAAAATCTAGGCCACCAATTCTAGGCCGTATAGCTAACCGTCTTCCTAATCTAAAGCTATTTTCTAGTAGTTTGTAGTCTAGTCTCTTCCAAATGGTCACTGTAATTTGTCACTGTAGAAATACACTGACCACAAATATAGGCACTTTCAGGAAAATTGGAAAAAAAAGACTATAAAAAACTGTTTCTTCAGAGGCTAACGACTACATACTATATTTCCAGCTTAGCCTCAGCAAAAACTTGCTGAGGCTAACAGAGATTTGTAGTTTGTAGTCGCTTAGCCTCAGCAAAACTTGAAGTTACTCTACCATTGTCAGTTTTGGCCCGTTTTTCTTGATTTTTTCTCGATTTTTGCTCAGCCTCTATACTTCTTATTTTCCAGAACCGAATCGTCTCATCGTGAACTTCTGACTGGTGACGGTTACCATCTGTGTGTCGATATGAGGAATATACCAGCAAGATCACAAAGTTTCAAGCATCGACCGAAACCAATGGTTGAGGTGAGTGGGGACATCTGGACATACAGACAGGCATCTGGTGCGCCTTAGGCGCGTTTCTTATAATCAAAAATCTTTTAAAGTGTTTGCACTTTTGCTAGAAGCCTAAAAATAATTATTTTTGAAAATTTGGGTAATATTATTTTTTCTGAAAAATTCTTTCTTTCTAAATGCCACATTCACTAATAGGCTTTGTTAAAAATCGTACTAGGGATGGGCGGTACTTTGGATTGTATCTTCTGGAATTTTCTCACGTTTTTATGCTTTAAGCGGTTTTTCGTCTAGCTGGCGCACCTTTGGCGAGATAATTTTGAGATAATCCTGAAGTTGAACATCTGACACCGTTCGTTAACTGGATCTAAGATTTTTAGATTTTAAAACAATTTCTGAGTGTCTGTTGCGCCTTTAGGGTTTTCTTACTGTTTTCTGAAGAAATATTAGTTACACTGACCAAAAATGGTCACTGTAACTAACAACTGTCAGTGTAGTCAGAGTTACACTGACCAAAAACTGGTCATAGCTAGGTCCCGGATATTTAATTTATTTTAACAAAAAAATTAGGTTGAGGGGATTACTATGATCATTTTGAGACAAAAATCAAGAAAAATGGATGAAAACTAAGGGAGTTACGGTATTTTGAAGCTTTGCTGAGGCGAAGACTACAAACTACAAATCTCAGTTGGCCTCAGCAAATTTTGGAATCGGTGTAAGTTTGTTAGTTTCGGACCGTTTTTAATGATTTTTCTCTCAAAATGATCACACTAATTCCCTCTACCAAATTGCGAAAAATAACAAAATTTTTCAAATTCCCTTCCACGTGGAAGGGAGGGTGATAAACTTCGTGAAATATGACTTTTTGAAAATTCTGGTGCCCCTCTGGCGTGTTCTATGTTTTTAGATATTTTGAAAATGTTCCGGTCGTATTATTAGGTTTTAGTTCCGAAATCAAAAATGCTAGTTACACTGACAAAAAAGGTCACTGTAACTAACTGTTGTCAGTGTAGCCATAGTTACACTGACCAAAGTGGCAGTTTGGTCACTGTAATCTAAAATCAGAATGTTTCAGGTAAAATTCACAAAATTTCATTCCCTAGTAATCTAGTTGATTCCACAAGGATAAAACCCTGCTCATCCAACAAAAAATAACAACATTTTTCAAATTTTCTACGAGGAAGTGAGGGTGGTAAACTTCATGAAATATGACTCTTCTTGTTATCCTCATAAAACATGAGAAAACAGCTAGAGACTAGTGATCATTTGATTTTTATGTGATTTCATGTGTAGTTGGTTTAGTTGTTAACATCATAGTATATATACTTGTGACTAGAAGGGGGGATAGACACACCAACTGCTCTCCACTAGTCAGGGGGGTCCCTGATTGAAATGATATTTGGAAGGGAGAGAAGGAGAGAGATAGCAGATGAAAGTAAGTAGTAATCAGTGGGAAATGATTGGAGATGAGAAGTCAGATGATTGGAAAAAGGGAAGGTGGAGCTAGTTACTTCAAGAGATCTCTGAAAATGTTCAGATATTTTCGAATGTGATTTTTTTTCAACGATCGGAACTTCCTTGCTGGTTTCTGATTTGTGAGCTTCTTGGAGATATTTTCTGGTTCTGCCTCTTGTTAGAGATCTCACATTGATTTATAGGATTTGATGCTTCTTTTGATTTCTCATTTAGAAAAGCCATTAAAATAGCTAGGGAATTTCATAAGTCTCATAGTCAGCATGTCATTGTCCAAAATTCGGCACAAATCGGTATTTCAGAAGTCCCCTATTTCTATAAAACGTTGTTTTGCTGACATGGAATGTATTTTGACTGCCCCCCCCTAAAGTACCGATTTTTTTTGCTCATTCGATGAGTTTTCCAAAGACAAAATAAATCGTAAAGGGTTTTCCTGTGACGTGACCTCGTTTTTGAAAAATTGAGATTTTTCGAAAATGCGATTTTTTCGAAAAAAAAATTTCATTAATTTTTTTCATTATTTTCCTGAATTGTTCAGAAAGAGGGTTTTGCAGATGATTGTAGCAAATTTTATGTAGTTTTTGACAAAAATACGAAACATATGAAAAAACAATTTTTTGGTCCTGAAATAGGTAAAAATGTGACACCCTCCAAAAAAAAATTTTTTTTTTGAGAATACCGAGGGTTTTGAATGTTTGGTGAAAAAGTACAACTTATCTGAATTGTTTTGGCATATAGCAGTATAGCGACTCCCGATCGAAAATTAAGGAAAAAATTGCTCTGAAAATTTTCATTTTTCGAAAAAAGTGACATGTCGGAAATGAGTTCAAATTTCCGACATTGACTAAGTTCCTAAACAAAGATCAAAAATAGCTTGGTAGTAACTCTGCAACCCAAAAATACAACTATTTGTAAACCACAACAAAGATAGCTTGACTAATTTGTAATTTTGAGTGACTTTGAATTGTTTTAAGGTTAATTCTCAGTCATTTTCGACAAAACAAAGTATCTCTGTCAAAATTGGTCAGTGTAACTATATGGTACCGGGATTTGTCAAATTTGTATACCAACAACTACTGTAGGCGCAGAGGCTTACTAGGGAAGGCCTCCAGGCGAAAATTGCAAAAAATTGCATTATTTTTTTGCGTGTCAGTGAGGCAATAATTAGTCATTTTTCCGAACGTTGACCTTGTTTTTCTCGAATACCCGACGTCGAGGTCAAAAACTGAATACATATTTGGAATCAGCGTTTTCCCAGCTTTCCAATGACACGTTCCATAACTCCACGGTCGAGGCCTTCCCTAGTTACTTCAAAATTCACAAAAAACGATTCAATCATGTAGTTTGTAGTCTCTATCTACGCCTCAACCAAAGTTAGTTGACACAAGATACCCCTGCTCCGTTTCCGTTCCCCCTTTTGCTGGAAATTGAATTTCCAGTCGAAAAAGTCTGAAAGTGAGAAGGAGAGACAAAAACAGAAGAAGACGTGTGTCTTCTCCACTCTTTTTTTTTCTTCTTCCGTTTTTTGCAAATTTCGTTAGAAGCGCAATCTCAGAGACTCTGTGACACACGGAACATATTTAGAATAACTTCAGATATGCTTACTAGTTGTAGTTTGTAGTCATGAATTTTTTGTACACTGATCATTATTTTGTCACTGTACATTTGCAGTGCCCCAAATTTTGTTATTTTTGTAGAAGCTCCGCACAGTTCCAACAACTGCGCTCCACCGAAATGACCTCGAAAAATATCTCATTTTCTCTATGTCTCTCAATTTCGAACACAATTTTAATCGGTTTCAGTAGAGCACAGTTGTAAGATGCGTGTATGTACACTGACAATTAATTTGTCAGTGTATTTTGTCAGTGTACTCTTAAAGTGTCTTTGCAATTTTTGTATAGTCTGCCCTGTGTCTAGATTGACGTATCTATAAATTGTCCAAAGACAAATTTGACCTCCCTTCCCCCGACCGCCTACAATATTTATTTTTTCGGCTATCCTTCCACCCCGTTTTGACGTCATTTGACACCGATATTTATATTAAAAAGGTTGTATAAAAGAAAGAGTACAGTCTGAGATACAAGACAAGCAAAAAATAAATAGGTAGATCAAAAAACATTTTTGTACTTCACACCTGTCCACCGTGAGTTTTTCGTGTTTTGTGACAATTTGGAATTTTTGTATAAAATAAGTTTTTTTCGCGTAGAATACTTATTCTACCGTCTGATAGAAGCTATCGAAATGCAAATTTTCTGTTATTTTGGGAATATTTTGAGTGAAGTAAGTTGGGGTGATGTAGGCGCGTTTTTCGAATTTTTCTCAAAAAAGTTAAGTTTTCGACAAAGATTCAAAATTAGAAGACGTTCTGAGAAATTATCAAAAATGTTCATATTTTCGATGAGAAATGGAAAAATATGTCAAAAAACTGTTGCGTTCGGGTCTTCGAAGTTACAATGACAAATATTTTTGTCAGTGTAGTTGTCGATTTATCCCAAACCTTCGTGAAGTCATGCCTGTATCTGAGGCTGCGAAATTTCAATTTTTTAAAAGGTTTCTTCTCAATAGAGCGCATTTCCATTTTTAATTGTTTCTCTTTACCGATAATTAGCTAGATTTGCCTATTGCTTAGACTGTCATGAATTGTCATTCCGATTCTCAGTAGAGCGCACTTTCATCATTCATCTAAGAAACTGAAATTCAACTAACTACAGTAATTCTCTAAACTACAGTACCCCTTCCTCCAAAATTTATCTAAAATTTCGAAAAATAACATTTCAATTTTTTTTCATCTCGATCTATGACAAATCTCTCTCCACCAAACCCTTTAATTATTCCAATTCTCATATTTTTCATCTATTTTTACCCTTAGAAACCGAAAAGCCAAAAAATACGAATTATACCAGGACACGAGTTATTCACATATATAATTTACCAAATTTTCAATTTTTTTCTCAGAAAATAGACTCCGCCCACTTTTTCTTGCCTCTTTTCTTCATTTTTCACGTCGTTTTCTCCCCTAAAAAATATTCCGAAAAAAAATGAAATCTTCTAGAAAAATGACGGAACTCATCAGTCCAGAAATGCTTCTACAAGTGGAGGTAAACGCGCCTAGAGGTGCACCAGCCTGTGTCTGTCTGTGTGTCTGTGTATCCGGATGTCCACTTTCATTTATTTTTAGGTCCGCCGAATGGCAGTCGATGATGTTGGGCCACACGAACGACGTCGCAGCACGCCGACTGTTTCCAGAAGGCCATCGCTTCAGAAGTGAGTTTCATTGAGGGACTACAAGCTACAAACTACAAAAATTAAATTGGATTAATTAAATTGAGCCAAAAACCAAGAAAAACGGGTCAAAACTGACAAAGTTACAGTTGCTTCAAGTTTTGCTGAGGCTAAGACTACAAACTACATAAGTCAGTTAGCCTCAGCAAATTTTCACTGAGGCTAAGCAAAACGTGTAGTTTGTAGTCGTTAGCCTCTGCAAAAATAGAATAGACAGGATTTTATAGTTTTTTTTTTCAAATTTTCCGGAAATGCGACTTTTTTGGTCTGTGTATTTTGTCAGTGTACTGTCAATTTCTCCCCATTTCACTGACTCTTGTCAATGATCTCTGAACCTTTTCTTGACCACGTGATCCCAAAATTTCCCTTGATTTCTTCTTCTTCTTCCTGTGGGCGGATTGTTTATAAATTATACAAACCACCACTACTCCAGATGTCTCAATCAGTCATCCCACCCCTCTTCCTCCACCCCAAATCATCATTTTTCTTTTCCAGATCAAGAATTATGGAACCACGTACCGATGTTTGGCCAGAGGCCAAGAATAGCGGATTAGAGGAGAGATTTTTGAAGTTGCCCGATTCAGAGGATTATACGAGGTGAGTCTAAACTTCTGGAAGGCAAAAACAAGTTTGCAAAAAAAGTTTTGTGTCAGGCCGGGATCGAACCCCGGACCCTCGGGGTGACAGCTGAGTAGTGGATTTCCCCACTGAGCCACTTAGGTAGCTCTTTTGAAAATCGTGGATTTTTAGTTTTTTATGGATTTTAGGTGGTTTTGTATGATTTTCAGATGTTTTTTAAAACTTTTTAAACAATTTTCGGATTCCAGAGTCCGTCAATTCAAAATCGACGAGAAGGGAGCCGTCGTGTCACGTGGCGACTCGTTCCGCCGTAAACGCACTCCCACTTACAAATCCGACAAATCGCCATCCCCATTCCCGGTTTCGGTCTCCACCGACTCGGCACGTGGATCCAGAAGTGAGAGTGAAGCGAGTGAACCGCCCATCTCGGATGAGTTGAACAAGATGACACTGACGGATTTGACGAATGCGTCGACTAGTCACAAGACTTATAAGGTGAGTGTCTGGGGAAAGAGGGGATTACTGTGATCAATTTAAGACAAAAATCAAGAAAAATGGGTGAAAACTAAGGGAGTTACGGTATTTTGAAGTTTTGTTGAGGCTAAGACTACAAACCAGAGTTGCATGGAATTCCGACTTCCGACTTCCGACTTCCGACTTCCGGGCATTTTTTTACTTTCGAGTTCCGACTTCCGACTTCCGGATAAGAAAAATCACTTCCGACTTCCGACTTCCGACTTCCGGATAAGGAATTTTACTTCCGACTTCCGACTTCCGACTTCCGGATAAGAAATTTTACTTCCGACTTCCGTCATTCCGTAACTGTGGAATCTCCGAAAAGTATATTTCGCAGAAATACTTGAAAGAATGGTCGAAAAGGAGAGAAAATTGGCTTTTCTTCATCCAAAACCTAATTTTCCACTGATTTCCGCCAATTTTATAATCTTTTCTCTTGGAGTTTTTGAATATTTGCGAAAAAAATCTAATTCCGACTTCCGACTTCCGACTTCCAACTTCCGACTTCCGGGCGTTTTTTCACTTCCGACTTCCGACTTCCGACTTCCGGTTAAGGAAATTCACTTCCGACTTCCGACTTCCGACTTCCGGATAAGGAATTTTACTTCCGACTTCCGACTTCCGACTTCCGGATAAGAAATTTTACTTCCGACTTCCGACTTCCGACTTCCGGATAAGAAATTTTCACTTCCATGCAACTCTGCTACAAACTACAAAAATAAGTTAGCCTCAGCAAATCTAGGAATCGGTGTAACTTTGTTAGTTTTTGACTGTTTTTAATGATTTTTCACCCACAAATTCTTCCTTCCTATTTATCAAATTCTTGATTATCACATTTCTTAATTTTGGATTTTCAGCCAAATTTTTTGTCTATACCTAAATTTTTTCAGAATTTTCAAAATTACATCTATCTTGTAGATTTTGATATTTTCAGTCTTTCTAACCAAAAACCACAAAAATTGGTTCAAAACCCGCAGAGTTACATCCATTTCAGTTTTTACCGAGGCTAAGACTACAAACTACAAATGTCAGTTAGCCTCAGCAAAATTTTGGAATTGATGTAACTTTTTCGGTTTTTAATGATTTTTTTGCTCTTTTCAGATCTACGTTGTCGGAGACACCGGCACCGGAAAAAGTTCGTTGATCTCTCAACTGATCACTTCGGAATACAAAAACGCGTTTGCCGATGAGATTCGTAAGTGGCCTAGAAACTTCTCGGCCATCAGAACAACCCGATTTTTTGCAGAAGACTACGAGAATACCGTATCAATTTGTATCGGTGGAGTGGAGTGTGATCTCGTGTTCTTCGAGTCGGATATGGCTGATCCGTGCTGGTTGACGAATGAGGTTCACGCGTTTTTGGTCGTTTACAGTATCGATTCGAAGTCGAGTTGGAAACAGGCCATGTTGGCTTTGGAGGTGAGCCTTAGAGACTACAAACTACACAAAATTAGAAGATCCTAGGTTACACTGACAAATTTTGTCAGTGTAAAGGACAAAGTGACTACAAACTACAAAATAATGATTTTCAGATGATTCGAGACCGCCCGGGAACCCGTAACCTTCCGATGCTTGTCGCTGGAAATAAGATTGATTTGGAAAGAAAACGGACTGTCACAAAGCAAGGTAGGAGGCTCCGCCCACTTTTATCGATTTTCGATTTTCGTAATTTTCAGAAGTGCGAGCAGCCAAAGCGGCAATGGGATTCGAGCACTTCGAGATCTCCGTCGCTTTGGACCATGACGTCGACGATCTTCTCGTGGGACTCGTCGCCGAGATTCAGGAGGCGTTTGCTCCAGAATCCGTCCTTCAGAAGCCGTCGCCACGTCATCATCCGATCGACGACTTCCACAGTGCGATCAGAAGATATTCGCAGAGAAAGAAGAAGGCGCCGTTGAACGATTTGGAAGGGGGTTAGTAGAACAAATAATTATTTAAAAAAATTTTAAACTTTAAAAAAATTTAATTTTTAATTTTTCAGGAAAATGCTCTGTTCTCTCACCTACCGGACTTTTCGCCAAATTCAAAAATTGGCGACGTGGCAGCTCTCCGCGAATAGAGACCAACTGAATATCTCAATTTTCTTTTTCCTTTTTTTTTTTGATTTCCCCCCACATTTTTTATACCAAAAGCGGTTTTCCCTCCTTCCCCAAACCAACCTTTGCATTTCTTGCTATCATCTCCCAAATACTACAAAAATAAGTACCAAACAAGCCACGCCCACTTTTCTTCTAATCACCGAGATTTTTCTGAAATTTTGACACATGAAATGATATAATACAGCTGAAAAAAAAGCAAAAATCCTAATATGAAATTGACAATAATAACTATATAATGTACTAAAAATATCAATGAAATGAACAAATAAAAACGTGATTATCCTTTGAATATGTGTACATGATCTGATGAGATGTTGAGTGAGTCGAGAGCACTGAAAATTGGGAAATTTTGAATTTTACGCAAAAATTGACACATTTTGAAACAAAAATCAAGAAAATTCGAGGAAAAACGACTAATTTAGTTTTACTGAGGCTAAGTCAAAATGTAGTTTGTAGTCGCTTAGCCTCAACAAAACTCACTTTTTCGCCGCCACAATGAATCCATCGGGTCCACAAATGAATGCTCGTCTCGATTCAGATGACGTGGGGATGATGGTCTTCAGAAGTTCCGGAGTGATTCTTCCATGAAGTTGATATTCGGATTCTTCAGATTTCGGAGCGGAGAGGACGTTTCTTAGCTGGAAAAAGTATTTTTTGCTGAGGTTAACGACTACAAACTACAAAATGAGTTAGCCTCAGTGAAACCTGAAAATCATTGATTTTTCCGCATTTAAACGGATTTTCGCTGTTTTTAGCTTAAAATTAATGACAATTTTCAGAAAAACAGTCAAAATTCCCTTTTATTGAGCATTTTTACTCACCACAATCTTCTCATCTCCCTCAAACGTCTTCCAAATTTCTCCGAGTTTCCACGTTTTGCCATCTGGTGTCACCGTCTGAATATCCTCCTCCGTTTTATTGAACATCAGCATGTAGACTTCAGAATTCGATGCCTTCTGAATCCGTCTCTCCAGTAAATCAATCATCGGAGTAATTCCACTTCCAGCTGACAACAGAATCAATTGTGATGAGTTTTCAGTCCATCCAGTGAAATCTTTGTCCCCAATCGGGTCACTTATCACCAGCTCGTCACCGATTTGCAGTTTCTCGAGTGACGGAGTACAGATTCCGTCTGGATAGATTTTAATCATCAGGTCGATACGCTGAGGAGTCATGTTGGAGATCGGTGTGTACGGGCGGTACAGATTGGCCTCTGAAAATGGGGAAAATAAGAGGAAAACTAGATTTTTTTATTGGAAAAATTGGAAAAATCAATGTTTTCAGTATTTACTGAGGCTAAGCGGCTACAAACTAGACAAAGTAATTAGCCTCAGCAAACCCTTAGAAAATTTCGCTGTGCCTGATAGCTAAGAAGGACAGTGTCTCTTAAAAACGGTAAAAATACAAGATTTTCGGCGAAAAATTGCAATAAACACCGAAAAAACTGAAAACTCCTAAAAATTCACTCAAAACGACAAAATTCCGTTTACTGAGGCTAACTGACTACAAACTACACAATTTACTTAGCCTCAGCACTTTTGGCTAACTTCCCTGTGTAGTTTTAGGCTAACTTCCCTGTGTAGTTTATTTCCACTTAGCCTCAGTAGGCCTCAGAAAACTTTACTGAAGCTAAGCGGCTACAAACTACAAAACGCAATTAGCCTCAGCAAAAATCAAAAACGTGGCGATTTCATTCAAAATTTGTCATTTTCAATTCTGAAAACGGAGAAATTTATAGAAAAGCAATAAATTATGTGATTTTTTATGCAAAAATCACTATTTTTCATTCAACTTTTTCGTGAATTCAAAATTACTAACTTCCTTTTCTGACTTTCACCCCCACATGATATCCCAGCGGTATCCGATAAGTGGTATATTCAGGTAATTCCAGACTAAACACCAAAGTGTCATGATTCAGTCGGAATAAATCGATAATTTTCGTAGAATGATACGAGGACCCGGGTCGTCGTCGAATTTTGCATTTCTCTCGATTCAGCACATCTTCTAGATTTTCTAGCGCCGGAAACCGAATTTCCACTCGATTTTTCTTAACAATCAGTTCATATTTCTGCTGGGTTAGTGTCTGTGTCGATTCGAACTCAAATTCCATCGCCGGCTGCCAAAAATGATGAATCAATACTCGAAGACGTGCGTGTTCTTCTGAATTCTCCTCGCCACGTGTATTGATCGAAGTCTTCACAGAGACAGGTGTCAACGATACAATCACATTCTGCTCAGTGAGTCCCGTCCACTCATCATTTTCTATTGAAATTCCATGCTCGATGGTCTCGACACGACTTCCGAATCCGCCATCGAAGTAGCCGCTGCCTAATGAAGACGGTACACCCAGTTTATTAGTGTCATCTGATGTTGTAGGTGGCAGGGGTGATGGTACTGGAAAAAATGGTTTTGGATATTGCTTCAAAGCGCGTCTGAGGCGCGCCAGACACATTTTTTCTCCAAATTTCTCGATTTTTCTAACACCTACACTTTGATAAATCTCCAATAAACGGTCCGACGACGCATGCCTTCAAAAAACTCTCATAATTGACCCACGCGTGATATTGATTGAAAAGGGGCGTGGCGTCACGACCGCCGGCACGTAGCAATTCGGGAATACCGCCTGGATGAAAATCGAGATATTTTGTGACGTCGTATACCTGGAAGGACAGGGAAAATTGAGGGAAATAGACCGAAATATAGGAAAATTTGGTTTACTGAGGTTAAGTAACTAGAAACTACATTTTCGAGTTAGCCTCAGTAAATTTTGCTGAGGCTAACACATTTTTGTAGTTTGTAGTCATTAACCTCAGTAAAACAGAAAAATAAAATGTTCCGGTCAGTTTTTCACCGTATTTTTCGTGATTTTTTGTTTTCTTACCGTTCCAAATAAATGTACCCAACAGTCTTCTTTTGTGTCATGCTTCATCAACTCATCGTGATCCACACCACCCGTTATTCGCTTTGCGAGATGCTGAAAGTATTTTTTATAGAAAAACTTCACAATTTCTATCAAAAACCTCTAAAAACCTACTTTTCGAATAAATTTTGTTAGCCTAGTGCACATTTTGGTCTTGTGAGTAACGAAAAAAAAAAAGAAATTTTGTTGCTCCGTGGGGATTCAGAAGCTAGAAGAGACGCAGACAGAAGAAGCGGTGAGCAAAAAAAAGAGGGAGAATTTTCGTGTTTGTGGCGGAAATTGAATGATTATTCCGAGAATTTAATTAGATTGGTGTTGATTGCTTGGCGCTAGGTGTTTTTCCTTTTTCGCTGAGGCTAACTGACTACAAACTACAAAAATGGGTTAGCCTCAGCAAAAACGAAAATCATCGTGACTTTTCAGTTTCTTTTTCTCATTTTTGCGCAGAAAAATGGTTTTTTGTGAATTCTAATCGGAAATTGTTCATTTCTCTAGTTTTCGGGATTAAATTTTTTTCAAAACTCCCCACCTTATTAGCTGTCAATCTCAGCCAATCCATAAACCCTTTTCCAGGTGCCAACGCCACTTTAACCCGCCCATATTCACTTCTTCCTATCGTCGGTTTTGCGAATAGCCCGCCATTTGTCCCAGTAACTGATAAATTGTTCATGAGATCTGAAAATAGAGTAGGAAATTTTAAACGGGTTTTTTGAGGGTGTTGAAATGTTTAGTTGAGTATTTATTGAGGAATACGTGATATTAATCAATAATTCATACATTTTTGTTATTGAAAACCTTCAAAACGTTTGAAAATTCCCCGAAATTGATGGAAAACCGGCTGGAAATCTCTGAAAATAATTTTCGGCTCGGACACGAGAAACACGCTAACCCACAGGTTTGCGCACTTCTCGTGCTTCGGAAAATTTGCATGTCTAGAAATAAATTGTTATTTGTTGTATCTTTAATTCTAATTTTTTCTTATAAAGCTAATCTAAAATTGAATAAAAAATTACAGATAAAACAATATTAAAATGACCGATTCTGAACAACGACTAGCCGAAATTGAATCGATTGCCGCGATTTTCCCCGATCTTTTAGAGGAATCAACGGAAAAACAATTGATATTTGAATTCGATCGGAATATTAGCATGACGATAACATTGCCAGATGATTATCCTTCTACGTAAGATTTTTTTAATTTGAAAAATTGTGATTTTGACTTTTTTACTGAGGTTAACGACTACAAACTAGAAAAATGAGTTAGCCTCAGCAAACTTTACTGAGGCTAACTCGATAATGTAGTTTGTAGTCAGTTAACCTCAGTAAAACTTAAAAGTCTCGTAACTTTGCCCATTTTTCACCGTTTTTGTTCATTTTCATTTTAAAATTTGCAGATCACCACCAATATTCGAACTGAGTGGACCATATTTGCGACGAGAGCAAAAAGAGATTCTTCACAATAATTTGAATGATATCTACGTGGAGAATATCGGATTTCCAGTGATTTTCAATTGGATTTCACTGATTCAAGATTTTATTCAAGTTAGTTAATGGAAACTGGCGCACCTTCAACGCGTTTTTATTTTTTTCAGGATTTGCCACCAGAAGAACTCGAAACTTCGGAATCCGATTCACCAGATGACGTGGCAAATTCAGTGATTCCAGAAGAAATCGATGATATGAATATCCAGCATGGAGAAGTGTTCACTGATCGAAAAAGTGCATTTCAAGCACATTTAGCAGTTGTTAGAAGTAAAAAAGATGTAAGCAACGCTGACTACAAACTACAAACATCTCTTATTGATTTCAGGTCGATCGAGTGATGCAAATTCTCTTGTCAAACTCGAAAATCTGCCGGGCGACTCATAATATAACAGCGTATCGATATACTGGTGAAGTTAATGGAAAACTGATACATTATCATGATTGTGCGGATGACGGAGAGCACGGAGCCAGTTCGAAAATGTTGGAATTGATGGATCGAATGAAGGCGGATAATGTTATGGTGGGTTTCTTCTGGAAAACAAACAGACATTTGGGCGAAAATCCGTTGAAAGGCAAAGAAAAAAAGATAAATTCGTTAGCCTCAGTGAGGTTTGTTGAGGCTAACTGACTACAAACTACAATACTCAATTAGCCTCAGTAAAAACAAAAGATCTTTTCATTACCTAACCGATTTTTTATGATTTTAAATGTAAAATGTGTGAAATTAATTATTTTTCAAAAATGGGGTAAAAATTCTGCACATTTTACAATTAAAATCATAAAAATACATTAAAAACTCGCAAAGTTTCAATCTTCCCAATTTTTTCTGAGGTTAACTCACTTTTATAGTTTGAAGTCTGTTAGCCTCACTTAAATCGATTTTTAAACAATTTTCAGTCATTTTCTTCAATTTTTCCCTAGTTTTCAGGTCGTCGTGACTCGCTGGTACGGTGGAATCCATCTGGGACCCGATCGCTTCCGACACATCAATAATTTAACGCGACAAATTTTATCGGATAATAATTATGGACTCAAAAAGTCTTAACATTCATTTTTCTTTAGTTTTTTCTTGTGATATTCTGATTCTTCACGTGTACTTCATTTAGTCAAAATTCTGCCACGTGTAACTTTTTACTCATTTTTCTTGTACTGAAATTAAAATAACCATTTTCTAGTCAGTAAAATGCGCAATTTGGTGGAGCTCGGCTCCCCGAATAGCGTCTATTACACAGTATTCTGTTGCTCTCATGTCATTATTGCATTCTTCATTTTCATGGTAATTTTTCGGATTTTTTAAGTGAAGTTAATTTTTTTTCGAAAAACCTTTAAAAATTTCAGATTCTAGATCTAACCCTCACTCTATTCTCCCTATTTTTCGAACTTTTTGTGATTTTTGTGAGTTTTTTTTTGTTGCTCACCACGTTGCAATCCCCTCGTTTCAGTACCGTGATGTCCCTGATCAGATATGGGCGATTTTTCACGGGGCCTCACTGATTACAATGGTTTCTGGATTTTTTGCGATTTGTGTAGGTCAAAACATCTGGAAATTTGTGATCGATAAATTACAGGACAACCCCACAGCTATCATATTTTTCGGTTGTCGAGTTTCGTTGATTTTGGCGGTGACTATTGCTAGATTTATGTGAGTGAGGCTTAGCAGACTACAAACTACAGAAATTTGGGGCATTTTGACTTAAATAATCGCGAAAATTCATTGAAATATAACAAAGTTTGAAGGATTTTTGTTTTTGTTGAGGCTAATTGCTTTTTGTAGTTTGTAGTCTGTTAACCTCAACAAACTTTACTGAGGCTAACTGACTACAAACTACATTTTTTGAGTTAGCCTCAGTAAACCTTGGAACTACCGTAATTTCATGAATTTTGAACGGATTTTCGTGATTTTTAGCTCAAAATTTGGGAAATTTAATGAATTTTTTGGAAAAAATCCGATTCAGAATTTCAATAAATGAATTCAAATCTCGAGAAGAGCCAACACTTCAAGAACTTCTAAGCCTATTCCAAATAATTCCTGTTGTTATTTACACGATCGGCCTCTTTTTGGTCATTCGGTTGTTCTCGTTTTCTACTGGAAGATATCGGTAGGTCAAAAGTCAAATAGTTTTTTTCTTTCTGGAAAAATGGAAACATTTTCCTTTTTCCAGTGGCTATCACGATGTTGATGAGGATTTACGTCTGGAAGTGAGGAGGTAGGTTATTTCTGGTGGCCTAGAATACCAAACTAGTCCACCATTCAATAAAAAAAAATCAAATTTTCGAAAAGAAAATTTTTCAGAAAATACGAGGAATTCGAGGCGTCTATTGATGCAGCACCGAAGGAAGATTGATTTTAAAAAAATGTTTATTTTATAAGAAAAACTTCTTTGTTTAGTAAAGACTTCAAACTACAGAAACTACACAGACTACAAAAAATTGCAAAGTTTGGTCAGTGTGAATTGGTTAGTGTAACTTACTTACACTGACCAAGTAAGTAACACTGACCAATTCACACTGACAAAAAAATGTTGTAGTTTGTAGTCCCCGCCTTTCTAAGCCGCTCTTTTTTCAAGTAGATTTTTCCAGTCCCTCGTCATTCTTGAAATATAATCTTCAGATTTTTTTTTCTAGTAGCATGTCCCGTCTTCCCTCATATATATGAGAAGAATCTCTCAATTCCTTCCTTTTTTTCCTTTTTTGGACAGAAAAAAACATAGATGACGGATAAAAAATAAGGGAGGAAAATAATGGAAAACAAACATAAAGAAGTAGGTTAGTCAGAAGAAAAACACTCATAATAGATGAGAAGGTTTTGTAGTTTGTAGTCTGGAAGACTCAAGCTAACAATGTGATTAAAACTGGAATAATGCAAACAGTTTCATAAGAGTTGAAAATTTTTGAAAAGTTGAAAATTTTGAGACATTTTGAGATCCCGTCACAGTTTCCACTATATTTTCCGGTAGATCAAATCTCGATCTTCATTTTTCTAGTTGACAACTTTTTGATAGCTCCGCCCACTTTTGAGATACAAGAGATACTATATCTAAAAAGTGGGCGGAGCAATCAAAAAGTTGTCAACTAGAAAAATGAAGATCGAGATTTGATCTACAAGAATATTATAAATTTTGCAATTTTTTTGGAATCGGGACTATTGATTTTGTAGTTTGTAGTCTCCATTAAAACGCGCCGAAAGCACTCCAGTCTTGCTATCTCGAATCTCAAAGATTCAATGTCATCAAGTTCTTCAATGCCGTCTCATACTGCAAACGCGTCGAAGGCGCCCCAGTCTGCTTTTAGGGTGAAACAAATCCAAGTTCATACTCACGTCATTCCCCTAACCTCATTATGAAACCTCATCCAGTCTTCGATTGGCCAATCTGAAATAGGTAATACATAGATATGTACACCGCGCCAATGGCGCGCCAGCCGCTAATTTGACATGTGCATAATTTAATACGACGGGCGGACAGGAAGTTAAACATTTTCTCCTCTTCTCTTTTTTCGTACACCGATTAGGAAAAAGAGAAGGATTTCTTTCGTCTTTTTGCGCACATAACAATTTGCTTAAATGAATAATTTTGTTATCCTTTAGATCTTCTTAGATTCGATGGATCCCCCGTTAGAATGGTGTCACTTCTTGATTTTTGACGTACTATTTTTTTGAATTTCGTCGGGGGGAAATCCTTCCCCAATTTAGACACCAAAAACGGCAATAAATCGTGGATCCGGTTGCAAATATTTGACAAATGAGACCACTTGAAGAACAAGGGAAAGAGAATGGGTTTAGGCCACTCCCACTTTTGTTTAGAACGAATCTGTTTGACCTTTTTTGAAATTAAATAGGTTTTCGAGCCACGCCCACTATCGGAATGTTTCAGACGGTTAGAGTTCAGACCACGCCCACATGGCCTTTGAGGAATTTGGAGACTTTAGGTCACGCTTACTTTTGAGACATGATGATGCTATTTTCGATTAGATAATAGAGTGAATCCGATACTGAGATAAACTTTCGCGTTATTTATACTCATTACCGAGCAAGAATGTCAGATCTGGCGCGTCGTTGGCGCTTTTGTAAGATGAGATTAGGGGAATGACGTGAGTATGAGCTCGGCCTTGGTTCACCATGAAAGCAGACTGGGGCGCCTCTGGCGCTTTTGCAGCATGGTGGTTTTAATCCATTTCAGCTTCTATTCGTCCCTGTTCTAAAAAGTCTTTCGGGATGAAAAATTATAATTTTATTGACAGGATGAAATCTCGTTTCTACTAAGCTGTCCTGGAATGTAAGATCTCCTACTAAACACTCATATGAGACACTTTATGACTAAACCTGAAAACACCTGGGGGTACTACTGTGTGTGTGTCAATGTTTATGTGATTAACATGTCCCCTCTCTTGAATAAGAAGAAATTATAGGATTTCAGGTGATAAGAACTAGATGTTTGTCATTGGTTCATGTAGGTTCTCAGTTAGTTATCACGCGAGCTAGAAAAGGATATGTACCGGAAAACACTCGTCACAGAAGTTTTTAGGTTTTATTTCCTTATAGTGGCTATATATGTAGGCGTCAGAAAGAGTAAAGCTCGGTTCTGTTTTCTCTTTTTCTTCGGTTTCGGTATAGTGCGGTTGTAAGAAGCGTGTCGTGCTAATAAGAGGATGTCAAAATTTAGAATTAAATTGCATTGAAGAAAACTGATGTACATTTCCAAATGTTAATCCGGAACCTTGAAAATCGTGAGTCTTGAAATGTGTAATGTCTTTCGAACATTTTCAGAAAATTTCGTTGAAAAATTATTACACTTTTCTGAATCCGGGTCGACCGAGTCCAGCCAGATGTTTGACAAGTCTGCAAAAAACCAATCAAAACTTTTGCTCTCCACTCAAAGTTCAAAACAAGATGACATCATTCCAAGGCTATCGTTCCGTCTCATCTCAACCCCTTCTACTTTTTTTTTCTTTGCTCCTTTTTTCTTTTTTTCATAACTTCTCCTTCTCCCAGTTCTCTTATTGTCTTCCTCCTACCGCCTGCACTGCATGAACAAAAACGGGAAACCCTGACTACAAACTAAAGTAGTCCGCTCAGATTTAGAAAATCTCGAAGTTATGAAGATTTTCAGCTTCTGATTAATCAGGACAATCGAGCTGTCTGTAAGAGTATAAAACTTCCATATTTGAATCCCATTTCCATCTATTCTCTTTTCCCTCTTATGCTCAGTGTCATCAATCAACCAACATCTTCCCTCCGCTCCTCTGTTCTCTTCGATCGGGTTTAGTTGGTGTTTGGTTTAAAATAAACTGACTAAACATTCATCATTTTCTTTGAATCTTTCTGTGAGTTCAACTTATTCAAAACTTGAGTACTGACCACAATAAATATATTTTAACTACATTACAAAACTTTTTGTCAAATCTACTAGGCTGGAAAAAACAGCGGAAACTCCTGGTTAATTTTTTGCAGACTTTTTGCTGCGGGTCGTAGACGCTGCCCTAATCCTCAAGCTTATCAAGCATTGCGTATTCTAGATCCTACTAAACGTTCTACCAAGAGTGTTCTCGATTATATTAATGTTTTTAGTGACATGCAAGGCTATAGCACGGTTGACCGCGACCGCGGATGAACCAAATGGGCTAAATTTTTGCATTTTACGGCCTAGATGACAAGTAGTAAAATTGATTGAAACGATAACTAAGACATGCTTATTAAGAATATGCAAAAATTTACAAACATTGTCAGCGAATTTATCCGAAAATGGTAGTCGGAACTTACACTGACAAAAGTTACACTGACAAAAAGTTACACTGACAAAAGTTACAGTGACCAAAAGTGATTTTTCTCGAAATCTTGTTAATTGTTAAAATTTGGCTAAAATAAGACATGCTGAACACATAAATGTTAGAATTTTGATGTATTTCACGATTCCAAACGATTTCACCAAAAACTTTAAAAATAGGGTAGCTCTTACGATTTTTGCAATTTTGTAGAATCTCCCTTAGAAGTGTCTAAACTAAAATCCTCTAATTCCCGTTTGTACCCTGATTCCAATTCTCCCAATTCATCATAATCCCCGACAGCTCCTCCCCCCTCCCCCGTGTCCGACTAAAGGCTCCCCTATTTGCTGAAGAACTTGTCTAATTGTAAGACATTGTTGCGTCGAAGGCGCCCCAGATAGCAAACTAAACGGATCTAGGCCCACATTTTGAACTTTTTGTCGTTTAGATTTTTAGATTTTGTAGTCTCCATTAAAACGCGCCGAAGGCGCATCAGGTTTGCTATCTCAACCGATCTTAACAACGCGCCTAAGGCGCACCAGACGATATCAGCCGATCTCAAAGATTAATGCTAAGTACCCTGATTCCTATTCTCATCATAATCCCCGACAACTCCTGTCCCCCTTTCCCTCTCTTCAAGTCTATAACTCCTCCTCCCAAATAAAAGGGGCTCCCCCCCCGTAAAATGATGAAACCCTATAGTCTTCCCCCCTCCTTTCCCTTGCTAAAGCACTCCCATTTTCTCGTTTTTCCATAATCGTCCAACGGGCGGGAAGCAGGGGGTGCACTTCTCCCTCCAACGCTTGTGTATGTATACTCCTGGAGCCACATACACTTTTTTTTGCTCACTCACGTCTTCTTCTTTTTTTTTCTTCGTTTTCCTTCTTCGTCTCCCTCCGCGTCCGTTAGCCGACGTCGAGGGGGAATCGATGTAGGCTCCCCCAACGCCTTCTTCTTCTTTTTTCTTCTTTCTCCCGAGAAAAGAAGAGAGAGAAGACATTGCTTTTTGCCCTCAGCTCCGCCGGGCTATACAACTCTCCGTTTTTTTATGACTCAAAAAATGTGTGTGTGCTACGTCACCTTCTCCACGATGATTCCGACTCTGCAAATTTCTGACTTAAAATTTTTGACCGTTTGGGGATTTCTAATTCTAGTCAGCTGGAATTTGTGAGCAAAATATTTTGAGATTCTTGGTCTAGTCATTGCTCATTATCATCATTAGAACTACAAATCTCTTGAGCTCCAATTATTGTTACTATTATGATTTGATTGAACGTACTTTTTATAATGTTTTGTCATTGTCATACTTCATTAAACCTACAGCACCCTTATTAAAGTCAGTCATCACAACTGGAGCGCGATTGTTTCAATTTTCAAAAAATATTCGAAATTTGGTCACTGTACTCAGGTATTTACACTGACCAACTACACTGACAAAAATATTGGTCAGTCGAGCGTACTTGCTGAGGGTTACTGTAGCTGACTTGTGTTGTTACATAGGTGATAAACAAGAACTATTAGAGCATTAAGAAAATTCGGTCAAGCTGAAAGAATGTTCTGATTTTTTTGAAAACTTTTTCAAACTAATTAGAAAATGTGCACCCAGAAGAATAGATTTATGTGTGTGTTATTAGGCTAGGGAAAAGTTTTTGAAAATATTTTGAAAACTCAGAAAAAAAAACCTATAATTTTCTGAGAATATTGAGAAAATTACAATTTTTTTTAGTTTCATATATCGTTGCTCATTCTCTTGATTGATTCTAAGAAAAAAAGGGTTTCCTGGAATTCTGCGCTTATTCTAGGAGTTTTGGGTACTTTATTAGACACCAGCCAAGATCCAAAAACTAACTTTTTCTTTTAATTTTCTGAGGAAAAAATCTATAAGAACCGGTGAAAATCGCAAAACCGTGTGGCCTAGAATTCTCATATATGGTTTTCTAGGACACATAAAGAAAAACAAAAAAAAATATTCACAATCAGCAGATCATTTCCAAAGTTTTGAGCCCCATATTGACATATTTTGAAAAAAGTCAAAATTTGTTCCAAATTTTTTTTCGAAACTATTTCTGAACGTGTTGTTGCGGCTAACAGAATACAAACTACGAAAACACTTTCAGCTGGTTTTGTATTGATTCTGAGACTCTTGGTTTGTTGAGGCTTAAACACTACAAACTACAAACTACAGAAACCAGAAAAACCGATTATTCATGAGTACATTGCATATTATTACTAACTTTCTCACGCTAAGAGGTCAAGGTGCAACTTTTTTTTTGGAAGAACGCAAAACTCATCAAACTACAAACTACAAAATTTTTTGAAATTAAGGTGAAGGGTAAGTTTAGAGACCTCTGAATTTCCCTCAGAAAATTATAGGTTTGGTTTTTTCTTTCAAGTTTTCAAAATTTTCAAAAACTTTTTCTTCTATATTTTGGAAAACCCTCTGAATCACGTGTGCACATTTTCTAATTAGCATTAAAAAGTTTTCTAAAATTTCAGAAATTTTTTTTTCAGCATGACAGAATTTTCTTAATGCTCTAATAGTTCTTGTTTATCACCTATGTGACAGCACACGTCAGCTACAGTAACCCTCAGCAAGTTCGCTCCACTGACCAATATTTTTGTCAGTGTAGTTGGTTACAATGACCAAATTTATTTTATTTTTTAAAATTGAAGCAATCGCGCTCCAGTGATAATTTTTTTACCGTACTCTTTCATTCTACCGTAACCCTTCTTATTCACGTAACCTATAAATCTTTTCAGAACCACCAAAAAACGTGAAAGATCTGACAACAATGCCAAAAACAAAGTGGCGATTAAACCATTCCATCTTACTACTATTCATCGCTCAGGTTAGCAAACGCGCTCAACTGAAAACATTCTCAATAGAGCGCACTTTTCAGATCACCATCTCAGAAGCGGTGAAATGTCACGATTGTGTCGGAATGGATTGTATGGGTTCTTTCTGTAAAGGAGACTACTGTATGGTGTCACAATATGCACCCCGGTGGGGATCCGCGCGGTGGGGAGAGTCGGAAGTTGTGAAGGTACGTGGGAGAGACTACAAACTACAAATTTAGGAAGAAATTTGAAAAGAATCGGGTGGAAACTGACAAAGTTACGTTGATTTTCAGTTTTACTGAGGCTAACTGAGTATTGTAGTTCATAGTCGCTTAGCCTCAGTGAAGTTTGTTGAGGCTAAGCGACTACAAACTACAAAAATGAGTTAGCCTCAGTGAAATTTGAAATTCTTGTAACTTTGTCTGTTTTCAACCAATTTTTATGATTTTAGATGTAAAATTTTTGAAATTAACTGGTTTTTTTTAACTGGGTAAGATTCTGCACATTACAATTAAAATCACAAAAATGCGTTAATAACTCGTAAAGTTAAAACTTTCGATTATTTACTGAGAGTAAACCACTTTTGTAGTTTGTAGTCTATCTAAACCTCACCAATTAACTTTTTCTAGGGTTGTGTGAATGGATCAATGTTGGCGAAAGACATCCGTGACCACTGTGAGTATGCAGAGGATTCCGAGGAGCCGTTCACGTGTTTCTGCAATGGAAAAGATTTGTGTAATACACGTGGAAGACTACGAAAAGTCGAAAGAGAGGATGTTGAGTTGGTAGGTGGAGCGGTAGAGCGCAATCAGGATTCTTGAAAACACAGTGACCAAAAAAGTTACACTGACCATCTTACAATGACAAAATAGTTTTCTACACTGAGCAACACATTTATCTTACAGGTCCAATGTGTGTGCGATGGAGCGCATTGTCGGAACGACAAAACGTGTATTGGAGAGCTCTGCACGTACGTGATTAATCACGTGACAAAACAAGTCGAGAAGGGATGCACGAATGCGTCGGTTCCACTCATCGAACGAAGAGCTATCGGATCGTGTATGGCACCGCCCATTACCGGAGCCATGCATCATACTGTAGCAAAGGTAGGAGGATTAGGAAGACTTTGAGACAAAAAATGTGAAAATCCGGCGAAAACTCACCGAGTTAGAAACGTTTCAGTTTTTACTGAGGCTAACTCACTTTTGTAGTTCGTAGTTGTTGTTATTTAGCCTCAGTAAGCTTAGAATTGTTGCTGAGGCTAACTGACTACAAACTACAAAATTCTGTTAGCCTCAGTAAAACTTAAAGAGCTTGTATCTTCGTTGTGTTTCAACAGATTTTCATGATTTTTGGCTCAAAATAAAGGTAACGAGATGAATTTTTCATTACAAAACTTAGAAAATTCTCAAACTTCTGCTCTTTTTCCAGGACGCCGCCTCTCTTCTTGGAGTCGAGTCATGTATCTGTGGTACGGATTACTGTAACAGTGAGAAGCCAACACCTACAGTACCCGAGAAGGAGAAATGTACTGCATTCGTAGAGGTGACAACAATGGGAACAACCACGAAATCAAAGAATATCTCATGCACTGGAGAGTACTGTTTTACGGTGAGTGCGCTCTACTGGACTAACAAGATTCTCATTAGAGCACGCTTTCTTCTTCCAGGCAACCATCAAATCAAAACTCGGAATAATGTCGTCGTACCGTACCCTCGGATGTGCTTCATTCACCGGAGAGGACCCACTTCCAGAGGAGTTGGATCCCACTGGATGTGCCGTGTTTCGTTCCGAAAATTTGGAAGTGAAAACGTGTTTTAAGGTGAGACTACAAACTACAAAAACTACAAAGACTACAAACTACAAATCTTTTAGACGTCCGACAGGAGTGCTGTTGGAAGAGCATTGGCGTCGAAACAGATTCCAGAATCCAAGAATTCGAAGCCTTCTAAAGGATCCTCAGGGTGAGTTCTCACAGGCTGGGGTGTCGTTGGCGCGTTTCTTGTTAACGGACAAACAGACACACAGAGGTACTTGAATTTCAGTAAAAACTAGAAATTTTGCTGTCTGTGGTGTCGTTGACGCGATTTTAGAATAAACGGGATTTTGGAGAATCTGGGGCGATTTTGGCTCATTTTTCAGCTTCTGATTGAGTTTTTTTTCAATTTGAAGTCTGGTGAGCCTCTGACGCGTTTTTAGATTTTGAAAATTGGCAATATTATAAACCGATGCATCAATTCCACAAATTTTCAAACGAAATTTTTTTTTTAGAAAATCTCAAAAATCGAAGGCGAAACAAATGGAAGTGGAATATGATAATGAGGAAGAAGAAGAGGAAGAAGAGGAAAAAATAGAGAAAACGAAAGGAAAATCGAATGGAAAATCACCGAAAGATAGACAAAAATCAGAGGAAAAAGAGAAGGAAAAAGAGGAAATCAAAGAGGAAGAAGAGGAAAAAGAAGAAGAAATCGAAGAGGAAGAGGAGAAAGAGAAAGAGGAGACTGCCACGAAGAAGTCATTCATATTCCAGAAACCGACACAACCACCAATTCCTGATGATTCTAACACCACTATGGTAGGTTTTGTAAGCAAATAAAAAAAAATTCACCTTTTTACCTTCAATTTGAGCCAAAAATTAAGAAAATCTGTTGAAAAACAACGAAGTTACAAGCATTTCAAGTTTTACTGAGGCTAACTTAGTATTGTAGTTTGTAGTCAGTTAGTCTCAGCAAACTACACTTCGGTTTGTTGAGGCTAACGACTACAAACTACAAGAACGAGTTAGCCTCAGCAAAACCTCTAACTTTGGTTTTTCTTCAATTTTTAATTTTTTTATAATTTCATGAAATTACAGAGTTCCATTCAAAATCTAAATTTTAATGAAAAATTAATGAAAAAATCTTAGAAAAAAATGAAGTAAATTCGTTTTGAACTAAAAATCAATAAATATGAATTTTTCCGAATCGCGTTGCGTGCGCGACGCGGTTTATATTGTTTTGCCTCAAAAATACGAGAAATAAACGAAAAAATTTATGACGCGGGGCCAAATTCTAATTTGGCGCTCAGCCAACCGTTGTGCGACGGAGCGCGTTTTCGCGACCAAAATTTCTCCATTTTTCTAGATCACCGTGTTCGTTCTCATCATCATCTGTATCCTCGGCTCCGGAATAGTCTGGAAGTTCGAATTGCACAAGAAGCTGAAGAGAAGCAACTACGACTCGGTGGCCGGTGGATAATTTTAGGGATTTTTGTTTTTTTTTCATAATTCTTTCGTCTCGAGAGCTAGATCATTTTCACTCACACCCAAACTTACCATTCACTTATTTTTAATTTATTTTTCTCACCTTTTTTCAAAATTCTAATAATTTGCACCCAAGAATATGAGTAGTTGAAGCTATAAGTCCCCTCTAAATTTTCGCAATAATTTGACATGTTTTCAATAAAAAATTTAAAGAAAAAGACGAGAACGAGATTTGAAACAATTCAGGAAGACAACAATAACAATGGAATTTTCAAAAATCAACAGTTTTAAAAAGAGCCACGTGGCGATGGAATCATTTGGAGACTTGAGTGGTGTCACGCATTTGAATCGAGCGGAGTTGACGTTTCTTTGTCTTTTTCAGCTTGTGGATCTTGGTGATTTTCTGGAAAGAATGAATTAGTTTAATGGAGAAACGATGAAAAATCACAGGAAAACCCCTGAAATCAAAAATGAGCATCTACTGAGGCTAACTTTTTTGTGGTTTGTAGTTGCTAACCCCTCAGTAATATTTACTGAGGCTAACTGACTACAAACTATACAACTTTCTTAGCCTCAGTAAAACTCAAAATCCTTGTAATTTCGTCAAATTTCGATAAATTTTCTCGATTTTTGAATGAAAATTCTGTAAATTCGTTAAATTTTTGCTCATTTACCTGCACAATTTCGGATTTTCTCTCATTCTCCAATCGTCTTTTCTCCTGTTCCTCTTTTCTCTCCTTCTTCTCCTGTCTCTCCTGTACTTTTCGGTCACGAATGTTGTCTTGAATCGCTTTTACCATCTCTTTCTTCGCTTTCACCTCCATTTTTTTGTCCCATGACGTCTTCAGTGTCTTCACTTTTTTGATTGTTGAGTGTCTTGAAAAATCGATATTTTGAGGAAAATTGGGAGCTCGAAAACTCACTTCTTATCCTGTTTCGTCTTCCACCACCTGTTTGATTGACACGTGTCGTTGACTTTCAGCAATTCTGCTCCAGTTGACGGCATTTTTGTGCTGAAAAAAATCGAAAGTTAATATTGTTAATAGTAAATGAACGAGAGATCAGAGAAACTTGGTGTTTGACAAAAAATTATGCGTTTTTCTACGTTTTGCGCTATTTTTTGTGATGGAGAGTTGGCTAGCAAGCTGAATGTCAGAAAGATCCATAAAAATAAAATTGTCCGGGTCAGAAAAGTCTAAACTAATATCCAAAATGTAGATAACAAAATTATCTATCTTTTTATCTATACTCTACAGAAAAATACCTATTTTCGACGAAGTTATGAGTAAAAAACTAAAAAATCCTGTTTCAAACTCAAATTAGGTGAAAATCCATATTTTACGATATATGGTTTAAAGTTAAATGAAATAAAAGTTTTCTACTATTTTTTAAAACATAAATCAACACTGAAAACCGTTGAAAAACAAGTAGAAACATCAAAAAACTTTGTGAAAAATATCGAATTTCACCAAAAAATGGAGAGTCCAATGGAGCGCGCTTGCATTGTCTGCGGGCGTTTTCAATTTATTTTTCCGCCATTTTCTGGTGCAAATTCGGGTGCTTTTTGGGCATAAGTTCTTCTAGTTTTCTATGAATATTTTCAATAAACTTTAAAATTAATCAATTTATATATTTCAGTACAAAAATGCCCACACAATTCATCAGAAATCGGTCGGCATTTCCTCACGGCACAAACAATGATATGGACGATTTTCAGTATCAGAATGGTATTTGTAAATCAATTTTCTTATTGAAAAATGTTGAAAAAGATTCAGATTTCTCATCATCATCCCATCAGCTACCATCAACTGCCTCCGGGTTCTCAGAGCCGCAAAATTATCAAAATTATTCTCCGCCTCCTGGAAAATCGGGGACAACTGATCCATTGGCAGGAGCGCTTTTGGGGCTTTCAGAGTATGCAATTATCTTGATTTATTCGAAATATAAGCTTTGCAAATGACAATATTAAAAAAAAACAGAAGCCAGAAGGACTGTAAACAGCAAAAATGGGCGGAGCTTGACTATTCCAAATTGTTTTTCAACTTTGACAAAAAACATAGAAAACTGATACAAAAAAGTCAAATTTAGCTGAGACTAACTCTATTTGTAGTTCGTAGTCTCTTAGCCTCAGTAATGCTTACTGAGGCTAACAACTAACAAACTACAGAATGCAGTTAGCCTCAGCAAACATTCATCATGCTGTTTTCAGCGATTTTGACAGAATTTTGCCAAATTTCCATTAGTTTCAAACAATTTCCAAGTCAAATACGCAGTATTCACCTGATTTATTCATATTTTTTTCAGTGTCATTACGAAATCCCTGATTTCCCATCCGTGTTCTGTGATCCGGCGACAATGTCAAGTCCATCAACACGCTGGTTCCCTCCACCTGACACCTGTCACTCTAATCCCAGTCATCTGCAATTCTGTAGCAAAAGAAGGCGTTCAGACATTCTGGAAGGGAGCTCTGGGCTCTAGTGTCCTCTGGGGACTCACTAATGTTACGGAAATAGTTTTAGGCGATTTGCTGGGTCTTCCACGTACTTTTGTGATGAATGGAAGTACGGAGAAGTATTGGAAACATATTGTGTTGAAAGGGTAGGACTTTGTGAAGTTTTTTGATGCTCAAATATAAAATTCGTGGTTTTCAGAGTGACTTCAGTGGTAATGACTCCATTTTATATCTCTTCTTTCATTGAGACAGTGAGGGTGAGTACTACAAACCGAAAATATCGAAAAATCCGTCGAAAAACAGCGAGAATAGCTTTCTCTTGACTTTTACTGAGGCTAAGACTACAAACTACAAAAATGAGTTAACCTCAGCAAAAGTTAAAATTGCACTATTTTTGCTATTTTTCAAAGAAATTTAGTATGTTTTCGATCGAAATGTGATCCGAGGAGTTTATATTGTGATATCTACCAGAAATTTATTTGAAAATCCGAAATAATTCGAAAACTGGTGACTTTTAACTTTTACTGAGGCTAAGACTACAAACTACAAAACTGAGTTAACCTCAGCAAAGTTTAAGTCACTGGATTTTCGCGATTTTTCCTATTTTTCCTGAAATTTCACTTAAAATTAGTCATTTTTCAGAGTGAATCTGGAATCGGAGGTGAAGACAACAAAATCCTTGATGTTCTTGTAAAAGGAGTAGATCGAATGAGATATTTTGTGTCGTCGGGCACTGGAGCCTCACGGAAGTTCTCAATTATTCATTTGGCAATTCCGACTGCTGGATTTCAGTATGTAGCTTATTCTTTCGACTAAAATTTGAAATTTTCTCTTGCAGAGTTGGTCACTATATGCTCCAAACCGCCTTGTACAACCAATTCTTCCGTATGGCTCAGCGATATGTCAACCGGAAATCACCGTCCGAAAAAACGACGTATCACGACTTCCTCCCTCAAATGTTCGCTCAAACATCATCGATGGTGTTAACCGATTTGATACTTTATCCATTTGAAACCATTCTCTATCGAATGTATATTCAGGGAACACGATCTTTAATCGATAATATGGATACGGGCTTGTCGGCTGTGTCTATGAGTGTCAAGTACTCCGGTTTCTTTGATTGTGTGAAAAAAGTGTTGGAGACCGAGGGATTCTGGGCGCTTTATGCGGTTAGTTTTGAGCCAAAAATCATAAAAATCTGTTGAAAAACAGCGAAGATACAAGCTCGTTAAGTTTTACTGAGGCTAACTTCATTTCATAGTTTGTAGTCAGTTAGCCTCAGCAAAATTCCCTGCGGTCTGCTGAGGCTAAATGACTACAAACTACGAAATTCCCTTAGCCTCAATAAATCTGCAATTTTTCAAAATTCGTCATTTTTTGACAGTTTTTCGAAGTTTTCGGTCCAAATATTCCATTTTTATAGGGTGTCGGTGCCGTCCTCCTCGAATATTCCCTCCATCAAGGTCTCCAACAACTAGTCCGTGCATGTTTCGATCGAGGATCCGAATTGCTCCGAAAAGCTACTCAAGGTCATCCAGTCGTTCAATCCTCCCAAATTACACCTCCAATTTCCGCGAAATCTAGCTTTAATGGACCGATTAGTAGTTCTTTCCCGTCGGCAGGTGCTGCTGCGTTGTCACCGATGAGCACGCCGAGAAAGTAAGGAAAAATGTGGAAAACTGTGATTTCACTCATAATTTCAGACACTCCACGCCGCCAAAAGATCCCACCGAATTCCCAACATTCGGAGAAACAGTAAGCCAAATGGGCAGTCCATATCACACTCAAAATCGACAGAATGTGTTCGGAAGCCCTCCTAACAGGTAGTAAGTATCAATTTATAGAACATTTCTATTTGAAATGCTTTCAGAACTCGGGCGACACATGACTCAACGCAAAGCCTGCCACCACTACAGCTCAACATTCGTCCCTCATCCGGCGACCCATTCTCCGGTTAATTATTGCTGAATTTTTGTCATTTTCGTGTTTTTCAAAGAAATAATTGCCTTTTCCTCGTATATTTCGGTGTAAAATTATTTTTCTGCTAGTCTACTGTCAACAATTGTCTGCAAACACCGCGCGCGGTGTTCGCACACATTGCGTAACACATTGCCGACGCGGTTTTTTGCTGTGTCAATGAACTATTTTAATTGCGCCTTTGTGGTAATTATTGATTTTTAAACCGGTTTCATTGGTACCGGAACTTTTTTGCATGATGTGTGAGGTCTTATCGATTTTTTATTTTGCGAAAATCCTCCGAGTTTCGGGAATTTTGAACGTTTTAGGTGAATTAACTTGTTGTGAAAAGTTGTCTTAATGATATTTTCATTTGGTTTTGGGGGAATTTTGGCTCCAAAACTCGGTTTCTTAGATACAAAACCTAAAATTAACAATTTTCCTATGAATTTCTGTCGGTATTAGGCTCACAGGGGTGCAAAACGCAAGGTCACGTAAACGCGCTCCGTCTCACAGCGGCTGGCACGGTGCCAAAAAAGGACTTGGCTAAGTGCCAAGTTCAAGTTTAGCGTGTGTTTGTCGTATTTTTCAATGAAAACCGTGACGCACACGCATCGCGACTCGGCCGGTAAATTCAAAGCTTTTCATTGCGGACCTTACGCCTCGCACCCCTGTGTAGGCTAAAATAATGGGGAGTGACATTAGATTAGCTCCACGTCATTTATAGCTAGAAATTCTCAAATTTGGATAGTTTTTTCGAGCTTTTGAGGGTTTTCAGTGATTAGAACTCTATTTTTAAATAAGTTTCTCGAAAAAGTCGTCATTTTTTATAAGAAATCCTGTTTAAATAATGTGCAATTTTTCCTTTTCTCATGATTAAAAAAGCTTTTCTTCCACAAAATCTTATTTTATCTTTCTAGAACCCCCCTAGGAAGCAATATGGCAGACAATTGGGACGACGACGATTTCGAGCCCGAGGTATCCACATTAAAACGTGTGGAACCCGCACCGGAACCCGTCAAACCCGTCGATGTGCCTGAAAAGAAGACCGCCGCCGCCGCCGCACCAACAACTCTGAAAAAAGCGCCAGCGTTCGCAATGGAATCTCTCGGAAGAGAGCTAACGGCCGCCGAGAAAGAGGCGATTCAGAAGCAGAACGATTTAGCGTTGGCTCGTGATTTGTTCGGTGACGATGATGGTGATGAGGCGAAGAAATACGAGAATATCACATCCAAAGCCGATTTTGAGTATTGGGGAGAACGTGTCGGACAATTCTTGGCTTCCCGGAATAAAGCAGCCAATTATGGAGATATGATTGGACGACTCTTGGGAAGTATCACCGAGAATTGTTAGTTTTCAAATAAAACTCATTGAAATTTTCCAATTTTCTCGTTTCAGTGACACCTGCCGATATCCAAAAGATGATCACCTACCTTCAACAAATCAGTACTGCTAAGAAGACCGCCGAAAAGATTAAAGCGGTAAGCAAGATGAAAAATATGTGAAATGTGAAGCAGTTTTACTCAAAATCGTATAAAATTGCAAGTTTTGAGTTTTGCTGAGGCTAACTCGTTCTTGTAGTTTGTAGTCTTTTAGCCTCAGTAAAATCTATTGAGGATAACTGATTACAAACTACACAATTATCATAGCCTCAGCAAAGTCTGAAATTGCTCATTCTTGCCAGAATTTATTGATTTTTTAATAAAAAATTGGAAAATAAATATTTTCTTCCAGAAAGCGACACCTGCCGCCGCTGCACCATCTGCTGCTGGCAATAAAAAGGCAAAAGCGACGCTCAAGGTTACTAAAGGAAACGACAACATGTACGATGACTACGGTGCAGATGACTTCGACGACTACGATGATTATTGATTTTTTCCTCGTTTTCCATATTTCTATTCCATCAAAATTCTATACATCAATTTTGTTCGTTTTTCTTTTCCATTTTCCTCCCACAAAAACACAACATTTCTGTCTGAAATACGGTGAATTATGATTCTTTTCCCAGTTAAAATCACAAAAATTTCGGCTTTTCGCTATACCCTTGTTTTTCTTCCCCTGTTTTCTTGTTTTTCAAATTTTCGTTGTGTTTCCCCATTCTTTCACCGCCCATATTCCAGAAAAGTTTTTGGCAGAATAAAAAGTTCTATGTGTTGGATCGATCGGATCAAAACGCGTACGATAGCCATTTCGTCGTTTAAAACTACTGCTTACTTTAACATTTTCCCTGATTTTTATTTAATTTTGGCGGACTATTTCGAAAAATTCCTTCTTTCTTTCCAGAATGTCATCGGAAGCCACAAGTTCCGATTATGTGGATGATGAGCTGCGTGGAGAAGATTTCGGACCGTCTATTGATGACAATGGTAGGTAAAAACATGAAAATGCGCAAAAATTTAACACCGAAGTTATCAAAATACGATGAAAATTGAATTTGCTGAGGCTAACTCAGCTTTGTAGTTTGTAGTCAGTTAGCCTCAGTAAAACTGTGCTGAGGCTAACTAACTACAAACTACAAATAAAGTTGGCCTCAGTAAAACTCGAATTTCAACATTTTTCAACGTTTTTCAATGATTTTTTACGGCGTTTTTTGAATAAAATATATTTTTCAGCCCTCGCCGCCGCCGCCCGTCAAGCTCGTCTCCCATTCGACCGTCCAACTGAGCATGAACTTGCTTTCTTTCCAGAGTTATGGGAACACAAGACAGCTGTCGAAGTGTTTCTTTTAATTCGTAATTCGACACTCGCCACGTGGCAATATAATCCACAAAAAGAATGTACGGCGTCGGATGTTCGGAATAATATATTCCCGCCGTTTAATTCGGATTTGGATCTGATTCAGGTTGGTTTTTCTATTGAGTCATTATAGATTTGGATGCAATGACAAAAAAAGCGCTGAAAATCTTGAAAATCGGGAGAAAAATGAAGTTATTTGAAGTATTTTGAGTTTTACTGAGGCTAAGCAATTTTGTAGCTTTTGTAGTCAGTTAGCCTCAGTGAAGTTCACTGAGGCTAACTGACTACAAACTACAAAACCGAGTTAGCCTCAGCGAAACTCAAAACTGTGCAATATTCGCATTTTTCAAGTTTTTGGAGTTCTACAGTGCTAAATTTATCGTTTTTCAGAACGTTGTGCACTTTCTGACTCGTCACGGACTCATCAACTTCGGTCGTTACGTCAGATCCACTCGAATCACTCGATTCTTGGTTAGAGATCGTCGAAAAGTTATCATTATCGGTGCCGGTGCAGCGGGAATCTCGGCGGCCATTCAACTGATTTCAACGGGTTTCGATGTGACAATTTTGGAGGGACGGGGTCGAATTGGTGGACGAGTTCATAGTTTCAAGACGAAGAGTGGACAGGTGATGGAAACTGGAGGAGATACGCTGAGGAAGTTAGAGGATTCGCCTATGACTACGTTGCTTCATCAGGTAGGCAGAGTGTCTTTTTAACGGAAAAATCATGAAAAATTGAGTGAAATTGAGCTTTTTTCAAGTTTTGTTGAGGCTAAAACTACAAACTACAAAATAGTTAGCCTCAGCAAAATTTCAAAAATTTTCGTTTTTGTCGTTTTTAGACAGCTTTTTTATGATTTTTAGTCTATTTTGAATAATTTACAGTCGAAAATCCTCCACATTCTACAAATCTCGACAAAAAAAAACAAAAAACGGCGGAAAACTGTTGCTTTTCTGTTTTGCTGAGGCTAACTGACTACAAACTACAAAAATGGGTTAGCCTCAGCAAACTTTACTGAGGCTAAGACTACACACTACAAAAAAGTTAGCCTCAGCAAAATGTTAATTTTTGTCGTTTTTTGGCAGCCTTTTATTATTTTCAGTTTAGCATTAGTCTATTTCAAAATATTTCCAGTCGAATATTTCTAAAATTCTACAAATCCTGCTAATCTCGACACTTACTGAGGTTAACTGACTACAAACTACAAAAAAGTTAGCCTCAACAAAATTTCAAAATTTTTCATTTCTCTCGTTTGTTGGGAGCTTTTTCATGGTTAGGCCTCGCTAAAGTTTTACTAGATCTAATTCTTCCATTTTTTCCAGGTAAGCCTCGAAGAGCACGGCGTCTACGACTACACCACTATATACGTCGACGGAAAACCACTGAATGATGACAAAATTCATATTTTCCTCACTCACTACGAGTCAGCGAAAGGAGCACTCAATTGGGAGGCTCATCAACGAGAGCATCGTGATGAAAACGGTCTATTCGTATCTCGACAGAGAGCCTACGAGAATCTGATGAACTTATCCGAGAGGAGTACACTAATCAAGTATTTCAATCATTGTAAATCACTTGAAGAGGTCGCCCGTGCCCGTGAAAAACATTATAATCAGATGAAAAATCTCCGAAATACCGCATTGATGGCTGAGAACAGACTGAAAAAGTTGGAAGAGCAGGGACTTTTGGATAATGATCCAATCATGCGGAGATCATTGAAACGAGATGTTGCCACGTCGATTCAGAAGTTTGATGAGGTTTCGAATGCGTTCGAAGCGGCGGATAATCATTGGAAATTGCTCAACGAGCACCCGCAGGCCAAGCAGTTTATGCATCCCGGATCTGATTTTAACACTTATAATTTTATGTTGGGATTCGAGGAATACTTGATTGGAGCTCAGCTGGAAAAAGTGCAATTCTCGTGTGATAGTGCTGTGAATAAAGAGCACGGCGTTGCGGCGAGATGTAAGTACGCTCTAATGATAATCTTCTATTTTTTCTGTTACAGTAACCGAAGGAGTCGCAGAACTTCTTCTCCGTATTACCCAACGACGTAATCTTGATATCCATCTGAATCACAAAGTAGTCGATATCGATTATAGTGGAGTTGACGATGTGAAAGTGAAGGTACAAAAGAAAGACGGAGAAATCGAGGAGTTGACTGCCGCTATTGTTATCTCGACACTTCCAATTGGTGTACTCAAGAAGTTAGTGTGGAAAATGCGCTCTAGCGATAATTTAGTGATTTTGAACCTAGATTATCAGTAGAGCGCATTTTCATTCTTCTGGTTCTAATCTCAATTTTCCAGATCTATCTCCGGTGACGCACGTGCTCCGACATTCACTCCACCAGTCCCCGCCGAAAAAGCAAAATCCATTAGAAATATGGGCTCTGGACTCATCAATAAATGTATCCTGGAGTTTGACAAGGCGTTCTGGGCAACTGGAAGTCGTGCCAACAATCAGTCGACTCAATTTGTGACCGTGTCACCGAATATGTGAGTTAAAATGGAGAAATACAAGAATAGTGATTGATTTTCTGAAAAAATTCGAAAAACGCTTGCTTTTCGTCATTTTCAAGCTCAAAACCCCAAAAATTCAATCGAAAACAACAAAGTTGGAAGGTTTGCTGAGGCTAACTGACTACAAACTACAAAACTGAGTTAGCCTCAGTAAAGTTTGCTGAGGCTAAGACTACAAACTACTAATCTGAGTTAGCCTCAGTGGAGTTTGCTGAGGCTAACTGACTATAAACTACAAAAATGAGTTAGCCTCAGTAAAAAGTGCTGAGGCTAATGACTACAAACTACTAATCTGAGTTAGCCTCAGTGAAAAGGGCTGAGGCTAAGACTACAAACTACAAATATCGAAAACCTTGAATTTCTGATAAATTTTCATGGTTTTTCAGTATTTTTTAGGTAAAATCGAATGCCTTTTTTTCGAATATTTTCAATATAATTCTCCTAATTTTCCAGAAGAACACGTGGCTCGTTGAGCATTTGGTCATCGACTCCCGGCTCAAAAGTGCTCACAACGTACATGGTCGGCGATTCGTGTAAAGATTCTCCAGATGACGTCATCATCCAGAGAGCACTTCAAACTCTTCACAAAGTATTCGGAAATAATTGTCCACGTACACCACTAAGTGCTCATATCACTCGTTGGCATGAAGATGAATTCGCTTTCGGATCGGGAAGTTTCATGAGTTTGCGAACGGAGAAGTCGGATTTCGACGAGTTGATGAAGCCGTTGAAGACGTCCGATGGAAAGAATCGAGTGTATTTCGCTGGTGAACACACTTCTTCCAGCTATGCGGCCACTATTCAAGGCGCTTGGATGTCCGGAGCGAGGTGAGGCTAAAAATAGCTAAAAATCGCGAGAGAAATGGACCAAAAATCAAAAAAATTTTCATTTTCCAACATTTTTTCTCAATTTTAGAAGAAAAATCGTTCCTTATTTCAGAGCCGCCGCCGACATCGCCAATGATTACGTCGGATTTGGATTCGTCGATATGAGTGGAACGAAGAATGTGAAAGGAGAAGACGAGGAAGGAGGAGACATGCATATCGATCATGATGGACCACTTCCAGAAGGAATGCTAGCAGATGGACAACAAGCAAATGGAGGCGTCGTCAATGGAGAAATTCCAGAAGCGAAGAAAGCAAAAATTGATAATTAAATGGTGTTATAATCCTTGTATTTTGTTAAATTCTATTCTTCATGATCTTAATTTATTCTGATCTCTATTAAGTACCTAAACTTTTTGTTCAATTTAACGCATTTTACTGTGCTTTCCTTACGCTAAATCTGAAAATTGATGAAAAATTTCAAAATATATGGTTGGAACACCAAGATTAAACAAAAACTCGACAAAAAGAAAAGAAAAAAAAGTAATTTTCTTCTCAAATCCGATTTAAACAATTCGAATAACCCGCAAACAATTGCCAAAAAAACGAAATGATAAAATTAAAAATCGAAACATAAATTAAACATGGAGACCGAAATAAATGGATGAGAGTGAAGTGAGCAGTTTGCACGTCCTTCGTTTTTGTTCTTCCTTCGTTAACACTCCAGGCACATTCTGATTGGCGGAGAGGGAACTCGCTCCGGCGTACTGAAAAAAATGAAAAGTTTGCTGAGGCTAACGACTACAAACTACGAAAATTCGAGGTTTTTCCTGCAATTTTAAACGGATTTTAGACTGAAAATCGAAGAAAATCAGCTTTCCAGAGCAATTTTCTTACAAAAATTCATTGAAAACCGTTAAAAAACGTGAAAATTGGTAGCATTTCAAGTTTTACTGAGGCTAACTTCAATTTGTAGTTTGTAGCGTTAGCCTCAGCACAGCTTTACTGAAGCTAACGACTACAAACTACAAAAATCAGTTAGCCTCAGCACAATTGAAAAATTCGACATTTTTCCTCAATTTCAACGCATTTTTTTCAAAGTTTTCCAGAGCAATTTTCTTACCAATGTGTTCAAACTCTTTGTCATTCGATTCTGTTGATAATGTTGACTCAACAATTCGACAGCAGTGACATCCGTCACAAACTCCGCACAATTCGCTCCGACATCTCTCGTTTCGTTATTTTTCAACAATTGAATCGCCTTCTGATACGCATTTTTTCTTCCCATTTGTAGCCATTGACACGTCAACAGAGACATTGTCAAGAAGCCGGAATGGGCGGTACAAATACGTAATCTGTTGATAATTGTGTCATCGAATACATCGGAAGACGTGGAAAGACGAAACGTCGGATCGTTCGCTGCGAAATATTCCAGATATTTCTGCGCGGCGCCTTGATAATCCTTCTCGACGTATAGAAAATCAGCGTATGTTCGTATTGTGTCCGGATCCGTGTTGGATATGGAATACGCTCTTTCGATCATCAGTTGGAGGAGTTGACGAACGTCGTCGAGATTTGTAATGTCCAGTTTTGAGCTGAAAAATGTTGTTCAAAAAAAGAAAAAATAAGGAAGAATTCTGAGATTATTGTGTATAAACTACCAAAAACTACCAAATTTAACAAAAATCGATTTGAAGATAATGAAAATCAGTTGAAAAATGACGAAAATACGAATATTACTGATGCTAACTGAACTTTGTAGTTTGTAGTTAGTTAGCCTCAGCAAACTTTACTGAGGCTAATTCACTTTGTAGTTTGTAGTCAGTTAGCCTCAGCAAACATTACTGAGGCTAATTCAACTTTGTAGTTTGTAATCAGTTAGCCACAGTAAAGTTTAAAAAAGTAATAATTTGCTAAGGCTAACTAACTACAAACTACACGAACTAGTTAGCCTCAATAAAATCGTAACTTCGCCAGTTTTCGAAGGATTTTTATGATTTTTGGCTGTAACGTTGTAGTTTTTCAACCTTTTTCAGATGAGAACTCACTTGGTATCAGGCGAATAAATGCTTAACAGCCTCGCATGTATTTTCAAATGCGAACTCTTCTGTGCCAACATCAACTTATTATGCAAACACACAGCGTAGGCAATAATAAAATCAACGAGTCGTTTTTCTCTCAACAATGAAAACATATGAAACAAGAGGACTAATTCCTTTCGTGCCGCCTGAATTCTCATCTCCGCATCGTGGCCACGTCTCAATCCACGTGTCGGTTGAGAATCCACGAATTTCGGTGTCATCGTACGCCAGAAACCGTCGGCACACTTTTTCTGAGTGACCAACTCGTCGTATGACTTGACAAATGCGCCGAACATTCGGGCGATTGGGACACATTTGAAGATTTCGATGGGTATTCTGGGTATTAAAAAATTATCATTTTGGAGAAAATATGTGAAAAACTTACTGTCCTCCCTTCTCGAACACGACTTGATGATCGCCTAGATTCAGCATTAACGAGAGACACTGAAATAAAGATTTGACAGTGAGAATTGAGTTAGCCTCAGCAAAAATAAGCTAGTTCCCGATTTTTAGTGATTTTCCGGGTAAAATTCTGGAAAAATTCAGAAGAAATTCAGAAAAAACACTAAAAACCGCAAAAACGGCACTTTAAAGTTTTACTGGGGCTAACTCGATGTTGTAGTTTATACCAATTAGCCTCAACAAAATTCACTGAGGCTAACTCACTACAAACTACAAAAATGAGTTAGCCTCAGTGAAAAAAAACGAAATTTTCTCAATTTTCATAGAATTTTCGCGTTAAACATGCCAATTTTAACTGCCTACCTGATTAATCATTCTAGCACTTCCGTCTGTCGTTCTAATATGTTCAGGATTAAAAATGAGCGAAGTCTCCTGAGTGGTCGCCTCAAAATACTCGATTTCCCATGGCATACGTTCATTCCCGATCATCGCCTTCACGTGAATTGATTCAAAAGTCAAATCGATATTCATATCTTGTCCCAATTCAACAGAATACGCTGACAAATTCTCAACGAATCCCTGGAAATTATGCATTCGCGACAGTTGATACAACTTGGCGAGAAGAAGACGTTGGAGGGTATATGCCGGAGTGTTAACTCGTTTTTCCAAACTTTCGATTAGAAACTCTGAGATGTGCATTTTGGTGGGGAACCAGAACGGACCAAGTTCTATTAGAGCTTGTTTCAGAGCATTCACATCGAATATTGTCATCAGAGACCAGAATGGATCGCTACCGCGGAGAAGATCTGAAAAATAGCAGTGGTTTTTGATAAAGAGCTTGAAATTCTCCACATTCTACAACTTTTCATTCGAAAAAACCTTTATTTTCGGTCTAATTTCCTCGATTCTGCTTCGCTCGCTCTCCTTTCCACCTCCCTACGCTGCGTCTCCCCACTCCTCACACTCTCTCGCCGCCGCCTCCACACAAAACGCGGTGAGCGGCGGAACCCGTGAGATGTCGGCTGCTTCCACACACGCCCCTTTATAACCGCCGGTGCGCAACTCAAATCCAGGTTGGCCGGAAGAAGACGGTTGGGAGAAACTCAAAGGCCTATTTATGGCCTACAAAACTCCCGGGAAGGTCTGAGAGAAGGCCCTTTCGTGAGATCTAGGAGATCTTCTAGTGTCCTTATAGAAGAGAGGCTGTAGAAGAAGGTGTTTCCCCCGAGTGGGTTTGGAAACGGCCTCGGCCAGCAATCACCTATACAAGCTAAGTGCGATCGTCATACCAACACAATTCAGACTAGTCTTCGGCCAACCTTTTGGTCATTTTCATCATTTTTGAACCAAAAACAACAACAATTTCGAGCGGAAATCGGGCTTTTATGCCAACTTCCAACTCTACTCACTCGCCAACTGCTCTAATCTTGGCGGTCTTTCGAGAGGCCGATGCTCTGACGGTACTGCAAGTGTACGCAGTTCCGAGACATCAACCCCATTCGTCTTCAGAATATCACGTAAATCTGGAATTGAGCCGCATAAATATTGAAGATGGGCACGGATTATTTGGCGGCGTCGTTTATCTGAAAAAAATAAAAATTGCAAAGTTTTGGGGAATTTTGTGTTTTGAATTGTCTGATTGTTTGTCCGGATGTCTTATGGATTGCAAGAAGTTAGAAAACTGATTTTCGCTGAGGCTAACTCCGCTTTGTAGTTTATAGTCAGTTAGCCTCAGCAAACTTCCCTGAGGCTAACTGACTACAAACTACAAAACTCGCTTAGCCTCGGTAAAACTCAAAATGCTTCAAACAACTTCATTTTTCTCCAGATTTTCTAGATTTTCAGCAATTTTTCGAGTTCCAACCTGTCAACAAATCCATTCTCTTCTTCAATATCTTCGCAAATCGCTCCAATTCAGCCGTCGTCTTCACCGCATCCCGAATACACTCCGTATGTCCATCCACCACAGACAACGCCGCATTCTCAGCCCGATATACACTTTGCAGCTGTCCAGTCGTCTCTTGAGCCCCTCGGTATCGATATAGCTCACTTTTTCGCATACTTTCATCGTTCAACGTGTTCAAATCGTACACAAATGGACGAATTGTGTTGGGAGTAACTGAGTAAGGGGTTCCCTGAACATTGAGTATCTGACAATAGGATCTAAACACTTCTTCATCAATCGCCACCATTGGATATGGGCATTTCGGTCGGACGATTCGATGGAGATGTTTTCTCGCTTCAGGAAGTTCTCCAGAAGTGAAAAGAAACGTGACGAGTTCACTGAGACATTTATTCGCCACGTCAGCAGCTGGAATCAGGATTTTTTCCGCTTCAAAATCGACAGATGGGCTCTCGATGAGCACATCGCGATCGCCAATAAATGCTGCTGTCATTGCTCTGAAAAAGTGGAAAAATTGGAGAATTTTTCGATTTTGCTGAGGCTAACTCGATTTTGTAGTTTGTAGTCAGTTAGCCTCAGTAAAACTTGGGAATTTACTGAGGCTAAATGACTATAAACTACAAAGACGGGTTAGCCTCAGCAAAACTTGAAAATGTTGTTTTCCACCGTTTTTCCCCGTTTTTCACTCTATTTTTTTTTCGTTTTTCTCATTCAAACCCCCGCTTACTTCGGCGCCAACTCCACAAAAGGCTTCAAAAAGCACTGAGGACCGGGAGCAATCAAATCCTTCGCCGCTTCCGACATTTCTGTTACAAACGCTCTCGCTTTCAGCACATGTTCCCTCAATTCTTGTACAGTCCGTTGTGTTTTTTCGTGTCTCAACAGTGCTGGATCAGTCGGCATCAACTGTCCATTACTCAGTGTACTTGCTATAGTGGCACGTGGCTGTGGGGGTGTCAGACGGTTTCGTCGATCAATCGATAGAACGAGACGATAGAAAAGCCAGTTTCCGAATGATGCATCAAGGTTTTTATCAGTGTAAATCCGATAGAAACTGTCGGCGAGCACTCGTAATGTTTGCAGCTCGTTCCGGGTGATGCTGAAAATCATAGACTACAAACTACACATTTTCTAAGCTGCTACTAACTTGTCAAGAATATAATCGATATCATAGTTCAACGCGGCGAACGTGGCCATCGCACAGAGCCTCATACTCGCTGATTTCCTCTCGAAAAGCATTAATTCCTCGATTGCTAGTTTTCCTTTATCTTTCTCTCTTTCGGCGAAAAATGCCTTGTCTGTGAATTGAATAAGTAGTCGTGGAAGGTCTGAAAACTTTTTAAATACTGAACAATTTGCGAATTCTATTTTTAAAATACGTTTTTTCTTTTCCGGATCCAGAAGTGCTGCTGAAATGCCGGCAGGGTCGATGAAGAGCTCCAACCATGATGGTTCGCCGGTCGAGTCGGGATTATCCATTTATTTCGTCAATTTTTTCTCTGAAATTATGTTTATCGTGTTGTTTTTGTGTTCTGAAATTAAATACGAAAAGTGGCGGGTTTCCTGCGAGGAGTACACGGCCTCGTGGTCTAGCAAACGCGAAGACGGCCACGAGAGGGGGAGAGCGCGCGTTGTTTAAAAATAAGTTTTTTGTTCAACAAATTTGTTGTAATTTTTGTTTTCAACATTATTCATGCTAATTTCTTCCGTCATTTCCGATTCAAAACGTTCAAATAATGTAGAAAATTATAGATTTATTAAAAATCAAGTAAAAACCAGGTAAAGAATGAGAAAAGTTAAAACAAGTTAGGTTTTACTGAGGCTAACTTAGCTTCGTAGTTTGTAGTCAGTTAGCCTCAGTGAAGTTTGTTGAGGCTGAGCGACTACAAACTACAAAACATGTTAGCCTCAGTGAATGTTGAGAATTAACAGTTTTGTCAATTTTCGACGGATTTTCGGAAATATTTTCAGTTTTAAATGTTTTTAATAGAAGTTCATGATTAAAAAATGGTTTATTCATCTCAATCTTCCCTCTCATTCCAAACAGTGAATCGTTGTTTCCATACTTGAAAATGGAAATCTCTTGGTGAATCCATAATAGTGGCCAACATTCCATCCGCTCTCAAAATATCCAATCCATCCGCAAAGTCCATCTGAGACCCATTTTTCTCTCTATGAATTTGATCTCTCTGCTTCGGATCCCATGGTTTCGGAGAGAATCGACTAAAGTCTGAAGTTTCCCATCGTTCTTTATACCAAACATGCACCATTTCCAGTTTTGTATTATCAGAATAATACCATCGAGCTACGAAATCTTCATAGACATTAGGAGTAAATTGTACATTCCTTAGATTAATTTTAGCGCAATTCGCTCCGAGAAAACTGTCTGCGGTCATCCATCTTGCGTTCGACCAGATTTCAAATTTATCACATTCCAATTTCAGTTCGCATTGAAAATTTTGACTTCCTGGGTGCCGAAGATTTATTTTGAATTCATCCTTGATTTTTACATTTTCCAGGAAATCTCTCAATAAATTCTCATCTACCACACATTTATCCGAGTAAATTGTTAAACTTTCGACTTCTTTTATACTTCTATACATTTGATAATCCAATTCGGAGAAATCATCCAGACGGAAAAAGACGTCGTGGATCGGAAACGAGAATTGAGCGATGAAAAAGTCCAGAATTGTTTTTGCTAGTAGTTTTGGTGGTTTCTGAAAAAAAGTCATTGAAAATCTAATTTTATCAGTAAAATCCGAGTTTTTCAAGTGAAGCGAATACATTTTATAAGAAAAAAGGCAAAAAAGCCGGTGCATAAAGTTTTACTGAGGCTAAACAAGTTTCGTAGTCTGTAGCCTCTGAAAGTTTGTTGAGGCTAACTTTTGCTGAGGCTAAATAACTGACTACAAACTACAAAATCGAGTTAGCCTCAGTAAACCCAAATTTCATCAATTTTCGACAGATTTCCGTCGTTTTTCTCCAGAAACAAACCATTTTCCTGCCATATTCCACAATCAAAAAGTTCTTTCCATCCTGTCGAATTCTCATATTCAACCCGTCAACCGTCCTGTGTCCATACTCATTTCTCGTCTTTGATTTGACTCTTTTCTCGAAATCCATTCTCCAAATGTCATTAAATGGCTTATCGATCAAATCGATTCCCCATAAGTCAATCCTTCTAATTCTCATTTTCAGAGATTTCAAAAGTTTTAAAGAGGCTACATACGTTTTACATCTTTTCGAGCACAAAGAGATGTTGAATCTGGAAAAATTGAGAAAAATCTGAAAATCCTAGAGAATAAAAACTTACAAATCATAAAACTCAAACTGTTTGAAAATAATGTTTCTTACTATCCAAGGAAGTCTCAGAAGACGGAAAACTCCCGTCATTTTTGCACGTTCAGATCGATATTATGGAGAATGCACAGTACTGTTTGGACTATGTGAGGGGTAGAACAATGGAGCGCATTTGTTGAGGCTAAAAGACTACAAACTACAGTTTTAGGAGTAAAAAAACGCAAAATTTTCATAAAACTCCTATTCTCCGACTTCACTGAGGCTAACATTATGCATCAACAAACTGCAGTGAATTTTGCTGAGGCTAACTGAATTTCGTAGTTTGTAGTCATTTAGCCTCAGCAAAATCCACTGCGGTTTGTGGAGGCTAAGACCATAAACTACGAAGCTAAGTTAGCCTCAGTAAAATCAAATTCAACTTATTTTCGAATTTTCAAATTTTCCGCACAAATTTCAACGAAAAATGCTTTATTAAATATACAAAGGCGTCGTAAAAGGCAAAGAAGTTTCTGTTACAAAGATGCAGAAAAAGAATTTCAGAAAAGAAATGTCAGATGCGTAGAAAAATACATGAGAAGGAAAAATGGCTCTAAAGCTCTAAAGCAGAAGGGAGTGGAATTGGAATCACACAAAGAAAATGAAATCAATGTTAGAATTTTTCGGATCGAGTAGGAGAAGAGAGAGAGAAAAGTGAAGAAACGGAGGAAAAAATCAGATTTCTAAGAGCAAAAAAGGAAGCATTAACACTCATTAGCACTGCTCGTCGTCGCCGCAAATCCTCCACCATTCTCCTGCATTTTCTTCGTCATTTTCATCACATTCAGTGTCGGGAAGTATCCGAGACCTTGCAAGAACAACATCATGCTCTCCGTGACAGCATCCGGACGGTCATCCAATACCAAGCCACACGAATCCGAGATTTTTATCCAGTCAGCGTTGGCGGGGTCCAACTTTGTATTAACCTCGACAGTGTCCTCAATATGAGCACTTCCCGCTCCGACGAGTTGTAAAACGGGAACTTTCAACTGGACACCGGTGGTTCCGTCACGAGAAATCGGGAGGGGTTGTCGTTGGATATATGATTCAATGAACGCCGCAAGACTATTCGGATTCGGCAAATGTTGGAAAAAGACACGATATTGGCGAACGATATCCGGACTGCATCTGTCATAATTTCTTCCAAAGTGATGCCACATCAAGTAGTCCACCGTGAACTTTGTCATTCCAACTTTACGAAGATACGACGCATTCCATTTCTCGTATCCCCACTCGACCCATCCTGACTTGCCAGAACAACAATTCACAAGAATCAAAGCGATCACACGATTCTGATTCTGTGCCGCATATCTCAGAAGGACGTTCGCTCCAACGCCGACACCGAATCCGATGAATTGATTCAGTTTGAAGTGATCTGCCACGTTTTCGATTGTCTTCGCCACGCCGTCCATCGTTGGGTATTGGTAGCTGAAAAAAATTGAGTAATAGGGGATTTGGAAGCAATTTTTCAGTTTTGAATGGAAAAAAAGCGAAAGGCAAACCAGACAGCTTCAGAACTCTGAATATAGAATGTCTGGCGTACCTTTAACGCGTTTTTTTTCATTTTTTAAACATGACTTACTTCTCTGGAAGTGGTTGAGCATCCATCTCCTGTCCAGGTGCGTTGACATTGTAGATGCAGAATTTGTCGGCGAACTCGGCGATCGATACGAATTGGAAGAAGTTTTGGAAGTTGCTTTCAGCTGGAAATGGGGAAAAGTTTAATTTTCATGTAATTTTTGAATAAAATATCTTATTTTAGCGCGAAAATTGACATTTTCGTGCCAATTTTCCGTTATTTTGAAGAAAGATAGTGAAAAAAAAACTTAAATTTGAGAATTTGCTGAGGCGAACTGACCACAAACTACACAAGTGAGTTAGCCTCAGTAAAACAAGGATAATCTGATAAATTGGTTACTTTTGGTGTTTTCGAGCAATTTTTGGCATAAAATGAGAATATTCGCTGTTTTTCATTCTGAAAACCGTCGAAATGTGATAAAACTCTGTAAAATTCCGCCATTTTCAAGTTTCGTTGAGGCTTACTGACTACAAACTAAACAAGTGAGTTAGCCTCAGTAAAGTTTGATACTGCTCATTTTTCAACGGATTTCGGCAATTTTTGAAGAAAAAACCTTTTTTTTCAGTTTTAACTCACAATCAAGACCCAAATCATGGAAAGTGATCATCGGAACCTTCTTCGGATCTTTCCGATCTCCATAAATCGATACTTTCACCTGTCCGAATGCGGTATTCACTTTTTCCTCAGTGAAATTATTAGCCGCTTCCTCCATTAGCGGCTGCATATCGCGTGTGAACGAGTGCATTTCTATTGACGCCATGGTTCTGAAAATAAGGAAATTTCAGTGGAAAAAAAAGTTTTCAGTGAAAATAACGGATAAAAAGGAAGGGAGCAAGTGGAATTTAAATTGGATTTTTTAGTGCCTCGTAGCCAGAAGAGGATGCAAGAAGGGGCTAAAGTACACAAGGTTTGGGACTTTTAAAGCTGTATCTTGAAGCTTTTAAACTACAAAATTGAAAAAATAATAATTCTGATATTAAAAATTCGGAATTTCTACAAAAACTTATCATTTTTGAAGAAAAATCATAATTTTAAGCCAAAACGATTTTACTGAGGCTAACTCAATGTTGTAGTTTATAGCCAGTTAGCCTCAGCAAAGCATACTGAGGCTAACTCACTACAAACTACAAAAAATAATTAGCATCAGTGAGAAACGGAACTTTCTCAATTTTCATAGGATTTTCGCGTTTCGAGTGTCAATGAGACCAATTTCAATTCAAAATTCGAGAGTTTTGAACATTTCAATATCACTATACCGTTATCCGTCTACAACACAACATCAAGCTTTAAAACGCGTCAAAGGCACACCAGACAGTCTAATAATTGCTCTTTTCGAGAAGTTCCTCTTCTTCTCAAATATCTCATCTTCTCAAGTTTCTAGACAACTTATTTTGATCCATTTGATCCTATTTTAGTGCAATAAAGAACTCAAAAGCACGCCAGAAACCTGAAAACTGGCACCTGTTTATACTTTTTCTTGACTTTTCAATGAAATTTGAGTAACTTTGGGAAGATTCTAGATGGTCGTTACGTAGAAAATACATAGAAAATCACAAGATTTGATGAAAAAATGACGAGATGAAATTGTACAGTTTCTGCTATCTCGAAAGAATGAAAGTAAAAGGTTGCGGGTTGGCGGAGAGAGAGATGGAGAGAACATATGATCGGTCGGTCGATTTTTCGAAAAGCACATAGAAAATGGGCGGAAGCGAGGTGAGACGCAGAGAGAATTTCATCGGTCAGACGGCCAGAGAGATACGAAGTGAAGAGAGTGGAAGAAGAAGTCTATTGATTCTGTTTGGTGGCGTCTCTCGTCTTCTTTGTTGACCCAAAGTTCCTTAGGGCGCGGAAGCGCCAGCTTTTGGTGGGAAATTGGAGGAGCTGAAATGAATGAAGGAGGACTCCTTCTAGAGAAGAGCCTCTGGAAATTTGAGATTTTTTGCTCGTTTTTAGATTTTTTTTTCTGTTTTTAAAGAAATTAGTTTTATTTTATTGAAAACTTGTAAATTTATCTGAAAATTAATTGGTAATCACTAATAAATCTTTGCGCTCTCCACTCTCTAACACGTGTTAATAGAGTTAACTGAGGGTAACTTACTTGTGTAGTTTGTAGTCTCTTAGCCTCAATAGAAATTCTCTTTATGCTAATTTATTTACTTTTTGGGATTTTTTGAATGAAATACAAGTTTTTTAGAACGATTTGATTTCAACAATTCGATAAATACAAAAAATCAAGAAAAAATGGGCAAAAATCAATGAAAAACAACAGAAAGAGGCTTAAAAACTGAAAATTATCATTAATCACTGAAATTTCTCTGCACTCTCCACTCTCTAACGCGTGGCACAATGGAGCGCATTTGCCATATTCAATTTTTAAGCGAAGACCCCACAAATTCCGAGGAAAAAAAACTCCTGGGAAACGAACTCCTGGGAAAAAGGCGGGGCCAAGCGCGCTGATTGGCTAATCAGTTGCGCAATCTTGCTAATTAGCATTTTGCAGCCAATCAGCGCGCTTGGTCCCGCCTTTTTCCCAGGAGTTCGTTTCCCAGGAGTCTTTTTTCCTCGGAATTTGTGGGGTCTCTTTAAGCGATTTTTTTTTGAAATAGCACTTTTAACGTCTGAAACTGCTTAATTTCTGAACCGATTTCAACAATTTTTGAAGCTAAAATATTTTCTGTAATTCGGGAAACTTTTTAATATCAAATTCAGTATAGTTAAACCTATAAAGTCTGCAGAGAATTCCCTTATCAATTTTTCTTATCAATTTCCCTTGTTTCCGCTGGTCAAACCCCAAAAATCGATTAATTTCTTTCAGAAATTCTTCGCAAAATGGCTGCCACGTTGGTCTCAAGCAATCGAAGCTTTAAGGGACGTCAATTCGTCTATAAACATGCCAGGTACCCTTTGAATTTTTTTTCAAAAAAAAAACAATTAATTTCTCTCTCAAAACCTTTTTTCCAGCACCACCACCAACTGCGACATGACATTTGGTGTCTATATCCCGGATCACGAAGCCGATGAGAAGCTTCGCACCCTCTTCTACCTCTCCGGACTCACCTGTACCCACGCGAATTTCATGGAGAAATCCGGATTCCAGCAATACGCCTCGAAGCACCGTTTCATCGTCGTTCACCCAGATACATCGCCACGTGGCGTCGATGTCGAAGGCGACTCGGACAGTTGGGATTTCGGAAAAGGGGCGGGATTTTATGTGAATGCCACCGTGGAGAAATGGGCGAAAAACTATAGAATGTATGATTATATTGTCGAGGAATTGTTGGAGGACGTCGTGCCGAAACTCGCTCCGATCGATACAGCTAGAGTTGGTGAGTTTTAGAGACCGCCCGTGTTTTTTTTTCGAGTTTTAGAGACCGGCCGTGTTTTTTTTCGAGTTTTAGAGGCCGCCCGTGTTTTTTTCGAGTTTTAGAGACCGTCCGTGTTTTTTTTTCGAGTTTTAGAGACCGCCCGTGTTTTTTTTCGAGTTTTAGAGACCGTCCGTGTTTTTTGAAGTTTTTTGAAGTTTTTTGGTGTTCAAAAACTCCAAAATTATCTCATTATTTTCCCATTTCCAGGAATCTTCGGCCACTCGATGGGCGGTCACGGAGCTATCACCATCGGCCTCCGCAACCCTTCAAAATTCAAATCGATTTCCGCATTCGCTCCGATTTGCAACCCAATCACCGTTCCATGGGGTCAAAAAGCTCTCGCCGGATACCTTGGAGACGATCAATCCACGTGGAAAGAATACGATGCGTCGGAAGTTCTGAAGGCGTACACGGGACAATGTCGTATTATTCTTATCGATCAGGGAACTGCTGATAACTTCTTGGAGCAATTGAAACCCGAAACCCTGAAGGATACGAATCACGCTGGAGTCGTGGTTAGAATGCAACCGGAATTCGATCATTCTTACTATTTCATTGCCACGTTTATGGAAGATCATTTCGAACATCATGCCAAGATTTTTAGATCTATTTAATTTATTTTCTCTGATGTTTATTCTTGTTTTATGCTGTAAAAATAGTATTTCTTTGTTTTTCTCTCAGAAAATCTCGAAAATCTGACTGAATTTCACAAAATCACCTCAATTTGATGTTTTCTGAGGCTAACCGGCTATAAACTACAAATCTCGTTTAGCCTCAGTAAAATCGGTTTTCGGCGCACAGGCTACACTCTAGTCACCTTAATGATTGATAAGATGATCGGAAAGACATGTGGTCACTTTGAAAAATAATTTTTGTTTTATTTTTCCTCATATTTTTTTCGCTTTTCCTTGTTTTTGAATGATCTTCCATTTCGTGTTTTGGCTGAGGCTAACTTTTTTGTAGTTTGTAGTCGTTTAGCCGCTGCAAAAGTCATTTTTTAATCTCAAAAAGATGAAAATAATCAGAAAAGTGAGACAAAATTCATTGGCTTGAAATTGGCTTGAAAAATACACGTAAAGCGTCACAAAAATAGAATATTTACAGCGAAAAACTGAAAATTTTAAACAAAAAAAAAGCTAAACAAATTCTTTTCAAAAAACCGGAAAACATTTGTTGAGGTTTTTGGGATGAAGAAGACAAGGCGGAGCAAGAGAGAACACTGGCAGTAGAAGATGCGCTCTACTGGACACATGTTGTCCGTGGAGCGTATTTGCATCGGAGAATACTAATTAGGTTTTAATTGGTGCTTCAAAACCAAATGGTCGGCGCCACGTATCGGGAGAGGATGACGTCGATAGAAGGAGATCGCAGAGCTTATTGAACGGAATAGAGGACCTTCGCCTGGAAAATTGATCGAGTGAAAAAGTGCGCTCTACTGATAAAAATAAACATTCAAAATTTTAATGCAGAAATCGCGCTCTATTGATGAAACTCTAGTTTTCTTTTTCAGAAAGTTAGCTCCAGTGGCACAACGAGCAGTATTAAACTTTACTGAGGCTAACACACTTTTGTAGTTTGTAGTCAGTTAGCCTCAGTAAATCTCTAGATGTTTACTGAGGCTAACTGACTACAAACTACAACTTTTCTTAGCCTCAACAAAAATCGGTTTTCACCTTCAAATTTTACTGAGGCTAAACGAGATTTGTAGTTTGTAGTCAGTTAGCCTCAGTAAACATCTAGAGATTTAAACATCTAGAGAGATTTACTGAGGCTAACTGACTACAAACTACAAATCTCGTTTAGCCTCAGTAAAAACCGAATTTTCTCAAATTTCTCTTTTTTTTCCGTTTTTTTTCAGAATTTTTTTTGTAGTTTGTAGTGTAACTCACCAATAACCCATTTCTCTCCATTCCACTCAATCTTGATATGAACAACTCCTTTGGTTGCTCTCAATGACAACGCAGCACTTCCCTCTCCACGTGATCTCAATAAATAATCACCCAAGTGACGATTCTCTAACCGTTTCTCCGCCTCCACTCGATTCATGTTTTGCTCCATGTAGATTTCAGAGTCGCTCTGAAATTTTTTGGAATTTTAAGAAAAAAAAACAATTTTTTCTCGCAATTTCAAAAATTCCTTTATAAAAGAAACTTACAGGTCGTCTCCGTTTACTTTCATCCCTTTTCCTTCTATCCACTGCCGAGTTACCACATTGAACGAGTTGATTGACGAACGAGGAGCTGGAGCACATCGAAGGTGAGCCTGCAAGAAAATGGAGAGGCTTAGAGGGAGACTACAAACTATAAATGCTTTTGAAAATTATCTAATCAATGAGCTTAAGGGATTACTGTAGTTACAGTATTCGTCAGGAAGCCGCATCTGGTCAAATTTAGGCACATTTTTTGAATTTTGACTCTAAAACATGGAAAAATGGAAATTTTGACGATTTCCTACCGAAAAACCATCAAAAATTGACAATTTTACTGAGGCTATGGAGTTACAAACTACATAACAAGTTAGCCTCAGCAAAAAACAAAAATCCATTGAAAACTTTGAATTTTGTATGGAAAAAGGGATTTTGAAGAAAATCCGATTTCGACGATTTAAATCGCGATTTCCGATTTTGAACCGATAAAAACAGTCACAGAAATTGACAAAGTTTGCTTATTTTTCAATTTTCGCTGAGGCTAACTGAGATTTGTAGTTTGTAGCTAAAAGACTTACCATGCGGAGACACCTTCGCATCGCCAGTCGCCGTAGTCGACAGTCTCACATCAGCCGTGGAGAATCTGACAGAGTTGGGACGGGCTAGAAATTCCCAAGGAGTGTCATAGTGGTCTTCGGAACCGAATTCGGATGCATTCGCCATTGTCATCATCATTTTTAACTATTGTGCATAACTGGAATTGAGAAAATTGAGAAAATTGAGAAAGTATTGAGTTGAATTGAGAATAGGTAGACAAAGAGAGAGAGGGAAAAACGGTTATTACTTCTCACATAGCTGTTCAAATCGAAAATAATTAGAATATTTGGAATCCTTATCAAATTCTGAATCGAATAGACACCCAAATCGCAAAAATCGGAAAATTTTGGGTTAGGGTGCGCGGGGGCACCACTACACACAACCGACCAGGATTCAATTCCACCTACCGTCAAAATTCTTTTGCAATCTTTTATATAGTAAAAAATCCTGCTTTTAGCCATATTAGTAACTATTTGTCCAACATTTACAATTTCTGGGCCACACTGGAATAGGGTGTGAAAAAAGGGGTTCGGGTGTCCCAGGGCTACAACTGCACACAAGTTACCAGGGATCAAGACTCAATTTTTTTTCGTTTTTTCTTCCAAATTTCCCTAAAAATGCTTACAAGTGACTAGAGATGAGAGAGGTAGTGTGAGAAATGAAATGGGATACTCTTGATGAGCGAAGAATGGGAATGGAGGAGGAGTAGACCAGTAATTTGAGTGTATGTTTATATTCATACTCTTCTCTTTTATTCTTTATTCCCATCGAATGACCAGTTCTAGTTTCAAGTGTTTTCTCATTCAGGACACTACCACAACGACAATAAGGCGTCTGTTTAGGAGAGGAGGTTCTTTTTAGGTGGATAACTTTGTTGGGTAATTAGCTAGAAGGAAATAAATAAAATTTTTGAAATCCTTGTGAAATTCTAAATCGACTAGATACCAAAATTGAAAAAAATTGGGAAAGTTTGGGTTTGGGTGCGCTTAAGGTAGACAACTGCACACAACCGACCAGGGCTCGATTCCACCTGAGGTCAAAATTTTTATTATTATTTTTTTTGAGTCTTTTTCTACTATACCACTTCTCAGAACATAAAATAAGCCATAAAAATTCTAAAATAAGAAATAAAGGATTACTTAGTAGGGGGAAGCGACCATTTTATGGTCTCTTCTCGATGGACTAAAAGAGTCCCCGAACGAGAGAGTACAGAGAAACGAGAGACACAACACCGCCTCAGATTAAATTGCGGTTTTGAAACGACGTTAATTCGGTGTGCCTTCTTCTTGGGAGCCCGAGTGACCAAGAGAGTGAGAGACGCAGAGAGAGATGCTACGGAAAGGGGGGGGGGGCTCACTAATGACAAAAGGATTGGTTTGTGTGGAAGAAAAGAAGAAAAGGGGGGAAAAGGGAAGAAAATGATGGATTGGGTTTTCTGGAGGAAACGGAAGGAAACGACTTGGAAAGTGACAGGTCTACTTGTCAGCTGATAGGCAGTCAGGGTCTCCTTAACTTACCTAGGTTTAGCATAGTTTAAGGCTCTTAGGCAACATTTCTTAACAACCTTTAAGAAGTTTCTAATGTGAGGACTTTGAGAATCCATCACCGGCCAAAATGTTATTAACTTTGACAGTGTATTTCGGTGTCATTCAAATGTCCGATAAATTCAGTTTTTTTTGGTGGGCTGAACAGATCAAAAATGGGTCATCATTTTTAAAGTTGACCATTTTTTGTAGCGAAATTTCCTAGCAAATTTCATATCAACAAAGTAGCGACCCATTTCAGTAGTGCTATTTTTGAGCTGTTGACTTAGAATTTACTATAACTCTCTAGGAAATATCCCTACAAAAAAATGGTCAACTACAAAAATGATTTCCTATTTTTGCTCTGTTCAGCCCATACAAAATTGAGTTTATCGGACATTTAAATGACACCGAAATACACTTTCAAAATTGGACATTTTCAACTGAAAAAGACAAAATATGATATCTTTTTTGCCGGTACTGTAGCTACTTGTTACTATGAAGTTATATTTTGGCTTACACAGGAAAGTTAGGCCATAAACTTTCCAATATAATGCTCAGAAAATTTTGTAGTTTGTAGTCACTAAGCCTCAACAAAAAGTTCCCTCCCTGCACTGGAAGAGGTCTTGATTTGAACAAAACCACATTTTCGCCGGTCTGCTTAAACTAAGCCTCAGCGCCAAAACAAGTGAACAATGAATTTCAAACAACTTTCTCAGAAAAAAGTTGTATTGAATCGTTCTTCTCCTTTGTCGGAAACAATCCTTTTGTTCTCTTTGTAATTCCCTTGTTGTCAATTGACACGTGGCTAGTTTTCTTCGGAAGGGAAAGAGCAGAGAAACCATTAGTTGCTTTTTGATAGATTGCCCATCAACAAGAATTGTTGTTTTGTTGTGAGAATGTGTGGGATTGTTCAGAATTGTGCAGAATTGAAAAAAAAGAATTCAAAACTTTTTTTGTTGATTCTTACTTTAGCAGTAACACCTAGACGATTGTATTGGAGCTGCATGGTACAAAGCAGGTTTGTCGAAAATCGAGCCGGGCCGGACTGAACTTTCAATCGGACTGGCCCGGACCAGTCGGCGCGGATTCAAAAATGGGATTTTTTAAACAAACTTTTTTTGAAAATTCTTGAAAAATCAGAGTAAAAATGCCTAAATTACCATCCGCATTAACATTTTAATTCAGTCTGAAACTTTAAATTGAATACTAGACTTTTTTCAAAAAAAAAGGCAAATTTTGGTGAAAAACGGGGCAGCCCGACTCGTGATAAGTATGGTAAAAAGTATTTTGGGTTACTTTTATTTCTAAGACTGACTGACTACAAACTACAAAACCCTCAAAGTTGTGAAAAGAAGAGACCACCAGGAGCATTTGAAAAAAGAGTATTCTGCGTAAACCCTCCCTCCTCTATGAGTCTCCGTACATATGTTTGGAGCCCCCAACAACATTTTTTATGAGAAAAAAGAAAAGAAAAAAGTGGTGACGGGGCGGGAGAAAAGAGACACTAGAACTATGCATTTGAAATTGGATTTCGTCGAATTTCGAGTTGTTGGAGAAAAATGGACACTGGGAATGTTAGTTTTGAGAAAAAACGGGGGAAGATTTTGTAAGGAAAGGGGGGGAGCTGAGAAGTTCATTAGGGGTTTGGTGTTTGGGATTCTAAGGAAATTTTGAGATTTTGAGAGATTTTTAGACAAAAAAAGGAGGAAAAGTTGATTTTTGAAGTCTTGGGAGCTAGTGGTTACAAAAAGAAGCTTCACAGAAAATCCCAGGGATTCCAAGTGAAAAAAGACCAGACTTGTAAAATCTCGAAAATTTTTGAAATTGTTACTAGTAAAAACACGAAAAAACCAGAAATCTCACAAAGTTTGAAAACTGTTTAGACCACTACAAACTACACACACTCATCAACCACCTAATGAATATTAATCTATCCGTCTCCCTTTCTCTTCTCTCAAATTGTCAAAATGAATAGCACATTTCACGTCGAATTTCGTGTCAATTGACAAGTGTCTCCTCCCCTCTTCTCTCAATGTCTCATGGATTACGAAACAAGTCATCAGAGAGATAGTAAGGGGAATAGAAGGAGACGCAGAGAGTTACAAATATTTGGATCCAATTGTTTGCTCACTCATTATCACTCGGTGAGAGAGAGACACTTGATATGATATGGGTTGGCACATGATCCCTTGTTGAACTGGAAAATGAAATGAGAACAACTTGTTCTTTGCATGTTGACAAGACTATAGGTAAACTGATTCATAGAAGAAAACCTGGAATACGCCTCTTTTTTCGAAAAAAATCTGGCTCTAGAAAGGGTTGAGGTGGCATTCTCAACCTCATTAGATCATCCAAAACTAGAAAAAGGGAAAACAAAAAACTTAGACCGTGGAAGAATTGAGCCCTTCCTGGTTGTATGCCGTGATGCCCCTCTACAGGGGCACCCTAAAAAAAAGCTCTACAGGGGCACCCTATTCCTTTTTTAGGTTGAACTGCTAGGAGTCGAATTATAGGCCAAATTACCAAATGCAGCTCAAACTTTTTAGACTGAACTGAGGACCCAAGTACCTTTCAAACATTTTGAAAGCGAGTTTTAGAATTTCGAACTTTGTTTGTTATGGAAATGGACAAAAAATAAGGACTTTGAGGAGAATCGAACCCTGGTCGTTTTTCCAAAATATAGGTATCGAGATCTAATCGCTGCAGAATTTTACAAGGATTTCAAATATCTATTCAAATTTTTCATACGACCTCCACAAATCGAGTTATCGTCGAAAAACCAATTTTTTACAAATCTCCAAAAACGTCTTTCACTACCACAAATCACTCCCCTTCTTGCTATTACGGTATCCCCTTTCTACATCCCCCTCATCATAATTTATGAATGAATGAAAAACGAAACAAAGGGTGTAATTTATGACACGTGCTAAGGGGTCACATGCACACGGTGTAATGTGAGATACCTTCTGCTGGTGTCTTGGTGTTATTCGTGTGCAACAGGAGGAATGCACTTTTTCGAACTTTTTTCTGGTCAAGAAGAGCAGTAAGGGGGCAATAGGAGGAGATAGCGGTGGGGTCAACTAAAAGAATACCAAAAAAGGAAGGTCAACATCCAATATGTTATGATAAGATAACTTTGACTCATTCATAACTTTGTTTCTAAAAGTTTATGTGGTGAAATTAAAGTTGATATTTCGAAAAGTTGTAATCAAAATATTTGAACTCCTTGCGAAATTTCGCGTCGGCTAGACACCCAAATTGCAAAAATTGGAAAAGTTTGGGTTGGCGTGCCCCTGTGCCACTGCACACAACCTACCGGGGTTCAATTCCACCCATTGTCAAAACGTTTTTGCAAGCTTTTTGTATACATTTTTAGCCATATTAGTCACAAATTCGTCCAACATTTACAATATCTGCGCCAACCGGAATAGCGTGTGAATCATGAATATATTACTGTAAGAGGAGAACGGAAGGGGGCGACAAGCATAGAATAAAGAAATGAGACAATATAATCAATCAATGTCTTTCCAATTGGGCACCCGTCATTCTATAGGGAAGGGACTGTCATCTGTTGAATAAACATGGTATTTGATGGAAGGAAGAGGTGCAAGAAGACGGGTGTGCATAGGAATAGGGCAAAGAGAGGATGGGTAATTAGGTAATAGTCAAGAGGGTGCGAAAAGAACACCCAATGAAGAGACTACAAACTACAAAAATCTTGTTAAGCCTCAACACTAAAGCTCTGACAAATTGCATGTTCGTCTAATCGAGTACTGAGAAGAGAGACTGATCTGACCCCCACGTGTCGACCAGCTGCGTGTCCTCTCATTCAGAAGAAAGAAAAAGAAGAAGACATCTGCTCTTAGGGTTCATCTCGACACGAAGAGAGATCATATCGAAACGAGAGACACAGAGAAAAAGAGAAAACGGACACTTATCGTATCGACATGTGTTATGATTTTTCAGGGTGTTGGGTGGGTTCAGTGGGTTCGGAGAGTGATTGAGAGAGATAGAGAGAGCAATTAAATCGTAATGGAATGGGTCCTTGGAGACTGATGGAAAACTGATGGCGGTGGTGGTTGATGGTATGTGAGCACTTTTGGGAAAGTGCAGAGCATCGGACATCTGGATAGACCGATAAACAGATGGACAGAAAGATCGGCAGAGATTAGGCTCACGTATTCTGGTTCATTTCAATCCCGCTGAATCCACGTTTAGAATGATTTACGTGACTTCAAACTTTCCATTTTTAGTACTGAAATCCCACAAAAACCTGAATAACTTTTTTCACAAAATCGTTTTGCAAAATTGGAATACAGATTTGAAATCAATTCAAAATTTCCGTAACATATCTCGACCCTAACTCCATCTCAACTCGGGATAATCCCCAAGTTAGCCAATCTTAACCAAGCCTAACCAAGCATGGACTCACCTAGCTATGAATAGGATCTAACAAAGGACACCTCCCAACCGAGTGATAATGACCAACAATCACTGTAACACTTAGTAGGAACAAAGCGGTGTGAAAATCCGGGAGAGCATGTTTGCATAGGCTTAGGAACGCTTAGCAATGCACATACATACTAATAGGTGTAACAAATTACAAGAAAAGAAGACAAAAGATCAAGTGGATGAACTCAAAAAGATCTTTTTTCTGGTGGAGCAAATATAGGGCTTCATTTTGGTAGTTGACAATTTTTTGATAGCTCCGCCCACTTTTGAGATATGCGCCTTGAAAGATGACTGCGGAATACGTGATCTGGCGTGCCTCGGATTATCTCAATAACTAGAAGAGGTAGGAAAAAGTGTTTAACTACAAAAATAAAGATTTAGATAAATTCTACTTGAAAAATGCAGTCCTTTGAACGAGTGTATCTCAAAATAAAGAACAGTTACAAAAAATAGGACAAAAATATTTTAATGTTTTCGTGCTGAAATGGCGTTGCTCCCCTGAGAGACCAAAAGGTTACACCACCTGCCTCTCCACAATTAAACCCTCGTGAAAGATCCCTTGCGGCAATCATCAAAACATTAATTAGCCAAGAAACAGCTGTTCCTCTCATTTTCATTCATCAGAATTCACAAAAAAAATAAAACGAGTGTAGATCACAAAAAACTGGCTCACTGTTTTCTGGGGGCTGGTGACTCTGAGTCATTTAGTGGTTGGAATGGGAGAGAGAACACTTGTATTACTAAGTGAAAGGGGGGACTGGAGACAAATATTTGAGGAAAAGAGTTGGAGGAAAAAGGGTTAGAAGTCAATGGTATAGAGAAGGGAAGGTGATATTTACTAGGTTTTGACGGGAATATCGAGAAAAAAAGTAATTTTGATTACAAGTTGGAGGAAAATTTGTTGGTTGTGAGCAGTGGAAGCCTTCACCTTAACCATTCGGTGAAATTTTCCCAGTTTTCTCATATGGAGGATCTATTCGATGTAGGCTTTCATGGAGATTCTGAAGATGGGATCAGTTTACGTTAAACGTCAAAAACTGAGATAAATAGATAACTTTGCCAGGTCTTCTTTTCCCGGTTTTGAAATTCAGTGATACGGAAATTTAAGCAATGTAGAATTTTATAAGAAAAATAACCGAAAAACCGAAGAAAATTAGAAAAATCGCAAAATTTCAGTCTGGAAATTCAGAAAACCGGGTTTTATAGTTGGAAAATTAAAAACAATCTGAAAATGCGTTTTTTGAAATTTGTTTTGACATCGCACTCCTAAATTCGATAAATTACGAAAATAGCGGTAAATTAGTGGAAAATGATAATTTTAGGCCGAAAAAACGTTTAAAAAATCAAATCACAAAATTTCGGTTTCAGAAACACCTAAATTTTTTTAAATTAAAAATCAAAAATTGGTTATTGTTGCTGAAATTCGAAAATGTTGACTAAAAATGTGTTTTTTGACCCCAAAGGCAGGATAATATGAAATTTTACTCGTTTGAGTTGAAAAAAAAAAGATTGTTGACCGGAAAAATTCTGAGAAATCACAAAATCCTGAAAAACGCTGAAAACGCTGAGTTTCAGTAATAAATAAGTAGTTTGTAAATACTAACCAAGACTCTACAGCAAGCAACAAAACTAAACTACAAAAAAATCCAATTTTTTGAAAAAAATCTAAAAAAGAACATTGTTAGTTTCTCTTCTTCTTCTTATTTCTAAGAAAAGTGTCGTATGTGAAAAAGAAAAACGACAACCGAGAAGACCCCCGAAAAAGGACACCAAAAAAGATTTAGATTTTTGATAAGATTCCATTCCTTTCTTCTATTTCTCACAAAAGGCGGTGTGGAAGGATGCATATGCGCTCCGAAAAACAAAACATTAGTTTAGTTCAGTGGAGCGCAATTTCATTACAGACATAAACATTTTTAATTTCAGTTTCAAAAATGCGATGCGAAATAAGTCGTGCGGAGGAGTTGAAGCAGAAGTTGGATTTGACTGATCTACCGTCAATACCACAGAAAGAGCAGGTAAATGTATTCTATTGAGTAAATTCTGATATCTGGCGTACCGCTGGCGCGTCAAGAAGGCTTTGGAAGTCTTATCGAGATTCTATTTTTTAGGACGCCGGTGTCCTAATCCTCCTCCATGACGACGGAACTGACGAGTTGAAAGTTCTTCTATGTGTAAGAAGTCGTGAATTGAGAAGGCATCCAGGAGAGGTTAGTCACGGTTCGATGCGTTTTTTGTGGGAAAAATAGTGAGAAAGGTATATATAAAATTTGAGATGAACTGGTAACCGGTCAGACCTCAAAAGTTGGAAAAAATAGAATCGAAGAATTTTTAAATTCTGATTGTGAGAACCGGTAGTCATCGGGAGTTCCCAAACTCAAATGTTTGGTAGATCAACCTTCATTTTCACAGTTTACAGCTTTTCCGTAACTCCGCCCACTTTTGAGGTATGCGCCTTTAAAGATTGCCTCATTTCCTCTTTAAGCTCAAACGTACCCATCTCAAAAGTGGGCGGAGCTATCAAAAAGTCGTCAACTACAAAATTGTAGCCCTTGTATTGATATATTTTAAAATATATATTTTAAAACATCTGTCCCAGAGCACAATCATGAAACTTTTTTAAAAGAAATTTTGAAAAATTGAACATATTCTTGGTTTGAAACTACTGGATTACTGGAAATATCGTGACAGACTTTCCAATGTTAACTTTTTGAAAATTAAGAGCTAATCGAACTCTATCGTAAAGCCTATAAGAAAGAAAAAAAAACTGAAGTTGTCCATGACGGGCTCACAAACTTAGACAATTTTCGACATGCCTTCTTTCCCAAGCCTAATCTAGTCTCCTCTAAAAAAGCAACAAAAAAGAGAAAAGTCCCTCGATTGCAGGTCTGTTTCCCGGGCGGTATGATGGATGATGAGGATGCGAATGATGTGCGGCGGACGGCGATTCGAGAAGCTTATGAGGTAAGAGACAGAGATTTATCCTCTTGAGAGACAAAATGCTGGGGATAGATGAGGAAAGTGGCTGGGAATGGGATGAAGAAGATGTCCAAGGGGGAAGTTTTAAAAGAAGAAGAAGTGACAATCAAAATGACACTTAAAAGTGTCGGGAGAGGAAGAGGGTGTCCAATGGGAATATGTGTGAAAGGGGGATGACTTGACATGGGTGTTCCGATATGAACTTAGGAATTCCAAAATATCAAAGTATCATTTGGAACCCTATGTATATACATGAGATTGTGTTGATACCAAAGTCGTTGGTGGCATTTTTCATTTTGAATAGAAAGGTAATAGCACGCACGTATGTTTTATACATTTTTAGACAGGAAGATGGCTGACAATGAGAGACTAATCTGGCGCGCCTCAAACGCGTATTTAAATTTGTGGACTGATAGTGAGTAGTGAGGTACGGATAGACAGATATTGAGAAGACAGGTAGGTAACGGTGTAAAAATAATCTGGCGTACCTCTGGCGCAGATTATGAGCAATATGAAACAGTGTTCCGACGGCTTTGAGTCAGAAATTCAGCTGATCATACTGGCTGGCGCGCCTGAGAAGTGTTATCAAAATTGTGAAAAGTTTTACATGGATTTCATAATACGCTATACACTGGCACACTTAAACTGACCACAAGGGAGTTGTGAGTGAAACTGAAGTGCCTTTGGCACATAATTGAACTATTTCTGTCTGGAAAGTTGAAAATTCAAAGATTCTGGATCAGTTTTCAGATTTTCAAAAATGTTGATAGTTTTGAGATTTCAGGGAAGTTTTAGTAAAAGGTGTTGTAGTCTTGGCGCTAGAAGGATTTTGGAAACAGATTTGGAATCGCCTTGACTATTTCTTTCTAGATATATACGACTTGTAAGAAAAGGACACACATTTGAAATCCGGAAATCCGGACAAACAGATACACAGACAGACAATACTATGCAACTACTAACTACTTACTAAATAGGCGTTCCATACATAACGACCTGTCACAAAAAAGAAGAAGCCTCGTTTTCCAAATGACGCAAAGTAATTATCGGATCAGCAGACGGAAAACTAGTACAGAATAGTCACAAAATGGTGAAAAACATTCTTTGAAAAAAGTGACCGAATCGAACGGTTCAATTGGCGGGGAGGAAGAGAACAAAAAGGTGTTCTTCTTGTAAGAAGAGAGAAATAGTGTGTGGATGAGAGAGACAGAGAGAGAAAGAGAGAAATGTCCTTCACTTCCTCTCTCTCTCTTTCTTGCATAACCTTTGTGAATTGCAGGAAGTTGGTGTCATTGAGTCAGACGATTATATTGTTCTGGGAAATTTGCCCGCCTTTCGAGCAAGATTTGGTATACTTATTCATCCGACGGTCGCCTTGTTGAGGTAAGTAGTGCAGATCTGAAAAAAATTATTGTGAAGAATAGCTTAGGGTTGTTTGAAATTGTTTTAGATCGGCTAAATCGGATAAAATCGGCAAGTAATAAAAATTTGAAAAAACTTTGACCAATTGTAACTCTGCCTTTTTTCCAACAAATCTCGAAAGTTATTTTTCTTGTAGATCAAATCTAGCTCTCCATTTTTGCAGTTGACAACTTTTTGATAGCTCCACCCATTTCTGAGATATAGCGATATCTCGCCTCTTTAAAGACGCATATCTTAAAAGTGGGCGGAGCTATCAACAAATTGTCAATTACAAAAATATATATCTAGGTTCGATCCACCAGGAAAACAAAAATGTAATAAGTTAGGACAAAAACTGACTCAGTGACACTATTTCATAGTTAGCCGATTTCATTTTCAAATGATTTCTTCGGCATTTCTCAAATTTTTTATAGTTATTGTTCCAGAAAACCCCCAACCTTCTCCCTAAGCATCAATGAAGTGGAAAGTGTTTTCTGGATCCCACTATCAAAGTTTCTCGATGACACCTATCATTCTACATTCCCCGTTGAGAAGTTCTACATGGTGCATATGTTTCAGGTAGGTCGCTTGCTAGAAAATGCTTTAAATTTTGGCAGCGCGATAAACTAGAAACTACAACCCTCATAATTTTGCAGTTCGACTCCTACCCTGTCACATATGGAATCACAGCCCTGATGTGTATTGTTGTGGCAATCGGACTGCTCGGAAGACACCCAAAATTCAATCTAATGTCTAACTTGACTGTCTCAGATATGATGGAGAAACATTTGGACAGTCTTGAGATTATTCGACATATTTATGAGTTTTCAAGCAGAAAGTTCGAGAATTCGAAGATCTGAATTATATTGCAATGAATAATTTATTTTTTCGTATTCTTAGGATAGCACATGCTCTCAACTGAAGTTCGGACTGTCTTCAGATGAATGTATGAACATTTTGAACTCCCACTCACCTTCTGTGATTTTTATTAGTATATTCATGTATTTATAGATTATACCAGTTTTTGTGTGTGAACCGGACTGGTTTCCAAGCAGGAAGAGTCTAGTAACAGAGATTTGAAGGTCGGTGTGTTTTTAGTTGTGTTTTGACAGGTTTAGTGTAGTTCCAATAATTTTTGGCTGTTTTTTTACTGCAGAATAGTTTTTGTTGAACGTAGTAACCAAAGATGTATAGTGAGTAAAAGTTATCCCTTATGCAGTAATGAAAATTGTATATCAATTGTTCATAAAAAACTTACTAGGGACGGTGATCTATACCATTGGAAATCTGAGAAAACGCTGATCCCGAAAATAGGTTTACTTTTCGCTCTCAATGCTTGGTAGTCAAGTAAAACAAGATCACAGTTCTGGAAAATGTTTAAATTTTTTTTTGTTGATTATTTTTATTCGAAGTTTAACCTTTTTTTCTCGAACTCAAGAGCAAAAACTGAATAATTATTTAGAATCAGCGTTTTTTCAGCTTTCCAATGATATAGGTCACGTCCCATTTCCATAACTCCAGGTGCCCCCAGCAAAGCCTATTTAACGCGGTATATTTTTTTTTCTAAAAGGAGATATCAAAAAGTTGCCAACAGACAAAATATAGCTGAATACTAATAAAATATATCTTCAGTTGAAAACAATTTGATAGCTGTCAAGTTAGTTGAGATATTGTGCACCGAACTGTTGCTATTGGGGCAACACTTCACTAGCAACTTTGCCAGCAGCATACCATTTGTGACAGTTCAAAAAAAACTAAAGCTTTGAACTTTTTCCCTCAATGTTTCTGATCTATCAACTGAACTCAATTTGACCTTTCGCTGGTATCTCAAGTACATGCTCTTTCACTAGCGTCAATTATTACTCATTTTATTTAAAAAAAAAAGTAAAATTATTTTCTCCTTCATGTTCTTACTATACATAAAAGTCACCTACACACATCTCGAAAACAACCTCATGAAAAATGGTCAAAATACCTTTCTTTTCACTACTACGACCTCCATACTCCCCACTAAATCCCCTCTATCCCTCTGACTACTGCTAACAGGTAAGTGCGTCATGTAGTATTGTGCGCCTCAAGAAATCTCAAGTACTTCTTCTTCTTCCCCGAGAGAGATTCTTCTCTATTTCTCTCTCTAGAAAAATCAGAGGAAACGGGAAATACAGTGTGCAAATATATAGCAACAAAAAAGATTGCCCCCACCCTCCCCCGTTTCGTTTTTTTGCCTCGTCCCCCTTCCGTTTTTCTCTTTTCTTCGATTACCTAGAAGAGTCACTTCCAGTCGTTGGACACTTTCGACAGCCATGGCTCCAAATCGATCTCATCCGATCCCTATTCACAGGTACAGTAATCTTTTTTGATTTGCCTCTGGAGAACTTGAAAGAAGAAAAGAGGGAAGGTTTTGGTATTGACCTAAGTAATTAGGAGGGTGACTGACGTAAATTTGAAATCGATTCTATACTGTTTGTCTGTACTCAGAATTACGGAACTAGCTAATGAGAAAAAAATCATTCAATTTTAGAAAAACAAAAAGTGAAAAATTAACTGGAGAGCTATACTTGATAATCGGAAAAAAATTGAGAGCCTGTCCTGGCATTCCAAAATATTAAATGTAGTTTCTCTTCTGTTAGAAAAATTTAAAGTATGCATTTTTGTATTTGACTTCATTATGCTAGGACTTTCAAGTTTTGATATATGTGTGTTTTCACGCAAAGTTGTTAGTGTAAAAATAAAAATGTTTGAATGGTTTTAGATCCAGCTGCAATGTCAGTTTTAATTTATTATGTGAAATTTTACGTTTGTAAGATAAATCAAATTAAGCTAGTTATTTAAATAGTTTTTGCCAGCTTTTTTAGATTTTGGAAAACGATTATTCCATTACTCAAGCTTTGTCCCGGTGCTGTTAATTTGAAACTCGTCTTCAAAACTTACGCTTACTATAAAAGTGTAACTTTAAAAAATAAAATGACCTTTCTAAATCTTGATGCCTAAAATGTTAATTTTTGGAAATGCCAAACACAACATTTAGTTCCACATCAAACTCAAAAGAAATATCGTTCAGTAAATACCCAACTTCAAATGTTTCTGTGCAGTTAGTTGAGTATGATGTCCGCCTGTGTGTCCATGAGACCAGATGTTCACAATTTTTTGAATTGAATGACCTTTCGAGTAAACTGAAATGTTTCAATATGCGACAGACAAGCTCCGCCCATTTATCTAAACATTATGTTCTCCTTAAAAGGCATGCCTCATATACGGGATGTGAGATTCCTAGAGTTATTCTGATTCGAAAGAACAAGCAATATGCTAAACCATCGATCAAACTAACTAAACTAAGTAAATAAACACAATTGAAAAAATAGAGGGAGATCAAATGTTCGCATTCCGCAAAATTTGATCCAGTTGAATGAGAACCAAGTGAATGAGTTTAGTTTTCCAATCAAAAATATGTCTAACTATAAGAACAGTGTTTTCTTATCTGGTCCAAACCGTTTTTGAACAAAGTTGTTGTTCAAAAACTAAGAAACTAAGTTTTAAAATCCATTCTAGGCTGAGTTATGCTCGAAAAATCAGTTTTAAACTGCTCTTAAATTGTTTTTTGTAAGTTCAAAGCACGCCGGTTAGACATCAAGCTTTGAACAGAACTTTCTCTATAACGCTGTGAAATTCCTCATCTTCCTTATCTTCCCCGCTACTCCTTACTTTTTTACTGTTACCGAGAAGTAGCACTTGACACTTTTCGAATCACCAATTACTGTCTCCCAAAGCAGCAGAGTCAGTAGAAGAAGAAGATACATACTCTCTCTCTCGCTCATCAATGTAAATAAGAAATTACTACTCTCTCTCTCTTCCTCAGCGAGATCTCTCGCTTTCCTACATGCGATTATTTCGAGACACTTGAGAAATCTCGGATTGAGCAAGAGAACTGTGCAGAAAATGGTTGGGGATGGGGGCAAGGGACAAATAATACATAGTAACTATGATGGACTTGAACTATTGAAGGGAAGAGGTCAAAGTTGAGATTAGCTTTGAAAAAAAGATGTCGCAGGGAAATAATTTGATAAAGAAGCGAATATTTTCAAACATCTCATTGGTAGGAGATATTTAGTTTGCTAGGCAGATAAGCCCTAGTTTTTTTTCAAGTAAACAATTTCTTTTATTGCTTCTTGCCATACGTACATCGATTATATTATGAGCTGAAAATATACCAAAACGTAGATCTCAACGAGTTCGATATCCGGGACCTACTAGGGGCCGGATGGCGGATCGTTTATGTGCCGCGGGCCAATGGTTTTTTCATCAATTTGGCGTATTTAGCACTTTTTACGGACCCTGGGCACATTGACGAGCACTAAGGTCCGTTTTTCTTGAAAACAATTCTAAGCTTTTAAGCGCTAAAAGTTCTAAACCGACTGACTGAAATACCGTCTGGGCTTCCTTAATTGCACAACCATTTTGAAAATAAGTACACGGGGGAGATGAACATTGCCAACTACAAAAGTTTTCACATTTCGAATTTTTAAAAAATCTTTCTGGCTCCTGCCCTTTTTTTCATTTATTAACTGAATTTCGGTTTAAATGGTTACAAAAAACATGGACTTATATCAGTGTCACCCATAATGCTGTGGACTTCATCGCCTCTGTTGCAATCACTCATGAACCATCTGTTTGATCAAAGTTTTTTTTTCCCATGGAGGCAATACAGTAGCAAATTAGATAAATCACAAAAGCACAATCATAGAAAAATAATAATGAATACACTTCATGGATAAAATTACAGATCGGCGTCCCACACGCCGTCCATGCTTGTGAACGCCAAGAAATATCTTTCCGATCGACCACAACTGTTAGATTGTCCACGTTGTAAGGTGAGTGTTGTTTGTAAAAGTATAGTTTATAGTCTGAAAGCCTAAAGCATTCCTATAAGGCTTAGCAGACATAAATCACAACTTGCTCTTCCAAACACGCTCCAAATACATGATTCCAGAACCACGGCGAAACGGAGATAACCTTCGTCAACGGTTTCGGCACCTACCTCGCGTTCTTCTTCCTTCTCCTCGCCGGCATCTTGATCTTCCCACTTTTTGCCCTTTGGGTACGTCAAATTTGTCATATTTATCATAAAACTTGCTTTCCTAATATAAATTTACAGTTTGCTGCCGGGGAGTGTTAAAGGTGCATGGAATTTGTTCAAATGGACCTCGTAGTTAATCGGTGAAAGACCGTACACTACTACGGTTTAAAATTTTTTTAAAGCGTTTTTAACTACGAGACCCATTCGAACAAATTTCATCCGCCTTTAACACACCCGGCAGCAGACCATGTGAAAGCTTGAAGTTTCTGCTAGTCCGATAGAGCGCGCTTGCTGAATATCCAAAAATATTGGTAATAATGAATTCCAGGTTCCATTCTGCGTCGATACATTCAAAGACGCCGAACACTATTGTCCATCATGCCGCGCCTGGATCGGAACGTACAGACGTGTGGGAAAATCCACCTAAACCAAAAAAAACTTCAAAAATTTTGAATTTTCCCTATGTTTCACACCTACTAAACAGCCTTTTTCCTACTTTTTCGTAATAATGAAAAATTTATATGATTTCGAAAGTAGTACCAGACAGAGAGAGAGAGAAACGAAGCGGGGACAAGACAAGCAGCGAGAGAAGGTTTAAAGCTACACAGAGTATGTCATCGTTGTATAGAGAATTGGAAATTATGCAAGGCAAGAGAAGTACTCGGGACGAGGAACAGGTGATGGGGGAATTCTGGCAGAAAATAGAAGCAGAAGGGAAGGGGGAAATGTGGTATAGTCACACGGTATCATATTAGGTACCACAAGAATTCGGCTCTGTATCGATGAGTCAATGCTCAACGAAACCGTGTGGCAGATAAGATGATGTCAGTGGTAATGTGATAAAAGGTATAGATTTTTAGAAAAGATTTGGTGTAAAGATGCATAGAGAAACAGGGAACCGGTCTAGACCCGACTGAACCGTCCCAAGAACTTTTTGCACGCCGGACAGGTGTGATTGACGTCGAGAAGTTGATCCAAGAAGAATGGAACACAGCAGAAACACCAGGGGATGATGAAGAGGAAGAGACCAAGGAAAGCGAGGATGGCGAAGATTATCCATGGAAGGATACCGGCACAACGTTCAATGTGAGACACTATGTGGTTCTGGAATAGCTTGGTATACGATTGAGGATTTTAGTTTGTAGTCTAGTTACTAAGAGTCGCTAGCTTGACAAGCTTGTTTGAGCGAATATCAGAATCTTTAAAAGCAACTTTACGGAATTGTTCTATAAGTACTTACAGACCCACTCTAAGCAACACTATCATACTATGCAGAAATGGTGTAAAATTGGAGATATTTAGCATCAAAGTTGTTCGAAAGAGACTTTCGAAAAAATTGGTGGTTTTAGCTCGGAACAGTTCTTAAAACTGCGCTTCACCAAAATGCCCTTGAAAAATGTCTATTTTCTCTGAGTCCCTCAATTTCGCACACAATTTTACTTGATTTCGGTAGAGCGCGCTTGTAAGAAGCGCACCGTGCTAATACTAGGCTGGAATTTTTGTAGAGATCGCATTTTATCACTTTTTGAATCTAATTATCTAATTTTCTATAAATTCCCGCTTAAAATCATTACGATTTTCAAAATCAGCATGTTCGAAAAAATCCTTGGTATAATTTTTAGGAAGATCCAGCATAGTGCTCACCCAAAGCTCTAACTTCATTTCCAGAAAAGGGGCGGAGCCTAAAAGAGGGCGGGACATTCACTATCATTGCATTTATCAATTTTTATATCTTTCAACTGTACCTGACAGTGCGGGCAGTCCATCTCAATCGGGTTGGTATTATACGGTGACGCCCGTGACGATACATATCTTGAATCGTTTTGTGGTGAGGACGCGGGTGCCTAAACCAAAGAATATTTTATCTACAAGAATCTTATCTATTTCAACATATGCTTTTTAAAATGAGAAATACAAAAACCCATCGAAAAAATTTCTTACATTCTGCTCGACGTCTTCTGAATCATAGCTAGGTGGGACCTCTACTTTGGTTGTCATTTTTATTTTTTAGTTCTAGAATATAGTTTTTCAGAATAAAAACTGTCAATCAATATGTTTCTGGAGCCAACAAGTGTTCCGGTGCTCAGACACCAAAAACGCGCCAGGGATCACCGATAACGCGTCAATAGCCACGAGAAATGCGCAAGCTGATTCTCTGCGTCTCCAATCTCTAATGCGTGGCTGTGGAGCGCGTTTGGATACCCACACAGAATTTGAATTATTTTTTTCAACTTTTGTAAATTTCAAGTTAAAAAGTGAATTTTCCACCGATTTTCGCAAATTTTTTTTTGTTGTTTTTTTTGCAGATGTCAACTCTAGACGCAATCGTGAAAAATGCGGAAGATATCGCGATACAAGAAGGCGAAGAAATCATAGAAGAAGTGATAGAAGAGGAACAAGTCGAATGGATGGGCACAACAGAGGTTATGGAGCAAGAACAAGGTGGATATTATCAGTCGGAAGAGCTACTCGAGCATCAAATCGTCGATTACGATGACCCTGACGCTTATCAATCATTTCTGCCCGTTCGAGACGGTGAAGCCTATTTTTCACTGAATTTGCCCGATTTATTGAGCAAAAATCATCAGATAACACAGGAAAATGGAGCAATTGTTCGATTAATCTCGTGTTTTAATAAGAAATGTCAACGACAAGTGTCGTGTAACGGTTATTTGTATACCGTTAAAGATTGGGTGGGTCTTTCGCGATTTTTCAGTTTATGCTTGAAAAAAAGTGATTTTCAAGCTGAAAATAAGAAATTTATAGCTAAAAAGCTAGTTTTCTGTAAGAAATTCATTAAAATTAGGTTTTTTGCCCAAAACTTTATTTAAAAACTGATTTTGAACGACCAATTACAGATAAAAATGAGTTTTTTTTCAGTTTGGTCTAAAATTCGCTAATTTTGTTACATATTAAGCTTAAAAGTTCGTAGAATTTCATAGTTTTTATTACAGAAGCATCAAAATCGGATTTCTCCTTCAATTTTTAAACGGGAAAACTCCAATTAAAGGCTCAAATTTTTGGGAAAAACTGTTTTCGATTGATTTTTGTCATTTTTCGACTCAAGATTTCGGAAAATTGAGATTTTTCGAACCATGATTCGTCAAACTTGCTATATTTGAAAAAGTAATTAGAATTGTAGTTTGTAGTCGTTTTTTTACTCAAAAACAGTTTTTTTTTCTTTCGTTAGTGCAATTTTTGGTTTAAAGTTCTGAAACATCCTGGAAAAATCTATTTGAAGTCAATTTTGAGTAAAATTAACGAATGTCTATCGATTTTTTGCAGTTTTTCCTAGTTTTTCCCCTATAATTTCTCTCTTTTTTCCAGGTATCCGACACAAACTGGACAAATTGGCGCTGCATACACGATCACTGTTTCGGCGAGATCCGTACGACTCCAGATTTCAACGGGATTCGTGAAGTACAAGAACACTCGAGTGCGTGTCCGAATCTCGACGAACTTCAGATCACGATCCGAATCGCTGTCTATGATGCACGTCTTCTGGCTGAATTCACAGATACTCCACTCGAGAATCTTTATATAGCAGCGGTTGAGAGAATGAAGACAGAGTGTCCTGAGGCTGTGCTCTTGTTTCCGACATATGAAGTGTTGAAAGCAACGTTGGAGGATCATAGACACAATAAAATATATCGAAAACGATTCGAAATGCAAAAGTTTAAGGATAAGCAGAGAAAGATGAATATGACACCTGATGAGGTGTTGTATGCGGAGAATTCGACGGGAATGATGAAGTTTCGCAGGACTAAACCGTTTCCGATGGTTAGTAGTAGAGGAAATGTGACAGAAATCGGAGAAAAATCGATAAAATCCTCAAGTTTTGTTGAATTTTAGTGAAAAATCGCTTAAAAATTCTCTAGTTTATCTTCTTAGGCCCACTTTTGAGTGATTTTGAATAATTTTAATAAAGATTTAGCTGGTCAAAACTATAGTCGGAAATACGACAAATTACAGCTGGAAAGAGTTGATTTTTGTCTTTTAAACATTTTTGAGCTAAAAATAGGATTTCCGACATGGAAAACTAGCTTTTGAGTAGTTTTTCTCCTCAAAAATGGAATTTTCCGGCTATTTAGATGTAAAAATCACATTTAGGCGTTAAAAACGACAATTATACAATTTTTGACCTCAAAAGTGGGCGGAGCTAGCAAAACATTGTCAACTACAAACATGTAGCTCTAATTTTGATCTACCTCACGTTTTTCAGTTAAAAATGAAATAAATAGTATATTTTTCAGTCAATGTGCAACTTCTGTCACGAACAACTCATAAGTACGAATCTGCCGTCACAGGATCAACTAATCGCTCATTTATTGTATAATCATGGTCGAAAGCTGACAATCGAGAGATACGAATTCAAGGATGTCAATTTATTCGATGTAAGTTGGGGAAAAATGCTATTTTTAATAGTTTTCAGCGTGATTTTTTGATATTTTTAGCTGAAAAAAATGAAAAATTGACGATTTTCAGCACTACCTCCGTGAACTCAACAGCAACAGTAAGCATAAGATGAAACGAATGGGATTGGCTGATGAGAATATGTATTATTTATGTATTCACGATGATCGATTGGCAAAGACCGGAGTGGGAAGGGCCTCACGGCTACAACAACAGATATGTCATTGTACTGCTTTTATTCGGATTTTTGATTGGAGGGTAAGGGCGAAATTCGATTTTTATCGAAAACATATCGCAAAAATTCTATATTTTGTACCAAAAACCAAGAAAATCCGCCAAAAAATGACCGCTTTGAAATTTTGCTGAGGCTAACTAAGAATTGTAGTTTGTAGTCAGTTAGCCTCAGCAAAACTTGAAACGGGTGTATCTCAACGGGCTTTTGACGGAAAATGAGATTTTCGCTAGGAAATTGAAGAAAAATTGCAAAAATGGACGGAAACCCCGGTTTTTTTATATTAGCAGTTCACTTTTCTTACAACTGCGCCCCACCGCAAACGAGAGAGTATCGGTGAGAGACGCAGAATTTTTTTGCTCGCGCCGGCACAGGCTTTCATAGTTTTTGAACTATTCTCGCTGTTTTTCAAAAGTTTTTCTTTAAATTATTATGAAAAATGCGAAAATAGGTAAGCAAAACAGTGAAATTCTGTGTCGACGATCTCGTTTGAGGTGGGGCGCGGTTGTATGAGGGATGGTTATTACATAAAATAAATGAAATTATTCCTAGAACCCTCATTTCCCCAATTTCAGATCGTCTCAAAACGAGAAGGTGCCCGTATAACCATCGATTACTGTCTCTACCATGAACCCTCCCGACACGACGACCTCGACGACATCCATTTCGTTCGCCACCATCGAAATCCCTATCCCACATCGCTCATCCCCTCGAAAGAGTTCATTGATATCTATAATCCAGAAATGTTTATACACGATCTTGAGGAACGTCGAATGAGATCTCAGAAGTTGTTGGGCGACGTTGTTACCGTCGTCGCCACTTCAGAAAGAGGACAGAAACGTCCGATTGAGATGAAGACGTACATGCCACCGGGTAGAGTGAAGGCATCGTTTGGCACCCGAGCACTGGCTCCGCCCCTTGCTGCACAGTTGGCTGCTGGAAGTACTCAGCCATTTGTAGATGGATATACTGATATGGACTCATCGCCCAATAGGAATCGATCAAAATATCGACAACCGATTCGGAATTATCAGAAAGTTGAGGAACCGTCCGGCTCGGAGCCTTCACAACCTCCGATACCTGGACCGTCTACGAGTGGTGGTAGTAATAGAGAAAGAAATGTGGACGATCCGTCGATCCCGCCTCCACGGATCTATATCAGTCAGAAACCGTATACACGACTGACGGAACGACAGAATTTCAGGGTATTCTTTTCAGAATGATTTGGGGAATGAATGAGCAAAAATTTGAAGAAAAACAAAGAAAATCGAAACTTTCAACCTTTTTTGCTGAATTTTTATGATAAGAAGTTGCTCCTCCCACTTGGGTAACTATAATCGGCATTGGCGTTGAGATGAAAAAATGTGAAAATTCGATGATTTTGAACAATTTTTAGACGAAAAATGATATTTTGAACAATTTAAAGTCATTGTTTTCTCGATTGGGCGCAACAGAGTGTGCGGCAAAATGCAAAAGTTGGTGCCGCTAGTCAAAAATCTCTATTTCTTATCATTTTTGGCTCATTTTTTCCGATTTCCACACGAAAAAAGACGAAAATAATAATTTCCAGGACATCTATACATTCAACGCGGTGTGCAAAGTGGAAGACGCATGTCTCACCCTCCTGAATCGCCTCCAATCTTGCCAACACGCTCGAATCGGTCTTGCCTACCGAGAGAAGATCGCAACACTCGTACGAAATGCGAGCACTGATCCAGGATTGACTGACGGCACGACTCCAGAAGAGATCAATCGATCGTGGGTACTTCAGAGACCGGTAAGAGGACGGCCGAGGAAAAGAGCGAGAATTGATGAAGGAGATGAGGATAGAGAGAGAGTTGAAAGAGATATCGATGAGGATGATATGGATTCTGATGGGGACGATGATAGAAGGCACGTGGGAGAATACGAGGAAGAGAATATTGAGGAGAATCTGAAGGAACTTGAGGATGAGTCAGAAATGAAGGAGAAGAAACAGAAGGAAACTGCTGATGAGCACGAGGAGGAGGAGGAGCTGAAAGTGTAGGTTTTTCAGAAGAAGCTAGGCCACGCCCACTTTGGGAAATCAATTATTTTGGTGCTGAGTCGTCAAGTCGAAATATTCAGTTTTTCTCAATTAATTTTTACATTATTGAAACTGAAAAAAGCAGATTTGCAACGGGCCGGGTCTCATAGTCAGTACAAAAATTTGAAAATGGGAATTTTTTGAAAATTTTTTTTGATTTTTTTTGCAAAAATCTTGACTTTTCGACTGCACGGTCTCCAACGCAGGGAAAAAGAACGGCAAGAAACATGAAGCCGATTTTTTCACTTCTTAATTCGGGGGTATTTGAGTTTAGAACTCGGAAGAATAGAACTGCGACAAAATAAAACTGTGAAAATATAGAACAGGAAAAAATAGAACTCAACAAAGTGGAACTACGAAAAAATGGAACTGCTACAAAACAGAACTTGACAAAATAGAACTGAACACAATGGAACTGCTACAAAATAGAACTGTTACAAAATAGAACTCTAGTTCGAATGGAGCGCGTTTGCTTTTTTTTGCAAAAATTCAATTTATTTTTGACTTTTCTCAAATCAATTCATATTTTTCATCGAATAATTGGTCAAATTTTTAAAAAAAGTCGTTCTGATTCTTCTAAAAAGAATAAAATGCAAACGCGCTCCATTCGAACTAGAGTTCTATTTTGTAACAGTTCTATTTTGTAGCAGTTCCATTGCGTTCAGTTCTATTTTGTCAAGTTTTGTTTTGTTGCGGTTCTAACTTTCACTGTTCCAGTTTGTAACAGTTCTATTTTCGTCTGTTCTATATTTTCACAGTTTTATTTTGTCGCAGTTCTATTCTTCCGAGTTCTAAACTCAAATACCCCCCTTAATTCAATTCTTTTATTTTTTGCACTGAAAATACTGTATTTTCAGAAAAAAGAGTATAACTTTTTTGCAGAAAACATTTTCTGATAAAAATTGTGCATAATGTATCTGAGGATGTCTAATCTTTCTGAAAATCTGTTTTTCCGTATCAAAGAAGTCAATTTTCGACCAAAATTCGCGTTTTCTGGCTCATAAGATGGAGAATTTAATTTTCTACAATTCTGATGGATAGAACCGTTTTTCATTCATTACGACGTCTGAAAACCTAAAAACACAGTTTTTTCAGTGCGAAATACAATAATTGAATTAAAAAATGAAAAAATCGGCTTCACGTTTCTTGCAGTTCTTTTCAGCAGTGTGGGAGACCGCACTCTAGTGAAACTGAAAGAAAAACACAATTCCCTCCATTTCCAGACCCACCCCACTCTCTTCTCCAAAACCATCCACATCCACCCCGTCCGCCTCGTCAACTCCATCCAAATCATCCGCTGCCCTTCCACTTCCATTTGAAATGCCACGTCTGACACGTGAAGAAACGAATGAATCCACGACGTCATCATCCACGTCATCATCCGCAGTCCCCACTTCGGATATAACGACGAGAAGTGGAAGAGCACGCAAACTGCCGGCACGGCTTCTCGAGGATTAATTTTTCAATTTTTACGCATTTTTAATCAATTTTTTTGTAATAATTTGTGATTTTTATTCTTCTGCAAATACTGTCTGTATTAATCTGATTTGTGCCTCTGAAAAATTTTCGCTTTTTTCTTGTAATTAATTTATTGCAGAGAGAGAGATCAAAGGAGCCAGAGAGGAGTATCGAGGTAAAAATTATTAAAGTAGTTATTAAAGAAAAAAAACTGGTTTAGGAGGACACGCCCATTTTTGCAAATTTTGAATTTTAATAGTTTACTGATAGTGAGGCTAACTTAATTCTGTAGTTTGTATTGTTAGCCTCAGAAAATGTTTATCGAGACTAGTTGGCTACAAACTACATAAGTGAGGTAGCCTCAGTGAAAATTTTGAAATTTTTTCGGATTTTTGTTTAAAAATTGCAAAAAAGAGTGTGGAGCGAAGAGAAGCGATATGAAAAGTATCTCAGAATGTAGTCAAAACTGGAAAATCTATCAATTTATGATCTCTTCCGTGGCACATTTCTAACTACACCACTGGTAGCAGACTTCTGCTTCTGTCGTCCCGTCTCCACAGAATTCGCCTTCTTCGCCGTCGTCGTCGCCTTCTGAATCTGCTTCTGTTTCCCACTTTCAGCTTTCTTCTGCTTCTGTCTCTCCGCCTTCGATTCCTCCTTCTTCTCCTCTTTTTTCCGTTGTTTCTCCTCAATTTCCATCGCCCGAATATCTTTTTTCGCGAATCGTCGTTTCCTCTTCAATCCCGATTTGATTTGAGAGGGGATGCTCCGACGATGAGATTCTGAAGCGCCACGTGGATTCTGATGGTGGTGATTGTGATTTTGGCGATTGAAGTTGTTCCATTGCTCACGGATGATTGGGGATCCGATGAGGCACAGACCTAAGACTGCCTGAAAGAAATGAGGAATTGGGAGCAGCTTAGAGACTACAAACTACAATTTTTCCAAAAAAAAAACATTAAAAAACACTCTTCATTTACTTGGCCACTCGATCTAAAGTGCGCCCGCGTGGCCTAGTTGTTTAAAGCGCGGTCGCCCTCCACAGTATGAAAGTTCGGTTTTGCCCGCTGGCTCAGATTTTTTTCTTTTTTCAAAACTGTTGCGGACAGCGCCGCCGACAAACGCCGCTTGTTTTTTGATATATAAGAATCCAATTTTAAGCGATTTAAATAACGATAGAAGCTTTGAATGGTAGTCTACAGCAGAACTATGTTTTTGGGAGGGGAGCCTAAGATTTAAAAAAATCTAAATTTGAAAAACGCAATCATGTTTGTTGGGAATAAGACTTTTATTTATTTTCTTGAGAGAGCCTTACAGACTACAAACTACAAACTACAATACTTACCAACGCTGTGAAGGAGAACAGTAAGATAGCATTGCCAGTGTCCACGGACTTTATATGGTTCCGTATCTTCTCGTGGAGTAGAGTGATATGGTCCATACCTGGAAATCGATGGTTGAATAGATAAGGAATATTTGGGTGGAGAGAAAGGGACATTCGGATAAACGGGAGGGATAGAAGGACTAGAGGACTGTTACGATCGAAATACAGAATGATCATTGTCACGGTCAGGGTCAAATGTGGATCCACAATTTCACTTCTTACATGGGAATGACCCAAGGTGAAACGCTGGGTTTTCTTAGATATTTTGGGAAATGATAGCCCTTCACCCAACTAGAACAAAATAAAAATATTACGTGCCCCTTTTAAGTTTCCAGAGAATGGCAGGCATAATTCCATTTTTTCGAATTTTTCGAGTTGAACCACTTCGAGACATCGTAACTCGGTCAATTCAAAAGCAATCTTTTCAAACTAAAATGTAATCGCAAGATCTTGACCAACGCTACAATAATGGTCACTGACTCATGTTTCCTGCTGTGACTCCCGAATTACTATAAATGAAAATGTGAAAATTTGCACTTCTCATGAAATCAGAAAGTGGTCATTTTCGAAAAAAGGTATTTGGGAGGCTATGTCTATCCGATTGCCAGTAACAAATAAGGTACATATGCATGCCCAAACATATGGCTCACCTTTCATTCCAGAGACTTTTTTTCATTTTTTCAGTTTTTAAGTTCAACTTCATGTATAGGGATACGTGTGATTTTTCAACTGTAGAGTTGATCAATTGTTCTGAGCAAAAGGTATTATGACATTTAAGCGTAATATAGTTTTTAAAACTTCGTGATTGCCGTCTAACTAAAAAAAGGGAGAATTCACTGAAAAACGCGGAAGTTATTTTTAACGAATCGACGTACCTCTATACATGAAGTTGGACTGAAAAACTGAAAAAATGAAAATAAGCCTCTGGAATGAAAGGTGAGCCATATATTTAAATACGTATATACTTCTTATTTGTCACTGGCAATCAGATAGACATGGTCTCCCAAATACCTTTTTTCGAAAATGACCACTTTCTGATTTCATGAGAAGTGCAAATTTTCACATTTTCATTTATAGTAATTTGGGAGTCACAGCTGGAAACATGAGTTTATTACCTTTTATAAAGCCTCAATCTATATCTTGCGATTACACTTTAGTTTGAAAAGATTGCTTTTGAATTGACCGAGTTACGATGTCTCGAAGTGGTTCAACTCGAAAAATTCGAAAAAATGGAATTATGCCTGCCATTCTCTGGAAACTTAAAAGGGGCACGTAATATTTTTATTTTGTTCTAGTTGGGTGAAGGGCTATCATTTCCCAAAATATCTAAGAAAACCCAGCGTTTCACCTTGGGTCATTCCCATGTTAGATATTCGAATAGAACAAATCTAGATCTTCATTTTCGTAGATGACCACTTTTTGATAGCTCCGCCCACTTTTGAGATAGAACGCTTCCCTTAATTTTCTTGACCGAAATGGGGAAAATTAATAACATGATGTTGGAAAAACTTTAAATTTATATTCGTCGTGTAGATCGAACCCGGACCTCCATTTTTGTTGTTAACAATTTTTCAATAGCCCGCCCATTTTTGAGATATGCAGGTTTTAAGAAGGTAACTTCAAAAAACAATAAAGGGAGAGATATAAGGAGAGCCTAGAGAAGCTAGAGCGTTCTCTTATGACATATTTGCAAAAATAAGGTTTTGTAACGGAAAATTCTCAAGAGAGGGAAATCAACTAGAAAATCCCTAGTATCTCCCTGAATTTTCGCATATTCCAAAAATTAAACACAGATTCAGAATACTCACATCTTCAGGTTTCTAATGGTACCACTTTCAAGTTTCTAGCTGTAACCTCTATTGAGGTAGGTCAATTCAAACATCAGCGTTGTTCACAAGAAATTCAGAAAAAAAAGAAAAAAGCTATAAGGTCGACACAAAAAAAGAACCAAAAAAAAGTAGCGAGCACAAAAAAAGAAAAAGAAAAGCACGCTTCGAAACACACACAACGTCTTCTTTCTTTCAAAGGATGTTTGGGTGGTAGTCATGGTCGGAGGTCCCGCTCTCTTTCTCTGCGTCTCCTCCCTCCACACACTCTCTCGTCCCCACGTGCACGGCTCCTCCCGGTCATCGGGAGAACACGAAGACGGCTTCTGCTCTCTTCTTCTCCTTCCATGTAATCCTAATCCCATCTGTCACCCCATCGTCTCTTCACTCTCTCGCAGTTCTCTGCGTCTCTTTGATCTACATACTGTTTCTCTTATGTACTCCTTGGTCTTATGAGCCATCTTGGATTATTTCTTCTTTATTTTCTTCACCTTTTTTCGTTGGTTTTTTGAGAAAAATATGTATTGAAAAGGAGAAGAAGAATTGAATAGAATTAATCAAGAGGATTTGGTGACGGAGGTAGGCTCCGCCCACTTTTTATCACATGAGATACTGGAAATGGCAGATTGAGGAGAAAGAGAGACGAGAAGCCAAAAAAAAAGATTGAAAGGGAAAAAACGACATTAATGACTTGACACGTTAGGGGGACAGTGGTCAAAGTTAGAGTATGGAAATGAATCTAGCCTTCTCTAGAGCTGCCAGTTGCAAAGGTTTCATACGGTAGATACGGTAGAACGGCAAAGAGATCGAGAGACGACAACTTCTGAGGGACTCCTCTTATTGTATTGTAGTTATTCAGGTTAAAAATTATCAATATAAGGAACGAGATGCTGAGAATGGGTTTTTTTAAATACAGAAGATAAGTACTGGCCATAAAGAATGCGACACTTGTAGTTTTCAGTCGAAAATGGAGATGGAGAAATGAGCGTTTTTCAAATAAAGATGAAGTCATCTGTGGGCAAGAGAAAACTGCGTTAAGAACTGGTTTGTTGACGAAATTCTAAAAAAAAAGTATCCCAGCCGCCCTCTCCGTGGCTATAAACTTCGATGATTTCTCACCGAATTTGACATGCAGAAGTGAAGGGAATGAAACCACTCTTCTACGTCCCGTTGTTGTTGGCACGATTTTCTCGGATAATTAATTCTATTTAAATCAAATAGGAATAATATTTCTCTGTTCCAGATTCTCCAATTCTGTGGAGAAGACGAGCATTCGACGCTATGTGAGCAGTTATATTTGGATAAACAATTGAGTTAATATGTCATTTCTGTCAACTATACTCAATGAAATCCCTGCATCGTGTCTGTATTCAACAACTTCTTCATCTCGTCGTCACGGCGAAATCTGACTTTGAGATGCCGTCGATGGATTTGGAGGCTTACGCGAAGTTCCACTATCAATTTGTTGGAGATGATAATAGTGAACTCAATATTAGTAAAATCATTCATAATAATAATACTAATCAAACTGTTTAATTAATCAAATTTTATTGAGTCCCGTTGTATGGAAATTGTATATAACGCGTTCTTTGTAAGACTCGAGCAACGTGTGCCCTAGGGCCAGATTTTTATATAAACAGGTACTATCGGTCTTGGGTAACCCATATGCATAATATTGGGTCGCAGCTCCGGGTTACTGTAGTACGGTAGGTGCTCAAAGGTGCAAAAGTGAAATTTTTTCAACGTTGTCGTAGAAAGCTGAAATTTTTACCACATAATATAGGCTCGTAGTATATACTTTTCACAAAGTTTCAAAAAATAAATAACTAAGTTTGCCAAGTTATAACGAAAAAACTCTAATTTTTCAACATTTTTTGGATTTAGAGGCAAAAAATGTGCCATTTTTGAAATAACACCTGTGAGGATATTTTTTTAAACAAGGTACGGGTTGTTACCTTGGTTTAAAAAAAAAGCTCAACTCATATCATCTTGTCCGGACGGTCGAAAAGTGGCAAAGTTTGAAATGACATTTTTCAAAACAGCAATTTTTCAAACTTTTTTTACAGAAATGAACAGCCCATGTTTTACTGATAATTTTTTGTATTAACACTTGTTACCTAACTCTACTATTTTTGTCTGAAAAATGTGATTTTGTGAAAAAAACTGAAAAAATTTTTGCTCAAAAATTTTTTCATTTTGGAGACTTATTTTCAGTTTTTTTTAAATTTTAAAGCCATTTCCACGTACCCCTATACGTTCGAGTTTTCTACTGAAAACGCAAAAAGACAAATAACGGTGGAATGCTGTTGAAACATGCCAGAACATAGTGGTCTCATTCTGACCTGGACACCACCAGATGTTTTAGAGGCAACCAACTCGGTTCCAGAGAATGACAAACGTTTTTCTTTTTTTTTCAAAATTTTCGGGTCGAGTCACTTTGAGACATTGTAACTTTGTTCTTTTCGAAGTATTTCATTAAATTCAAAGTGTTAACAAATTTTGAAAACTTGGGCTACAAAACAACTTAAAAGACCAAATTACCAAAACTGAAAATGAGAAGGTATAAATCAAAACGTGAAATTTGACAGTTCTCATGAAATCATAAAATGGCCATTTTCAAAAAAAGGTCTCCTGCGATCATAGAGTTACCAAGATAATGGTTGTGTTCAAAAACTATGTTCTGGCATGTTTCAACAGCATTCCACCGTTATTTGTCTTTTTGCGTTTTCAGTAGAAAACTCGAACGTATAGGGGTACGTGGAAATGGCTTTAAAATTTAAAAAAAACTGAAAATAAGTCTCCAAAATGAAAGTCGAACCATATATTTCAAGATGAATGAATCAGAAATATCTAAAAATAGAACATTTGAATAATATCCAAAATCACATTTCACTTTTTTGCACAGAATAAAAAAAATTTTTGAGCAAAAATTTTTTCAGTTTTTTTTCACAAAATCACATTTTTCAGACAAAAATAGTAGAGTTAGGTAACAAGTGTTAATACAAAAAATTATCAGTAAAACATGGGCTGTTCATTTCTGTAAAAAAAGTTTGAAAAATTGCTGTTTTGAAAAATGTCATTTCAAACTTTGCCACTTTTCGACCGTCCGGACAAGATGATATGAGTTGAGCTTTTTTTTTAAACCAAGGTAACAACCCGTACCTTGTTTAAAAAAATATCCTCACAGGTGTTATTTCAAAAATGGCACATTTTTTGCCTCTAAATCCGAAAAATGTTGAAAAATTAGAGTTTTTTTGTTATAACTTGGCAAACTTAGTTATTTATTTTTTGAAACTTTGTGAAAAGTATATACTACGAGCCTATATTATGTGGTAAAAATTTCAGCTTTCTACGACAACGTTGAAAAAATTTCACTTTTGCACCTTTGAGCACCTACCGTACTACAGTAACCCGGAGCTGCGACCCAATATTATGCATATGGGTTACCCAAGACCGATAGTACCTGTTTATATAAAAATCAAAACTATGTCTTCTCTACAGGCTCTAGGCCAATATGTACTGTGGCCATGCTCGAGTCTTACAGAGAACGCGTTATATGTAATTGTCTGAAAATTTGTCTGCTAGCTTTTGAGCTAAAAACTGGAAATTTCAGGAATTCAGCTAAAAATCTCATTTTCTCATCTTATAATCTCTCGGTTCCAACCCTTCTACTCCCTGGTTAATTACTGTTAATCTGTTCTAATTTCTCAGAATTTTTTCATTCCACCTTTTTCCCCGCTTTACCATTTGTTCGTTGCCTCATTCTCTCTTTCTTGTCATTAGTTCATCGGCACTGTAATAAAAAACGAAATGATTTTAATCGTTTTTACAACTGACAACTACAAAAAACGCGCCTCGAACTCCCCTGACTTGAAAATATTAAAATCAGCCTAAAATTGTTGTACCCCAAAAATTAAATGCCAATTTTGACAGCTCATAACTTCCTTTAATAAAATTTCCTGGCCTACCTTCAAGAGAATTTATTGTCTAGCCTTAAATCTGCGTCGATTCATGTGAAAAATATGCTGAATTTGAATAGCGCAGTCCCCCTTTAAGCCTCTCCATATGATAGAAATTGGAAATTTGACAGCTTCACTGTTTCAAAAATTTGGAACATTGAAATGAATTCCCGAGGGAAGTGAAAGCAGGTGAGACATTTCGAAATTTAGACAATTGGCAACCTCTAAGCTTCGAAATCAGAAAAAAAAGAAATTGAGAGACTCAGAAAAAAGAGACATTTCTCAAGTGGATTTCGGTAGAGCGCGGTTATAAGAACAGTGGTGAGCTAGTATATTCTAGCCATAATCTCCCACTTTATACAGAAGAAAATTTAAACTTCAACACTAATCGATATTCTCAACCCTCATTTCCAGACCTTTTCCCTAATTTTGCAAACCAGAAGCCTCGCCCCCTCCTTTTTATTGATCTCCACGGTTAAACAAACAACACATGTCATCATCAAGTGTCAACTAATTTGCACATTTTCTTTTTCGGTCTATTGTCTCGTCTTCACATACCCCCTTATTTCGTTGGGACATCTGACCTGACCCCGTCATTAATTCAGTGGATGACTGTTCCTTTTTTATCAACTCTCTTATTTTAATTTCTGATTTTAAAATTTTAACCGTGTTTTACAATAATTAGCTAGTTTAGACGTTCTGTCCAAATGGGTGGTCCATCCAGAACTGCTGGTTCCTTTCCTTCGGGATCAGCCAGTACTTCAGTTGGATTCCTGTTGAAGACGGTACGATTTTAGTCGCGTTTTACAATAGTTAGCAAATTAGTTTGACACCAAAGGAAACTAAACTTGTGAGGAAGAATTCTGCAATTTGTGCTTTGGATACGATGCGAATCAAACTCAATGCCTTAGATGAAATAAAAAGACCCACTCTACTGCACAAACACGTGGCCAAAATCAACGATATCTTCATCAGAAAGCAGATTCATGCGGCTAAAGGAGACCTTGAAACCACTCCATATTGGCTTCAGTAAGTTACTTTTTAATTTGTTTCTGTTTTGATTATTAATTTTTTCAATTTTTCAGGATGCAGAATGAGGGTTTCCGCGAAGAGGCTGGGTTCTTCATTTCACATAAGACCCAGGATGGAGCCCGAAGAAAGCAAGTGGGTAGAGGTGTTGTAAACACAACTGGCTGTGGTTTTAATATATTTATTAAAGAAGATAGAATAGACGCTCTCCCCTGGGCTTTTATACCAAGAACATAGGCGGAGCTTATAATAATATATAAAGTAGGATAGAATAGTATAGATGATGATTCACCCAGACGGTGAATCATAAAAGTGCAATAAGGTGAAAGGGGGGCACGAAAGTGGGAGAGTGTACAGTGTACAATCGAGTACATGTTGAGAAGAAGAAAGGAACCCGATAACGAGAAAGGAAAAGGTTTTATCGGTCTCTTCCACTACAATGGACACTATGAATACGTGACACATACCAAGAGTGGAAAACCATCAAGGTAACTTTTTTCATCAAGGTAACTTTTTAACACATTTTTGTGCGGTTTGTAAGGCCAAAAAGAGAAGGAGCACGAGTGTGGTCACCCTATGCCTACTGAGACTGGAAAGAAGAAGAAGAAGCGAGAGAAACAAGACAAGTGGACCATAATCGTTTATGATGCAGAGTGTGTTGTGGTAAAAGACACTCCAATCTCAAAGACACATGAAAACATAGAGCAGTTTAGTCTCTAATCATGAGTATTCCCCTTTGACGCTTGCTGTCAACATCCAATACTTTCCTTATGTTATCTCATTCTACCTATACGAATTTCTGATCATCTGAACTTCCTACCCCCCCCCCCCCCCCCCATTTTTCAAAACTCCAGTGGGCGGAGTCTACCTTGCCAGCATAATAACATCACTCCAACTTCAAAGCTTCTTATTCCATTCTTAAACGTATTCTTCTTACTTCCACTATATTCGACGCTCATGACTCGAGTAAAGGCAAATGAGTTGCGAACTATCTAGAACTTGATGAGTTCAGAACACATCTGCCTTTCCTCGTAATCATCAGCACATCCTTCGAATTTAAGTTTCTCAAGTTAATTTCCTGCAATAGTTATGAAAAGATCGGTCTTGGATAGTAAATTTAAGTAGCAAACATTTTTTCTATGAAACAGATTTTTTTCTTTAACGGTTGCAATTATTTTATTTTATTTTTACTTTTTCTTCTTCATTTGATTTTTTTCTTTAACGGTTCATTTGTTTAAGTGTGTGGATGTGGAAACCAACACGAGACTCTTCGAATGAGTATAATCATGATTAAGTTTGAAGAAAATTGGGTCTTGACTCAAAAACTACAGTACCCCAAAAGCCACATTTTGTGGCGAGACCCGATTTACTTCAAACCTATTCATGATTATACTCAGAAAAAATTGGATTGATTCTGACCGGGTTACGGGAGGTTTTGTCAATTGAAATTTTCGAAAAGTTACGAAAATCTGAAATTAACAATACTTCAAGATCACACTCTTTGGAAGGGGAACTTTGAAACTAATGGGATGAAGATATTTTATCGGCTGTATCGTATTACTCGTTCTGTTTTTTTAAACTTCTTCTTTCTTTTCGCACGTTCCCCTGTCAACAATTGATCGTTTGTATTAGTTTTCTTTGTCTATGTAGAATTTTACTCCCGCTCGACTCCCGAAAAACACCATGACTTTCATATCATCCAGTCTGAGTAGAGTCTGAGGCTCCAATCCATAACCTTTGAAATGTTTTCGCGTCTATACTCGTTTGCCTAATCATCATCTCGGTTATTACAATTCTGAAGCGATGGAGAGAAATCCCTAAGCACTAGGTTGTACTTTTGAGAACCTTCGAGACACATTTGCCTTATCACGAGTACTCTTCTCCAGACCTTGTCAACATCCCTTGGCGCATAACATTTTCATCCAACTATACGAATTGCTAGACTTCAAAATTAATGACCACGCCCATTTTCAAATTACAATGTGCGTGTATATCCAATTCCATTCAACTCCAAAATGTACATATCACTCGAGTTCATGACACGATCAGAGAGAAGTTCTCACATCTTTACTATAAACCAGATGAACAGTAGAACGTGCCCTTCTCTCTAGTCGTAATCATCGGCTAAATTGGTTTCCAGGTTTGCGGGCATTGGGATGGCGAACATAAAAAATAAATCCGTTTTTGAAAGTAAGCCTACTAGAGGAAAATATTTCAAGAACCATTGTGGATCCCAATTGCTGTTTATCTGCAAACATATCGGCCTCTTCGATTGCACCTCTTCTCTTCCCGTGTCTACTAATAAGCACTCTACTCGACGACTCCACTGCATCTTTGGATTCCAAGCTGCCTTGTCACACCCATTTCTCTTTTGGACGGAAGCAACATTCGGGCTCCGCCCACTTTTCAACTACTGGTTGGCGGAGTATAAAACCTCATTCTAAATAAAATTCCACCTTCACTTCAACATAAACATACTACTACTTTATCTTATTCACAGCTCTTGACTCGAGCTGAAAAAAGAATGGACCAAATTTGAGCCATTAGCAGATTTGGTCCTTCCTTTTTCCCCTTGAAACCATCAGCACTTTAATCCAGGCAAGACAGAGAACCAGTAAATACTTTCAGAGCAAATACAAGACCTTTTCTGCCAAAACTGTTTTTCTGTTGCCGAAATCCCTGTTTGTCCGGGCAGTTAGCCACAAAGTTTTTGCTAAGCGAGCAGACTTTGACTTGGATTTACCTAATCAAGCTAACTCAGCTTCGCATCTTTGGCGACGTGTCACTTTCGTGATGCTAGGTTGGGAGATTTTGTCTAGAATTAGTCTGGACAAACTACCTGACTTTCGCATCTGATACTCTTTTTTCTTTTGGTGACTTTACGTCTTGTATATGTTTTATAAGTGAGCGGACTTCGGCTCTAAAGAGTTTCGGTCAAATGGCTACACTTTTTAATGAATTTTTTAGTTGTTTTGGATCAGAGTGGAATATCGAATAATCGATATCTCTGTTTCCGAGTGTGCGCCACGAGGATATTCTCCTTAGCTTGAAGCGTCTTTTGTTTACTTGAATCTTCTGTGGAGGTATCTCTGGCGTACTTTGCTTTTATTTAGCGGACGTATGTGGATTCTTGCCCATCAGAAGTTCAGTGATGTATTCACCTACATTTTTAGTGTGCACTTTGTGTCTTTTTAACGGGATTATGACTCATTTGAGCTCCCGATTAGTTTAGATGGGCTCGCTGCCGGATTGGTCTTATGCTGAGCACGTCATCTGCTGTATCTTTTTTTTGAGCGGCCTCCTTGAGGTATTCACGCTATCTTTTATGTTTGCAGGGACCTCTGTGGGTTTGCTGTTATTTTTTATATATTCTTTTGGGCTACCTCGATGAGGTGTTCAAGCCTTCTTTTATTATGGCAGTGACCTCAAGGAGATTTGCCTCTTTTCGCGTTTTTGTTTGCATAAGTTAGCTGGCGGTGTCGATAAGTGTTTTTTTTTTTGAGCGGCTCTCAGTACGTGTCACCCAACTGCGATGTTCCACAAAAAAGAATCTGTAACATAGATATAGCATAGAGTTTTTAACTCAGCGTAACATATGAATAGATAAAAGTGGGGGGGGGGGGGGGTAACAATTAGGGTTTTACTGGCTGAGGCCGGGGTAAAAACAATAAAAATTCAACAAGGGTGACAAGGTTAACAAGTTGTTATTGGCTTTGAGTGGACGTCTAGACGTTGCTCTATTGTGGAGCGGATCCAGACGGTCCTGCCTTGTGACAATTATCCAACGAGTATTTCGCCATCTTTGGTGCTCTAGCGGACGGCATATTGGACGTCTGCGAGTAGCAGGCTTCTTGACACCAACGCTGAATGCGTTGAAAATATCCGAAATCAGCTCAGACCTTTGAGTGTCTCCACATCGATGATGAGTGACTGTAGGAGGTTCTTGATCTCTTCGAGATCTGCTGCGGTGGAGCTGTCAACCGTCGTGTGGTCGTCGAGCTGGGTAGTTCCCAAGAAGGCACGAGCGAGCGCTAAAACGACTGTGGTTTAATTCGGAATATTTATTGATTTCCTCTACTTACGTTCACAACGTTCTCGTATTTGTTCGAGGAAAGAGAGCGGCCCACGTTTTGCCGACGACGATGTCGGTGTGGTTTCTTTTGCTTCTTTCAGTCGAGCATCCGATAAGAACTCACGTGGTGTTGCGATGACACGGAGCGGTCGAGACGTGAACTGAAAAAATTAACTGAATAATTGATTTTCAGTAGAGTTGAAAGAGAAACTTGAACTTTTTCGAGAAATTTATGGATTTTTCAGCGAAAAGTGTAGAATTCTGACTGATTTCGGCTTGTTTTTCATTGAAATGTAATGAATTGTTGCGAAATTTGGCTAAAATTAGCATCTTTTTGAGCTGGGGTACTCTGTGTCGCTATATTTTCGGAATTTTTCGAAAATTTTCGAAAATATTCTGATTTTTTCGAAATTTCGTGCGAAAATCGATAAAAACTATCAAATTTGGACTGGAATTACGTCCGAACTTTGTGATAGTGCCAAATTTGGCTTCCGATTGAAGAACTATAGCGGACTGAACGAGTATTGCTCATTTTTCAGAATTTTCAGAGGTTTTTCTTTCGAAATCACGCATTTTTCCACTATTCCGTCTATTTTTAACGGATTTGTAGCGGACATGGCGTTAATTCTTGTTGACTTTTACATATCGGCACTATTATTAGTCTTGGTAACTGAAATGTTACACTTGCGACTGATTTCGCCAGTTTTTTGGCTCAAAATTCGATTTTTTGGCCAATTTATGCAATTTTTTCGTCAAAACACGGATAGTTTCTCGAGAATTCTTATAATTTTCAAGTAATTAAACGACTCACACCCTTAGAATCCTCGTATGATGGAGGAGGGGACGTCTGAGAGCTCGAAGCCGACATCGTAGTCGATCGTGGAGCGGGCGTCGTGTTGGGAGTGGTCGTACTCGACTTTTCCGTGTGATGACTCATCTGAATTATATAATTAATTATTGTACGTGAGAATAATTAATTTTTTCAGGAAATTTATGCGAAAGAAGGTAACATTTTGGTGTGGGAAGGGTGAAAAATGCGTGAAAAAAAATTTTTTAGGCCGGACGCGAATTGCGTCATCGCCGCCAAATGTGTGCATTACACCTCAGTCCGCAAACACCGCGCCTGCATTCGTCTACCGTAATCCGCGGGAATTTGAAAATTATTGCTCAGCCTTAAATCGACGAATATGGATTTTTAGGCAATATTGAGCGGAGTTCGAACGGAACGGAGAGAAATTGGCGATTTTTCGCTAGAATGGGCGGAAATTATTTCCGATAATAAGCATTGACCGATAAACGGTTTACTTTGTGATTTGGGGAGCATTGACTGAAACAGTTTACTCGAATTTTTTGAACAGGGACCATCGGAGGTGTGATCGAATATGTTTGGGCGACTCTCGTGGAGTATTCTAGCCTCTTTTATATATTGGGCAACTCTTTCAGAGCATTTAAGCCATCTTTTACTTGTGGGCAACTCAATTAGAGTATATTGCCATCTTTTAAGTATTGGGCGACTCTTTTTAGAGCACTTTGCCATCTTTTGAGTATTGGGCGACTCTTATTAGAGTATTCTAGCCATCTTTTTCTGGTGGGCGACTCTTTTAGAGTATTTCGCCATCTTTTCAGCGAAGGTTCCTGTGGATTCAACTTCGAATATGTGCCTTTCGGCGAAAAATGCACGTCGCCCGATGCCAGCGCCGATGGACAACGCCGACTTCGGGTTTCGTGTATAGAAAATTCCATCGAAATTTGAAAATTGGGGGGTTCAGTGACCGAAATAGTGTTTCTGAATGTCAGAAATCACAACGCTGCTCGCCTACAGACACTAAACTACCGACTGGGTTCTGGTTTCATTTTATCGCCGAAAATCAATATTTTCGGGATAATCCACCCTTACATTCACCTTTTTAGGGGTAAATGAACCGGTTCTATGCACCATGTGGACAAGTGGGTCTAGCGGGCGTCGGCGGGCCCACCCAAGTCCGGGGAGTTAAGTGTAATGTCTGTTTGGTGAGGGTAGCGGTGTGATAAGCTATGCAAGCAGATAACAGTACACGGTTTGAACAAATCCCAATTTATTGAAAGGAATATAAAGGAACAATTATTATACGAAAGGGCGGTCCGATGGAGCGGCCGAAGTGATGTTCCGGGATTGATTGAATTTTAGGGAGAAAAACATACGAAAACCCTTATGAGGGGAAGACGTTTTTGGGAGCAAATTTACACACTTTTACACTCAGTCTTACCTTTCTGTCCGTGTTATACGGATTGAAGAGCGTCAGTGAATAGCGGGCGCTGGACGGAATTTACACCGTCACGGGACACCGCGAATAGTAGTGAATAATTATATGTGAAAGACTTATTGGAATAGTCACTCGAGTGAGGGCGCGCGGTCGCCTTATATAGTCGACTGCGTGGGTGCCCCTCACTGCGTGGGTGCCCGCACAAAAGCGCGGGCATTCAAATATAATTATTGTGAGTGTGGTTTGCTTTATGAGCAGTTTTAACGTAATTTAACACGGTAAACTGGGAAATATAGTAAACCGGAAATAATAGAAGCATTTAATGACTCTAGTTTTGTGGGCGAAACCGTAGGGAGTCATTAAAGTGCTTTCAAGTTGTCAAATGAATGCAAAGCATGGTACAGACTTTTCAGCGATGTTCGGAAAGACATTTGCAGGAAATAGCTCTGGAGCGTATTTATTGTCAAGTGATTCGAGGGTGGCCGGTGTGGGTAGAGCGGTCTTTGAGTACGTATTCTCTATATGACCAGTTACTTCTGCCTCGTTATTACCGGTATCGTTAGACTCGATGTCTTCGCTCATATCCTTATGACATTGGTGGTTCAAAGATGTTAATTCGAGTGGAATGAGCTGACATACAGGTCTTTCGAAGAATGTGCCTCTGCACTTGACAATAGCGGATCGGATTTCTCCGTCTCTTGCTGATTTATTCACCTTAGTGATAACTCCTAGCGGCCATTTATGTCTTTTCAGTAAGTTGACTGAAATAATGACTAGCTGTCCGACTTCCGGTACCAGAGTAGAACATCTTTGGTTCCGATGCATGGCTTCTCGTAAAAATGTGAAATAGCCGATGGACCATAACTTCCATACCCTTTCCAAAGTTTCCTCCAGGTTGTTCAGATGAGCTCTAACAGAGGCTTCGGTGATACCTGTGGGGTTTGGAGGTTCATCATAATCTGATGGAATTTCAGTCATGACTCCTGGGTTGATAAAGTCGAATGGTCTCAGAGCGATCAGATCTCCTGGACTACGGGCGTGAGGGATCAGCGGTCTATTATTGATCATTCCTTGAGCTCCTGAGATTACGTAACTCAAATCGTGGTATTCGTATACACGTGATCCGCATTCTTTTAGCACTTGTCTTTTGACAAGTTGGACTATCCGATCATAGATACCTCTTTGCCAAGGGGCTGAAGGAGTAATGTATCTACACGTGATGGACGTTGTCGCCAAGAATTGCGTTAGTGTTTTGCTATACACGAAGTGGTCAATATCCTTGTTCATTATAGCAGCGCCCAGCTTGAATGTACCTGCATTGTCTGAGTAGATTTCTGTCGGTACTCCGACTTCTGTGAAGATCATTCTCAGAGTTTTGACATATGTCTCAGACTTTGCATTCGGTACAAGCCTTAGAAGCGCTCCACGCGTAGCTAGACAAGTATAAATCAGTACATAGACTTTTCCGTAGCTTTTTCCGTCGTCTCGGTTATACACAATAGGTCCATAGTAGTCGAGTCCGACCTTGGAAAACGGTTCCGATGGTGTTGTTCTGCATCTAGGCAGAGTAGCGGTGAAGGGGTAAGCGAATGGATAGCCATTAGTGATTTTACAGGCTACACACTTCCCGATTACTTTTTTCGCCAACGTTCCATCTTGAGCGGTCCAATACTTGGTCCGCAGCACTGCTCTGGTATAGTTTTCAGGCAAGTGACCGTTGATTTCATGTGTTTCGAGGACGAGCATATAAGCTAGTTGGTGGTCGTGGTGGATCAGGATTGGCCGATGTGCTTCCTGTGGAAGAACTGGGCTATCAATCTGTCTCTGTACACGATACAGACCGTCGGAGTCCATGTAGGGGCTCAAAGAGGGTGGGAATTTCAGGCCGAGATATTCTGCGTCCTTGTAGTGCTCCTTGATGATGAGGTGTCTTGCAACTTTTGCCTGATGTACAGGATCTTCAGAAGCGGTGAACTCTTTCATCAGGGGAGTTTCCCATTGTTTTTTCTTCAACGTTTTGCTGAATGTAAAAAGAATTATAGTGAAGGTTTTCACTATAGCGGTTTCAAGCGGAGTTGGAGCAGTGAGAGCGGTTTCAAGCGGTATAGGAGTGGATATTTGAGAGTATATGTTACAGAGGGCTGTTGGCAAGTCAGCATGTGGCACGGAATTCGGTACTTTTGACCCCGTGCCTGCCGAAATGCCATTATTGAGAGTTCTTGGCTCCCGCGGCACGAAAAAACGTGACGATCGGTTGAGCATCTTTTGGGTAGTTATCGGTATCTCTGTAGTACTCTTTCTTTGGGCACCCTCCCATGTGATGCAATCCACTACAGTATCCGCATCGGTACTGGGATTTGCATGAGGTGATGTCGTGCTTGAAGTTGCAGATTGGGCAAAGACCGCGCTCTGCTGCTGCCTGTCTGAATGCTGAGCTGGACAACTTGCATCTGATCGGGTTGTGAAGACCGTCACAGGTTGGGCATCGTTCAACTTCATCCTTTGTGAATGGGAATGAGCGAGCAAGAAGATTCCAGCTTACGCCTTTGTACCCTGGAGCGTAAATGCCGTCCAGATTAGCCTGTGAAGTAGCATCATAAAATTGGTTACTGTAGGCGTTGGGGTTATAGGCTAGTTGTGCATCAGACTTTGGACGCTTGTTAGCATTTGGTAGTGGTTGACCAATTGCTTTTTGAGGGAAAGAGGTGGTAGCTTTAGCATGGTTGATGTCCGCGTAACTGGTAGGAACTTCATTGGCAGCGGTAAGAGTGCCCTGACTCATGATGGTATTTTCCAATTCAATGTTGTCGATACACTGACTAATGCGTTGAAGAACTTGAGTTTGGGTAACTTTGGGACCCATTTTGCTCAAATAACTTATGATCTTCAAACGCATTGCTGGTGGAAGTTTTCCTACGATGACGTAAATAGCGGGCTCATCGTTTTCTCGTATGTCCTTTTCTCTGAGCAGTCCGAGTACCACAGTATGGGATGCAATGTCCAATCTCATCTGTTTAGTATCAGATTGATGGAATGGCAGTTTTTTGAATCTGGCCATGAGATTGTATTTGTCATTGCACTTCCCGTAAACGTTTCTGAGGTTGTTCAGAGTGGTCTCGATAGCTAGCTTTGAGTCAGTGGACTGATCAACGCATGGAGCGGCCTCCCCTTTCACCAATGTGGTGAGAATAGCATATCTCATGTCGTCATTCAACTTTGGATGTTTCATGACTGAATTGGCAAAGGTTTTCTCGAAGATGTCGAGTTTGCCAGTGCCGTCAAAGGCTTTGATATGCTGTACCAGAGTATCAAGACTGATGTCCGTAAGGAGATTGGAGGGACTTCTATGACGAGAGTGAGAACGAGATGGGGAGCGGGATCTGGAGCGGTTGCGGTGTCTGTTGTCCGATTTGGACTTTGACTTGCCGCTTGGCTCATCTGCCGTGTTTCCTTGATTTTCGTATTCTCTGATGAACTCTCTTTCTTCTTCAGTTTCTCCAGAATGGTGAACTGAGTCCTCTTCATCCTTAATCAGCTCTTGCAATCTTTGCTCTAGCTTTTTGTCAACCAGGGTTTCCATCTTAGCATGACTCTTTGCCAATTCTGCGAAAATGGCATTGTTGGTCTTATTTTGAGTGCTTTCGATGCTGCTGAGTTTGTTCATGACATTCATGAGCAGCATCTCTTGGCTAGATGGATTCGCCTGGGTGATTGTATTATCCTTAATGGATTGGTTTGGTTGGCTCGTTGGAGTTGGTGCTATTGGTGCCGTTGCAGACTGAACACTCGCATTTTTAGCGATATTTTGGTTCGACTGTATTTGGACCGAGTTAGCAGTAGGATCACTTTGCCTAGCGGTATGCTCGCTGTTCACCAGCATGTCACTGGATTTTTTGGAGCGGGCTTCGGCGAGATCCATTTGGGTCTCCTGACGGAGAAGTCTTTCTTTTTCCAACTCCAACCTTTGTCTCTCCGTTGCCATTTGGGCTAGGAGTTTCTTTTCGTTGTTGAGTTTCAATCGTTGGACTTCCTCCTGAAGTCGACGATTTCCAGTTTCCGCCTGCTTGAGCATCGACTCGTTGTTCGAGATGGGCTCTGGCAGTTGGTTTGGAAGGTTAGATGACGTTTCGTGATAAGTCGAGCTCTTAGACGAATTGCTATCCCGATGCTCAGTCGGTACAGCGTCTTCGCCATGAGCTGAGTTCTCATCTGGAGACTGATGTTCTTCTCCGTGATCACGGTCATCCGACAGTGTCGAATTTTCAGGATTCGGTGAGATGTTTTCGATTGATGGATTGTTGGTTGCCAAGATGACTTCCAACTTGTCGGCGTTGTGGTTAATCAACATAATGATGTCGTCCACATGTACCTGAGCAAGATGGTTCTTGACGTCCGACATGTATTCCTCTTTCTCCGGGGATGCTTGCATCTCCGGATCCGAGAATTTGGTTTGGATATATTCACCCAAGTTCTGGAGAGCAGCTGATGTTTTGTGAAGATCTTTTAGGATCTCCTCTGCATCTACCAGTTCTTGTTGGTGAGTGGTGATATGTTCCGCATGCGGATCTTCGAAGAGTGCGATCGCATGATCTGAACTTTCAATAAGTTCGCCAGCGGTCTTGCATTTCTTCGTGATCGAGGTCTTGAGCGGACCCACGATTCTCTGAAGCAACGAGGTTGCTTGGAGAGGTGGAGAATTGTGTCTCATGCGAGTCAAGGAGTTCCCACGAGAGGACTTTCTTGACGTATGGTCTTCTGGAGACGTGGAACGAGGGCGATTTTGCTGGTTAGGCAACATACTTTGGCGTTAGGAACGACCGGGACAACAGGTAACTGCTGAAATTTGACTTTGTTATCTTTGAAGGGGCATGCATTCCTTCGCAGAACGTCGCCGTTTGGTGGCTAGTATGTTGAGCTGCTCAGCAAATCACTTAACGGCTTCGTAAGGCCGGCAGAACTTATGCTTAGTGAACTATGAGCTCGCGAAACTCTTAGTTTGGCTTGTTTGTAATAGGTGTTGAATTACAGTGACAAGCATATGGGGGGTTGTAGTGCAACTCGAATTAAGTTGTAGAGGCAACCATATAGGGGGGTTGTAGTGCAACTAGAATGAAGTTGTAGAGGCAACCATATAGGGGGGGTTGTATTGCAACTTGTGTTAAGTTGTAGAGGCAACCATATTGAGACAATGTATGCCTGATGTTATGGCAGTATGACTCCGTGGTTTACTCCCTGTACATCCACATTATTAGTCGTATTTCGACGTAGATTTGTCTCTTTATTGCCTTTACATGATGTCTCTGATGTGAGATCTTCTTACAGAAGACTGTTGTCTCCTGATTCTTTGGAGTTACAGTGGCACATACTTGACACCAACCGATTTTGTTCATTGGAGCGGCGTGTCTCATGGGACACGGGAATGAATCAAAATTTTGATCGAACGGCGGTATTGGATGTCGCTGTTGATCTGCTACATTTCGCATGTGCGTTAGCCTTGTCTGTGACTGACAGATGAGTGATCTGTGCTTAGACTTAGCTGTATGATTGTAGCGGTTTGGTTTTACAGTGGACACGTACTCGAGCAATAAGGTATTGCGCTGTATCTACCAGGTGCAAATGATATGCGATGACTGGATGTTATGATATTTCTGCGGCTTATATAGCCTTGTGTACGTGTCAGTATGTTACTGTTTCAACGTGTCATGTTGTCACGTTTTCCGTTCTTTGGCAATAAAGGTTTCCACGTGACGAAATACTTCTAAGGAATATTATGCGTTGCACGCGGACAGAACCGTTAGACATCGTGGATCAGTTATGGCTTATATGATTGTCTCAATGCACAGATCAATATCTTTTAGGCTGGATGTCTTGTTTCCAGTAGTCAACTGAAAGCGAAGACGTTGAAGTATCGATTCCGAATTCCGACTGCTGAGGGTCCGCTATGTACCAGATGGCCTTCCGGCACGAGCTAACTTTCAGCGAGCTGTTTCTCTAGCTGCCACTTTAGAGCCTTATTCTTTTAGCTTCAAAAGCTCGTGGTATAGGGAATGAGCAGTCGTCAGTTCGGGTCTTGTGAGGGACTAAACTCATTCGAGCCTGACATTATCCTCAACAATTATGTGGACCACGATACGTGATGCCGTTGGGTTCTTCCGTATTTAACGGGTGATAAAATTCCGATTCTAGATGAATCTAGGAACAAATGTAGGTGTCCGGGCAGTTAGCCACAAAGTTTTTGCTAAGCGAGCAGACTTTGACTTGGATTTACCTAATCAAGCTAACTCAGCTTCGCATCTTTGGCGACGTGTCACTTTCGTGATGCTAGGTTGGGAGATTTTGTCTAGAATTAGTCTGGACAAACTACCTGACTTTCGCATCTGATACTCTTTTTTCTTTTGGTGACTTTACGTCTTGTATATGTTTTATAAGTGAGCGGACTTCGGCTCTAAAGAGTTTCGGTCAAATGGCTACACTTTTTAATGAATTTTTTAGTTGTTTTGGATCAGAGTGGAATATCGAATAATCGATATCTCTGTTTCCGAGTGTGCGCCACGAGGATATTCTCCTTAGCTTGAAGCGTCTTTTGTTTACTTGAATCTTCTGTGGAGGTATCTCTGGCGTACTTTGCTTTTATTTAGCGGACGTATGTGGATTCTTGCCCATCAGAAGTTCAGTGATGTATTCACCTACATTTTTAGTGTGCACTTTGTGTCTTTTTAACGGGATTATGACTCATTTGAGCTCCCGATTAGTTTAGATGGGCTCGCTGCCGGATTGGTCTTATGCTGAGCACGTCATCTGCTGTATCTTTTTTTTTTTGAGCGGCCTCCTTGAGGTATTCACGCTATCTTTTATGTTTGCAGGGACCTCTGTGGGTTTGCTGTTATTTTTTATATATTCTTTTGGGCTACCTCGATGAGGTGTTCAAGCCTTCTTTTATTATGGCAGTGACCTCAAGGAGATTTGCCTCTTTTCGCGTTTTTGTTTGCATAAGTTAGCTGGCGGTGTCGATAAGTGTTTTTTTTTTTGAGCGGCTCTCAGTACGTGTCACCCAACTGCGATGTTCCACAAAAAAGAATCTGTAACATAGATATAGCATAGAGTTTTTAACTCAGCGTAACATATGAATAGATAAAAGTGGGGGGGGGGGGGGTAACAATTAGGGTTTTACTGGCTGAGGCCGGGGTAAAAACAATAAAAATTCAACAAGGGTGACAAGGTTAACAAGTTGTTATTGGCTTTGAGTGGACGTCTAGACGTTGCTCTATTGTGGAGCGGATCCAGACGGTCCTGCCTTGTGACAATTATCCAACGAGTATTTCGCCATCTTTGGTGCTCTAGCGGACGGCATATTGGACGTCTGCGAGTAGCAGGCTTCTTGACACCAACGCTGAATGCGTTGAAAATATCCGAAATCAGCTCAGACCTTTGAGTGTCTCCACATCGATGATGAGTGACTGTAGGAGGTTCTTGATCTCTTCGAGATCTGCTGCGGTGGAGCTGTCAACCGTCGTGTGGTCGTCGAGCTGGGTAGTTCCCAAGAAGGCACGAGCGAGCGCTAAAACGACTGTGGTTTAATTCGGAATATTTATTGATTTCCTCTACTTACGTTCACAACGTTCTCGTATTTGTTCGAGGAAAGAGAGCGGCCCACGTTTTGCCGACGACGATGTCGGTGTGGTTTCTTTTGCTTCTTTCAGTCGAGCATCCGATAAGAACTCACGTGGTGTTGCGATGACACGGAGCGGTCGAGACGTGAACTGAAAAAATTAACTGAATAATTGATTTTCAGTAGAGTTGAAAGAGAAACTTGAACTTTTTCGAGAAATTTATGGATTTTTCAGCGAAAAGTGTAGAATTCTGACTGATTTCGGCTTGTTTTTCATTGAAATGTAATGAATTGTTGCGAAATTTGGCTAAAATTAGCATCTTTTTGAGCTGGGGTACTCTGTGTCGCTATATTTTCGGAATTTTTCGAAAATTTTCGAAAATATTCTGATTTTTTCGAAATTTCGTGCGAAAATCGATAAAAACTATCAAATTTGGACTGGAATTACGTCCGAACTTTGTGATAGTGCCAAATTTGGCTTCCGATTGAAGAACTATAGCGGACTGAACGAGTATTGCTCATTTTTCAGAATTTTCAGAGGTTTTTCTTTCGAAATCACGCATTTTTCCACTATTCCGTCTATTTTTAACGGATTTGTAGCGGACATGGCGTTAATTCTTGTTGACTTTTACATATCGGCACTATTATTAGTCTTGGTAACTGAAATGTTACACTTGCGACTGATTTCGCCAGTTTTTTGGCTCAAAATTCGATTTTTTGGCCAATTTATGCAATTTTTTCGTCAAAACACGGATAGTTTCTCGAGAATTCTTATAATTTTCAAGTAATTAAACGACTCACACCCTTAGAATCCTCGTATGATGGAGGAGGGGACGTCTGAGAGCTCGAAGCCGACATCGTAGTCGATCGTGGAGCGGGCGTCGTGTTGGGAGTGGTCGTACTCGACTTTTCCGTGTGATGACTCATCTGAATTATATAATTAATTATTGTACGTGAGAATAATTAATTTTTTCAGGAAATTTATGCGAAAGAAGGTAACATTTTGGTGTGGGAAGGGTGAAAAATGCGTGAAAAAAATTTTTTAGGCCGGACGCGAATTGCGTCATCGCCGCCAAATGTGTGCATTACACCTCAGTCCGCAAACACCGCGCCTGCATTCGTCTACCGTAATCCGCGGGAATTTGAAAATTATTGCTCAGCCTTAAATCGACGAATATGGATTTTTAGGCAATATTGAGCGGAGTTCGAACGGAACGGAGAGAAATTGGCGATTTTTCGCTAGAATGGGCGGAAATTATTTCCGATAATAAGCATTGACCGATAAACGGTTTACTTTGTGATTTGGGGAGCATTGACTGAAACAGTTTACTCGAATTTTTTGAACAGGGACCATCGGAGGTGTGATCGAATATGTTTGGGCGACTCTCGTGGAGTATTCTAGCCTCTTTTATATATTGGGCAACTCTTTCAGAGCATTTAAGCCATCTTTTACTTGTGGGCAACTCAATTAGAGTATATTGCCATCTTTTAAGTATTGGGCGACTCTTTTTAGAGCACTTTGCCATCTTTTGAGTATTGGGCGACTCTTATTAGAGTATTCTAGCCATCTTTTTCTGGTGGGCGACTCTTTTAGAGTATTTCGCCATCTTTTCAGCGAAGGTTCCTGTGGATTCAACTTCGAATATGTGCCTTTCGGCGAAAAATGCACGTCGCCCGATGCCAGCGCCGATGGACAACGCCGACTTCGGGTTTCGTGTATAGAAAATTCCATCGAAATTTGAAAATTGGGGGGTTCAGTGACCGAAATAGTGTTTCTGAATGTCAGAAATCACAACGCTGCTCGCCTACAGACACTAAACTACCGACTGGGTTCTGGTTTCATTTTATCGCCGAAAATCAATATTTTCGGGATAATCCACCCTTACATTCACCTTTTTAGGGGTAAATGAACCGGTTCTATGCACCATGTGGACAAGTGGGTCTAGCGGGCGTCGGCGGGCCCGCCCAAGTCCGGGGAGTTAAGTGTAATGTCTGTTTGGTGAGGGTAGCGGTGTGATAAGCTATGCAAGCAGATAACAGTACACGGTTTGAACAAATCCCAATTTATTGAAAGGAATATAAAGGAACAATTATTATACGAAAGGGCGGTCCGATGGAGCGGCCGAAGTGATGTTCCGGGATTGATTGAATTTTAGGGAGAAAAACATACGAAAACCCTTATGAGGGGAAGACGTTTTTGGGAGCAAATTTACACACTTTTACACTCAGTCTTACCTTTCTGTCCGTGTTATACGGATTGAAGAGCGTCAGTGAATAGCGGGCGCTGGACGGAATTTACACCGTCACGGGACACCGCGAATAGTAGTGAATAATTATATGTGAAAGACTTATTGGAATAGTCACTCGAGTGAGGGCGCGCGGTCGCCTTATATAGTCGACTGCGTGGGTGCCCCTCACTGCGTGGGTGCCCGCACAAAAGCGCGGGCATTCAAATATAATTATTGTGAGTGTGGTTTGCTTTATGAGCAGTTTTAACGTAATTTAACACGGTAAACTGGGAAATATAGTAAACCGGAAATAATAGAAGCATTTAATGACTCTAGTTTTGTGGGCGAAACCGTAGGGAGTCATTAAAGTGCTTTCAAGTTGTCAAATGAATGCAAAGCATGGTACAGTTGACAACATCAGCACTTTAATCCAGGCAAGACAGAGAACCAGTAAATACTTTCAGAGCAAATACAAGACCTTTTCTGCCAAAACTGTTTTTCTGTTGCCGAAATCCCTGTTTCACTTATTGACGATATGTGTTTGAAGTAACATAAAGAATTCTAACTTATTAATTCCAGAGCACAAGTTTTAAGAATTTTCAAATTGTTAAGCCAGCATTTTAGGTCGCGGAGGCTCTACAAATGATATACGGACCCCATTCGTAGCAAATGGTTTCGCTATTTTCGAATCTTTGTTTGCATATCTACGCACCCTTTAACCGTTTCAGTCAATAGACACCTGGCTACTAAATATTGTTACCTCCTGGCATAGGGTAGCATACCGTTTTTGGTACCGCTCATCTTTTAATTGTCTCATTTGACACCATCGACACCTGTTGCTCCTCCGAGAGACCAAAATAGAATATGGATTAGTATAGGTTGGAGAAACGATGCGGTTGCTTTTAAGAGCAGCCTACTATTGGCTCCGCCCACATAAGCTTTGGAAGGGTGACTCTTCAGGTGTTCAGGATTAACTCTCGTGTCAGAATCGAAATGTGTCCTTTTCTTATTGGAAGCAGCTGCCCTCTGTCGGCTTCCATAGTAACTAGGAAAGACACGCCCTCTTTTTGTTCGAGGAGAATTGTGGAAGGGTATTTAATCAACATTTACTCTCCGTTCACGACCACTCGATTCTTTTTCTTATACAATATTCCATGCCCATGACTCGATCAGGGAGAAGTGCTTATGCCTTTACTATGCACCCGATGAATAGTAACGGAAGTCCTTCTCTCTAGTCGTAATCATCGGCTGAATTAATGTGATAAGATATATCACTCGGGTGAACTCCTCTCTGCTACATCTTATTCCAAGCTCATGACTCGAAAAGAGAGAAATATCATTCAGAACTAACACAATACCAGTGCTGAATGTATTTTTCTCACTTCGTAACCATCGGCACTTTAATCCACTTTCCGAGAACCTTTTCAGAAATTAAAAATGAAGTTTCTAGCTTTCATCTGACTCCTAAACGTAAAAATGGTTTTGTTGTCGGAAGTCAGAATCGCTCCTCATGTTATCAGCATATTTGTTTGAATCAATCAATCGAATTCTAAACATTCGCTTGCTAAGCACCGCGCACGAGGCGCAGCCGAGTACTGCGGAGCCCGCCGGGAGGCGGGGGACGCTAGTCAATCAATCGAAATCTGAAAATTTGCTCTCAACCACTTTTCAGAGAATTTGGATTAGTATAGGCTAGAGACAGGATGCGGTTGCTTTCAAGAGCAGTCTGCTATTGGCTCCGCCCACATAAGCTTTGGAAGGGTGACTCTTCAGGTGTTCAGGATTACTCTTTTCGTTTGAGGAGAATTGTGGAAGGTTCATTTAGTCAATATTCACGCTTTGCTTCAACACCCGATTCTTATTCTTACTGTAATATTCCATGCCCATGACTCGATCAGGGAGAAATGCTTATGTCTTTACTATAAACCCGATGAATAGTAACGGAAGTCCTTTTCTCTAGTCGTAATCATTGGCTGATTTGGTTTCCAGGTTTGCGGGTATTGGGATTGGAAATATAGGAAATACATCCGCTTTTGCATGTTTCCTCTATTTAGATAGCAAGCAGATAGACGGATATTTTTGGTGACTATCTCTTTACTTCTGAAAACCGATTTATGTTGCCATTCGAGAAAAATTGTTGAAAGTTCATTTTGTCAACATTCACGCTTTGTTCCAACCCTCGTTTCTTTTTCTTATTACAATATTCTCGATCAGGGAAATATTTCTGTGTAAACTATGGACCAGATGAATAGTAGTGCAGGGTCTTCTATCTAGTCGTAATCGTCGGCTGAATTGGTTTTTTCCGGGTTTGCGTTTTCGGGGAGTAGTGATTGCTGTACTACACAAAAAATTAACAAAAGGGGTTTCCTCCTTCATATTATTTACTACAGTCTTTGAGAGGTAGGTATTATAGATGATTAATAATTTCAGAGGTGGTGTCCAAATATCTAGATCCAGATGGACCAGTTGGATTCGAAATAGAGCTTGCTAACACTCATACCGAGAGACATACAAAGACATGCATACAAAGTCTCCTACCAGATAAAAAATCTCAACCACTGACCACCCACTCCTTGATGTTACTGTACTACATTAGTAGTAACATCAAAAAGAGAGAGTGAGCATCGGATGGTTTCTGAATAAAGAATATCTGTTGTAGAGGGGGGACTGGAGAAATAGATTATAAGTGTAGCGCCAGCACGAACTTCTGAAAAAAAATTGAAGGTACAATAGGACTCACCGCTTCTCTGTAAGAAAGTTAATCTATCTGAAAATAATAGGATCAAAATTACTTTATACTGATACAACACAACATTTAAAAGAAGCAAACTTGAAAACTTGATCTGGGCAACTAAGACTGCTAACTAGCCTTCTCTGGAATTAGTTCAACTGAAATAGTGTACCCTGACCAAGTCGTCTGTTTATCAAACTTTCCGTTTTTGTCTGTAGTTACCAAAATATGTGAGCATGGCGATTGGTACCTGGAAAAAATTCCTTGTGTCCACATACCGCTTTCAGACGTTTTTAATTTGAAAAAGAAAAAAAAGCAATAAAGAAAAAAAACCAAATGCGAGTTGGCATACACAATGTGATGATGTGTACAGCACTTCTTTTCACATCGTCCTAAGACATCTCTCACTCGATTGCTTCTTATTTGAATAATAGAAGAAGATAGTTAAGGGATGGAATTGGGGGGATAGGTTGAAATAATACTTGGCACCATTGACAATTTGCATTCTGAAAATTGTGCTATGTTAGACACAATAGTGATCTTTTAGGAACTTATCAAGCATTGGATGAGTGAACCAATTTCAAGCGGAGTTCCCTGGGAGAAGGTTGTCGCTTGCAGAACCTTTAATTTGTTATCATGTGAATTCTCAAAACCTATGAGCGATCCCAAAGCTTACCTCATAACATGTTTTTAAATGAGCAATAGGAATAGAAGAGGAGGAAGACGAGGGAAAAGTGGGAGTCGTAATAATTAGTGGTTTGGCAGAGGCTTGGGGGCATTGATGGTAGGAAGGTGGGGATAGGTAGTTGGAATGGTGTATCTGTGAAAACATCGATTAGCTACCCTTATCAAAAAGAGTCCCTTAGTTATCAGGAAAAGAAAATAAAAAATGTTCTTGAAACATAGTGCACCCGAAACACGTACAACACTGTTATGAACAGTACAGTTTTGCACAGGGTTCGGGTACACCAGGTCTTCAGCTTAATTTGTGTGATAATGTTTTTTGATAGTCAATAAGCAGCAAAATCGTTGTCTTTGATTTGAATTATAGAATTTAAAAATAAATATATATATGATAACTTAATATAAAAAACCTGAAATTGGTTGTATCTTTGGCACTCACCTCTATCAATTAAAGATCGAAACAAAACCAAATGTGAGGATACAGTGGGAATTTGATGGTAGATCACTGTCTTTCACATCATTCAAATGACTCCTAACGGCAGTTTCAGTAAGGAATACTAGGCTGATAGTATATAGAAATAGACGGGTAAGAGGGCGAGGAGAACCCTTAGTTATACCAAAAACAACATTTTAAAAATGTGCCGATTCGAAACATAGTGCAACCGAAACATGTACAACACTGTTATGCACAGTACATGTTTGTAGATGTATCGGTTACACCAGGTTATCAGCCTAGTTTGTGTGATAACCTTATTCGATAATGAATAAGCAGGAACATCGTTGTATTTGATTTGAAATATCGAATAACATATATTGTTTTTCAAGATTAACTGAATAGGGTAGTTTATAAAAACCTGAAATATTCAATCAAGTACACTCACCTCTATTAATAAAAATTCGAAACGAAACCAAATGTGACGATACAGTGAGAATCTGAAGGTAGAACACTGTCTTTCAGATGACACGTGCATCGTCACATTCGGCTGTTTCTGTAAGGAATATTAGACTGGTAGTATGGAAATAAATGGGTAAGAGGGGGAGCTGCTTCGGAGAGGAGGATTGGGCGGAGAATATAGAACGGTATAGTAATTTGTGTATTCCATAAAATAATAAAACACCAGCTTCTGTTTTTGCTTATGCAGGTAGAGCTATAAAATCAATGGCTCTCGAAAACGACACGACGGGAAAAATATCGAAACAAAACCAAATGCGAGAATAGCTCAGATGATAGTGATGTCACCGCATTTGGTGGTTTCTGTTTGGAATAATAGTAGAAAAAAGAATAATAAGAATAGGGAATTATGAAATATGGGTGGGAATATAGTTGTGAGTATCAGCAGAGAACGGTAAATCCTTTTAATATGAAAATTAAATAGTTATGTGAGGTTGTGTTATTTCAAACTTACATGGTATAATACATTGCAAAACATGCCCCCCCCGCACAAAATGGAGAAAATCAAAGTTAGCTGACTTTTCACCCTTGTTTGCCGTTATAATTCCCGACACTGCGAGTTCAGTGAATGATGAGTGCCTTGAATTATAACTGCAGACCAGGGCGTCTGCTTAAGGAGAGTGGGTCAAACATTACCTTATCAGAATATTCAGAATTAATACACCATTGAAAAATCCAAAAATTACCAAATCATGGTGAGAATATTCTTAGATCGTAACCTGAATGGCATTCCCTTACCTCATAGGAACAACTACATATATGTTCAGAATAAATAGCAATTCAGAAAATATAGAAGACCTTAAATTAGTATGAAGGGCTGTCTGATTTAATGAGAGGCTTGCTCTTACCTCATAGAAATTACTAGATATTCTTTGTAGAGAGGTTGATATAGTTTGAAACAATCTAAAAATTGAACATTTATGTGAGATCCTGTTTTTTCAAACTTACCTGGTATAAGAAAAAGGGAATCAGCCCCACCCGCCCAAAATAAGAAAATCAAAGTCAGCTGACTTTTCACCCTTGTCTGCTTCTATAATAGCGTGTACTCCGATTTCAGTTAATGACGAGTGCACAGTATTATAGATGCAGACAAGGGCGCCTGCCTAAGGAAAGTGGATTAAACGTTACCTTATGAGAATACTTAGAATTAGTACAATATTAGATATAAAGTGTTGCATCATAGACAAGAAGAGTATTCAATATAGATAACACCTGTTCAGAATATATAGCAATTCAGCAAATATAGAAGACTTTTAATTAACATGAAGGGACCGCTTAAGGCTGCTTGATGTAAAGAGGGGCTTACCCTTACTTCACTGGAATAACTAGATTTTCAAGTAGCTTTGTAAATAGACCGATATAGTCGGAAACAACCTGAAAATTGAACGTTTGTGTGAGATCCTGTTTTTTTCAAACTTACCTGTTATAAAGAAAAGGGAAATCAACTCCTACCCGCCCAAAATAAGAGAATCAAAGTTAGCTGACTTTTCACCCTTGTCTACATCTATAATAGCTGCCACTTCGAGTTCAGTAAATGACGAGTGCCAAGTATTATAGATGCAGACCAGGGGGTCTGCTTAAGGAGAAGGGGTGAAACATTACCTTGTCAGAATATATAGCAATTCAGGAATATAAAGAAAAATTGTAATTAGTACGAAGGGACTGCTGTCTAATTTAATGAATGGCTATTCTTGCCCATAGGAATATCTAGATGTAGAAAGACTGATATGATAAGTGTCGTTAACAATCTGAAAATTGAACATTTATGTGAGATTATGTTTTTCCAAACTTACTTTGTATGAAAAGGGAGAACCGCCCCAAAACGAAAAAATCAAAGTTAGCTGACCTTTCCCCCTTGTCTACATTTATAATCTCGTAGACTACAAGTTCAGTGAATGACGAGTCTTCAGTATTATAAATGCAGACCAGGGGTCAGCTTAAGGAGAAGTTAAACATTTCCTTATCAGAATATCTAGAATTAATAGACTATTAGGTTTAAAGTGTTGCATCACCTCGGGGCATTTGAAAAATGCGAAAATTACCAAATATAGATAAAAAGATTACCTGAAACGCTGAAAAATTTAAAAATGAAACTAGCTAACCAAGGGATAAAAATGAGCTGACTTAGAGCCTTGCTCAACAAATAACCCCCAATACTGACAACTACCATGGCTAGTATCGAGGAATGATTTGTCGAACCAGGCCGTCTGCTAGACCTGCTCCAAATGCAGGTGGCTTGCTGAAACGTTACCTGTTCAGATTGGATGAGAGTTAAGATATTAGAAAATAGATAAAATAAAAATGATAGGACACTTACAAAATCTGATAGATTTGAAAAACAAAAGTTGGAAAAGGAAGGGCGGGGCTGAGAGAAATTCACGAGATCTCAAAAAACGAGAGAGAGTTTATAGGAGTTTGAAAAAACCAGAGTAAAGGTAGGCGGAGCTAATATCACAGTTGTTTACGAGTGGCCGAGCGTGTTGTGCCACAACGTGCTGATTATTGAGATACGGTAGCAAAAAAACCGTGAGATAGCTAAGCATGTGGAAAGGAAAGTCATCAAGTTTCTCCCATCCCAATGAGCCACAAAAAGAGATGATTTCTGGCATGGTGTGTTTGCTCTAAAAGGGGTTGATGAGATACGGTAGTAAAAGAAACGAGAAATTGCTTAGCATGAGGAAAGGGAAGAGCATTTGGTGGACCCAGTGAAACCCCAAAAAGTGACCGAGCTAATAACTTGAAGAGGTACAACTTGGCTCAAAACAGAAACATAACTGGTTTGGACGGTTGTTGCACCTCCCCATGTCGCCCGTATTATCTTAACGTTACCTGATGAAAATAATTATAGCAGATAATGAATAAGAATCATATGTAGTAAGAACCCGTTATCGGATATTTAGCTAACTTCTATCCAGATATAACAACAGTATTTAGTTTCACTAAGGGGGTAATCATAGTTTTTATACAGCTATGGTTCCCCACTTCTCTCCGAAAGTGTCCGAGCTAACAACTTGAAGAGGTCTAACTTCTACCTTACTGAGACACAGCTAGTTAGGAAGATAGTTAAACCTCCCCATGCCGCCCGTATATTTTTCAACGTTACCTGATAAAAATAACTGTAGCATATAATGAGTATGAATTATATGTAGGAGCTCATCAGACTGTCGTGGAGATCCAATATAAGATTGATAATAAAATGAAGTAAAGGGATGTAAAAGTTGGCAAAACGAGTTGAAGTAATATGCGTCTGTGGTGTTGTTGGAAAAAGTTTGAAGTTTGAAAAACTAGAGTAAAAGTGGGCGGAGCTGATTTCAAAGTTGTTTACGAGTGGCAGAGTGTGTTGCTCCAAAAGGTGCTGATTATCGGGATACGGTAGATGTTGTTGGAAAAAGGTTTGAGAAATGAGATCTCATGTTGTTTATCAATGTGCCGGGATGTTTCCTTGATCTAAGGCTCTCTGGAGAGAGGCAATTATTGGGATACGGTAACACACATCGATAAAACAAGAATGATGCGAGCATTGCTCCTTTGACTTTCCATGTTGAGATGCTGAATCAGAATGCGCCGCTTTCGTCGCTTTTGATGTTTAAGACCTTTCTTTTCATCTACAGTAACATCACTAGCCTACAGTACACGACTCACCAGAATCAATAAAAAATTAAATAAAAAAGAAGACAGACTTGTCACTTGAGGAGAACTCGTTAACATCAAACATTTAGAGAACATATCTAGTTTGATGGATAAGGAGCTCTCCCCATGCCGCCCGTCTTGTGCATGGACAAGCACTGTCCTTATAGTAGTAAATAAGAGAAGAGGTATAGTAGAATGATTCTAAAGCCCAACTATATATACTTATAGATAAATGGGTGGAGCCTAATACGATTGACGTGGGTAGGAGTATCTTCAACTCTCGTCATGTTTCATGATGTCAAGCAACCACTGTGCCTTCTATCTCGCCAACAGCTTTCAATTATCATCCGTGAGTAGACCAAAGGGAGTATGGAATCTGATAAACAACGTTATCCTGATTCGTGTGATCAAGACCCATTGACGTAGGTTTGACGGTGATAATTAAGACTACGGTGGAAATTTATCATGGTCTGGAGGAATCGGGTATTTTAGGATTGGAAATGGGAATGATGTAGGGCTGAGTCAGAAGAAGAGATCAGGAATACCTAAATGAGAAGAACAAAATCAGTTGAAGTTTACAACGTCAAAAATGAAGTGTTTGAGCTGTAACGTGGATTTCAGTTTTTTGTGACAAACCTTGTCTTCTATACTTGTAATTGGCGATTTTTCTGTTACTGACGTCTCCTAACACTTGAAATCTTGACAACTTGTGTTTCTAATGTTTCCGAGTTATTATCAGTTCATAAACTCGTACCGGGGGTGTTAAAGGCGCATTAAATTTATTTGAAATGGTCTAGAAATTCAAAAAGATCAAATGCCGTGTTTTTGAGCTCTGCAGGTCTGAAAAGAATTGCAAATCATTTTTTTCCGCGACAATTTTGATCTGACTTCAACTCCTGGCAAGTGCTCGTGAACAGATAATATACCTTTTACAGCTTCTCAAATAGTAATTAAACATCTCAGTACAGTTTTTACTGTTGTCGAATGTAGTACTGTGGTTTGTTCAATCTGACTTTCCATGCCTCCTAGTCCTTGTCAAATAGCTCTCTACCTTTTTCCCAATAAGTCCTTATCGCTTTCCTCTCATTCACATCTCTAGCACCTCACCTTCAACTCAAACTTCCACACAAATCGATTACCTTTTTCACGCTCGCCCAAATTCTACTTCCAAATTTCAACTACCTCTCTCTCTCCTTCCTATATGCTATCTCACTTAATCCAACCGCAACAAGCACATTTTCACTCACCGCACACAGAGCGCTCACTGCCACGCTTTCTCTCCAGGAGTGTAGACACGATAAAGAGGATTTTAAAATGTTGACAAGAGTTTCGAAAAAGAAGGGGACGAACTATGATCAAAAGGAATTTGGAAGTGTGAAGATGTAGACAAGGCTACGCGTGTGGTAATCGAGAGAATGCCGGATGATCGTGATAACAATGCTCAAGACGAACGAGACCTCGAATTCTTCCAGAAACTCGCCTCGTCCCATCACTTGCCTGCTCCTAAGAAAGCTCACCGTCACCAATGCTCCTCCAAATTTCGCCCGCTCAAGCTCCAATTCGACTCCTCGCTAGACCGTGATATCTTCCTGCATGGCTTTCACCGGATCCGCTCTTCTGAGAAATCTCTTATGGACATCGCCAGCAAACCCCGTGCCCGACGTGATCTGACTCAACCTGAACTTGAGACCCTGCGTGCCTCTCGGAAGTATGTCTACGAGCAGAACAAGATTGCCAAAGAGTCCAAATTCATCATGTCTGATATCACCTACAAGCTCAATTCCAAGCCACGTCCTTTTGTATAAGTGCCTGTCCGCCTATTATATCTCCAGTGCTTATTGATTCTTCTTTTGTTTCTACGTGTTCTATTTCGCAATCCTTTTCTCCCCCTTTGAACCCTTTTTCTCTTTCTGTTCCCTCCTCCCTTGCACAGTCTGATATTGGAATTAATATTCTCTTGTCAAATATTCGAGGTGTCGCCAGCCTTACCAAAATTTCTCTTCTTATAGACCTTTTCTTAGCCTCCTCCCATGATATCTTAGCCCTTACCGAAACTTTCCTCTCTAATTCCATTCCTTCTTCCCTTTTTGAGTCTCGTAACATCTCCGTTGTTCGCTGCGACCGTATTCCGTCTCTCCACCGCAAAGCTTCCGGTGGTGGTGTTGCCTTCCTTTCCAATAATCACTTATGTCTCACTCCTATCACGACCAACTTAGACCTCCATTACCCTTATCATCAATCTGAAATCTCTGCTTGCCTCGTCTCTCCTTCCTCCTCAAACCCTGAACTTCCTAAATTCACACCTTTTACTCTTATATTAGTGTACCGTCCTCCCGACGGTAAATCATCTGAATTAACTGCTCTCACTTCCCACCTTGAAAGCCTCATTCCTTTGTCCTCTGTAGTTTGTCTGGGCGATTTCAACTTCCCTTCTGTTGACTGGAAGGATCCTTCACTTTGTCATCCCTTCTCCGATTTCATTTCTTCTAAGGGACTTACTCAACATGTTTCTTTCCCTACCCGCTCCACATCTACTACAGCCAACATCCTTGATTTAGTCATTTCTTCAGATGATATTGTTCTTTCTCCTCCTATCTGCCATCCCCCTCTCTTAAATTCTGATCACATGAGCGTCAACTTCTCTATTCTTCCTAATCCTCTTTCTTCTATCCTCCCCTCTCCTAGTCCCTCTTTCCCTAAGCTTGACTATAAAAAGTGCAATTATGGCCTTTTAAATTCTGATATTGCTTCTCTGGACTGGGATCTTATTCTCAGTTCCCTCCCCTGTCCTTCTTCCAAATTCGACAAATTTATTCAGATCCTTTCGGACCTAATCTTACTGCACACTCCACCCAAGCCTTTGACAAAACCTAGGCCTCCCTCTAAGTCAATTCGTCAGCTCCGTCGTGCTCGTAGCCGTTTCACCAAGCTCCTAGCCTCTCATCGTGCTTCCTTTACTGATATTCACGCTCTCAGCTGTAGAATTCGCAATCTCTCCAAAACCATTCGTGGCAACTACGCCAGAACTGAGAAAATCCTCATGAAATCTCCACATACTTCCGTTGCCCGCTCGCTCATCTCTAGAAGATTAAAAACCGTATCCAGTATTCCTTCCCTCACCTTCCAAGGACGTGTCGTCTGTTCCGACTCAGAGAAAGCCTCTATTTTCTCATCTTCCTTTTTGTCTAACTTCAAGACTTCTCCTCCTGCTTCATACGTTGCTCCTCATCTCTCCTCCTCTCGCCCTTCATCTTCCCCTTTGCTTGACAATGATTTGTTCGCTCCTTGGGTTATTGAGCATGCCCTACAAAAACTTCCTCCTCGCTGTGGCTTTTCTCCCCACCTCGCCAATTTTTTCCTGATTAAAAAATGTGCCACTTCTATATCTCTTCCTCTCTCGATAATCTTTGGTGAATCTCTCCGCTCTTCATTAGTTCCGCTTTCTTGGAAGAAGGCTGTAATTATACCGGTGCACAAAAAAGGTAATCCTGGTTGCCCGGAAAACTACCGCCCCATCTCGCTCACGGACCCCTTTTCCAGAATTTTCGAGAGAATTATTTGTAACCGAATTAAATTAGATTGTCTTCACAAACTCTCTGCACACCAACACGGTTTTCTCGCCAAGCGCTCCTGTCCTAGTTCCCTTGTTCGAGTTGTTACCAACTACAAGATAATTCTCAAAACTCACGGTTCCCTGGATGTTGTCTTCTTTGATTTCAAGAAGGCGTTCGACCAGGTTCCTCTCAATTTACTTCTAAACAAGCTTGCCTTATTTGACATTCCACCTCTCTTTATCTCTTGGTTTTCTGATTTTCTCACCTCCCGTTCCTTTTCCGTCAAAGTTAACAGTACCACCGATCCTTCCTCTGCTCTGATCCACTCTGGTGTCCCTCAGGGATCCGTCTCGGGACCTCTATTATTCCTCTTGTATATTAACGATTTATTAATCAGCCTTCAATCTATCCCTTATCTCCACTTCGCTGCTTATGCTGATGATATAAAAATTTACTCCCACCTTCCCTCCAGCCTCCAAGCAGGTATTGACTTGGTCTCCGACTGGGCAGTTTCCAATGATCTTCCTTTGGCTCATTCCAAAACGGGTTTACTCCGCTTGGGTTCCCTCAACCCCTCTCACCGGTTTCACATCGTTGGCTCTCCCATTCTAGATTCCCACTCTGTTCGTGATCTCGGAATTCTCTTTGAACCTGACCTCAAGTTTTCTGCCCACATTAAAAAGTCAGTATCTCTAGCTCGTCTTCGCTCTTCCCAAATCCTCAAATCTTTCAAGTCTAATAATCCGGCATTTTACTCTTTTCTATTCAAAACATATGTTCTTCCTATTCTTGAATACGCTTCTGTCATTTTCTGTCTTGCCCCCTCCTCATCCCTCTCCAGACTTCTTGAATCCACTCTTCGAATTTACTCTAGGAAAACTCTCCAACGATGCAATATCGCTTTCTCATCTTATTCGCATCGTCTAGAACTTCTCTCTATCTACTCTATAAGACACCGTAGACTCAAATCCCAATTACTCCTTCTGTATAAATTTATAGCTGGCGCATCTCATTTTCCCAATCTCAATTCCTTTATCAGACTGTCAAGTTCTCCACGAAGACCCATGACTCTCATTTATGTCTCCCCCCTCTCCGACAATTTTTTCTCTTTTATCCTTCCCATCTGGAATGCCATTGTTGCCAATGTTAGTAGTTTCCTCTCCCCCTCCCAATTTGAACATCTTCTTGACTCTGCCATTACCCGGTTTTAATTTATTATCTCATCTGGTCATTTTGTTAAATACATATCATTATTCTCTCCTTTAATTTGCCTTCTACGGTTATCTCTTCCCCCCTTGCCAACTTGTCTGCCTACCCTCCTTTTTATATTTATTCTCATTCCCCGTTTCCTATGTATCATGTCATCCCTATTTTCTACTCGAAACTGTCTCGTGAGGGATTGTTTCTAGTCTTTTGTATCTTTTTGGTTTCCTTTTAGTCACAATAAATTAAATTAAATGTAGAATGGAAGTTTTGACAATGGAATGAAGACATTGGGAAGAAAAGGGATTCGAGATTACAGATTCCTACAACAAAGCAATTTCTGAATAAAATTTTACGAACTCCGGTGAAAACCTGAACCGGGGAATAAAATTGTACTATACAGAAGATTCCAATGAATCTTACAACTTCCAGATTACGAAAAACTATTTTTGAAAGTTTATCAAGATTTCTGGGAGAATAGGAAGCTTGGATGGACAAATGGGGTACTGGAAGACAATATGTAAAGAAAAAAACAAAGAAAACAAAGTGAGAAATTTGATAAGGTTCCAGAAGCATTTACAGTTTGTTTGTTTTTTTTTCAGCTAAACGGTTTAAATGAAATGGCAAGGTTAATGGGAATTTTCTGTAATCAAATGTCGACTGAAATTCTAATGTGTACCATTCACCTTATCCAACGTGTGTAGTTCCTCAACACCAGTGTTTCTCTGCACACGGATCCTCTCATCTATTTTAATTACCTGCTCCAGTTTTCCTCAATTATTCTATTTAGGTCTATTTCAGATATAATTGTAGAAAGCCGAAAGCCAGAATTACCCCTCATGGTTATCCCTCGAACTTCCAAATTCTTCACTTTCTTGATTTGCATCACCTCTATCGGTCCCCCAGTTTCATAAGACACTCATCTGTTCTTACTTTTTGAGTTCTTATTGTGTACTACCCTCCCACACCATATGTTCTTCCTTTAGCCGTTCTACCTATATATTTAATAACAATGATTCGGATGTCCATCCCAAAACAAGACTACTCTCCAATTAAGTCGCGCATCTTATGCAACACCATAGGCCTCATTATAAGGTCGTCTATTCCATGCAATCAGGAAGATTATTATAAGAAGGAGGTCACTAAACGTTTAACTTTAGATTAGTATCGCCCTAATTGTCCATGTTACGTTATTTGAGATACCACGTGTCATTGCCGACAGCTAGGTATTAATAGGCGGAGCAGATGGTTTAACAAGGAGTTGGCTTTTCGTTTGCGTTGAGAATTCTCTATAAACCTGTACCGCTAGTTTCGAATCTGCTCTTTTGAAAGTCAATAAGTGTAAAACTCTCGAAAAGTTGGATTTCTTTGCTCCGGCACTCCTGTTTTCTGTGATGAAAAATGAGCAAACTTTCGGAAATTTTTAGAGAATTCTCAACTCATACGGAGAGTCAAATCCCTTGTAAGAACAGCGGTGTCTAGGAAAAAAGGAACTTTCAGCTTTTGGATTACTGTAGACTGTCGTTGAGCAAAGTTTGTTACCCGATAGCGCTTACGACACCCCAGCCCCAAGATTCCCAATGATTGCCTATCCACACACACCGACGACCAATAATCAGAATGAAATCAAAACCACCGTATGACTTGATCTCTTGAAAATTTCAAATATCACCGTATCCCGTGAGCAGAAGCCGATGTGGTAAAGTCGTAAACAAAACTGGACGAGATCTTTCGAAAGTTCTAGGAAAAGGTGAAATTGAAGAGATTTCCTCTCTCACTCTCTTTTCGTACGTGACAAAGTACAACTCTTGTTAATATGGGTGATAAATCCTTTTCTGAGGAGTTTGTAGGGGATCAACGAAGGAGTGAGCGGGAAAATGGAGTACGGTAGTTAGAAAAGCCAAAAGAGAAAAGAAAGGTAATCGGAGGACATACGGACGAACAGACGAACAGATAGTGCCAGTCGCGCACTCAAAATAAGTCCGTGAAGCGCACGAAGAAACGATTAGCCAGATAAGCTACAGAAGAGGCTTCCTAATTAAAATAGAAGAGAAACCGTTCAGGTGATGCTCCTTAAGCTTCTTTTGTCTCCCTTTGATCCACTGACGGTCATCTGTTGCCCCCCTTATTGGTACAGTGTTTGAAGCTGTGCATAACGGATTATTTCATTTTGGTTTTCTACCAGTTTGATGGGATTTGAGTCCAATAACTTCATGCAAACAAAACTTAACCACAAAAAAAGTTTGACGACGCATAACTCGGTTCACACAAGGACATAGCAAAATTTTATTTCAGATTCGGAATCTACGGAATCGAAAGTATCAGGTGCTAAATTCTTGAGTCGTTTGAAAGAGGACACCTAGAGGGTTTCTCTTGTTAGACCTTATTTATCTAAAACCTCAAAATCTGACTTCCAATAGGAAAAAGTCCTTCTCTTTCACAAACCTTTGATTCCCTCTCATTTTATCCGTGATTCATTACAAAGGTCTAAATTCCTCCTTATAAACCACACCTGCCCCGTTTCTATATTAATATATCTTCTCAACCCCTTTTCTCTCTCCCATCCCGTAAACCTGAATTTTAATCCGTGGTTTCTTCGGCAGAGCAACTTTAATTATATATCTTTGTTGTTTATAATATTGCGGTAACCAAGGGGCCAGATGGATTTGGAAGTGAAAAGATATAGGTGTGTGGGGCAAATAGAAGGATTATTATAATATGGTAGTAGGGGACCTAAATAGTCATATTTTCCGGGTTTTCCTTGGAAAGGATTTCCAGCATTGAACTACATATCTATTTGCTGAATAATGTCTGATATGTCATTGTAACTTAGGCAGTTTATAATCCGAATTTTGCTTTACAAACGCGTTTTGTGAACGTCTCGTTTTTCCCTCGTTTTTCTCGAATACCAGATCTCGAGGGCGAAAACTGAATATATATTTGGAATCAGTATTTTCTTAGCTTTCCAACAATATAGGTCACGTCCTTCTTAAAATTTTTCTTCCCTCTCAAACCGCGTCCAAATTTCTACTTATAAACCACACCTGCCCCGTTTCTATATTATTTCATTCCTTCTCTCTCTCCCAATTAGCAAAACCTGAATTTTAATCCGTTTCATCGACGAAGCAACTTTAATTATATATCCTCGTTGTTCATAATATTGCGGTAGTCCAGAGAACCACCCAAAGCGGATATGGAAGAAGAAAGACGCAAAGATGTGGTTAAATAGAAGGAGCATTATAATTTAGGACTTTGTTAGGAGAGAACCGGGTTTTCCTGGAATTTAATTTAAAAAATGGGTAAGGTTTCCTGCATTGAGCTACCTACTTACTGAAAAATGTCTGAAATGTCATTATAACTAACTAGGGAAGGTTCCCGAGTCAAGATGGAGTTACGGGTCAAGAACTATAATGTTAAAAAGGAAATAGGTTGGGACTTCCAAACCAACTTTCAAATTTCGCTGAACGTATCCAGAAATGGAGAAAATTGAGCTCAATGTTCAAGCTCTGACAAGCTCTAAAGCTCTGAGCAAAATTTAAAACTAGTATTGGAAATCTCAGCCAATTTAACAAACTAAATAGGTCTTAACCCGTAACTCCATTTTTACTCGGGGTCCTTCCTAATTAGTTTATAATCTGATTATTGCTGTACAACCTTTTTTGTCAACGATCTGAAACATGCCGTGACTAGAAACTACTTTGCACATTCTTTACCTCAAGAAAATGAAATCTTCTACCACGAAATGAGAATCTAGGTTCAAACTATGAACGAAACTAAAGGCAGGAAAATTATTACGTATATTGATAATTTTAGTCAACTAACAAACGATTTATATAGAAGTTTGTTCTTCTGAATAATTTTGAATACCATTTGTGCTTTTACAATCTAAAATACTACCTATCCTCATCCCCAGTACGACACTCCGCACTTTAGAAAAAGCTATTGAGACTGAGAAGGAGAAACATTTCGGAGTGTCGTTTGGACTAATCTTCTGAGCACCGGAGTGTCGTTAGCAAAAAGGGGGAAAGCAAGAATAAGAATATAGGAGATGAGAAACGGTTTTTGGGAGTAGATCAAAATAATTTTTCTAATATTTCATCTACTATTGGTCTTATTTTGGTTAACTCAACATTCGGAATTTCCATCTTCAACTTTAAAGCTTTCTTACATTTTCTAGCTAGTTGTTTTATCAGCCTACAGATGGATGTTTTGTGCAATTTTTTGTAGCAGGATACTTAAAGGCAAAGGTTATGAAGAAAAGGGGGACACATATCAAATTTGTGAAGAAAGTGAAACACAGATCATCCTTTATGGCGGAGCATGTTGGGCAAACACGCGGTAATTGGTGACATTGAGTTATCATAACCACTTTTTTCGTACAAGAGAAGTACACGACGGACCTACTTGAACTTTTTCTATAAATTTGACCATAGGCAATTTCGACCCTGAGGATTAAAAATCTGCAAGAAAAATCTGCAAAATGGCCCCGTGGGCCGAGTTATGGCTATCAATTTTTACAACCGGTTGGAAAAAGTGGGGTTAGGTTGTGGCAGACACCTCGGCAGACCGTGTGTCTCGTGGTAAAAAGCATAGGAAAAGTTTGATGGCTCATAACTCGGTCCACGGGACCATTTTGCAGATTTTTCTTACAGATTTGAAATTCTCAGGACCGAAATTACTTATGACCAAATTCATAGAAAAAGTTCAACTCGGTCCGTCGTGGATTTCCCTTGTAAATGCATTTTTCTGGAGAAATCAAAGAAAAGTCTACTCAAGTTTTTAGTTCAACTTGTTCTTCTCACTTTGGTTTAAAAAAATTACACTTAGAAATTAAAACAATATAATGTTAGTCGGGATACGATTTAAAACCTCAGAAGCGACTTTCATTATTTGACGAGTGTTCGTGTTGGCACCTGTTCTAGGAGAAGCACCAGGTGCTCTTTTTTCGAGACAGCGTATGCTCAGGTGCTGTCTTGAATCGATATGACAAAGTCGGACGTCTTCTCTCCTCTCGGTGGTGAATTAGTAGTATTTCATATGTCATATTTTTGTAGTTGAGCCATTTGTTTTTCCTCTAACACCACTCCACCGAGCTGAGTACCAACGGATACCAGAAGACACCGCCCCTGTCACTACCTTACCCCGCTCTTATTATAAAAATTCAATTTCAGGATAAACAACCATTCCATTCTGCATACTCAAATTGTGGAGTTTTAATTAATTTTTATTGTCATTGCTCATCGGTTTCCTCAGAATCTTTGTGCCCTTTATTCAGTCTACTATGTTTATCAGTACTGTGCTAATATTCAAACTTACTGTACTCTTATTCATACCACAGACTATACCGAATTATACCATTATTAGCGGAATACAAACAAGTATGTTTCGTTTTCCGATTTTAATGATATGACTTGTTCTTGAGTCTGTTCTACTAATTTGGAAAGTTTGTTTAAGCAAAATCACCAGGTTTGTCCCGGTTCTGTGAGCATGCATCTCAAAGAGCTTAAATAATTTAAAACAAACAAAGCATCATGTTTAAAATTTAAAGGAGGACTGAAGTCATATTTTTTTATTTCAGATTCTGATACTTCAGAAAATTCTGAGCAACTTTCATCATTGGACCATGTGCTAAAAATTGCTCTAAACGCCATAAATTCACGTTTTCCCGGCTCAAAAGGAGCCTAGGTGGAAGAGTTTTCCCACGCGAATTTTTGCCCTCGTGTAGTCCTCTCGGACAAAATTATTTCTTTTTATTTCTCGATTTTTCGTTTTCTTGCTTTTTTCAACAAATTTTCCTGTATTTTTCAATTTATATCGTAAAAAAGAAGAAAAAACACGAAATTATGTTGAAAAAAGCAAGAAAACGAAAAATCGAGATATAAAAAGAAATAATTTTGTCCGAGAGGACTACACGGGGGCAAAAATTCGCGTGGGAAAACTCTTCCATCTAGGCTCCTTTTGAGCCGGGAAAACGTGAATTTAGGGCGTTTAGAGCAATTTTTAGCACATGCTCCAATGATGAAAGTTGCTCAGAATTTTCTGAAGTATCAGAATCTGAAATAAAAAAATATGACTTCAGTCCTCCTTTAATATTGCAGGTAGGTTAAACCAAGAACTGTGGTTTTATATTATACTTGGTTCACAGGTGTATAATTAAAGTCTTAACGGTATGACAGGTGCCAAGAATTAAGAAGCAGCAGATACCTATGCTACTGGTTTAATTGCATAAATATATCATGTTTTTTGTGTGCCCTTTTAACAATTTTGTTGCAGAGTCTTTTTATGTTATTTTTTCAAAATGCTTTACAGGTGCCCACTCCATCTTGTTTAAGTTTAAGAATCCGTTATCCGTAGAATTGATTTTAATGGCATTCTTTAGAAAACAGACCTTAACGCTAGGTTGAGAGACCTAAGCGGTTTTTCAAATAGTTTTTAAGCGGTAAGCTATTAAAATTTCAGGTTTTAAGAACTAATAGCCATTGAGATAGAAGTGTTACAAATTTGTGATATTGAAACAGCCATTTTCAGTCTGTAAACAGATTGAGTAGTCTTGAATCGAGGCTGGCTGGACAATCAGCTCAAAATGCTACGGTTTCCTTTTGAAAAACTATAACTATTCAATACTCCTTAATAATCTAGTTTACAGATGCACTGATGTCCTTATCATCGTTAATTTTCTTCAATCTTTTACCCCGTTTTCCTTTATCTTTGTGCTCGTAATTAATGCATTTTCAAAACCCTTTCTACCTATCTATGTTCCATTCCTCCTCTATAATTATGTGTACAATGTCATACCCTTGCTATCCCTCGCATCCACCCGTTGAAGGCAGGTGCTCTTCCCCTCTTTCCTTCCTTTTTCGAAAAGCTTATGCTTACGGAGAGTCGAGGAGAGCCGAGGACTACGGTAGTTGACTTGCTACCCCCTCCCCTTCATTGGCGTGGCAGACAAGCAGACAGCAAAAGAACAAGGAGAAAAGAAGAAAGAGGAGAAGAGAGGGGACTAATTAGACAGGATTTGGGTTGAGAATCAAAAAAAAGAGGAAAAAGGTATAGAGAGGAAAAGAAGTTGCTGATGATTAATCAGGTTGCTATGCAGAAAGATAGAAGTTCCGAGAGCTTGCTTCGCATCGATCCGTGTCTCCAGATTTATTTTCTCGAGAGACATTTAGGCTTTCTATCTGTAAACAGAAGTGGCGCAAGGCATACGTGCTTTTGAAAAGCTGTAATAAATTTTTGTTGGTGCTCTTTTAGTTAAGCAGTCTATCATTAACATAAAAACAAACCTTACGTTATTGACTTTCGCGTTTCAATTTGATTTATACTATTGTTTTTGCTATCAGAACCTACGGAATGCTAAGAAAAGTTGATGATCCTCGTCATGGTCACGTTCTTTCCTTTTTCTGATTTATTGACCATTTTAAGACCGTTTTGAGTCCGTTTTTGGTGCACTTTAAAGCAGTTAGAAAGTCTCTGGATATTGTAAACCAATGTTAAAACCGCCCGGTCTCTGAGAACTACCTGCGATCTTCGTGAGACGATGTACTTCTTGGCCAGATGTTTTACTTCCGACGAGGAGAAGTCGCTGGTTTTATAAAAGTGTGCGACGTTTAAAAACTATAATGATAATTTGCGTCAGAGGTATTAGGTATTTCTTCTTTTTTTTTTCAATCTCAAAAATTTCACGGTCTTGAGTTTCGCTTCCCCCAGAGCATTCACTTTCAAAAGGTTAGTTCATTATCTTTTTTGTGTTTTCAACTCCATCAAGAAACATTTTTGGGGTGGACGCTTCTGACATAGTCAAACTTCCACCCTCAATTTTCATATCAAAGTAGAACATTTCGGAAGAACATCCAGTTTTTTGAGAAGGAACCCCTATAATCTTAACAGATAGTGCTGTAAAAATCGGAGTCACTTTGATCCCAATTAACATTTTTGAAACTCTGATTACTTCTTCTGACTCATCCCTACATCATCCTCATTCTGAATCCAAAAATATCGAATCCCTCCTGAAAACTCCACCGTAGCCCCAATTATCATTACCAAAAGTACATCAACATCACTTGATCATACAAATCAGGGTTGTTTATCAAATTTCATGTTCCCACCGGACCCAGTTGGCATTCTGGAAGACATATCTTGATTGAGACTGCTCGTGAGCCGACGATAATGAGATATGTGTTTTTGAAGATAGTAGCCTTCTAACATCTTTTATTTCTCTGCCTCTCTCGTGAATAATGGGTGGGAGAAATGTGCAAAAAAAAGATCTACGTTAAATCTACTATTATACTATTATATAGTAGAGCTTGAAAAGATAACCAGTAATTAAGGTTTGGAATACCAGTCTCCTTATCATCATCTTACCTTCCGCTCTCTCTTTTCTAAATTCTATGTATCTTATATTTTTTTGCAGTACCTTCAAAACTCAAGTCCTCCAAGAAACTATGTCAAACATCGTCAAGCAAGAGTTTTTGGAGGTGCCGCCTCCACCTCCAACCACACCAACTCGCTTCTCCATGGAGATGGAGAAAATGAAGAAAAAAAAGCCGGTCCTTCAAAGACAGGAAGCTTTTGATATGGATGATGAAGAAAAGGAAAAAGAATTCGACCTTTGTAAAGAAGTCAAGAGGATTGAAATTGGAAAAGAGGAGGAGGAGAAGGCGGAGGCGGATGAAGGAGCAGAGGACTTTGTGAAAGTTTGAAAGTAAGTTATCTATTATTATCAAAGTGCACTCAAATGATACAATCTTGTACTTGAGTTCATCTTCTAATCAATACTTTTTCAGACAGGATAAGAGTCATGTGGCTATTTTCCAGGCCCGTGGCTATTTTCCTTCTGTCTCTTCTAGCCCTTCATTTGCTAAACTCCAGAATCTGGTAAGTCTGAAACCACTTTATTGTTCCAGAATTTATGATTTCATTCATTTCAGAATCGGCTCGCCTCTCTTCCCTTCATAGACCTCATCTTCCAATTCCAGAGCCTCTTGCAACTGCAACTACACTTCTAAAGAATTTTCTTTTTCTGCCCCCCTCCCCCCCCCCCCCCCCCCCATCTTTTGAATTCCTGCCTATCGTGCCTATCTATTCCATTATCTACTTTCCAATAACCCTCTGCACTTTCCCTTTCGAACTTCTTCTTCCTTCCCGTCTTCCCTTTCTCTAGACATTTCAACGTCCAAGCTTTCTCTCCCCCCCCCCCCCTCATTGGTACCTTTTTTGTGATTGCCTCTGAAGATTTCTATCTGGACCTCGATTTATCCCGATTTCCGCTGACTTATCCTTTTGTGAATTCCCTTCGGTTGTATCAGTGACTATTTGCCCTTCCTCTCCAAAATAAATAGATCAAAGACGGAATATATTTTAAAACACTGATTGAATTAATTACTCTCTTGTTAACAAACGTGTCAACGTCACGCCAGCCCTCAAAGCTACACCCAAGAAATCATTCCTTCCAGATCACTACGTTCCATTGTAGTCTACTCATCACAGGCTACACAATGCATTCAGAAAAAACTGTTCATGATTTCACTATCAGTGTCTGCGTCTCTCCTTATCACCAGGCTACAACATAGTCACCATAGTTCATGTACCCCCCGCAGTCTCCCCATTTTGTTCAATTCATTATTTATAGGTACTTCCTTACTTTCTAAATGGAAGAAGAAGGAAAAATGGTCCGCGAGTGGAGACGACTGAAGAAAATCGATGATCTCACTTATATGTAAGTTTTTTTTGGCTGAATTCGTTGTTCAGAACATATTTTTCCCCTAAAAACTCACTGGCGTGCCCGCGGCGCGTTTTCTTATTATAGTTTGATATGAATAGGTAAACCAAACTGTTAAAGGTTCTAGAAGACTTTTTGAGACGAATACATTTTTAGCGGTGAATGTGACTCGGAGCATCCAGCCGCCCGTGTTTTTGGTGGACATGTATTGGCTCAAGCAATGTCAGCCGCCTATTATACTGCTCCGGAAGGTTTCTATGTACACGCAGTGCATTGTTATTTTATTAGAGGAGGTGAGTAATGGGAGTGGTCTAAATATGGACTGAAATTTCCTTCCAGGCGAGGAATCGATTCCTATCACCTACAATGTAAAGATAATTCGAAACGGGCGGAACTTTGCAATCCGATATGTTGAAGCTGTTCAACACGGGAAAGTTATTCATTTGGCGGAGTTTTCATTGCAGAAGGTATATTATTGATTGGAGAGCTCAGAAAACGCTGATTCCGAATATATATTCAGTTTTTGCCCTCGAGGTCTGGTATTCGACAAAAACGAGGTCAAAGTTTGGGAAAGTAGAGGATCATTACCTTTTTAGACGTAAAGCTTGAGGTCTAAGCCTCCAAGTACTTTAAAACGCAGTTTATAATGAAAAACCAAACCAAGATCTTCAAAACTATAATAATACCTTAAAATTAGTTTAAGATTACATAGTGTTAGAACGATTTTAAAAGAAGACGCAAAATTGTTTTCAATCCTACAAATTTTGTTGAAAAAATTTGACTTTTTTTTCCTAAAGCTGCACGAAAAACACAATTCATTTTTCTTGAATACCAGGTCTCGAGAGCAAAAACTGAATACGTGTGTGGAACCAGCGTTTTCTCAGCTCTCCAAAAATATAGGACACTTATTTCTCCAAGACCTTCTCTAGTTAGCCTCTCACTTACACTAACCGTATACCTGTTTCCAGCTAGCCAGCGTCAAAGACACCTTCTCCCTCACTCCAGAATTCCCGGCACATGTACCAGGACCCGATGGGTTAATCAGCAATATCTCTGGGAGACATCAAAAAGTTGCTGAAGGATTTGACGCCCGTGAATTACGAGGACAGGTCACTGAGAGAATGGCACCAAGTCTCGAAATCCGACCAGCTGACTTGAATATGTTCTTACATGGAACAGGAGGAGTCAACCAGAAACAATATCTATGGATTAGGTATAAGATTCCTGTTGGTGAGTTTAGCAAGCTCATGTTGGCTGAGTAGACCCGAAATCTTACAGATAAATCCGACTACATGTTGAGACATGCAACTATTGTGTACTTATCCGATTTGGAATTGGTGACTACTGGAGCATTGTGTTTCAATGATAAAATGTTTAAACTGCAAACTTCTATGGATCATTCGGCCTGGATCCATCAGTATGAGTGAGTTTTCTGCAGGAGTTTGTCTGTGTGTCTGTTAGTTCGGATTTCTGGTATTAATGCAGCAGTTCTTTGTTCATTAGCTCAATTAGCAAGTCCTCTCAATTTCCAGATTTGACATAAACGACTGGATTCTATACGAACAGGAATGTGTAGCCAACTCCAACCACAGAAGTTTGATTCATGGAAGATTATGGTCGAGAGATGGAAAGTGAGTTATTGGAGCCCAAAAACCCTCAAACATTTGCACCCGAAGCAAAGAGATCGCAGAGAACGAGACGCTCTCGCTTCTCTGTATCTCTGTCCCTAGCTTCCTATCTTTCAAGGCGCATATCTCAAAAGCGTAAATAGCTATCGAATAGTTGTCAACTACAAAAATGTAGAGCTAGATTTTATCTAAACAGTCAATATAATTTCTAAGCAAACAACCCACAAACTCACATCATGCGCATATCTACAAACTGCTCTAGAAGCGCGTGCTCCTCAATCGACATCTTACTGATTTGAATAGAAAACTCGAAATTTTTGTTGTTATTTAATGTGGATTTGTTAAAGTGTGTTTTAAATTGTTTAAAATCTTTCAAAAATTAATTTTCCAGACTCATAATGTCGACATCCCAAGAAGCACTGATCTACAAAGTTCAACCGAGTAAAATTTAAATAATTAATCATTTTCATATTCTGTAATAAATTAAGTTTTTACAACACTTTTTGATCTTTAACACAGTTTGTTCAGAGAAATCAAAATCTGACGTTCCTGAGGCGCGTTTGGGGTTTTTTCTGAAAGAAAGGAGAAACATTGCAGGTTTTCAGTTTTTTTTCACAAAAATCAGTGTCCCAGACATTTTAACCTTTTTAGTCATGTTTTTATGCCTAATCCTTGATTTGACCTACTTCTGTACCTCCAATTAGTCCAGAAACGCGCCAAACGGGTGCAAAACAACTCATTCATTCAAAACACCCGGCTTGGCCTCATAAACGTCACTCTCCGTTCGAAAGCACGCTTGTTTACACGTAGTTCATGCCAATCTGACGCAATATGACTCAAATCTAAAATTGCGAAATTGGAAAGGCTGAATTTATAAGGAATCGACATATGAATCGACTCAGAATTGCTTCTTTATTCATTTTTAATAATTTTCCCGATTTGCTTTTGTTTATTCAAATTAAAATCCAGCTAAATCTGAAATAGCAATGCTTTATTCACATTTCCTGTTGATTTTTGACCGTACTCCTCCAAAGTGTCGTAAGGTGTGGTACATTGACACGCTCACGCAATACTGCAGACTCAGTGGAAAATTTATTTTTTTGGTGATTTTTATTTTAGTTTTCAGGTTTTCTCAGTCAATTTTTCATATCTTTCCTGATTTTTGTTATGAAAATTAAGCTTAAACCTCGAATTATCGGTTTTTCAAGCATTCGACCATAATTTTCCGTCAAATCACTGGGAATTTCAGTCCTAAACTGGCTGATTTGTGAAAATTTTTCTTTTTGGCATAATCTCACATTTTTGGGTTTTTTTAATATGAAAATGGTGCTTCTGAATAGAATTATTGTTTTTCAAGCTAAATTCTATGAATTTTCTCCGATTCGACGAGATTTTAAGTTAAAACTGAAAACTCGTTGAATTATTTTCCATTCTTCACTTTTCCCTCTTTTTTACTTGTCTCATTTTTTTCACCTTAATCATCCTATTTTTTCTTCCAGGTAACCAAAAAATCATGGCGGACGCAAATCGCCCGAAAACTGAAAAAGAACTGAAAAAAGAAGCCGAGAAGGCGGCGAAAATCGCCAAGTTCGAGGAGAAACAAAAGAAGTTGGCTGAGCAGAAGGCCAAGGCAGCAGCCAGTGATAAGCCTGCTAAAGAGGTAAATTTTAAATTTTCTCTGGTAGAAAACTCGAAAATCTCAGGGATTTTGATAAAAAAGCTGTAACTTTCGAGCGATTCTTTGAAATTTTCGGTATTTCCAGGCCAAAGCCAAAAAGGACCCAGCCGCCACTGCAGTTCCTGTGGATAACACTGCTCCGGGACTCAAGAAGGACATCTCCTCCGATATTCCATCCGCATACTCGCCAAGCTACGTAGAATCCGCGTGGTATTCGTGGTGGGAGAAAGAAGGATACTTCAAGCCAGAATACATTGATAAGTTGCATCCAGGCGCCAATCCGGAGTCGTTCGTCATCTGTATCCCACCTCCAAATGTGACAGGAACTCTTCATGTCGGACACGCGTTGGCAACGACTGTCGAGGATACGATCACTCGATTCAATCGAATGCATGGAAAGAGAACACTCTTCAATCCAGGATGTGATCACGCTGGAATCGCCACACAGGTCGTCGTCGAGAAACGACTGAAACGTGAACGTGGATTGACTCGTCACGATTTGGGACGTGACAGATTCAATCAGGAGGTGTGGCATTGGAAGAACGAGAAGGGAGACGTCATCTATGATCAATTCCGCAAGTTGGGAGCGTCTGTCGACTGGGATCGAGCTGTGTTCACGATGGATCCGAAGATGTGTCGTGCTGTCACAGAGGCATTCATTCGGATGCACGAGTCGGGAACTATCTACAGATCGAATCGATTGGTCAACTGGAGTTGTGCATTGAGATCCGCCATTTCTGGTGTGTAGTTGTGAGAAAATAGACGAAAAACAACCAGATATTAGAGAAAATAGACTGAAAACCTCTGAAAATTTGCAAAAATGAGAAAACTTTACTCCTCGCTTTGAAATGTTGTATACGATTCTCAGTGATTTTAAGCGGAAAATCTTAGGCGTCAGAGCGCCTCCAGACTTACGGATGCCCGAAAATTTCATTTTTTCACTCAAGTTATCCATACTTCCTCACCGAAAAAACCTCAATTTTCCTCATTTTCAGACATCGATATTAAAGAAAAATTGACTGAATTAGCTTAATGACCCGATTTTTCAGGATTAAGAATAATTTTTGCACAAAATCTGCTAATATCACCTATAATTCGCAAATTAGGCGCCAGAGACGCCCCAGACACATTTGGACACCCGAAATTTCAAATTTTGCTCCCCAAATTTTATACTTTCTCACCGAATTTCTACATTTTCAGACATCGAAGTCGACAAGAAGGACCTGACCGGCTCCACACTCATCGCCGTCCCGGGATACGAGCAAAAAGTCGAGTTCGGAGTGCTCAACTCGTTCGCCTACAAAATCGAGGGATCCGATGAGGAGATTGTCGTCTCAACGACACGTATCGAGACAATGTTGGGAGATTCTGGAATCGCCGTGCATCCAGACGATCAGAGATACAAGCATTTGGTTGGAAAGAAGTGTATTCATCCGTTCATTGCTTCCCGCGAACTTCCGATCTTTGCCGATTCGTTCGTTGAGATGGAATTCGGAACTGGAGCCGTCAAGATCACTCCAGCACACGATCACAACGATTATGAGGTTGGAATCCGTCAGAATCTTCCATTCCATAATTGTATTACGGATGACGGTCTGATTTCCAATGGATGCGGACAATTCTCTGGAATGAAACGGTTCGATGCGAGAAATGCTGTTATCGAAGCGCTGAAAGAAAAGGGTTTGTATAGAGGAAAAGAGGATAACCCGATGGTTGTTCCAACATGCTCTCGCTCCAAAGATGTCATTGAGCCAATCCTTAAACCCCAGTGGTACGTAAAGTGCTCTCATATGGCCGAGAAAGCGGTCGCCGCTGTCGCCAACGGAGACCTTCAAATCATCCCGGAATTCCATAAAGCCACGTGGAACCGATGGCTCGAAGCTAGCCGTGATTGGTGCATCTCCCGACAGCTCTGGTGGGGACACAGAATTCCTGCGTACTTTGTGAGCTTTGCCGATGGGCGGGAGCAACCGTTGCCAGAGGAGAACTATTGGGTGTCGGCGAGAACTGAGCAGGAGGCTCGTCAGAAGGCGGCGAAGAAGTTCCAAGTCCCAGAAGCGGAGATTTTGTTGAAATGGGATGAGGATGTGTTGGATACTTGGTTCTCATCGGGAATGTGGCCGTTCGCCGTGTTTGGATGGCCTGATAACACCAAGGATATGGATTTATTCTTCCCGTCGGCTGTGTTGGAGACTGGACACGATATTCTCTTCTTCTGGGTCGCTAGAATGGTGTTTATGGCACAAGAGCTGACTGGAAAACTTCCGTTCAAGGTTTGGCTTGAAATCAGTTCAAAAATAAGCGTCAAAAGTGTGCAAGGCTTCTGGATTATAGGTTTTTATATAAAAAATATCTATTTTAACAACAAAATCGCATCAAAGACACGCCAGACACTGGAAACAGCTTGTCTGGCATGTCTTTAGTGCTATTTTTAATGGAAAATTGTCGAAAAGTGATATATTTGTCTTTTTTTTTCTATAAAACCACAAATCCAACATCAAAGTTTTTATTGCGCTTCACTTCATCTTGACGAGCTTCGGACTCTTAAAACGCGTCAATGGTGCGCGAGGCGTATTAGAAAAATCCCGTTTTCAACCCGTCTTGAGTGTCTTTGACGCGTTGTTTTAGATTTTGGTCTAGAAAATAAGTTCAGAATGTGAAAGAACACACGTCTGGCGTTCCTTCTATGTACGAGCTTTCAAGTTCACAAGCTCTTGTGAGGCGTAGGAGTTTTTAGCGTCTGAAAAATTGCCTGGTGCAAATTTTAAAATCAACATTCGCGTCAGAGACACGCCAGACACCTCTAGCTTGCCTGGCGTGTCTTTGGCGCTATTTTTAACGAGGAGATCTGAAAATGGAGATTTTTGCCTTTTTTTCCTATAAACCCTCGAATAATTTAATCAATTTCCAGGAGATCCTCCTCCACGCAATGATTCGAGACGCTCACGGCCGTAAGATGTCAAAATCACTCGGAAACGTCATCGATCCACTCGACGTCATTCGTGGAGTCACTCTCGAAGGACTTCAATCCCAATTACTCTCGGGAAATCTTGACGAGAAAGAGATTGTCGTTGCGAAGGCGGGACAAGCACGTGACTATCCAGATGGAATTCCAGAATGCGGTGTCGACGCTCTTCGTTTCGCTCTTCTCGCTTACACTTCCCAGGGAAGAGACATCAATTTGGATGTTCTCCGTGTCCAGGGATATCGATTCTTCTGTAATAAAATCTGGCAAGCCGTCCGTTTCTCCCTCAATCAATTCGCCGAGAAACCCGATCAGAAGCCATCTTTCAACATTGATCTCTCCAAAGCCACGCCCACCGATAAATGGATTCTCTCGAAGTTGGCCAAGGCTGTTAAGGAGACGAACGAGACGTTGAAGGTGTACAATTTCACACAGGCAACCACTGTCACCTATAATTTCTGGTTGTACGACTTCTGTGATGTCTACATTGAGGCTATTAAGCCAGTTCTCTATGGAGGTGTGTAATCGAGGGGCTAAGCATCTGAAAATAGACTCATTTGTCTCTAAATCTTGGCGTTTTTAGCTGTAAAATTGATTCATATTTTGTCAAAGGCGTTCCAGATCACTGAAATTTAGTTGCTGACTGTCTGGCTTGCCTTTAGCGCGTTTTCAAACAATAATTTGACAGTCAACGCGAATCAGCTGGAGTGTCTTTGGCGCATTTTTCAGATTTCAGTGGAAAATCGTAGCCAGAAAATCCTAGAAATGAAGTTCAGAATGTGGAAAAACACTTTTCTGGCGTGCTTTCTACGCGTTTTCAGATTCTTCTGAAAAACTGTCTGGTGCACGTTTGACGCGTTTCCCATATCTAGGATTTTCAGAAAAAGTGTAGTTTGTAGTTTGCTGAATGGCTCGCAGTCGACGCTTTTCCTCAGAACTTTTCCGCGTTTTCTAGTACAAAGTTTAGATTTTGCTTATTTTTCCCCATAAAAACAGTAAAATGAGCCACTCATAACCTCTATCATATAACTATTTCCAGACAACGCCGACCTCCGCCAAATCGCCATCTCCGTGCTCCACCTCTGCGTTGACACTGGTCTCCGTCTGATCTCTCCATTGATGCCATTCATCTCCGAAGAGCTGTGGCAACGTCTTCCGCGACTCGCCGATTCGGATTACTCGTCTCCATCGATCATTGTTGCTCAATATCCATTGACTGAGAGATATGAGAAGTATCAGGATGAGAAGTTGGAGGCGGCGTTTGAGTTCGCCAAGGAAGTTGTTGGAAAGGTCCGATCGTTAAGAGCGGATTATGATTTGACAGCAAGGACTAAGATTAGCAGTAAGTTTTCGTGAAGAATCAGAAAATAGCATATTTTCACCCATATTCCACATACCTATCTGTATGGCTGAAAGTCCAGATGTCTCTATAGCTAGAAATTGAAATTTTCGGATAACGGAAATCGGCCATCTTTTGACTGAAAATCGCAATTTTTCAGCAATTTTCACCTCAAATGGGGCGAAACGCCCTATCTTTTCTTCATTAAATTTATTCCATTATTCCAGTCCAAATCCTCTCGGAAACCAACGAAGACCAAGAAATGCTTCGAGACCTCGCCCCACTCCTCGCCACCCTCACATGGAGTAAATCCGTCACAATTCTCTCGAAATCTGAAAGTGATAAAATCGAGAAGGGTTCCGCCCATATCGCGTGTGGAAGTCGCTGTCAAGTCTATATTAATCTCACTGGGATTATCGATACTGAAAAGGAGGTGCGATAGATGGAATTCAGGAGATGATATAAAAATGTATTTTCAGATCGAGAAGCTCGGAGCTAAATTGCAAAAGAACCAGATTTCAGTGAAGAAGATCTCGGATATTCAATCGGTTGCCGACTACGAACAGAAGGTTCCATCCGGAATTCGTGCTCGTGATCAGGAGAAGGTAATCGTCCGAGAATTAGCACAAAATTTTAGAGAACTTCTGGAAGAATTAGAAATTTCGGTATTTTTACCACTGTAATCGGCTAGAAAAGGTGTCAAAGATACCCCAACCTGGCGACTTCTGAAAATCAACATTTTTCTACGTTTTTCTATCAAAAACTTTTTTTTTCATAAAACCTATTCCAAATTCTTCTTCGTAAAATTGTCCAAGAAAAGGCTGAAAATGTTATAGTATTTTTGAATTAAATAGAAATTTCTGTATTTTCACGACAATTTGAACTGAAATCGGCTAGAAAAGACGTCCAATGGTTGCCAATCCATTTCAAATAGCTGGTGAACGCGTTTTCTAGCCACAAAACTTCTGAAAATCAGCAGTTTTTCAATCAAAAAACCTCCAATTTTTACATAAAAGCCCTTTTTTCCCATAAAATCTCTTTCAATTCTTTCAGAAAGCCTCCCTGGAAAAGGAAATCGAGAACATCACGGCTGCAATCGCCCAACTCAAAGCTCTTAACTAATTTCCGTTCTTTTTTCTTGTTAATTAATTCATTCGTTTCCCTCTCCACTATATATTCAAATATTTTATTGTTTGTTTCCCACCATTTCCCTCGTTTTCCCTCCTTGTTTTCTCCCCTTTATAGTTTTCCACATATAAATGTAACGTATCGATTTTTGTATGTGTCTCTGTCAACTCCTCCGGTTTATTTATCATTGTTTTCACTGCTTTTTCTGTCTGAAATGTTCGCCGGTTTTCTCTTTTTCTTCTGCTTTCGGTAGTAATAGTAAAATTCCCCCTCCCATTGTTTTCAGCCCCTTTTTCTCTAATTTGGCTCCCCCAACAAGAAGTCAAGTCAAAAAGCCAAAACACCCCCATTTTCCCACCGAGAGCCAAAAAACCAAAATTTTTTTTGGCTCCCGATTTTTAGCTCGGATAGCTGCTCGGACGAAATAAATTATTCCCTGGGATGGGAATTTTTCGTTTCGTTGCCCCCCTCTTCCACACCGCTTTGCTCCTCACTCCTCTCCATTTCGAAAAACTCTGATTTCTCTGCGTCTCTCTTCTCTCTCTCTTCTTAGCTCCAGAAGATAGAGATAGAGAGACGCAGAGAAACTCCACACTAAATAATCAAGAAATGGAGAGAGTGAGGGAGAAAACGGGGCCCCCTTCGCTCCGTTTCTCCATTTTTCTCCAAAAAAGGAGAAGCGGAGAAGGCGGGAATCGATAACGTCGTGTCGTGTGCCCTGGATGCTAGGAAGAAGAAGAAGAAGAAGAAGGCCTCTCTCTCACACGGGGCAAAGAGAACCAACGACGACTACTACTAGTAGAAGAAGGAGACTCATTTCTGTCTTCCTGACTCTTTTCGCCCTTTTTTCAAACCAAATAATCGTTTTCTGAAGCTTTTATTGAGTCTCTGCGAGATTCAGACTCTCAAAACGCGTCAATGGTGCCCCTGTCGTATCAGAAAAGTCGTGAAAATCACTTTTTCGATCCGGCTGGCGTGTCTTTGGCGCGTTTTTCAGATTTTTGTCTAGAAAAGGAGTTCAGAATGCGGGAAAACAGATGTCTGGCGTGCCTTCCACGCGTTTTCAGATTCTTCTGAAAAACTGTCTGGCGCAAGTTTGACGCGTTTCTCCATATCAAGGATTTTCAGAAAAATATGTAGTTTGTAGTGTGTTTGATGCGTTTTTCAGAATTTCGAAAAATTCAGGTTCTCAAATATTGGAATTGAAAATCTGGCTTGCTTTTGACGCGTTTCTCGAAGGTTAATAGATTCTGAACAAATATGAAATTCTGTCTGGCACACCTTTGGCGCCTTTTCAATTTCAATGCTTTATTTAGAGTTGTTTTGTAGTTTGTAGTCTTGTTTCTTAAACTCTTCATTCTTCATTCCACGTGTCACCTGACATTTCCATAATTCTCTCTCATTTTCTTTCCCCCTCTCCATCTCACACACTCTCTCTCTCCCTGAGTTTTTGAATAAAATCGAATTAGTCCCTCCTCTTACTCTTCTTCTTTTGGAAGCTCTGAGAGAGAAAAATTAGATTAAGTGGGCGGAGTCTCGGCGCCTCCGCCCACTTCTAACTTTTCCTCTCCCCTTTGAGTCTTCTAAATGAGAAAAGCTCAGTTTTCTTTTCGTTTCGTTTCTCTTTTTTTCTCAAATTTTCCAATTAGTGATTTTTTCACCTGAAAATTGAAACCAATTAAGGATGGGAGACTACGACTATCTCATCAAATTTCTCGCACTTGGAGACTCGGGAGTCGGAAAAACGTCGTTCTTGGTGAGTAAGAAAAAGGGGATTAGAGTACGGATTAGTATAAGTGGTTAGAGTAAAAATAGGGCTATATTTTTGTAGTTGATGAATTTTTGATAGCTCCGCCCACTTTTGGGATATGCGCCTTTAAAGATGGCTAGCTGTGACTTAAAGTTACCTAGGGAAGGCCTAAGAGAGGATAACTTGGGTGGGGTCAGCACCTGAGTGTTACAGTATACTTAACCAGTTCTGAAATTTGAATGGATGAGTAGATCAAATCAAGAGCTACATTTTTTTAGTTGAAAACTGTTTGTTAGCTCCGCCCACTTTTGAGATACAAAAGTTTGCACCTCCCTATATTGAGTACCTCAACTTCAAGCGCGTGTATCTCAAAACTGGGCGGAGCTAACAAAAAGTTTTCAACTAAAAAAATGTAGCTCTCGGTTTTCTCTACAAAACTAGCTAAAATTTTAAACCAACTGTCCACTCCTGAGAGCGTGACGGAATCTCAAACAATATTCCTCAATTTACACTGGCAATTTACATTGACAAAATTGTCATTGTAAGTTAGACTGCGTGTATCTCAAAAGTGGGCGGAGCTATCAAAAAGTTGTCAACTACAAAAATGTAGTCCTGGATAATTAAAATAAATGATTAAAATTTATTCCCCATTTCCAGCACCGCTACACAGACAACACATTCACCGGCCAATTCATCTCGACAGTCGGAATCGATTTCAAGGAGAAAAAAGTGGTTTACAAGAGTTCACGTGGCGGGTTCGGTGGGCGTGGCCAGCGGGTTTTGCTCCAGTTGTGGGATACCGCAGGACAGGAGAGGTTAGTTGGGAGACTACAGATACTACAAAACTGGAGCACTTGTAGCGCGTTATCAGGACACTGAAGCCTTAGAACTTACAGAATCATCAGCCAAATCTTATTTAAGCGTCGAAAATCACACGTTTCCAGAAAACTTCGATTATCTGGCGCGCCTTTGACGCCTAACCAAACAAACCTTATGTTACAAAAAAAGCGCCAATCGCGCCCCAGAAGGATCGATAAACCTCACAGAATCATCGAGTCAAAGCGCGCTACCCTATAGCATCGTAGATCAAAACTACCGTAATCCTTGTCATCCCTTAGGGAGTATGTCTAGACACCTACAATTATTTGAAAAATTATATGTACGAATTATTGTCAGCGTCTAGAAAAATTCAAAGAATGTGTCTATTTTCAGATTCCGCTCTCTGACGACAGCCTTCTTCCGTGACGCGATGGGATTCATTCTGATATTTGATATCACGAATGAGCAATCGTTCTTGAATATCAGAGACTGGTTGTCTCAGTTGAAAGTGCACGCTTATTGTGAGCAACCGGACATTATCATCTGTGGAAATAAGGCGGATTTGGAGAATCGGAGACAGGTTAGCACCGCACGTGCTAAGCAGTTGGCGGATCAGTTGGGGTAAGACAATGTTTAAGAACTGGGACGGAGGAAAAAATGTCGAAGCGTACTAGAATCGTGGTTAGAGATCGCATTGTCTGGGATTTACAGTGAGAATCTAAAAAACATGCACACAAAAGATGTCTATAAGTACAATCTAAGGACTGAATTTAGAAATTGACTAAATATACCGACCGCGTACTAGGCACCCCAGACACAAAACAAACTACAAACAACAAAAGTTGGCATCAAAAACTAACCAGGGAAGGTCATAGAGTCAGTTTGAAGTTATCTATGTCATTAGAAAGCTGAGAAAACGCTGATTCCAAATATATATTCAGTTTTTGCCCTCGAGGCCTAGTATCCGAGAAAAACGAAATCAAAGTTTTGGAAAATGACAAATTATTACCTTAGCACACCCTTCCTCACATCACGCCGCCGATAATATAGTCCAACCTTTTTTCGAACTTTAATCTTCGAAAGCAAAAACTGAATATACAATTAAAATCAGCGTTTTCTCGGCTTTCCAATAGCATAGGTCACATCCTAAAACTACACACTGGCTCTGACCTTTCCTAGTAAAACACCTACTTAAAAAAGGTTAACTACAATATGTTTGTTTTATCCATCTAGAAAACGACACATGTTGTGACATGCTTTCAAATTTTTTTTTCAATTCACACTACACGGCTACTTTAAAAGCGCTGGTATCTCAAAAATTATTAAAAACTGAAAGATTACTTGATTCATTTCCAGCCTCCCATACTTCGAGACCTCTGCTAGCACCGCCGTGAACGTCGAAAAATCCGTGGACTGTCTCCTTGACCTGGTAATGCAACGAATCCAACAATCTGTCGAAACGTCGTCACTTCCACTATCCGAGTGCCGTGGAGTCAGTCTGGATGGAGATCCGAATGCGACCAACTCCTATTGTGCTAATTGTTAGAGACTCTTGACAATTTCCCTTTGATTCTTTCTGGGCTTTTTGGGAACGTTTTGTGACATTAGCTGTCGCAAAACGTATTTACTTACTAATTTAGATAGTTAATTGCATAATACAAACTACAGAATTTTATAAATTTCACTTTTCAAGTCGTTAATAAGAGATGAGGCTTAACTGAGGAAGTGCACTGGTACTGTAGATAGCCGTGGTTGAAATTACCAAACTTCTGACTTTGTTTTCTCAAAACTTAGTGAGCTTATTCAAAAAAGATTTATATATTCGAAATCATCAAATTCTCAGTTTTTCAATGATATATAACACAATACCCATTTATCATCAGAATCAGTGTTCCCATCCCCTGAAAACAACCTCCTATCAATAGAGCGCACTTTCCTCTCCCCCTCTCTACAATTGTCATCATTTCTTCTGTATTACTCACCTTCTGATTCTTTATTCCTGTTTCCCACACCACCCGTCCCCCACTGTCCCCATATCTTTCTCTTTTTTCTCTTTTTTCCACATTTTTTCTTTTTCTCTCACAGAATCTAAAATTCATCCGTTTCTGAAAACTTATCGAAGATCTCCCTAATTAATAAATCACCAGATAAATATATTTATTTCGAAATCTTTCGAAATTCTTCTGTGATGCCTTGGGCGCGTTTAAGGGTAGGTGGAGAGGTGATGAAATACCTGCTACTTCTCCATTCTTGTCAACACCCGGATAATTGGCGCCAAAAATCGAAACTCAAAAGTTTTCTAATTTTTTGAATTTCCTTCTCCGAAACAGTCACATTTTCGACTATGTTTCAGAATTAATAGAAATTCTGAAAATCATCAAAAAATGTTCACATTTTCGACGAAAAATTTCAATTTAAAAATGTCGAGAAAACTTGGTTCTTTTTTTGAGGCCGGGCCTTGACAAGTGTGAGTTTTTTCTCGATTTTAAATTAGACCAACCTCTACAGCGTTTTTTAGCTCACCTGAGAAAAACGGGCCAAAGACGCGCCAGAGTTATTAGTCGAATATGCAAGCTTTAAGTAAAACAAACCTGATGACGTCTTTCAACACTGCCACTGTTTTTTGTCATGTGAACGAGTGGAAGTTGATGAAAGATGGCATCAGGCCGCCTGCAGGGTTATAGAGAGGAATAGATAGAGTTGTGTGGGTCGAATAGATAGGGAATGGGAATGGACACGACGCATTGTTATAGAGCATTTGCATAGGAATAGGTGATGGTAGTGATGAAGAATAGGTCTTGGTAAATATCACGAGAGGTAGACGACTCCAGAAGGCTATTAGAATAGAATATCGGTGGGGATGGTCCTGAAAATGTGGACAATAATATTTAGATGATAATCAATTTTCTTACTTTCTTAAACTCAGAATTTGCCATATTTGTAACTGAGGATCGAAAAAATGATAGTTTGTTCCTGTTACACATGTTTTCAGTGACAGCGCGGCGCTATGCTATTTCACTTTTTCCCACGAGTTCCGTTGAGCGCGTTTTCTGTGAACTTCCTACAAAGACTAACATGATCTAGTATAGGTTGACTGACTACTGTATGCTCTGGGAGATCTTCCGAGTAAGCTGGGATAAACTTACTGTAACTGCTTTTATCCTAAACGTGGTAAGTAGCATAGGTAGTACGGATGGTTGAAATCAAATCTTAGGCTTAATATAAATCCGCTCTATTGGACTTTCAGAAGTTGTCGAATTTTTTTGATTCATACACTGTGTTTGTCTTGAGTTTCGCTTCACGCCTGCAGAAAGTTTATCCAATAAGACTTCTGTTTCAGAATCCCGACGATTCGGAATCTAATAAAAAATCTTTGTGTCATTACAATCAAACGATTGCCCAAATGAAAAACCAATAATGCAGACCCAAAACGTGGTCTCGAAGCTCGCGAACTGCCACTATTTCTTCAATAGACGAGTCGCAGTGTGGGGAGCTTCGTCACCACATTGCCGGCATATAGTAGAATGAACTATACCTGTGTTATAAATATAATAGATACACATACAGGAATAGGAATACCAATATTTAGAAATTTCAAATAGTAATGCAGTAAATACCCTCCACTGAATTTTTCCTTTTGAATCCTATTTGTCGTGTAAAAACGTAAGAAGACTTCTCGGTTCTTGTGAAATACGAGCGAGGCTCTTAGTGTGTCATGTAAAAGGTCGGTTGTACCCTCTAATTAGGAGATCTTTTTGTAAATTGGAGCCATGAATGTGTACTAGGAATAGAGCTGAGATTTAAGCTATCTACCGGGATTGTGAGGGCTCAAAAAATTCGTAGTCTCCAAAATTTGATATCAAAAATGATAAATACCTTTACAACTGCGTTCTAAACACTGAAACAAAAAGAATAGCGTGTGAAACTGAGCGACGCAGAGAAAACTTTAACTAGAAGATATGTGGTCTTTCTATTCAGATCATACCAACGCCTAGCTCAAAAATTTCAAGAGAATTCAACAGAGCCAATCAACAAAGCCAGAGAAATTTCTGAGAAAATGAGCAGATGTAATAAGAAAGTGGGAGGAGATTATACCTTTCACACGCGAGTACGTGTTTCCATAGCAACATTTCTTTGACCTCCATCGCCTCGTCTTATGATACTAATCCTGTATATAGCACGGCTCGCTGAGCTGTTTTAATGAGGACACTCGTACGTATATGAGGCTATATCTAGATACGGTGTTCACTGGTATGAATATAATTTAGTATTACTGCAGCTGCTACTACTCTACTACTATACATTCCTAATCCAACCTAAAAGACCACCGAAGTAGGTCCTATCCTCCAGTCCAAAACTAATCATTGAGAACTTAGTTTGTACTGGGCATAGGTTACCTCTTTTGGTGTCGAATATCTTTTTTCCATTTTCGGAGGTAGGTTATTGGTTAAGTTACATATTCTTAAAAGGAAAAAGGAAATATCGAAGAAAGCCATCTTGGAACTTGGCGTATTTATGCGCGTCAAATTTGTTAATTTAATTCATGAAAAAGTTTAACACAGTGACATCTTGCAATGTTTGTACGGGACATCAGTCAACGAACTAAAATATCTGAACGCTGTCTGACTTCTAATTGGTTTCCTACAACAAGTATAAATTTTGAATTGGCTTGAAATAAACGTTTTACCCATTCGCGACCTAATTTTGTCATAAAAACCAGAGCAAAAGTTATGACAATATGCATAAGCTAGTTTGATAGGTATAATTAGCCGTAATAAAATTGTTATGTAAAATGAATTGAGCAATTTGAGCAGGGCTTTTTTATTACATCTGTTTAGATTTTAGTTGCTCATAGTAGCTAGGGATTTGTTCAAAAAATGAAAATCAGCCCAGCAGGGATATCGAGAGTAAGAGACTCAGATTCGAAATGCACGTTTTAGTATCGTTCTGAAACAAAATAGGGACAACTCTACAGTCAGAAAGTCAGACAGGAAATGTTTAGCCAAATTACACTTGTATAAATCATGAACGACTAATGCGGTTAACAATAAAAACGTCGGTCGCCTACAATTCTACAAGATGATGTACCGAAAAATCCAGAACTACTGTCATACTAGAAATTCCAGATGAGCAGTAAGCTTTTTTCAGTAAAAAAAGGAGCTTAAATCTCTCTGCTACAAAAAAAGTCACAAGAGCTCTCGGAAATGAAGAAGGCGTATTATATCTGCCAAATGTATCTATTTCTAACACACATGAGTGCACTGTTGTTATAGAAACCAACTCCATTTTATGGGTTTTCTGAATGTCTCTCCAATTCTCGTGCTTTCATTCACTCATCACGAGGTAGTCCTCTATGTGTCTGTTGCTGAGCGAGACTGCTCAACTTGGCACGGTACCGAGTGGCTCTCCGTTGTTCAAAAATAGACTTTGTATTCTTTAGAGTCGCTACGCAACGGTGTCACTCAGACAGATTTTCAAGTGGATGATTTTATACTCCCTCCACACAAACATCCTTCAAGCTTGTTCGTCTTCTATTCACGATGTCTCGTAATATCAGGGACCAACTATTTTATTCTGAATATGTATTCATGAACAGACCTTCGAAACTGATCTGGCTCCTTTGGTTTAACCTATCCGGCATTCCAAAGCTAGGTTGAACCATGGAAGGCGATCACCTTTGTTGAATTCAGTCTGTACCATAATTTTTGGGTGAGTTTTTAGAAACCACAGTTTTGTCTCTATCAAGGCAGCTTACTGGAGAAAATGTTTGTAGACGCGCCAGCCAATAAAAATAGGTGATTTCTTTCAGTTTAGGTGTAGAGATGTACCTCCACAATTTCCATAATAACACCAGCTGTCAAACTAAGTGTGCCATTTTCCAAATAATTTCCTTTTCTCCTGTTAACAAGACTTGAGCATGACAAGATTAATATCAAGTACACCCATGGCAGCTTAGATGCTACAAACATCTCAGAATATAATCAGCTGCTACAAACACAAATTCTCGCATATCTCCTTGTTTTCATTATATTTCATCTTGGTTTTGACAATCTTTCTAGAGATAATCCCCTGCTCACTCGATGAAAAGGTACACATGCACTTTCGGTCGATCAGGTCTCAAACAATGTTAAATGGAATTGAATTGTAGTTTGTCACTGAAAAACATAACATTAAACTTCCGATAACTTTTCAAGACAAACTTTCAAAAATTGCCAACTTTCTGAAGAACGATGATTTTTGGTGATTACAGATAAAGAAGCATGCCGAAGTCACCAAAGACATTCTGACAACAAAATTCCTCAGCCGGAACAGATACCAGTACTCTCTTATTTTTTCATGTTCTATCTATTCTTCTCGCCACAAGGTCAGTTTCAACCCCACACGACTACAAATGAAGTAAACAAGCGTAACTTCTAGAAACAGAATGACCACGCCCTTCCCTTTCGCGCTATCATAAAATGGGAAGAAACATTTGGTAAGATCACTTTTTTCGAAAGAGTTCGTCAAACTTCTTATGTCTATCTATTTATCTATTCACTTGAATTCCATATTTCTAAAACCGCAACGATTGAAAAATACCTCCGAAACAGAACGTTTCATTTCTGTACAAAACTAATCAAGACGCATCAGTTTGTACTAATGGAACGATCTGTTTTGGGTTATATGGTATGAATTGACTTTTTTGGTAAGTAGATACTTATAGAGGAACAAATCACTCAAATACTTGAAAGCTTGACTACAAATTCAGCTGAGAAAGAGTTCGTGGTAAGTAAAAAAAATTCTGAACCGTAGGAAATATCTCTTTTTCGTAATAACTCACCCATTTTTGAAATATAAGCAAGACATCTTGCCGGAAGACAATCCAAGCAATAGAATGCTGCTCATTATCCTTTTCTGTGAATATCGCTCATAACTAGAGTGTTCCGGATCTTGCACCAAAGTTGGTACTGTATCATCGTATGAAGCTAATCATCGCGATATGGAGACAATCACGACAGCATTTGCAATAGTCTGAGTTTTTTTCATTATTGACCACAAAATACGAGCGAGTTGGATGCTATGCATCCAACCCATCAAGTCTTCACAAAAACTACGAGCGAGTTGGGTGTGAATACAGGGTGCGGCAGAATTACCCGCACAAAAGTTTGACGCCATAAAGCAAGGTGATTGACGCAATTCTGGTGCGCGTATTATTTCAAATTTTGTTAATCATATTATTTTTTATCATTCTGCCAAAATTCAGATCGATCGGTTTTGTTTTCGGTAAATGGCACCGCCGAGTCCACATCGCTCTTCCATTTTGAACCTTTTCAAAGCAGGAGTCCCTCCGGTTGACATCATTAAAAGTCTCGGAGTCCCAAGTAGAACCGTCTATGGTTAGGTTTCTAGTTTCAAAAAGCTTGGCACATTTTTGGATAGATGTGGGAGAGGAAGAAAAGCAACAATCGTCACTCCAGGCCGGATCAAAGCTGTGAACGCGAGAATCAGAAGAAATCCAGTTCGGAGCATCAGAAAGATGGCGAAAGGTATGAAAATTAGTTCACGTTTGATGGAAAGGGTCGTCAAAGACAAGCGGAAGCTTACTTGCTATCGTGTACCAAAAGCAGCCATTCTCTCGAAAGCTACAAGGAAGAAACGACTCGAAAGGTCAAAAAAGCTCCTTCCGCGCACGCGCAATGGTGAACACTTGGTGACAGTGTTCTCCGACGAGAAGCTGTTCACCGTACAGGCAGAATTCAATCCTCAAAATCATTGAGTACTTGCTGAGATGCCTGAGGAAGCTTTTGCCAACAAAAGGACCATACATCAAGCTTCTCATCCCGCTAGTGTGATGGTTTTTGGAGCAGTGTGTGCTGATGGCAAGCCACCATTGCTTTTTGTCGATCAAGGAGCCAAAATCAACAAAGAAGTCTACATCTCGCAGATTTTGGAGAAGACACTTCTTCCCTGGGCTCAGAAGTACTTCAATAGATGTCACTGGGTGCTCCAACAAGACGGTGGACCAGCACACACAGCCAAGTTCTCGCAACAGTGGTACGAGACCCATTTGCCTGCATTCATCCCGGAGGACGAATGGCCACCGTCCTCCCCATACCTCAATCCTTTGGACTATTCCATCTGGGGTTTTACAAAACAAGGTCAACGCTAAATCCCACTAAAGTATCAAGGCGCTGAAGAATACCCTGGTCAAGGAATGGGGCCCTTTGTCGCCAAAGTACCTGCGTGCAACCATCGATGCCTATCCTAGACGTCTTCGTGCTGTCATCGAAAAGAGAGGTGGTCGGATGGAACAAGATTACCTGATAATTGTTGTTATGCTCATGAATAAACTTTTTGTTGATTCCCATGGTTTTCTGACTTTTACTTTTTTAGATATAGCACTTATAGCTTGTGCGGGTAATTCTGCCGCACCCTGTACACCTAACCCATCAAGTCTTCGCCTCCACGACTAAAAAAATACGAGCAAGTTGGATTTGAGCTGAAAACGCGGTTTTGTATCAAGGAAAAGGCAAATTCAATTAAAACTGTAACCGTGGCGGAGCCCATTGACAATATTGAGCCGTGCGCCTTTAATGTAGGTTTACGAGGGATGCTGTAATTAATTTTTTTTTTGGAAGTTAATGTTTTCCACTAAAAACTATTTTTTCTATTTTAACTTTACATATTATCGATGAATAGTTAAATTTTTGATTTTTAAAAGGAAAAAACTGCTGGAGGCTGAGTTGTCTGAGGAATATATTACCTTGGAAAAAGAACGTAAAAATGTGTAATTTTAGGATCTTTTACAAGTTTTAATGCTGCAAAGTAACTTTTCCGCGGAAAATCCTTCGAAATTAAACTTTTTTCAAAATTCCCTTCTAAAAATGCAATAAATAATAGATCTATTAAAAACCAGTAGAAAATAGTGCGTTGTTAAGGAAGCGCATCAATTGAAGAAACGTCATTTCGAAACAGTTTTTAATATTTGGAATAATTCGTAAAATTAAGAAAAGTAATGGTAGACGTATGACCGTAGTCCACATCACTGAACACTGTGGATGTAAGGCGGAACTCGAGCGTCCACCTGCCCGATTTCCTGGAGGGATAGATTAGCGACTCGTGGGATATAAGAATATCAGAATAGAATAGGAGAATATGTATTCCCTGTGATTGACATCTTCCCAATGACCTTAGTTGTAGAATGGTTATCAAAAACATCATCTGAAATAGAAGAAATTAACGTATTCAAAGTGCTAAGAGACCTCAGAAACCTTGAGTCTTGTGATCAGTCAATGTTTATCATTTTAACTTTGTTTGAAATATTACTTCCCGTAATCATTCCGGAAAGAACCCAATCTTTTGTAACTCAGCCAGTTTTCTGTATCTTCGGATGCAGATTTTTCTGTCAAACTGCTAAACAAATTAGCTAGAGTACGGGCATTTTTCTACTAAATTTTCAGGAGCATCTGCTTGCGCTTCCTTTTTTGCTTTGTATAGGACGTACTTATTTATGTAAACACATTTTTCACAAAACTACTTTATGACAAAAAGAGAGGAGAAAGGTGGGGGACATTTAAAAGGAGAGTGTTTTCAAAATAAATGTAAAATATATATATTTATATGAAAAAATATAATTAAAATTAGTTTTTTGACGAAGAACATTTTCAGACGGGGAGGGTGTGGCAACGGGACAGGGAAGACTCAACTTTGCTAGACAAAAGTTGGGAGTAACAGGAAAAAAAGAAGACTAGACGGGTCAAGAGGGATTGAAAAGAAGAACGGAAATTTTGGGAAGAGGGGGGATGTTGACTAGAATATTTTGATATTGATAGGGTAAGGATTTTCCGTGGATTTTCACTGAATCCATTAAATCTATAATTTTTACATTTTATTATTAGGGGTGTGGGAAGAAAAGGAGAAAAGGGGGGACGGGGGCAAGAAGACAGTAAACACTAAAACCAAGTGTCCTAAATTATAGGCGGTTCAGTTTGTAAAAATACAAGAATAAGTTGGAAAAAAGGAAACGTGAGAGATAGAGAAAGAGAGAAAGAAGAAAAAGTAAAGCATCTTAATAATATTTCTCGAGAACAGATAGGAAAGGTGTGGGAACTTGGGCTGTGGAGCAGAGCCTATGAGCACCCAGGCCTATCCATCAAGAGAACGTTTTTTTGGCTGGATTTGAGAGAATGAGTCATTTTTGGGGAAGGGGGGGGGGGGGGGTGGAATAGTTTTTTTAGTGGTACAACATATAGCCATCGGAGGACAGGACAAAAATAAAATAGGGGAGCGGGTATCTTCAGGGGAATAGGTGATGAAGGACTTTGATGTAAAGGGGAGGCTTAAAAGATGAAGACAGAGAGAGAGAGAGATTAAAACTCGGCGAACTCTTTGGAGCATTTCTCGGTACCCGAGATGCGAAGTGGCTCCTCCTCGTAATCGTCAAAGTTGGAGGCGTCACCAGGTCCACGGCATTTTGGAAGGAATGGAGCTTCGATCTAGAATAATGTGAGGATGAAATAATTGTGTGGGATTTTGAGTATGCAAGTGCGCTCCTTTTACATTTCTATAATGAGTATGTACAATTTTTGGATAGCCAGCATATTAAGTTTAAAAGAAAATGTTAGAATTTTTGAAAGAAACACTTCTACTCTATTTCATGCAAACTCAATATGTTATTTTGCCTCTGCACCGTGGAGCGCACTTGCATACATAGATTGAGAAAAAATAAGAAAAAAACCAAACCAAGTTGTAAATGTATAGTGTAATCAGAGAAAGAAGTAGAAGAAGCATGCTCCATGTTACATCACTAAAATTCCACAAATAACTCCGCCAGCTGCGGTGTTGGAGCAATCACGAATTCCGTTGGCTCTTGAACTTCTTCCACAAAATGACGCGTATCGTCTGGACCATTGACTCGTGGATACAGAGCCTCGAAGAGCCGTCCGTTGGATTCTCCTTTGGAGAATGAGGGCGGCGTGATCTACAACGAACCATCAGTACACGAGACTACACGATACGACACAATAGAAGGGGTAGGCAGAAGTAGAAAAGAAACATAAGGATAGAGACATGCAGACAGACAGATATACAGACAGACATGCACTAATTTGTTCAGAACATCGAGGAGCGACAGTTTTTGATTATCTAGGTTTCAAAATCTCCTCTAAGTGTCTGCCACAAATCTATGGTTCACTCCATTCCGAAAGGGTTGATTGAATAATTGAATAATTAGTTTTAATTAGACTCACCTTTTTCTGATAGATTGCAATCCAGTCGGTACTTCCGAACCATTTGTGGTTTTTGATGTCGGCAACTCCGTTCTTCAAATTTCCGTAACGTTTTGTCAAGTCGACTTGAAGAAGATTCTTGAGCAAGTCCTTCAACTCATTGGAGAAGTGAGACGGGAATTTGACCTGTATAACAGAAAACTGTATTTTTAGCAGTCCCTAGTCATCTATCCTCACCTTTCCTGACACGATCTTCTCATAGATCTGGATTGGTTGATCGGCGAAGAATGGTGGATATCCTGCAGCCATTTCATAGATCAACACTCCAAGTGCCCACCAATCGACAGCTTTGTTGTATCCCTTTGACAAAATGATCTCTGGTGCCAAGTATTCTGGAGTGCCGCACAAAGTCCACGTTCTTCCTTTGACACGTTTGGCGAATCCGAAATCGGTGATCTGAATATAAATATTGAAGAAAAATCTGAAGAAAGAAGAGAGACGTATTCAAAAATACAAATATATAATCTCATCTATATCATTCCATATAATCCGCTCTCCACTTGTGTCAAACTGACATCTCATATCTCTCTAATCGGATTATTCAATGTTATATATATATGCCTACCTTCAAGTATCCGGTGGAGTCGATGAGCAAATTCTCTGGTTTAAGATCACGATAAATCAAATCCAACGAGTGAAGATATTCGAAAGCCAAAACGATTTGAGCAGCGTAGAAGCGAGAGTGTGGCTCAGAGAAACGTCCGATTCGGCGGAGATGTGAGAACATTTCGCCACCGGAAATGAATTCGAGAACCATGTAGAGATTTGAGTTGTCCTGAAAGTTATTTTAAGATACTAAAAATCATTTTTCAGCATTTTCTTTTCCCAACTTGCTATATAATTAGGTTTGTTTGTCGAAAAAACTTGTTTATCCCCGTTTTCTTAGAATCTCATGTCCACCCACATAGTATATGGAGACACATACATACATATAATTAGGATTCGTATTCATAAGTTTTCAGCCCACTCAAAATCTTTTCGTACCTTGAACGAGAATGTCATGTTGACCAAAAACGGAAAATCGATGGCTTGAAGGATGCGCTTCTCGTTCAACGTGTGCTCCACTTGTTTGAGTTTGACTACCTGAAAAAGAAAAATTAAAGAAGTTTCAGACAAAACCGTAGTTAGCCTAATTACCTTTTGTTTGTCAAGAATTTTCATGGCATAATAGTTGCCGGACTGTTTATGTTTGACAAGCATCACCCGGCCAAACGAGCCGGTTCCCAATGTTTTTATCCGATCGAAATCGTCGAGACATGCCGTGTTCTGAAAATATGCAATGGTTTGAGCAAGAACTGTGAATAGTTTTTGACTTGAACTGCCATTAATTTAAATTTTGGAATTCTCCTAATAACTTAATCCTACATAAACACACAAACATTAGGCTGTGGAGTCAACGAGTGGTCCTCTTCTCCTTCGGGCTCCTCCTCATCATCATAGCTCTCACAACTTCCTTCAGAAGAGGACGGCGTTGTGAGATCGGATTCAGATTCAGATTCATCGTTATCGTCTTCCGAGGAGCAAGACGTCGTACACGAGGAAGTGTTAGTGTTGGTTGTCAGCTCGTCGGTTTCAGATGAGCACAACGATGAGGACGAACAACGGCGGGATGATGGCGCCGATGAGATTGTCATTTGGTGCTAGCTACACTGCCCTTGACAAGGGATTAGCCAAAAGGGATGAGGAGGAAGGCAGGTGACTAGTTGTCGGGGTGATGATATACGAAGGCGTGGCGAAACGACGGATAAGAAGGAGAAGAAGACGTTAAAGGAAAAGCAGAGTTTTCTTGCTCATTTCTTTTCTATGCAATCTCAATCTATTTCTTGAATGTTTCTATATTCACCTAATTCGCATTATATTCAATACACTTCCTTTCTGGCACGTATGGCGTCATTCAAGTAGTATCTGAGGTATCAAACAATCACCTGAGACAAAGTTCATAACTCAGGTCGATTTAAGATACCTCGAATATGAAAGGGCGCCTTTAAGTCAGGTGAGGACGCGTTGCGGTCGCGTCGCGGATATTTTAAGTTTCTTTTCTTTTTAATGGACTCAGTTACTATTGTACTTTTTCTTGAATGGTATGATCCGCTGTAGAGAGAAGAAACGGCGTGGAGTCGAAAAATGTTGTGTCAACAGACCCGAAAACACACAAACACACACAGCGGGAGTGGGAAGGAAGAGAAAGATAAGGAGAGCGGAAGAGAAACTGAATTGTTTGGATTGCAAGTTCTCCCCGGAAACGCCGCGAGAGCCTTATGACTATAGGAGAAACTGTAGAAATCTGACGAATCGATTGGGGAAGACTTACATTATTAACGGTCATGGTTGGAATTTGGAATTCAAGAATTCTAGAAACGCAAAATCCGAATCTTCTGAATTCAAGCGTATCGGAGAGAGAGAACGGGACAAAAACAAAACACAGAGGAGAGGGATAATTCAATGTTTACGTGTTTTTTCATGTTTCTATTTTCGGAGTTTTTACCAAATTGTTAGGTAGTTTTCTGTATATTTACACATCATTGTCATCGGGAGGATAACTGCATTGTGATCACTGACTCCTATCATGTTGTGACAACAGTCGATATCATTTTCAGAAAGACTCCTCCTGTTTTCCATTGATCAATATTTTGTACTAACATAGTTATTCTTATTTTCTTATTTTCAACTCCTTTTTGCCCGCTAAACACGAGGAAGCCATAACAACTCGATGTTGTTTGCCAACGGCTTCTGATCACAGCTTCTGATTTTATATTTTCCAATTATATTTTTGTCTTCTATCACTGATCCCCTTCCCTAAACCTCACATCTAAGCCAACTCGAAAACCAAAAATTCACGAAGCGGAAATGACTTTTTGCCCAGACTTTTGGCCCGTATCAGTTTTTTTTGTATCAGAAAGATATGATAGGGGAAGATGGAAATATGAAGACTCATATGTCACATGACTCGGAAATGGAGAGCCGAGGAGATGGAGGACAGATGGAAATTGTTGTTTTCCTCTGGTTTCTTAGAAAAATGCTATTTTTGGATACACGGCTTCTACTTGGATGAAGAAATGAGAAGAGAGAGAAGAGATGCAAAAGAGTCGTTTGGTTTCTAAGAATAGATCGAGATTGAAAGTTTCAGAGAGAGAGAAGAATATTTTACCTGAAAGAACCATTTCAGGGTCCAATGACCGGACATGTGTGACTTCATCCAAAAAAACTCGGCCGAATAATTGACTGGAGTGTCCGCGGCCGCGCTCCGTCCCCGAGCCCACCTTACCGCTAGTCGATGATCAATTGGACTTGTTGGTGCACTTGCAGAAGTTGTTGGACGTCGCAAGTAGTAGTCATCTAGCTCCTCAATCTGCTCCGCCGAGTCATCAAGCGAGCACACCGAATGGTTTGAGAATCCTGGTGGTGGTGCCGTCCGAATAGCGGCCGATGGTGGTGGATTTTGGAGTGTTAACGCTGGCGCCCTTTGCGATCTTGTAGCTAAGGGAACCACAACTCCAGATGAGGTTTTCAGAAGAAGATGAGGAATTTTTTCACGGCAAATGTCTTCTGGAGACGATGAGCTTCTCCGCTTCTTCACTAAGCCAGTTGTGATAGAGGATGTTATGTTGTGCGCTGAGATGGGAGCAATGGGAAACGGGAAAGAGGAGGCTAATGGAAAACCGCCTGAGGTCGTCGGTATTTCATCAGGCGAGTCGGGAGATGATGGTGCAGACTGAAACGATGCAGAAGATGTTGTTGTTGGTGATGTGTTGGTTGATGACTTGACAGTCATCTGAAGTGGACCAGCACGGCATAATGGGTGGAGTACAAAACAACTATCGTCCTCATCTTCGGCTTCCGCAGCTTCCACGGATCCTGCGTCTTCTCGACGGATCGCCGCTGATAGTCTCCTCCTCCAATCTTCTTGTTCAGCGTTCCGTCGTTCTTTTGTATCTCCTGGAGTAACAGAGGAAGATCGAGGGCGGGTGGCCATCCTTCTCTCTTCTTCAGATGATCTCCAGATGATTCAGGTGTCGGTGTGATTCAGATGAGATGACGTCACTGGCTAGATAGAAGATGTTGTAGAAAGTGTGTACGGTAAAACAAGAGACGAAACAAAAAAGAACGACGAGAGTAGGCTGCGCACGCGAGAGGGGCCTGGGCGGGCGGTTTTCCCTTGAAAAAAGACCGCCGAAAAAAAAGCGGATTGAGATCGGAAGTGATAGAGTGTTCTAGATTAAGAGAATGGTACTGTAGTGGAGACACTAAACGCGAGCGTTTGCGCAGGAGACTCAGACTGGACGACCACCCCGAGAAGAGATGAAGTAAGGGGAGGGGGGAGAAGATTCTAAAAATAGAAACGCGACGCAGCAGTCAGTCAAATAAAACCCTCTCTCTGCGGGGCAAAACCAACGGAGAGAGTGAGAGAGACGATTAGAAAAAAGGGAGAGAGAAAACATTTTCGCCGCACAGAGAGAAGTTCGTAAAATAGTGAGGTGCGCTTGGAGAAGGGAAGCAACTCGGGACTCTCGCAAAAAAAGAAGTGGAAAGGTTTTAAACGAGAAGGTTTGTGAAAAATGCTGGGAGCTCATTGGTTGAATGAAAAATGAAATTTGTCTGACTAGCATCACTGATCAAATAATATAAATGTAAATCTTAGTAGAAAACTTATGGTTCACTGACCTAGAAAGCTTTTAGAATCTAGAATCACTGCGGTGCTCAAACCGGAAGTCAGGAAAAAAGGCTAGACATGTGGAAAATCAGAAGAGTGTTTTCTTCTGGTACTAGACTTTTTAGAGTTCATACTAGAAATACATGAAATAAGATATTAGATCAGAATCTTGAAATTTTTGTCAACAAAATTTTTTAGTGTAATTTAGTTTACATTATTTAAATAGAAAAAATTGAGCTCTACAGTTTTGTAATTGACAACTTTTCTCTATCTCTTCACGATTTTGAAACATGAAAGATTGGAAGGCGAGGTGTGCTTTCAGGGCGCCAACTTTAAAGGCGCATAGCTCACAATCGTTTATATCTCAAAAACCCAAAGACCTAAAAACTTCAGAATGTGTACTGCAGGCACCAAATTCATAAGATACAAAATAATCCGAGAAATATCTTAGTGACCAGCCTTCGATCACGCTTGGTGATATTTAAATTAAGATCCAGTGCGAGAACCACCAACAGCATATGCATCTAGAATCTAAATTTATATATCTGAAACCGAGCAAGACGTCAAAGCCAAGAAAACTGGGCGGGATTCCGATTCAGCACACCACACGCTAAACGACCAAAGTTTTTTGATATTTCCGATGTGTATATGTGTCGCTGTATGTGTTGTGTAGCCATATGCAACATCTATAATTTGGCACCACACCACCAACATTTTGTCAGATTTCTAAGAAAAAGTTGTGTAAATGTAACCTATACTCGTGTACAGAAAGCAAAAAAACAAGTGGTAAAATGAAATTACAGCCACAAACACCTACTGAAAACTCAGTTATTTTTGGCTCGGCATGTTATGAAGATGTGAAGAATATGATGGAGATCGGAAGCTTAGAAGTAAAGTAGTTAAGAGGTGGTGGGGAGAGCGAAAGTTCTAAAAATAAATAAAATATAGAAAATATGAAGACGGGATGGATGGATGATGAGAAGGGATGAGATAGAGGGAGCCAATAAGACTGAGGGAGGGGTCCTAAACTTTAATTACGTTGGGGGAGGGGAGGGGACAAAAATAGGTTGGTTTTTTGCAGAAGACGGAGAAAATAGGGGAACTGATGATTAGGATGAGAAATAGAAAGGCTAGAAGTCATCATGCATCGTTATGGGATGGTAATGAAGGGGGATGATGACCCATATATCGGAAAATAATGAGAACTGGATTCTATCGGAAAATGAAGACCTAACTATGGAAGGCCATAGAGTCCGTTTGGAGATATGGGACGAGACCTATATCATTGGAAAGCTGAAAAAATGCTGATTCCAAATATATATTTAGTTTTTGCCCTCGAGGTCTGGTTTTCAAAAAAAAAAGAGGTCAAAGTTCGGGAAAACAGATAATTATTACCTTTTTAGGCCTAAGGCTTGAGGTCTAAGGCTCTAAGTATTTTAAAACGTGGTTTATATGAATAATCAAGTCAGACCTTCAAAAAATATTAATACTTTTGAAATCGGTTAAGTTTTCAGAGAGAAGGGTTTGAAAAATAATTAGCAATTTTTTGTTCAAAGCATTACTTTCGGAGATTTTTTTGACCCTAAAGTTGCAAATTTTGTGTCTATCTGTCTGTCGGTGTGTCCTAATGTCAAAAAATTCCAAAAATTTGGTTGTGTTTCCAGAAAGTTATAAAGAAAAAGGTGAAACAAACTATCATTTTTGCTGAACTTTGACTTTGTAGAAGGCTCTCAAAATATCCTAAGACATCAGAAAGTATTTAATGAGACTAAACCGCTAGTAGGATAAACATCAAGTACAACCTATGTGCCTGAAACTTGTTGCGCAGGCTGAACAGGTTGATCTACTGATTCTGCTCTATTCTATTCTTAGATTCTTCTTTTATTTTCAAAAACAACTAATTGTGGGAAACGGGGAAGTCTAGACATGCATAGGTCTTCGGCAATCTGATTTTTGGGGTAAACTATTTCCAAAATTCCTAGTTTGCTCTCTTCAGAGATCAAATCCAGTTCCTTGTCTATGTGAACCTAAAATCTTCTCTAAGAAAGTTTTGGCACATAACATTTTTTGGCTCGAGTAAACGAGTGAAATGTTAAGAACTACTCCAGCAAACTCAAATGCCAAATAATGCGGAAGTAGAAGTAAAAGCAGGTGTTTTGGTTTTGAAGGTGAAGTAAAACGAAGAAAAAGATGAAAAGAAGAAATATGTATAAGATGATGAAGTCTGATCACTGAACCGCACATTTGTTTATCGGCTCTCACTCTCTATTTTCATTCTTCTCAATTTGCAGACGAATGAACTTGGGGGACTGGATCAGGCTTGGTCGAGGTCGGGAAATCGGGATACTCGATTTCCCGATTTTCCCGACTTTTTTCGGGAAAATTTCCCGACGGGAAATTTCCCGAAATAAAATTCGGGAATTTTTTCCCGACGGGAAATTTCCCGAAAAAAAAAGTCGGGAATTTTTTCCCGACGAGAAATTTCCCGAAAAATTCCGGGAAAATCGGGAACAATGTTTTTATCGCTTGTTGCTGAAATTTTCATCATTTCTGTCTTTTTCCCGTATTTATCATGAGTATTTGAGCTCTCAAGCAACGAATTCAGAAGCAGAACGTATGTTCTCGTCACCAAAAACTGTTTTGATAATAGAAAGCTATTGAGCGCTGAGAGATGTTTCTTCAGCAAAACGGGAGATTGATGGGGTTCCAACCTCAACAAACGAACGTTTTGTTATTGAATATGTTTTTATTGCTAGCATTGATGATGAAAATAAAAAATGTGGAAAAATACGCATTTTTGAGTCATTAAATGTTCGTTTTCAAAAATTCTCGAATTTCTCGAAAAATTCCCGATTTTCCCGAAAAAAAAAGTCGGGAAAAAAACCGGGAACCCGATTTCCCGAAAAATATTTTCGGGAAATTTTTCGGGTTCCCGATTTCCCGAAAAAAAATTTCGGGAAATTTTTTTGTTCCCGATTTTCCCGAAAAGTTTTTCCCGACCAAGCCTGGACTGGATGTATACTCTGATACTGACTGTCCTTTCTGTCACAATTAAAAGCACTTAGTCTCGTGGCCTGTGGTTAAAAATAGATATGTTCGGCGTAGGATGGACCATAAATCTATTGAATGAGTCTTGATGAGATGAGAGGAATGTGGAGATCCTCTTGTTCACATTAGCGGGTATAGATTGTTAAGATTGATTGGATTAGAGGAATGCGAAAGAACATACATTCCACTATTACCATTTCCGGTGACGACTGGATTCTTGATTCGTTAGATTGACAGAATCAGTGTTTCACATTTGGTAGGGTCTAATTTCATCGATAATCCAATTGCAAACGGCACTCACAGGTGCTTAAGGGATTTTTTGATTGTGGCTGTCGAGCTTCCAGCGCTTGGTAAAAAGTCAAGAATGAAAATATTTGAACAATTATCTCTAGGACAGAATCCTTATTTTCACACGCCAGGAAGGTAATGACTTGCCAGGGGTCCAAATTTTGACCTCATTTTTCTCGAATACCAGGCTTCGTGGGCAAAACCTTATTGTATATTTGGAATCAGCGTTTTTCCAGCTTTCCAATATACAAGCCTCCAGACTGACTCCATGACTTCCCCTAGTAAGCTGCTTTAGAAAGACCTAACAAAATATAAAAATCCTGAAGCTAGTGACTTTCTGCAATCCCATAAAGTTTCCATTTTTCAGATAATGTTATTCAATTCTGTTGAAACCGCGACGCGTACGCACCGCTTCTGTAATTTCTTTTCTTCAAAAGTATCAAAAAAAAATGTTCTTCTCCTATTTTATTCTTCTTCTCAATTTGATTTCCGATTCTCTTCTTCTTCTTCTCGTGCTTCTTGTGCCCCCCTCACTTCAGAATCAGAATAAGCAGAAGACGTGGGCGACGACGACGACGACGACGAAAACGATGAAGGGATAGAAGAGGTGTCATTTCTCTTCTCTTTTCTGAAGACTCTCGACAGAAAAGAGAGAAATCTTCTCAAATTTAAATTGGGTTTTGTGTGTGTATCGTGCACTTCTCTCTTTCTCATGTTTCTCCCAATTCTACTACTGTAGCTCTGTTTTCTAGTTTTCTAGAATTACAGATGACTCAGATATATTTAGGTGGTCAACATAACAATTAGAGAGAAGTTGATATCAATTCACATTGTTGAATCGTTTCAGTTTCACAAAAACTAGGCATGGATCTTTTAAAGAAAGTTGTACAGATATGTGACACAATTCAAAAAAAGGTGCCTTCTAACAACAAAATGACAGGCTTCTTCTTCTCCTATTTTTTCCCCGTCTTTTCTAGTTTTATGTTTGCTTGCCTTGTTATCCTGTCTCTTATTTGGCTCTTGCTCAAAATGCAAAATACAATAACTCTTTTCTCTCTCTCTTGCTCCCAGAGCCAACTAGAGCCAACAAGCATGTCTAAAAATAGACATTTTATTTAACGAAAGGGGTCCGAGGGTCCCGACTTTTTTGAGGTCTCCGGGCTCAATTCATCACCATAACCCCCTAAACAAGAGAGACAGAGATATAAATTTTTGAATGGTTTTTGTTTTTTCGTTTCACTATGTAACTCAGAAGAAGAAAAAAAAACAAAAAGAAGAAGAACTCAGAATACACATATATGCAAATTGAGCAAAGCGATATATACACCCGTTAAATATTCAGTAGATCTTCTCCACAGCCTTTAATAGTTTGTGTGTGTCTGTAGCTGACACGTGGAACTGACATTTTTCAGATCGGATCAATTTTTCAACAAAAGTAGTGAAGCGTACCTGGGCCGGATTCTCCCATCGTTGTTTGAAGTCCTCGCGTGCCTTGTCCAGGAACTCTTTGACTGAAAAAAGATATTATTATTTTGAGCCATCAAATAAAGATCCCCCTTCTCAATTAGTAACAAGGGAATTCTACTAATTGGCTTCTGTTTCAAATTGGGAATTCGAATTTACATTCATTCTTGAAAACAACCCAGAAAACCACCCCCAAGAACCCTTGCTATACGATTTTTTTTGTTTTTGAATACATAATTTGTATTTATCGAGCTCAGGTTTGGTATGATTGTAGTATAGGTACGGAACATAGATGCTGAAATGGGAAATTTGAAATCGGACGGATTTTCGGACGGTCCGGTTAAAAAAAGCAATGGTGACAACAATTTTACGGCTAAAAATTTCTCTCCGGAAGAAGAATAACCAATTGACAACGGTGACCGTAAATTTTCAGAAGTTTCAGAATCTGATCCAAATAATTTTTTGTTGTTCAAATCTACAAAAAAAACCTACAAAATTTGACTTGCACTTTTTTGTTGCTACTCGACGACATAATCAGTTAGCCGGGGGGTATGTAGGCGGAGGATGGTCGGAAAAGAAGAAGAATGATGATGATGACGTGGCACCGAGGCCAAGTGGCTCCGTCGTCTTCTTCTCCAAAACGACGACGACTAGTTGACGGGGCTCAGGCACACATATGAGAGCACACACTTGCCTTCTCTCTCTCTCCCTCTATATACGACGATGTCAGAAGAAGGAAAAGAAGAAGAAGAAGACGATGTAGGACGGAGGTGGTGGTTTTCCAGATAGTACTGCGCCATAGGAGAGACCGAGACAAGAAAAACAGGGCTAGAAAATGAAGAAAAGAGACATTTTTAGAGCTCTCCGAGGGACACACAGAGGCTCTTTCTCTCTCTCATTTTTTCTCAAATTCTCTCCATCTTATACAATATTTCTATCAGTTCCCTTCAACAACGTCTTCTTCATGTTTTTTTCTCTTTTTTCCGAAAAGAGGAGAGAAAGTTTTGTGTGAGTGTCGCCCCAAAAAAATGGCGAAAGAAAAAAGAAGAAAGCAAAAAAGTGTGAAAGAGCAATCAACTTTGCAAAAATCTAGTTGTCTTTTCGTTTTTTTACAACCCCGTTCGGTTTTCCCCTATATGATTTTTCATTACGTTTTTTCCGATTAGGAATGTCCTAAAATTGAGTTTCCGCTTCAAAAAATGCAACTTAACTCATTTTCAGAATAAATAACCCACATAATCAAACTTCTTTAATTCTCAGCTATCAGAAAACTACCATTACACCTATAATCCAAAATCATCATGTTCGAACATCCCGTGTTCTAAAAGTGATACTATAAATAACCTGATTCTAAATTTAACAAATCATTTCCCAAAAATAGGTGTCTAGCCAGATTTAGGTAAAAAGAGTGATCAACCGGAAAGTCACGATTAGAGGGGATTAGAGAGGGAGGCTTAGCAACATTTTAGACTGAAAATCGAAACATTTTCGAAAAAAAATTATCATAACTTAGCTTAACATTAAGCTTAAAATTTGGTTTTTTTAGTGTTCTAATCAGAAATCCATGGAAATTTTAATAGGGGGTAAGACTAAATACATTATGTAAAACATAGAGGCGCAACTGTTAATAAGAGTTTGGCGCATCCTATCTTGGCTGTCTTAAAAGATATGAAAATCTCTTTAACTGAAGAAATATTCTGTGAATTTTAAGCTATATATTATCAGTTAGCAACTTTCTTATATTTTCTTCGGGAACCGAGATAAACCGTTGCAAACAGGAACGGCTAGCGGCTGCCTCTATTTGAGGTGTCACGGTAATCAACTGATTAACCCTAAATTAAATTAATGATGTACTTTAACTACTTATTCAGTTGAATGATTTCTACAAGAAAATTGTATTCCATAGTTTCCAACCCACAGATATCAAAAACCTACACGATTGAAGATGAACAGATTCTCGAAACGCCGATTGAAAAAATGTGAATTGTAGCATTCAAGTAAAGGCACTATAGTGTGTGAAATTTCAGAAAATGTTGCCGAATATGATGAATTTGTGGCAATTATATACGGAAGAAGGAGACGAAGTTAGGGGAAGAGTATGCAGAAGAGAGGAAGCCTTCTTCCTTTCTTCTAACACCACCAAAATGTTCGCCCGTCGTTGTTTCCTCCTTTTTTTGTTTCAACTTTCTCTTGTGTTGGTCTTGGAGAGGCGAGAAGAGAGACGGACGGACCATTGTTTATCTCCTTATCCCTAAACATAGGGCACCTCTCGACGCCCGAGGAGCGTCTATACAGAAAATCGGTCCCCCCCATGGGAGGAATGGGTGGAAACAAGAAGAAAAAGTTAGAGAAAGAGTTCACGTGATGACGTTTTTGGTCTTTTTAGGTTTAGTGGCGATGAGTTAGGTTTCGGAGAATTGATAGATATGGTATCTGAAGCGGTTAGAAATTGGGGAAAATAATTAAAACACTTTTTTCAGACTTGAGATTTTTCACTGGCCCGGGTCTCAGTTTGGCTTTTTCACCGGCCCGAGATTTTGCAAGTCTGGAAAGAATTTGATTTCCTGTGAATATAAAGTACATCCGATATGCCGTAAAGTCTTTATCTCAGATTCGTCAAAAATCGGGCCTCAGTCCGTCTGTCCGGATTCAAAAAAGGCACCGTTAAAAGAATTTTCGAAATTTCAGAGTAAAAATGCTTGAATTATCATACAATTTTTCATTAAAAATGTGAATATTTTTAATGATTTTTCAGAACTTCAGCTTCAGCTTCGGGCCGGACAGACTTTCAAAATATCGGCCCGGCCCGGGTCCGCCCGTCGGTCAAAAAAAAGTCAAAAATCCTATGTACGTTCGAGCTTTCATAGATATTCAGCAAAAAAATAAAGAAAAAAGGAAAAATTCGAAGTTTCGGAAAAATTCAAAGGTTCGAATTTTTGTACTGAGATCCGGCCTTTTGCATGTCTGCTATTTAGTTATGTATAAAGGATTGACCAAAATTCAAAAGTTTTCTCCAACTTCGAACTCTGAACCCAAAAAAAAACGAGCTCGATAGGTATCATATTTGAAAACTTGAAAGACACTAGACTTCCCGGACACATATATCAAGTTACCTATTTTTGTAGGTCAACAATTAGGTTAGATTTAATGGTGACAACTTCCACAGCACCGTCAGTTCTTTGATTTCTATAAAGACCAGATGTTTGGATAAAAAGGTATAGGTTGTTTCACATATGTTTTGCGTGTTTTATGTGGGGAAAAAAGAAGAAGTTCAATTTTCCTCCTTTGTTTTAAAACTATCTCAGATTTTTTGTTCTTTTTGTCTCGTTTTGATATCAACAAAGCAACAACAGAAAGAGATGAGGAGAAAGAGAGAGAAAAGATAAATGAATCAGCAGGAGAGGATTGGAGGAGAAAACAATAAATCACTTGATCAATCAGCTTTTTCAAATTAGAAGAGCACTTGGAATTAAATTTTTCACTTTCAGTACATACATTCGTAAGGGATTCAGGGAAACGATGCTCAATGGAAACTATTGAAAATGAGAAAATTTTGAATATTGCATACATACATAACTTTCATGCCATAACCATCAGAAATCAAAACTTTCAAAAATCTCAAAAATTAGTTTATTTTTTCCCAAACTCACAATACTCTTCATCGTTATCCAAAATAGTCAATTTAGAAAAACTAGATGGTGAGGGAAGTACGAAACAAGCGGTGACATCACCGTTCTCATCCTCATCTCCCTTATCGCCATCATCTGTGGAGCTGGAGAATTTCAGATTGCCAACAATATCAAGTTTGGTAGGCATTTGATTAGGAGGGAACAGAGAGTTATTGGAATTGTCGAGTCGGCTTCGCCTCAACCTGCTGGACTTGACTTTCTTCTCGTTCTCGTAGTCAAAAACGATGACTCGAGGAGCATGAGATAGAAGAGGAGCACAGGAGGTAAGCAGCTGTTGCTCGCCGCCGGGATCCCGTCGATTTCTTTGACTCTCTTGCTCTTTCATGTGCTCACGGAGCCGCAATTCCTCGAGTTGCTTTTTGTGCTCCTGTCGCTCATCGCTTGTCATGTTGCACCATGCTGGCACACGACGATGAGTTGGATGATAAGGTGCGAGCTGAGGTGGTGGCGGCGGTTGGTGATAACGTGGCGGGGGCATCGGACTGGTACTTAGACTACGACGAGATGCGACGAATATCATTTTGGAATTGGAAGGAAATACGGGGACAATAGAAATTATAGACAAACTGGTGGTGTCAAAACAAAGGCCTGAGAAAGGCGGGACCCCAAAATTATCAGCTGTTCCAGCCGTTTTCTGTTCCGGGTTCAAGTTCAGAGGATCTCCGAACATTCCAATCTATTAATATGATCTCTATCAATTTTAAACTAAGAAACCAGAAAACACAAGTTTTCCAAGATGCAGCAGATACCAGAGAGTTTTCTACCACATTTAAAGGTACATAAAGGTAAACTCTGATTTTTTCATAGAAAAATGTATATGTCTGTGGGTACAATTTAACATTGATATAATTTTTTTTAAACTTGGTCCGAATCCCGCTGTGACAGTTTCGGCATTTCTGTGGCCGTGAAACTTGCTAGAAATTTCACTACGAAAATGTTCGTTTTGTAAGGTTTTTGTCGTTTTTCTACCATTATTTAATAGACAAATTTCTAGGCCACACTTTGTTCGGCCAGCGGAATGCCCAAACTCACTGCGATCTAGGGTCTCAAAATTTAACTCACGGAAGCAAATACGTTATTCTATGAAAAAATTAGATTTGACCGTCATGTACCTTTAAAGACGACCTGTGTTCTAGGCACAACCTTTCCCTACTTGGATACTCAGACTAAAATGGGAAGCCTTTGTACCCTTCCAAAAGACTTTCTAAAAGCCATCTCCCTTCAACTAGGGAGCACTTGAGAGAATCTAAATCTTCACAAAAATCTTATTGGCTCATCAACATCATCATCTTTTCCCCCTTCTACTCCTTCTAAAATTTTTCCCCTGGGGGCGTAAACTTCCATTATTTTCTTCGTTTTTCCGCCCTTCGTCACCTCCTAGGCACTTTCCTTCTACTTCTACTTTTTTCTCACTCAATTCTAATTAAACTGAAATGTCGAAAAGTGTCTAGCCTTGACACAACACAAGTAGATGAGTAGAGGAGCTCTTAAGGAGCTCCCCACGACGAATGAGGAAAAAAAACGGAAATTGTCTCAGACGGGTGTTTACAGCCACTCTACTGGTTTCCATTCGGATGGGCAATGTTCACAAATGTATAGACACACCGAAATATTATAAAGATATGTTATACAACAATCCAAAAACGCTGAAAATGTGGAATGCATACAGTACACCACTGTTTTTCAGAAGAGTTAAACTATACGGTAGATTTTTAGGGTTCAAGGAGAGTTCTGGGCTTGGAAGTGTTATTATTTCCTAAAATTATTTTTGAATCCCCCAGAAAAAATAGCACAAAAAATACATACCAGTTTCTAAGTAACTTCCAGATATGTATTTACTTTTATGATTCTTCAAAGCCTCATTCTTCCGCTCTTTCATACTTCCACGAAAAAACGATGAGGATAGCATTTTCAGAAAATTGAGGCTTGAATAAGGAGTAAAAAGAATTCAGAAGACGTGTATGCGTATGTGTCTCTTCTTCACGTCGTCAGCGCCTGAAGCTTCAGAAGAAGAGAAGCCACGCCCCTCAATTTTTGTGCAGTGTCGACAAAAGAGAAGACACAAAAACGATGATGATGATGATGATGATGATGAGGATAGTGAGAGTTAGAGAGAAGTAGGAAATGAGAAAAAAAGAGTATGGGCAAAAAAAAATGGAAGGACTCGTTTTTTTAATGCAATGCAACAAACACACAGACTTGTGGGTCCCTGGCTCCCTAAAATGTGTGTGTCCATCCACTTTTTTTTCGAAAAAACCTTTCCATCCCTTTTTTGGCTCGAGCTTCTAGCTCCAATCTACTGGCAAAAGGTTCCACACAAATTGGTATTCTCTTCTCTTTTTCCCTTTACATACCCAAAACATTTGGGAGAGGGGAAAACACGTTTTGGGCCGGGGAACTAGGAAAGGGGGAACAAAATTATGCTCGGCTTCCATTTTTGTCTATTTTTTCTGTTGGATAGTCATTGGAAGATTCAATACTGAGGATTTAAAACCAGATTGAAGTTGATTCAGAGAATTATTTTTGGATAGAGTTAGGCTAGGGTATGTTTATGGGCTGGAATTTTAGCGAAAATTAGATTTTTCCTGAGAAAACCGAAAAATGGCAGATTTCCAAGTAGAAAATCAGAATGAACGCGAAATTTCCAGCAAAAGACGGTGTTTCAACGGGATTATGGTAATCTGGAACGCTGCTTCAAAATGTGAAAAAAATATGAACATTCTAATAATGATACTCAAAAATCCCCGAAATCCGCAAATTTTCAGTCCGAAAACCTCAGAATGTTTGAAGATGGTTTGGGTTGGTCGTTTTCAAAAGTAAGGAAAGATTTTTAAAGCATAAACTATTCACTTTTTGTACTGAAATCCGGGCCAAGGCGGTAAAAATTTTCAAATCTGCCCGACCCGGCCTGTCGGAAGTATAAGGAAACCCCTTGTTCAAATAATCATTATCATCGTAGCTTCTATTTAAGATCAGAGTTTCAGAGAATGTAAGATAAGACTGATTTTTGTGTTATTTTGGAAAAATAAGAGATGGCAAAATGATAACATTTTCTTTGTGTTCACATACGCGATGCCGCCGATTTGTTGTCCTTTGAGCTGCCCTCATCTGACGATTTGGGCTTCAGAAACTTGAGCATTCTGGATGTAATGGCTGAAGTGGTTGGATGTCTTCGGAAGACCACACACACGAGAAGACCGACGAGGAGCTTCCAACCTTCACAACCCTTCTTGCCTCTATTCTGTTGAGATAAAATAGATCATGTAAGTAAAACGGGGAGGAGGTGACGAGTATTGAAAAGAAGATGAATTAAGGAGAGGTTACTGTAGAAGTGGAATAGGGGTTCAAGGAAGGTATTTATGAGATATGGTAGAAAAAATAGTAGTTTGATCTTGAAATGTTGGTGTTCACAATTTTCCCTTTAGAAACTGAATCGGGGAAATCGGACAGAGCTCCTACCCTTACAACAAAATCTTGACACCATAGACATAAGAAAATTGACGAAAAATCTTGAATTTCCATATTTTGATGTAAAGTATTACAGTGCGAGATGAATTGTATGCAGATTTCAAAAATGGTTGGGCAAGTTTTAGAAAGTTTTCTTTCGAGCTATGCTATTTGTTTTTGATGGTATTGACTTCCCCTGTTAGACTAGGTTCATTTGAAATAAAGTACGCTTTTTTTTTCAAAAATTGAAGTTATCAGAATATTCTTGGTAAGAGAGGAAAAACCAGCGTTTCTAACGAGGACTCGATCGAATCGTAACATGGTGAATAATCGATAAAATATCGGAAAAGAAAAGAGAGTATAGAGAAAAAGGAATGAAAACTGAAAACTGGAGGAAACAGGAAAAAAGAGATAGAATATGGAAATATTCAAATGTATATATGTATGTCTCTCTTTGGGGCGTTTTTTGTGTGTGAGAACTTTCCACATATTCGGGCCGCCCGAATTCATATATATTTTTGTGGGATAACAACGAAATTGAGAACTTGGAGCTGGAGCAACAATCAGAAAACGAAGAAGTAGTAGTTGGTAGCTGAGTGTGAGAGAGGAAGGAATGAAAATAGAAAAATCAAAACAAAAACAGGAGGGGATGGGCCCCCGTGTTCTCACGGAGGAGAGGGAGACCGAGAGGGAGAATGAGAGAAGAAAAAAGAAGAAGAAGCTGTCAGAAATTGGGGCACGATGAAAAATGAATCACTTGGGAGCTCCTTCGAGAGAGGACGGGCACCCAGAAAACTCGAAAATCAGCACAAGTGGAACAAAAACAAATGAGTCTCGGAAGGAATTACAACCTAATTGAACTGTTTCTGTGATGCAGACAAGAGAGGAGAGAAAAAAAGCGAAAACTGCCAGCGCGGAAAAAAGGAAATGTGAGGAAATGGACTGTTTCGAGTACTGATAAAGGTTGAATAGACGGTAAGGGAGTGGAGAAACAGGCGAGCAGACAACGAATTGATAAGAGGGGAAAACGGTATTGGGCGATTATTTTAAGGTGGTGCACACAGTCTCCTTATAATGGAATCCGGGAGTTTAGAGAAACATTTAAAAATTACAATTCCTGCACTACCCGCCAATGCACAGTACATATTTCAATAGTATTTTGTCCCTTGTTCATGGAGGCGCCCTCCCCGCGGGCACCGCGCCATTCCACATCATCATCAGTTTTTCGTCGTCGTCGTCGTTGTTGTGTGTTGGTGATAATACGCTCTTCCCGACGACCCGCGCGCGTTGACGAGACGACAAAAATTGGATGAAGGGAGAGAAAAGACTGTATGAATAATGGAGAGTGGCAAGAGGAACATACATAATAATATCACATATATATATATATATATATATATTTATATGTTTATACTGTGATATTGTTCTTCTTCTCTCTGACTACTTCTCTCTCTCTTTCTCTCTATCTATTCGATGCTACTGCTGCTTTATTGTATAAAATGATGTTGCTAAAAATAGAAATTGCATGTTTTTTATACATTATCATATTTTTTAGTGCTTTTCAGCCTAATTGTGATCAAGTAGCCGGATTCCGCCTGTTTCATCCAGAAAACCATACTTGTCAAGGTCCGGGCCTTATCAGCGAAACTGATGCAGTTTTTTCAAGTTTTTTTTCGAATTTTTTGAAATTCTCTGAATTTTTTTTGCGAAAAAGTCAAATTTTCGAAAATTATCCAAGGCCGGGGCTTTTGGGCTTTTACGGGCCGGGCATTGACAAGTATGCAGAAAACTGTCGCTTTCTCTGAAACCCCTTCCTTTTTCTAAAAGTTCAAAAGGACGGCGTGGTCGCGTGCTGCTGCGCCCAGAGACCGATGCCAATGCCAGGCGAATTCTAAAAATAGAATCACTACCGCATATTCAACTACTAGGTGGGCCCGAAATTAATCTCCACTTTCCTCTCCTCTCTCTCTCTCTCTTTTCAGACAAGGAAATTTCAGATTCTATTTATGTGTCATGTTTTGTGTGTGTTGTCAATGACTGGGTGTCCGAAAGTCATTCAGATGGAGGCAAGTCAATTCGGTGATTGAAAACGAAAAAGAATTTGGTGGTAGAGGGGGGAGGGAAATGAAATGAAAAGGAATTGGTTGAAGAGAAGGGGGGAGGACACAATTAATTGGAATTGGAGGTCGCGAATCGAATCGTGATCATCAAAAGTTGTTAGTAGTGATTTCGATGTTGTTTGTATTTTTTCAAATAAGGAAAGTAATCGACCACCGAAAAATAGATGTGGCTTTTCCATTTTACCGCAAAACGGGTGAAGAGAAAAAGGAAAGTTTTTACTCCTTCTTCCCGAAATTCTGTTTCCAAAAATGCCCCCGGGGCAATAATCGTCTTTATGGAGGTAGTGGGTGTGTGGAAAAAAATAGAAAAAAACCCCGACATCTTCGTCACGAGTTGAAAAGAAAAGTGAGTGAGAGAAGGGGGTTGCAAAATATGCAAATTTCTGGGAAAAGAAGGGCCCGCTCTGACAAAAGAAGTTTCTTACTACACTCGCTATGGATGGGACCAGCAACATTCTATTAGAGGGGACAAGCTTCGCTAAACAGACGAGGGTTGGAAAATTCCGGACCGGGCCGGGCTCTGCTGATAAAAAATTTGTTTTGTCCGAATTCAAAAAATGCGCACAATTTTTCGCAATTTTTTGGATATTTTTTGAAACTTTTCATAATAAATAGTCAAAAACATTTAAATAAACTTCACAGAAATCGCGCATTGTTAATGTAATTTTTAAACATTTCAAATTTATACAGGAGCCTTTTTGGACCGGCCCGGAATTTCCCAACCCTGGTATACATCATCGGCGGAAATATGGAACTTCAGTTAGAAATCAAAAATGTTCAAAAAACTTTCAATTCTTGTCAAAAACCTCATAAAACAGTGTCACTTTTCACATGTTCCATGAAACATGAGTGATGTGACTATTAGATTGAATAAAAAATATATGTATGTACGTATACAAAAATAGAAGAGGAAAAAGGATGGAGAGACTGAGAAGGGAAAAGAAAAAGGTGGGTGATCAACAGTGTGGCTTCCAACCAAAAAAAACACGTTTCTCGTGTTTCGTTTCTCTACGTCTTCATGTTCATTTCGTCTATCGTCATTTTATTCTTCTTCTCAATTTTTTCTTTGTATTCGCTAATTTTTTCTATTATTTTCTATTATTTTTTGTACGTTCCTGAAATTCTGACAGTTACAGAACCTCATTTCACTTTTACCCTTCCCAACATTAAATATAATGTGAATTTGTATCTAAAAATAGTTATTTCGAACCCGGGAAGACCGACTTCACTTTTTTGTCGAATTGCCTCATTTAGAATTAGTGTATGTGGGAAGAAGTGACCTACAGACGACTTTGCCACGTCATCAATTGTATGTGCGTGTATGTCTGTGTGTCTTCTTGTGACAATAAAGACAACGTAATTGGATTTGGATTTGATTAGGCGAGGCGGGGGGAAATTGGTGGTGGAAAGACAAAACAGTTTAGAGGGACCGCGAAGGGGGGAAGATCAAAATGATAAAATCAAAAATCATGTCTAAGGATTCCAAATTTTTTAGAAGCAGCAATCTCAGTGCTACGGATTTTTAGAAAACTCAAAAGATTTGACTGAAAACCTAACCTAAAGTATGATAACTTAAAGTCAGGAGCGCCTTTGACGCGTTTTTGAAGAAATAACTTTTTGGTGGTTTCCAGCTGATTTTCGATAATTTGGGACGGTTTTTATCAATATTCTGTTTTATAAAAAGTTATGATTTCAGGGCACTGTTACCTCATTTATAAAATCGAAGACTTGAAAAAGTTTCCTTGATTACAGTACCAGGATAATAGACAGAATTCTTGAATTCAATGCAAGAAAGCGAGTATTATATGAAAGTGACAAAATGATATATAAATTTAGCAGGAGCTATCAAAGAGGCTTAAAAGGTGTCTTCATCGCCGTCTTCTTCCACGAAGTATATCATTTTGAGAGCGAAAAGAAGGAGAAGAAGAAGAGCGGATTAATCAAAAATTGTGAAGAAGAAGAAGAAGATAAAGAGAAATAGATATAGACATAGAGATGACTAGGAAAAACTCCGCGGCAAACTCCGGGTGTACATATAAATATATAATATGAATATTTGAATGTCGTCAACTTTTCGAAAATATGTTCATTTTGCTTCACACAAGTTAGTCTCAAAGTCTTTGTAGTGCAGAAAGAGTTTCTAACTAACAAGAATGGACGAAAAGAAAATACGAAAAAGAAAGTGGTGGGAAAAAAAGAGAATGACGTTGCCGCCCCGAAGAAGAACCGATTAGACACAAAAGACGTTGATTTTGTATAGAGTTTTGGGCTGTCTCGGAGGCGAATCTCGAAGGTGTTCGGAAGTGGGCGAAGAGGAAGAAGAGAGTGTAGCTTAAACAGTGCTAGAATAAAAAATAGTATTATCGGTTCACTTCCCAGGGGGTGTTAAAGGCGCATCTAATTGTTTCAAAGCAAAACACTTGGTTTGCAGTTTTTTTCAGACCTACAGACCTTAAAAATATGGTATTTGATCCTTCTAAGTGACCATTCCGCAAAATCCCAAATAATCAAAGGGATTTTTCAGGTCATGTAAAAATGTATTTTAATACATATTTTCCCTATTCACGAACGTCGAGAAACTATTTTTACAAATAATCTCAATTTAGCGTTGCTCTAACAGCGTTTCTCCCCTTTTTGCATTTTTCGACATGCTTATGTAGAAAAACTGTCAAAAAAGGGGGAAAATGTAGAAAAATGGGGGAAAACATGTTTAAAAGATAAATTTTTCACCGTTCGTGAATAAGGTAATATATATATTAAACTACATTAATTAAATGGCCAGAATAGCCCCATAAGATGCGTCTTTAACATCCCCCGGCACTAGTTTGTGAACCAATAATATAAGGTACAGAGATCAGAACAGCAGGCGGAAACGAGCGGAAGCAGTAGATAACAAATGGGATGAAAAAAGTGTCATGACTAGAATCGTTGAGTAAAAAAGATACAATTCTCAATTTTAGAAGAGGAATACGGTTAAGAACTGATTGCAATTTTTGAAAAATACTGAGACACATACAACTTTTGTGCAAAAAAAGTGGCAAAAAGTTCCAAAAAGCAAAAATAACCCATTCAACTCAAAAAAAAACAATTTTCGGTCGCCACCCCGAAAGTTTTTTTGCCACGATTTGTTGAATGGCGTGTGTATGTGTAAGTATGTATGTGTATGTGGTTGGTGCCCCCACAGAAAGCAGTGAAAAAGAAGAAGAAGAAGCATTTGGAAACGGGGGAGAGGTGAGATAGTACTGCGGTGACGTAGAGACTCAGAGAGCACCATCACATCGAATATTATATTTATTGGCGTCGGGAAAAGAGGGGGGAATAGGGAAAGGAAGAAGATTCTCTCCTGCAATAGGCAAAGAAAAAACCGGGGCGAAGAAAAAAAGATAGGAAAAGAAGATGCTTTTTCTCTATAAACGGTGCGCTCCGGCCGTTTGTATGATTGAATTTTTCGACGTCTTTTTCTTTTTCTTTTTGCCTTTTTTTCTAACGTCTCCTACTAGCACCTTCCTACATAGAATACTCTAGGGACCCTTTGGAGTCAAGGAAAATTTTTTACATTTTTTTTAAACACCACGTTTCTCCTAATTAGGGGCCTCCTGTTTTTCTCTAATGGCAAGTAGTTTGAGGAAAGGAGAAAATAGAGAACGGAGGATGAATTCGTACCAAAGAGTACTAAAAATAAAACTAGACAAGAATTATGATGTGAAAATAGAAAATAGAGGATTCTCATGGGATTAATCAAAGATGGGCAGCGGGAGAAAATATTTTAAAAGAAATGAAGACTCATGACTCAACTTTTTGAATAAAAATTTAACCCGGAAAACTAAAATCAAGTTGAATGTTATATATTTCGTTTGTGGCTAAATAAGTTTTAATAAGAACGCAAAATTGACTGACTCTAAAGCTGAGATGAATCCTATCAAAAAGAGGGAAAATATACTCAATTTTGTGCAAAAGTAATGTCAGATTTCCCTTGTATTCTTGGTATAATCTGCTCATTTCAAATTCCTCCTCTCGTATTTGTGTCATACCGTCAAACCTGTAATAAAGGCGCACAACAGTTTGGAGCATCATATCTCAGCTGTTTTTGAAGATATGAAAGTTTCTTCAACTCAAGAAACATTCTTTGCATATTAAGCTATATTTTGTCAGTTAACAGCTTTTTGATATTTCCTTTGCAAACCGAGATATACCGCTGCGAACAGGACCGCCTATTACAGGATTTACGGTATTCCCCTTGACATGGATCACCTACAAAAAATGCAAACAAAACATCACAAAACCTATTTGAAAAATATTACTTTAGTTGTTGAGAATTAGTCTTTAATGATTGCTAAAGTTCTCAAAAAGTACATAAGACGACTTTTATTGGTATACTTCACCTTCCTTTTCCATTGAGTTTAGAAAAAATGTTCAAGAAGCTGGCATAGTGTTTTGTCATGTACTTACAAGAGAATTCACCAATTACAGCCTAAACTATGAAGGATGAAAATAAACAAAATAAAGGAAAGGAAGAATGAAAAGAAGAAAAAATCAAACGACGACATTGAATCTAAGCATTTTTCAAGAAAAAAGCGGGGGGACCGCGAGATAGAGAGATGAGAGACGCATGGATTCAGACCGGCGAAGAGGGATCGGGTTTCCCCGCCCCTCTCCCGGTTTCTCCTTTTTCTATTCCCGATGTGATGTCTCCTTTTTTGTGTGTGTCTCGATTTCTTTTATGCGTCATAGATTGAGAGAAGAGACAACTTTTTTCCAAACTGAATGCGAATCTAGAAAAAATTTGGAAAAAAATCGAATCGTATGAATAGACCGGCAAAAAACATATTAAAATCTTGAAGGGATTTTGATATTGTTAAACCAGAAAAGCTAAGCAAGAAAAGAAGATGCTGGCTTTATATTTATAATGTAACTGGACATTCGGATACATAGATAGACACTCAGGAACGAGTATTTCATTATGTTGGACATTCGGACAAACCCGACGCTCAGACATTTTTGAGACATCCGGATATATGAATAAACAGAAAGATTCTTTAGGCATGGTATTCGAGAGAAACAAGGCCAAAGTTAGGAAAGAGGACAAAATATTGCCTTTCTGATACTCTGATTCTCTATATTTCCGAACTTTGACCTAGTTGTACTCGAATACCAGGTTTCGAGGACAAAATCTCAATATATATTTGGAATCAGTGTTTTCTCAGCTTTCCTATGATATAGGTCACACGTCCCATATATCCAAACTGACTCCACGACCTTCCCCAGTGAGATATACTTTTTTTTGTATAGTACTGTACAAATCTAGCCAAAATTATTCCGTTATTAAGGCATATCAGTGGCAAAAAAGTACCGAGGAGGTATATGAAATACCCGGAAGGAAGCAACAACAAAGAGTTGTAAAAGAAATGAAAAGAATAGGAAAGGGTGTGACAAAGTAAAAAAGTAGAATAAAAAGAAGAAGAAGACGTTAAAAGAAGTGGGAGTAAGAAAAAGAAGAAGAAGAAGCTGAAGGACCCTCCTTCTCCAAACGAGGGCGCCATCAACATCGCCGGAGGGGAGGGAGGGTCCTCTTTTGCTCTTCAGAAAAAAAGAGAAGAAAAAGAAGAAGCTTTTTTCATTTTTTTTTTTCATTCTGGAAGAAAGAGAAGACTCAAGAAAACTTCAAGCGGAATGGAAGATAGCGGAAGTTTCATTAGTACCAAGCTTTCTTTTTCAGACTCATTAAAAAGGGGCGTGGCTTAGTGAGAAGGAAAAGTAACTATAATCAAAAAATAACAATGCCAGTTAGATAGTGTCACCAGAGGGATTATACAGTTGAGCCATTTTTCAGCATAACAAGAAAAAAATATTGTTACATGTGAGGGGATCTTGAAGTATTGGGCACGTATATAAATGGATTTTTTTTAGTTTTCACAGTCTAAATTTTCACTCCACTTGCCAAGCTTTCTGTCTCTTTTTTATTCCCATGGACTTCTCTTTTCTAACTCTTTTCTCAACAACAACAAGAACATATGTCATAGAGCAGAAGAAGCAGAGCAACTCAAAGTGCTTGCTCTCTCGTGGAGCAAAAGGGTCCGAAGAGAAGCAAAAAAATAGAAAAAATAGGGAGAGAAGAGGAAAAGGCCATTGAAAAACGACAACGATGGCTGGCTGGCTGAGAGGGCTATTTTTAGATTGAAGCACGTATTTTTAGATGTGGGGAAGAAAAAGCAAAGGATAATTTTTATAAGGAAGAAATCTAGAAATTAGAAAATTGTCTTTTGGAATCAGAAACAATTTCAAGAATGATAAAAACATTTGTTTCAGAAGACAAGAAGAAAGAGAAGATGGAAATCAAATTAATTACAGCTAATCATGGAATGGCAACAAGAGGAACAAAAAAAAACAACGAATTGATTCGAATTAACGAATTCAGGTGTTCTATTTTTAGAGAATCTCATGGAATCACAAAAACAATGTTTTGAGGTTTCTTCTTATAGAGGGATCAGAGGATATTCACGGGGCTTGTTTTGGAAATTTGGATTTAATTCATCATTTTTGAATTTTTTTTAGGGAGAAGTCAAAAAGGTATCTACGTGTCGTTAGCCTCAGCAAAAATTTAAATGATTGTAACTTGGACAGTTTCCGACCGATTTTAGCCATTTTTGGCTAGAAATGTTCAGAATGTCAACATTTTCAGAGTGACAACAAGAGTTATGTATAGACGGGAAACATGGAGACGCTCCAAAACATCAAGACTCTTCTAGTTCAATCAGTTTTTGACCGATTTCTGTGATTTTCGGAATCAAAAGACTCAAAATTCGCAGCTACGATATTTTGTCCGAAATTCAGAAGTTTCTCAATAGAACCCCTTAATTCAAATAGATGACACGGCATCTGGGGGAGGGGGATGAGTACTGTAATTAAACGCAGCTCTATTGTCGCGACAAAAAAGTTCCGACATTTTTTACCGACGCGTGTTTGCGGACATAGTGCTAAATTATTAAATTTTGCATTGAGTCCGCAAACACGCGTCGGTAAAAAATGTCGGAACTTTTTTATTTCGATAATACTAGACTTGGAGGCAATTTCAAAATTAAATTTTTTCAATTTCCTGTTTTGTTGTGGCATTTTCATACGCAGCTTAATTGACCATTTTTGAGGCGATTTGTGTCAGTTTTTATTAAAAAAATGAATAAACACAATGTTTCCGATTTATAAACTTAGCCAAACTTAGCCAACGAGTCAGCGATAAACCTGCAAGTTTGCATTTTTTAGCGTTTTGAGAATAGCATTAAAAATTGGCAATTATCAAAATATCAGAAATTTAGTTAAGTCAACATTTTAAGAAAAAGTGAAGAAAAACTCTGAAAAAAAAAAAAAAGGAATTTCTTAATCGGAAGTTGAAAGCGAGGGGGCCTTCTCCATTTCAAATGCTCTTTTAGCTCTAAATCCATCCCAATCCATTCAGATATTTCAATTCCTTCTCTCATTCTAAGCAGTAGCAGCATCAAAAAAAGAAAGAAATTGAATAGCATTGGTTTGGTTTTAGAATGGACTGGTGACGGACTCAATTGCGTCTTCCTCTCCCCCTTAAGAGGCTCTCCGTTTCGAAATGAAATTGGGTTTCTTTCGAAAAGAGGAAGAATAGAAAATAAAGAAATAGATCGTGGTTTCAAAAATATACTCCGAAAAAAAAGAAGTTTCGGGAAACATCGGAGAGAGGCACGCATTTATTAAAATAAACCGATTAGTAGTACCCTCTTTTTCTTGTTCTCTGAAGTGTCAAGGTGAGGAAATCGTTTGAAAATGATGATGCTATTGGTTTGTGAAATAGATTGTACAGAAAAAGAATTTTTTTGGTTCTTCAGGAAAAAACCAAAACAAATCTATATCTCTTGCTGTATCAGATAGCCAAAAGTCAGGAAGTCGATAAACAAGGAAGGAACAAAGAACCTCTCAACTCATTGGTTGTGTGGGGGACTCTCTTTAAGAAGTGGGGGAACCTTGAAAGTGACAACATGATGGATTATCTCTCTCTTTCTTTTTTGAAGTTTGTTGGGAGAGAGATGGCTCTCTTGAAGCAAAACACAATAACACACCCAAAAGAGTTGGTTTTTGGATTATTTCGAGTTTGTGTAGGTATTGTTGCCAGATTTTCAGCTCAAATTGATATTTTATTTAACTATTTAAATATACAGTAAAAGTCACTGGAGGTCAGGTAAAGCCCCTCACGAGACTAAACCTGAGAAAAGAAACCGGGTAAAAAAGGAGAATTATAAAATAGGTGTTGGGCAAGGGGGAAGGAGAAAGTTTGTGTAGGTTTTGTTGCAGATTTTCAGCTCAAATGTTTGTCGTTTGCTTAGTAATTGACAGGAGCGCGATAAATGAGTTTTTTTTAAAAAATAAAATCTATGCAAATGATTTTTCTCTAGACTGGTAGTACATATACGTTACAAAAAAGTTTAAGTGTCAGGGTATGCCTGCGGCGCTAGAATCGTCTGGGGCGCCTTTGGCGCAAAATGGTGGGGAGGAAGCAGAGGTTCTTGTTGAAACAGAAAATGTGATTTTTACATGAAAATAACCGGGAATTTTTATCTTATAATCTAGTTAACAGAAAAATCATCTCAACTTTGGGTCTTGTTGAGAACAATCGCACAGTTTTTTGTTTTTTAGAAAATAGGTCCATTTTGGGCAATTTTACAACCATCCGGAACGGGGAGAGAGACGCGAGATATCCCAACTTGTCCCTTTTAACTCCATTGCACTAATTGCAAAAAATATTTCAGAATTACATACAAATCGTGTCACTTTACAAAATCATGAACAATTACAATTTATCACCATCAAAATCCCAAGATAAAACCAAAAAAAACTCACTGGTCTCTGCAGCTGCTAGCCGTCCATTCGAAAACACGGTCGCACTTCCAAACTCGTTTCCAGCACCTCCACCACCACCGGCACGTCTCGACGATCCTCCGTTTCCAGACGATCCACCGGACGCAGCGTTCCCCATTTCTGTGGATAAACTTAGTTAGGTGAGGAAAAATTAGGGAGAGTTAAATGAGAAGTGGATGTGGGGGGGAATGGGAAACAAAAAGGGGAGCCCGGGAAACAGGGATAAGGGTTGAGTAGTTGCATGCACGGACTGTGAAGGATCAATAAGTGAATAGTCAAGATTTTCAAGAGAAATTTTTTAAATGTTCAAAGACAACCGAGATAGGATGCTTTAAACTATAGCTGCGCCTCTATTACAGGTAATTTTGGTATATCTCACCAATAAAGTTGTCCATCCAGTTAGTCCACTTTTCACCGAAGCAAGTACAGAATATCGAGGAAAATTTTTGTCCCATTTCCAGTCAGTAAACTATTAGAGAGCTTCTATTTTCTTAATGTGCGTATAAATAGAATGACCATAGTAGGAGGTAGTGTACTGATAGTAGACAAGAGAGTGATAAAATTTCTATTATTAGAATTTCGAATTTTCTGAAATTCCAGACTCCTAACACGAGGTTATTCAATTTTCCAGACTCACCAGGTAATCCCAATTTCATCAGCCAAGTTGTAAAAAAGCTGATCCATCTTCTCAGGAAGTTCATTTTCTTTTTTCGGTCTCCTAGTGGTGACATTCCCATGTTTCTGAATTTTTCACTGACCCGTGAAAATGGGCGTGTACAGTATCACTCCGTCTAATTATGATTGGTTAACCGGGAGATAAATCAGGGAACTACTGACAGAGTCGAGATTGGATTACTGTAGATGGATGCCTCTCTTATCACAATATTATGGGTTGGGTGGGGTCACGTCGTTATAGAAAACGAGGGGAGAGACGGATAGAAACAGGTTCGCAACGTCTTCTTTCAGTCGGGGGAAAGTTTCTATATTTAGAAATTAAGAGAGTGAGAAGGGGGTACTGTACCTCTTTTTGTAAATGGATGGAATGTTAGGCCTGAACTAAAGCCAAAAATCACTTTTCTGACAGTGAAACGTTTTTTTTTCTGAACTTTTTACTCAGATTTTCTATTTTAAACATAAAGGTATAGTTATTTAGGATTGTGTTAGAAAATTTCAGAATTTCACCTGACATTTTAGGTCTATCACATAACAAGCTTCGACAGTAGAAGAACAGTCAAATTTAGGCACTCCAATATGTTTCTGAATCTAAAAATATTTACAGAAGAATAAATTTTTTAATTAAGGGAAAAATCTAACTTTCCAAGAGTCTCTCTAACCAATCAATCGATAGTTTCAGCCATTCATATTTTCGAAATAAAACATTCTCTCTTTTCTCGTTTCTATTATTGTGTTGTCGTGTTGTCAGCCAGCAGAAGCAGATGCAACATACAATATGAATCATCGTTTTCTATTAAATTATTTTTCCTGGTTAGAGAAAAAACGGAAAACATTCATCTCAGGTATTTGACGGGAATATATAAGTCTAGATATTTGCAGTTTATCCCTAGAAGATACAAAATTGTTTTTCGGTGCACCCAGGTATCAAACGACCACATGAAAGCCTTGGGTACTGTGTTAAAGGCGCGCAGGAGACCAAATAGGTTACACCGGTCAACGTTCTGGTTACTCAGGGTGGTACGGTACAAAAATGGTCAGCTACAAAAAAAAGAATGTAAATTCCAAATTATTTCCTTCAACTTTAAAAACGGCTTTTAGTCACACCGTTAGGCTAGGTTTTTCAGTAAAACTAGCTGAAAAACTAGAATTTTCAAAAACAGAAGAAAACAGCTGGAAAAATGTTCTCCTTCATAAAAACTAAAGAGAGAGAGAGAGAGTAAATTCCACAACTGATATCATTGTGTGACAAAATACGGAGCTCGCGGAGCACACACACATATTGGCCTCTTCTTCTTCTTTCTCCCCACCACCCCGACACAACAAATTCCTTCTCTTTTCTTCTCCCTGCCAGCTGTCTTTTCTTCATTTTCTGATGATGATGATGGCATCTTCGGGAGAGCTTCAGAGATATCAGAAATAGTGAAGAGATCAGAGAGACGCAGAGAGTTTGGAGACGGGGAAGAAAGACATTCAATTATCATGAAGGACTGCGAGATGATTCCAACAAATCTTCTTCCTTCAACTGCCAAAGGGTCTTGGGATAGAAAGGATCGGTTGGAATTCCTAGTTACGGAATTCCATGGAACAAAAGAGACCAAGAAAACACACATTTTTGTAATTGATCGAATCTTTTAGAAATCAGCAGAAAGGTGATTAGATGTTCAAGGAATGCAATCCAATAAAAAGATGGCGGTCGAGGAGAACACAGAAGTCAATTATTTGACATTTTATACTATTTGATAGCGAAATTAGGAATCGTAGAGAGAATCGGTAGCTGCATCTTACAAGGGAAGTTCATGACGAGTCAAGTTGAATTTTCCTATGTATTGATACTTTCGACTCTGATGATTCCAAAGCTACAAGAAAAATCAGCCAAATGCTCACATGGAGAGAGTTATGAGCCGTCAAACTTAGAAGACTGGTTGAAAACAGAAATGACGTCTTCAACTAACTTATCAAATTTAAAAAGAAATTGCAAGTTTCCTACTCAGAATTACATTTGTCTGAAAGGGTCAAGGATTTTTAGCTTACTTGTCAAATAACGGGCCAGGCTTTTTGAAAAAAAAACCTTTTTTAACTTTCGATTGATTGACTGAATTTTTCAGCAGGACGCCTATAAAACTTGATCAAATTTGACGGGCCGGAAGTTTTAAAAAAAACCCTGGCCCATGGCAAGTATGATTTCTCGAATCCAGAATGAAACATAAAGTGACACGTGTCCAGAAGTCAAAGGATCACTACCTGATTCTAGGCTTCGAAACAAAAATGCACGTGGTATCTGATCAATTGAACAACTATTTTCTTCTTCCATCCGACAAAAACCACACTCATTTTTGATTGATTCGATTTTCTTCCCCTTCATTTTCTTCTTCTTCTTCTCCACCTCTCTTTCTCTGGATGGTAAAAAGAGAGGGAGCAAAGGCAGGTGGCTCTGAGGGTGCCTTGCTCCTAATGATAGTTTATTTTGACATTAGATTTAGGAGAAAGTAAGTCAGAAACAAGTTTATCAACTCAATCAGAAAACTAAACTAGAGACAACTCAAAAAACCTAATTATAGACAACAACATCACTTACTCACCACAACACCCAGTAACCCATCCACAATCAAAAATACTTAATTTAGTTGGTAGCTTCATAGTGGTCCAGAAAACTTTGATCTCAATATATTTATAGAAAAAAAGAGAAGAAAGGGAAGAATCGAATCGAAACGTAACTCGATATTCTCGAGAAACAGAATATGATGCGAAGAATGGTGGTATTGGTAAGCGTCAGCAAGTAGAGAACGTAAACATTTTAATAGAGGAATAGTCTAATTTCAAGCAAAGGCAAGGCCTGGAAATGCCCCTATATTTTTTTTGAATTTTTTTATTAAAAATTGCGAAAATTTTTGATGGGTTTTCAGAATTTTCTCTAATTCTTAATGATAGTCGACAATTTCACTCTTTTGCGAAAAAAAATTCGAAAAACTTCAAAAAATTCGAAAAATTTTGAATTTTGGGCCGTAATTTCGCAGGCAAGGCCCGGTCCAAGCCGTGACAGGTTTGAAACAGAGGTATCATGGCCCGAAAAATCCAATTTCTTGATGGATAAGCAGCCTTTGATTGAATTTTGAAGTATTGCCAAAAATTCGAAAGTTGTGGAAAATAGTTCAAAAAATTTCAAATTTTCGAAAATTTTGAGCTGTGAATTTTGCTGACAAGGCCCGGGCCTTGACAATTAATGAGTATGCAGAGTTCCCAAAAACTAGTAAATGTCTAGCCCTCCTTTAGTATCATTAATCAAATTTCGGTTATAACAGACTTCTCTGATTTCCCACCTTTACTCAACCGCGAAAACGAGGAAGCAGTTTCCATTGGCAGCGAAAAGAAAAGAAGGAGAAGTAAATATAAGAAAAATATGAAAATTCTTTTCGAGAAGACAAATTTCAGCTTCTCCTCCGTCTCTCGCTCTAATTGAGGGGAAGGTGTTTTGAGAAAGGGAGAGAAATGAAATCAGAGAGTGAAAGTTTTTGGTTTTTTGAATTTAGAGAAGAAAATTGAATTTTGGAACGGATTCTTGAGTTCCAAGAATTTAGTGAATATGATTATAAAAATACACGAAGTACAAACAAAGACTATTGAATAGTTGATAAGAAAATAGGCGTTTCAAAAATAGAACAACCTTATCAGGAGTGGTCATCATCATACTATTTTTATTCAATTTTTCCTGTTTCTCAAAAATATATAAAATCTGAAAAAGCGTACCGTATCTCTCTTGAATTGCATCATTCGGATGTGGCCCTTGTTGTATTGTGGAGGACGGTGAGGATGAAGAAGACGGCGACGTTTGTCCTTGGAAGAAGCTGAGCATGTGCACTGGAACCGCTTGTTCGCCGAAAAGAGCACAATGTGCCAACCAGTAGCCCTGGAAAAAAAGCAGAGATTGGTTTCTTAACAATCAAAAAAATGTGGGAGAGAGAGAATATATAAAATTCTGAGAAAAAAAATCAGTTTTCTTATAATTCAGAGTGCATTATAAAGAGAAAATGTACAGAGAATTCGCTTCGGGACGTTTCGATACCAAACATTTGGAAGCCAATTGTGACTCTTTATCGGAATAAAAGTGCCGGATTTTTTCATTCCGATAATATTTATTGAGGAAATGTTATGGGCTTGAAATATGTTTTATGTAGTCGAAATATCAAAGTCGCAAATCATCTCGGTTTCTATACGCTTGGTTTTGAAACGTTCCCCGTTTATTGATAGGGAAAACTAAGAAAACTATGTTATAGGCATGAGATTTTATCCGAATATTTGTGTTGTGATGGTAGGTCAAAAATAATTTGCAGTTTCTTTAGCGATAGAGTGTTGCACATCTAATTGTTCAATTTGCAGTTTCTTTCAGACCTGCAAAGCTTAAAAACACAGAATTTGATATTTTTGAACTACTAGACCATTCCGCGAAATTTCGAATAATGTAGCTGCGATTTTAATATCCTCTGGCAAGTATTTTTGAATCGGTAATAGCAAATAATGAAATAACTACATAATTCACCTCAAAATATAGAAAATGATTATTATGTTTCCCAGTTTAGACACCTATACCATGAGAACTATTAATCGTCTAATTTACAACAAGACCATCATTAAAACAAGCAACACATACCTGCCACTGCGCTGGTGATAAGTTTGTTGCCAACACGCATAACCAGTTCTCCCAACTTGTTACAGCTGCCTGAGGATTGTTACCTCCCGGCTGAGCAGCTGGTTGGTGGCCGAAAAGGTGAGCAGGTGAGGAGAGGAGAAGTTCCTGGAAACAGATTTTTAGTCATGGAAAAAGTCGGATTGATATAAGTGATCTTAGCTTAAAGAAAAAGAAGAAAAAGGTATACAAATGTTTCACCCAGCATGTTATACACTTTCTAAGGTGCTCATTTGGGGGTTATACCCACCGCCGTCACGCTCTATACGTGTCGATACCTCTCGAACTCACGCGCTCTCTCTTGTGGCCTGACATGGCTCTGATGATACGCTTTGGTTTTTTTTTGCTTGAATAAGTTCTAAGCTCTCACCCGTAATTTAGAATCCATTTGTCCTGACGTTGCAGCTTCTTTAGAAGTTCCTGGGATTTGTGGACTTGGAGGTATCACAGAGAGATCTACAACTTGGATGGACGAGGATGATGACGTGACAGAAGAAGTCACTTCTTGGTCATAAGACTCGTTATTGACCTTCCGTTTTTTGGGTGGTCCCGGTTCCATATCTCAGGTGCTCAGTACTATTGATTCAACTTTTTTGGTTGTATATTGGTCTTTAACTTCAAGTGGTTGTGGAGCTGAAAAAATTAAATGTTGCACATATTTAACAAAAATAACTTAGAAACTTATGAAATCAAAGTAGAGAACAAACTGTCTTGATAATATTATGACAAAAGGTTAAATTAAGTAGTCATGGAGATGTTTAGAGAAATCAGTTTATTGGTCTAGTTGACAGATTCTGTATTTTAAAAATGCTGGTCTTTTTTTTCGGAGAGTCTATTAAATGTATACATGCAACGGGCCGGGCCGGGCCATGACAGAAGTTTTCACGGACCGGCCCGGCCCAGTTTTTTTATTATTTTCTCCGAAAACCTAGAATTTTTGACTATACGTCAGAATTCAAGCAAAAGCTAGTCATGCACCAAAAATTGGATTTTTTAAACTATAAATTTTTTTTAATCGAAAAAGTTGGTAAAAATACCTTTTCTGAAGCTGGGCCTTGAACATTTGCAAGTAAAACTGAGCGTGCTCAGCTTTGTATCAGAAAAAATAAAAATAAAATGTTCTACATTTTATGGAATTACATTTTGAAAGATTTGGTTGATATATTTCAAAAATGTCTTATACCTTACATGTTTGACATGAATTTCTAGATTTAATATCAGATCAATAAAGAAATATTATTTTGTTCAACTTTTGAAATACGATATAAATTGCAAAATCTCATTTGGAGCAAAACTAAGTTTTTTTATAAATAGCTTGCAACAATGATAAGACATTTCACTAGCAGACCTAAGAATCATATGATTTATGTGATATATTTAGTAAGAAAAAGTTTTTATGAGTTATGTGAACTCGATCAGTGTGAGACACAGAGTGAGAAAGAGTGGGGGGTACGAATAACACAAATAAACGGAAAGAAGCAAGAGGGAACGGTATTGTATGTGGAGGTGCGCAAGAGATCTCTCTTTTCAATACTCTCTTCTTTTTATTTGTTTAAGAACACAGAGAAAAGACTCTGGGGGGACAAAGCCCCTCCTTTTAGGGTGAGAGAGAACGAAGAGAAATGATCGAAAAGTGGTTGGTCAGTCATGATGGGGAGAGTTGTGTGAAATTATGGATAATATTATTTTTCACATTGGCTCATGAATCTGGAAAAACTAACTAGTTAAGGTCATGGAGTCAGTTAGGATATGTGGGACATAACCTATATTGTTGGAAAGCTGAGAAAACCCTGATTTCAAATATACATTCAGGTTTTGCCCTTGACGCCTGGTATTCAAGAAAAACGAGGTTAAAGTTAGGGAAAAATGACAAAATATTTCCGTTTTTACACGCGAAAATTGCAAAAAAAAAATTCAAACATTTTTTTCGCGCACCAGAAAGGTAAGAATTTGTCATTTTTCCTAACTTTGACCTTGTTTATCTCAAATACCAGGACTCGATGGCAAAAATCGATTATATATTTGGAATCAGCGATTTCTCAATTTCCCAATGATCACATTCCATAAATCCAAACGGACTCCATGACCACTTCATTAACTCCGTGATCTCTATTTTGTTTTGCACATCCAAAACCTAATACTCGATTGGGTCTAGCTCAAAAATTTATATCAGACCCAAGACATGTCTTTCTGAAAATGAGTTTTATTAAATTTCCAGAAATTAATGATTTTAGCCAAAAATCCCATTAAAAAATTTGAAGAAGAAAGATAACATAATTCCGAGTAAAGGTTGTGTGAGATACTTGCCTGTTTTTTTTGTTTTAAAAAATGATAAAATTGATTATTGTGAGAAACAAAGAGACTGGACATCGGTAATTCAAAAAATCAAAAGTTTTCGAGGTTTTCTGTTTATGAGGGTGATTCTCAAAGGTTCCGAATGGCAAAATTAAAAATTAAATTAAGGAATTTGTAGAAGTGCAGTTATACATCTGCAAATTATCTATTTTTAAGAGTAGATCGAATTTATCTATATAGAAACTTATGTCCTGCACAGTAAATTTATCGCGGGCTCTACAGATCAAATATGGTATTTAATTTTTGTATTTGAGGACATTTTTATATTATCGATTTACGAACACTTGCCAAGGGGTGTTTAGTTTATTCGGAATTTTGCGGAATGTTTTAGTAGTTCAAAAAGATCAAACGCAGTGTTTTTTGAGCTTTGCAGGTCTGAATTTTTGAACAAATCAGATGCGCCTTTAACGTCCTCTGGCAAGTGTTCGTGAACCAATAATACTCATACTTGCTAAAAATTTACAGAGCATTTTCTCTCTCGAACTCTGTGCTAGACTACTGGGATTTTGAAACGGTAAATTGTCATCCGCGGGTGGCAGAACGGTTGAGGACAAATGTGATTGTCGGAGATCACAAGGCTTGAAAAAGAGCTGTAAAAGGATAGTAAGGCTTCATACACAGTATCAAACAGACAAGAGCCAATGTTCACATCTTCATGACTATAGGTTTTGTGAAGATTTGTGAGCTGCAATTTCTAATTTTCGTTTCTTCACTTTACTTCATCCAATTCGCTTCATCGATATAACTCGCTTCATCGATGACCTGCCCAGAATCTGAAATTTGATTTGAAATCTTTGAAACTTCAGCTCTCAGAAAAGATAAAATTCGAGCAATCTGGACATTCGTACACACATACAGACACATCTGAACTATTTTTTGAGTGAAAACGCAGTTGACTTTTATATTCGTCTGTCTGTTTGTGTTTTCACGCGTCTGAATGTCCAAAAAGTATCAAAATTTAATTGTATAATAGTTTCTTTGCAAAAAAGTTTCCTTTTCGATTTAAGACTTCTTTGGCTTTTCGGTAAATAGTGTGTCTTTTAAAAGTCTACCCACACACTGTAGAATCATTTTACAGAATTCCTTCGCAAATCTTCCAAGAACCTGAAAAATCATTATTCCCTAGTGAATTAATCCAGTACACGAAAGGTCCAAACTGTTCCAATCAAAAAATTGAATTTCAATTGATTAGCCCCTTCTTATTGCAGCATCATTCTGATGATGAAGGAAGAAATGTTCATCACCACCAAGTGTTTTCATTTCACACGTGTAAATAATGTGTTGTTGGAAGGAGGCGAAGAAGAAGAAGAAAGAAGTGAAGAAGGGGGAGAGAGAGGTTAATTTGAAACGCATCACATCTTGTCGATAGATGGTTGTACAACAACCTGTTATGTTATGTGTATGCGTGTTACAATCTTTTTCACCTCCTCGCTCCTTTTTAATTTCTTCAATAAGGTTGATCGGGTTGTCAGATATAGTGTCACTATGTCGCCGTTCTACTCTTTTTTTCACATCAACCTGTCAATAGGCTTCAATTTAAAAGTGTGGATTCCTAGTTTAGTGCTTCGTAGTTTTTGATGTTATAGAAATTGGAGTACTACTCCTTGGGTTGGCCATAAAGAACGATTTTTGAAAAATTCTTACTTACACCCTTTCGTGCATCTTCTTTATGGTCAACCCAAGGAGTAGTACTCCAATTTCCATAATACCAGAAGGCTCCTTCTTCTGAAAACGGATCCAATGTCACTTTTCCCAATTACCTTTCCATCAAGGCTATGCAAATCAGAAAATGTGAAATGGTTCAAAGGGAACGAACCCCGCAGAAATTTATGTGATTGGCATGCCCATTACCCTATGCAAGGTCGCCCATTTCCAAAAATGGTTTGAATGATTGTTCACGATCATTCAAGTGTGGAGAATTGGAAAAATCAAGGAGATCAAAAATTTGTAGAAGGTTTTTTGACCTTAGAAGGAGAGTGAGTCATCGGACATCCGGACAGTTCCAGAGAAAGTTTTCGAACAGGGATTTTTTCAATGTTATCAATATCTTCTAATTTATCTAGTAGAATGCATAAAAAGGTTTTAACAGTAAGATTTTAAGAGTCTTAGAATCACCTACCTATAACAAAACATCTATCAAAGTTTTTACTGAATAACAAAGTTTTTACGGTATAACAAAGTTTTCACGGTATCTCAACTTCCAGTCTAATTTGGAAATTGTTTGTTTCCTGGTGTCTCGAAACCAAACAATTAATTGTACCATCTCATTCTTTTTCTACTTCCTTCTATTCTTCTTCAAACAAAAGCTTCTACTTCCAAATCCGCCGAACACACTCCTCAGAGGTGCTAACTAATCGAGCCCTAATCAAATCTTTTTTCCCGAACACCCTCATCACGTCATCCATGTCCTTTATACTCCGCCCACGCCTGTGTCCTTGACTATCCCCCCTCCTACATCGGGTACCATTACGTTTCTCACCTGAGACGAATGAAAAAAAGAGAAAAAGTATAGAAAGCTAAGCTTAATAGCATTCACGGCCTTTGTACATCTCATCGATCGATTACTATTCAATTCGACATCTTCTTTTTTTCTCCCCCTTCCTTCTCTACCTCCAACCCTCTTCACCTCTTCTCCTTCTGAATACCTCCTTTTCGTCGACGACGACACGTCGTCTGGTTTCTTTTTCTTCATCTCTTCTTCCCCTTCTTTCCTATTCTGTGTGTCAAAGATTACCATTTCTCTTCATCTCTTGTCTCAAACTGTATTTTTTCTCCGAATCGTTTCTTCAGATTGTGTAAGAGATCAATTACATGCATCGCTTTTCTCGACAACACTTAGCTTTTTGTACCGTTGAATTTTAAATTGGAAGTTTTTGACGAAACCTTATATCTCTGTAATAACTCAAATCAATTGATAATCTAGAGAGCGTTCCGGTTATTTTCACCAGATTATAATTAAAGCGCATTTGCCACAATTTCAAAATCTAAATAGCCGATTTCAAGCGATCTTAACCTATTTTCAGCCGATTTTTCCGATTGGACTGAAAAAGTCAGATATATTTCCAAAAATAAAAATCTTGGTTCCTTCATTTTCTCAGTTCCCTTTTTTCTTCGTTCTCTGATTGTTAAACTTCGTCCCTCAGAATCTAGAAGACGACTCGTAAAACAAAAGAAATTGTATAGTAGATACAGTGTGTGTTCGTTTCACTCTTGTTTAACAGTTTAACACCAAGAACATGTGATTTGTCGCTGGCGTGCGTTCAGCGCGTTTTGAGATGTTCAAACCATCAATCTACTCTCATCATCATTCAATCTGAATAACAATCACAAATCACACATATAAAATATTTAACTATCTTCTTTTGATCTTTGAAAAACAATGCCTTCTTTTCATCATCATCATCGTCTTCTCTCCCGACAAAACATGTTTGCCCAACTTGGGGCAAGTGCATATACCTCCTTAAGCGATCAATCTGTGTTTGTGTTCAACGAACTCAATTCGGGATCATAATTAACTTTTTCTGTGAATCACACTGGGGCGTCCATTGTATATGTCGGCGACTTAGGGAGATGCCTAAATTTTTGATTGAAGTTTTTTTTAAATTATGAGTAATTCAAACAATTATCAATTATTTTTCTAACTTGCGGTTTAAAGTCCCGATTCAAAAAATAAGTTATAAAAATCTAGAACCTACGCTATACTTTGACTTTTCTTTAGAAAAACTTCGAAATACTTAACATAAGTTTGTAAGTTTGGCTCCGACCTTTGACAAATATGGTGAAATGAGAAGATTTAGGTTATTAAAAAAATATAAATTAGAAAAGTTGTAAGCTGGTGTGAAAAAACTGACCTCAGATCAAAAAACTTGTTACGAATTCTTACTTAGTATGAAAAATCTAAGACAATTTCGTTTGACTGGTCTTCAGTTTTTAGGTTTCGATTCAGAGGCCGTATCCATGAACGTTTTCCAGGAAAACACATTTTCCACAGAAAATATTTCCCAAGAAAATGGCTCGGAAAACAGTTTTCCGAGAAAACCGTTTTCGGTATTCACGAGTTATTTTCCACCGAGAAAATATTTTCCGCGTTAAACAGGGAGAGAAAATGAATTTAGAGGCTTTCTTCAATGAGATTCTCCCTAGTAAAACTGTAAAACGAATGGTTTCAAGTGTGATAACTAGCAAAACGACAGTTTCGAATGAGAAATTCGACCGTAATATTTGCAAATTAAACAATTTAAAAGAAAATCTCATTTGCAAGTTGCAACTAGTTTTACTATACACATAATATGCGTTATGTGTTACCCTTAACAATATATTAATGAGTTGATTAGTATTCTTTCAAATTCCCCATGAGAAAAACATTATTGTTTTGAAATTATCACAGGTAACCATGTTTGCATACCATAGCTTGATCAACTTATGAGCAACTCTACCATCATATGAGGATTACGGTTTGAAAGAGGCTTTTTCATTTTCACAAAGTTCCTAATTCTGAAAATTGTTTTACTTTCAAAACTTCCAGGACCTTTTCTCTCTGAAATATTATATCATAAAAATTTATCTAATACATTCAAATTTAAAGATATTATATTATCTGATCGAAATTTCATGGCTGATCAGCCTGTCAAAGCTCGGAAAATGTCTATTTTCCGACGTTTTAGGTGGGTAAATCTTTTTCCGGCGGAAAACGGTTTTCCATTTTCTCAAAAAGTTTCATGGATACGGATTTTCTCAGAAAACGATTTTCCGAGTTCATTTTCCACACGGAAAACGTTCATGGATACGGCCACAGGATTTCAGCTGATTTTCCGACTCAGAAGTTAGATTTTGGGTCCAAAATATGTCTGTGTGTCCAGTTGTCCGTTTTAAGCCGATTTTAGATAATTTTAGATAATTTTCAACCGGAAAACTCAATTTTCGGATGTTTTTCACAATTTACCATTCCGAAACCCATTTGAAGCGGCTTCAAGACAATAATTTTTTGCATTTTCAGCCGCAAAAACAGAATTTTTGACAGTTTTTCACCCAAAATGCTGATCTTAAGACGATTTTTCCGACTCCCGGAGCTTATTTAAAAAAAAAAACTCGCTAACTTCGTTGTTTGGAAACTTTCGAAGTTAACATATAACATTCAACATAAGAACAACTTCTGAACTTTTCTGTTTAACTTGTTCCAATCTCCTTAATTGAAACCCAATTTCTCCCTTCACTCTCTATTTTTTTATTCATCCAATTCACTTTCCTTCAGAAATCGTACACTTTTGCATCCCCCCCCCCCCTCTTCATATATTATACAACATTCCTCAAATGATGCCCGCAAGAAGGGGAAAACCCAAGAAGTGTATTACAGTTGATTTCCCTCTCGTTTGCCAATTAGTAGTGATTTTCTGATTGAGGAGGGGTGAAAGTGACACTTCGAGTATATACATTCCACTTCACCTCTGGACATCCGGACTGAAATTGGAAATTGCTTACCTTCTATCTTTCTTGTTACGTGATGAAATATATCTTTTATTAATTATGCCGCCCATCGTTTTACATATCATTCTGGATCATCAATTACGTCTCCGATTCGATATCTACTCAGATCATCTTGACAACTTCTTGATCTCTCTGTACTCTTTTTGTACTTTCCCATCCTTAAGTATCTAGATGTAGTCTGTTTGTCCTTAGACACTACAAAACCTTCTGGGAAATCTAGATAAATATGACAAGAGCCCCCTTATTGTTTTTGGTCTCCTCCCAGTTGACCACCCTAGGCGGTCCATTTCCTCTTTTTTCTTGTTTCTTTGAAACAAAGAATCGAATCTCGAGTCTCAAGTGTTTTGGAAATAAAAATTTAGAACTGGTCCATGTCCTAAGTTTCACCTTCTTGACCATTTTAGTGTGGTTTCAAGTATTATTCAGTCATTTTTATGTTTCCCTCTTCGTCATAATTATCTAAACATTCTTATTAATTTTCAAACATTTACATCAAATTTACAGTCACATTGGCGCCTCCACCAGCCGCCGTCACCACAATGGACGGGAGCATTGCCCGTCCACGACGTCAATCGTTGCTCATCGGACAACGATCACTTGACGTCTACAATGAGGTTGATCAAGGTAAGCACTCTAACTAGGGAATGTCATGAAGCCAGTTTGGAGTTATGGGACGTGACCTATATTATTGGAAAGATGAGAAAACGCTGATTCCAAATATATATTCAGTTTTTGCCCTCTGAAGATTGCAATATTTTCGGGTAATGACTCGTTAGGGGTCAAAACTTTGACCCCCTTTTTCTCGAATACCACGCCTTGAGAGCGAACACTGGATATATATCGGAAATCAGCGTTTTCTCAGCTTTCCACTGATATTTATCATATCCGATATGTCCAAACTAACTCCTTGACCTTCCCTAGTAAATTTTGGCATTTTGCAAACAAACTTCTTCCAGGTCCCCGTTTCGTTCGCTGGATTATTGGAAAATTCAGAAACTGGGGTTTTCTGATTGCCAAACACGCGTGGCTCGCAATTATAATCTGTATTATTATCTCAACACTAGCCATGGTAAAAATTCTTCTAACAAAACAGGCCAACGATATCACCGGATATACACCATACGGGGCACGTGCAAAAGATGAGTATCTCGAGTACCAGCGGTTCTTCTCAAGTTCTGGACTACCTATAGCAGCTTACCTGTTCATTGTGGCTAAGGATGAGGGGAGTATGTCGAGGCCGGATTATTTGGATGAGACGATACAAGTGTTGAATTTCGCATTGAATAATATCACAATGTATGACTCAATTTCTGGAAAAAATGAGACTTTCAACCAGTTTTGTCAAAGCTTCTGTCAGATCAATGAGCCTGTCAGACAGTTTTATGTAAGTTTGTTATCTGGTGGCATACAACCCAATTATTTTTTTAGAACGGCTACCAAATCCTGAGCGATGGAGACCAAAACTCTCGGATCAAAATTCAATATCCTGTATCTGACATGTTTGGAAGACAATTTTCACTCCAACCAAATTTTTTTGGTGTCGAACTCTTTGACCAACCAGACGATGCAGCAAAGCTTCTCGACTCAGCAGATGGTGATCCGGTTTTGGGTATGTTTAAAAAAATGTTATTTTGCTTATGGATCGAAAATTCCAGAATTAAACGCCACTCGACTCGTTGACCCTGTCTCCCGAATCACCAACGTTAAATCGGTTAAAATGATCACCTTGCAATTCCGTGCCGAGCACAAACCAGGATGGACAGAGGGTCAAGTCAAAAAATGGGAGATGGACATGGTGGATATATTCGAGAAACGCTACAACTCAAAACGTCTGAAAATCTATGCGTACTCTCAATCGTATGTCGAAGAGGAGATGGTTCGAGGTGGTATTATTATGATACCGTATCTCGTTGTCGGATTCGCAATCATGTGTTTGTGCAGTTGTGTTCTTGTGATGATTCGAGCACTTTATATGCATCAAGAAAACGTTTATAAAGTCATATTGGCTATTATGGCATGTCTGACACCCCTGCTCGCTTGTGCAACAGCATTGGCGTTAATGTTCACATGCGGTGTTCGATTTGCATCAATTCTTTGTGTCATTCCCTTCTTGGTGCTTTCTATCGGTAAGATTTTATTATTTCGGGAATTTTTTGAATAGTTGTTTTCTAGGTGTCGACTCCTCCTACTTAATGATTCACGAATGGCAACGTGTCACGAAGCACATGAGAGAGACTCCCAGGAAGAAAGACAGTGTGGGCCATCGAATGAGTGAAGTGATGGCTGAAGTTGGTCCGGCTATTCTGATCTCTTGTCTCACTAATATGTTTGCTGACTTTGTCGGATCGTTCACGTCATCTCCTGAAATCACACTTTTGTGTACTGGAAATATGTTATCCATGTGGTTTGCGTTCATCTATCAAATGACTTTCTACGCTGGATTGATGTCAATTGTTGGTGGTTATGAATTTGGTTCTGACGAGGTGAGGTTTTGGAAAAATATTTATCATAGATTCAGAGTTGAGTGGGATGCGGTTTTTGAAATGGCGAAAGGCGATTTTGACCTTATTTTGATGTAAAAGCCCCTAAAAATGATTGAATTCGTATTAAATTGCGTTTTTTGTTGGTAAAAAATAAAAGCTTTGTTGCAAAAAACATCTAAAAAAAATATCAGTAAATTCGAAAAACTCGTACTTGTCAAGGCGTGCAAAATTTATGAAATTCTGGAAAAAGTGCAAACTATTATAATCAAATTTTTTAGATTGACAAAAATCGAATGGAAATCAACATTGCCGAAAACCGTGTGAACATTGCCCGACACCACCGTCCTCTTACTAGACAACCGTCAAAATTCCACGAAGCAACTCAACCAATCATCAGTGACTCCCTCCAAAAATACACTCATCTCATGACAACACCATTGGTCTTCGTATCCATTTGTCTGGCCTATTTGGCATATCTGGCATTCAGTATTTATGGAATCACTCAATTGAATATCAATTTGACAGCACAGAAGCTTTTTGCTCTCGACTCGCCGTTACTGGAGTTGGATGATTTGAGAATTAAGTATCAGGTATGAAAGAGAAACTATTCTGACAGCTATTTTAAATTTATTGTAGGTACCAGTGTATTCGATGGCTACAGTTTTCGTGAATACCCCTGGTAAATTGGAGAATCCTGAGAGACTGAAACGACTGAACGAGTTCGTCAGAGAAATGGAATCGATAAACGGGACATGGGGAGAAGGATGGGGTGAACTTGGAACAAAGTACTTTATCAGGGATTATGATGTCTTCCAGCAATGTGAGTCGTTATTTCATACTTGCAAACCGGGCCAGAGCGTAGCTGGCTTAAAACGAAATTTTATGAGCTAAAAGATATACCAACATGTAGATCTCGCCGAGTTCTATGTCGTGACCCACGAGCCCGACTAGAAAGGTTTTTGACTATTTTCGCGTTTTTGGCCCCGCGGCACATTAACAAATAGCCATCCGGCGGCCCGGTTCTTAAAAGTGTCATAATACACGTTCAGAATTCAAAACTTTCAAAAATGTTCACTTTTTAGCATTCGGAAGCGAAGACGAGGATGAAGATTTTATGGATGAAGACAAGCCAGTAACAGTCCACTCAGATGATAAGATGACGTATCGAGAGGATGAACTGAAATACTTTTTGAAATGGCCAGAGTATGATTTCTGGCAAGGATTTGTGAAATTGAGAAATGCTACTAATTCGACAGATCCAGAGTGAGTCAGTCATTTATGACATGTTATCAGGAAAGTATTGCAGAGCCGAGGAGCTTGACCGATTCTTCTTCACTACCGGATATCACGGGGAAAAACTAACAATTTGGACACAACGCGGAGAAATGTTGAGGGCTTGGAGAAAAGTTGTCGACAAATATCCGTAAGCAACTCTTCTACAGTGCCGAAATTTTGTCATTTTCAGTTTAAATTGTTCAAGTTTGAGATGGTATTACGGTATCAGTAATTGTTCCACAAAGTAAATTATTTATAAACCGTACAGAACAAAGGTAGAGCCTCATTTTTGTAGTTGACAACGTTTTTGTACGAACACTCCATAGAGAGTTATGGTCATTTTAAGACGACAGCTCAAAAATCGCACTATTTTGAACTGAAATTGGTCGATTTGAGGGAGAAATTACTTTGTCGATATGTAACTTGTTAGGGAGTGTCCGTACAAAAAATAATCAACTACAAAAATGAAGCTCTACTCTTGATCTGTATAATTCATTAAAAATTTATTTTGTAAGATAATCCGTGATAACGTAACACCGTCTCAAAATTGGATAATTTCAACTGAAAACGACCAAAGTTCGTATATTTTTGCACGATGCTGTATCTTCTCCCAATGAAGCAAGTTCCCAACCACTAAATTTTATTTTAGCGACTTTGGCGCCTCTGTCTACCACGAAGACGGTGTCTATCTTGATCTCATCGACAACATGCCAACCGACACGTGGCAATCTGTACTCGGAACATTAGTCTGTATGGCACTTGTCTGTTTCGTTTTCCTCAATAACCTGTTCACTGTGGCCATTGCTTCCCTTTCGGTTCTCTCGATTTGCGCTGGTATTCTGGGAATTTTGTCGTGGTGGCACGTGGATCTCGACCCGATTACAATGGCAGCCATGATTATTTCTATTGGTTTCTCGGTGGATATTCCAGCTCACGTTTCCTATCATTACTATCAAGCTTGTAAGTTGATATTGTACGGGTCTTCTTAAATTCCAAACATTTCTAGCAATCCAAGAAGGGCCAATGTCTCCACCCTCTTCTCGTCTCGCCAACTGTCTTTCCTCCGTCGCCTTCCCAGCTCTTCAAGCAGCGTTGTCCACAATTCTTTGTGTTTGCAGTTTGCTCTTCGTCAATTTATACATGGCTGAGGTAAGTAACTCCGCTCTACTGATGCTCTAGTTAATTTTAATTTTAATTCCAGGTATTCGTAAAAACTATGGTGTTGTGCGTTGTTCTGTGTAACCTTCACGGTTTAGTCTTCCTTCCAGCTATTCTCATTCTTTTGGACTCGATTCGATGGGCGTGTCGACCAAAGGGTATGCACTGATAAACTAAATTATTTTTTTTAATTTAAAAATTTCAGGAGCCGCAGCTCAGCGTCCAAAACAACCAAAGGCCAACTCCAGGCAAAAACAGAAAAATGCAAAGGTTCAACCGGAGAAGAGTGTGGTCACTGATCGGCCGGAAATCTAATTTGTTTTTTTTCTATTACCTTATTTCATGACCATGTAAGGCGCGCTCTATCGAAATTCCAATAGAGCGCACTTGCAACCCTCTCGCCCATTTTCTGAATATTCGTCTTCAAAATTCGGGTTTTTTCTTCTATTTTGTTAGTTTTCCGCCCCTTTATTTGCTCTGTACATTTTCTGCGTGACCATATCTATACATAGTAGATTCATTTGATATCAATCTATGTCCGGTGAATTCCTGTTTGTTTGTATTTGTATAATTAGATTTTTTGAAACAGAGAAAACTATTTTTATTGGAGACATTTGGACAAACAGAATCATCTCGAACTTTTCGTAATTGTCAACTGACGCAGTATTGTGTTCACTGTCGGCTCAACATCCTCCTTCTCATCACCTGTCTTTTTTGGAACAGCCAGTTTACAGAACCCCTGAAATTTTGTCAATGGCAACAGCGCTCCTATGAGAAACCTACATTATTCAAAATATGCTCCGCTAGTAGAGAATAAACAAATGAGAATTGAGTCAGATTCTGGCATGAATGAAGCCGTCCACCACGGACAATTTCCAAACATTTGACCAAGTCTAACTTGGGATTATCACTATGCAGAGAGGCATGGGCGGTTTCGAATAGTGCATACGTTCCTGCTCTTCCACACCCAGAGAGACTCATGTAGACGGGCGGACTACTCGAGTATTTACGGAAACACGATTGAATTTGCCACAGTTGCTTCACGCCTTGTGGAGAACCTGAGAACGGAACCGAGTTGTGCGGCCAGCCGGTGTAGTGATGGACGTGGAGGAATCTATGGTTTCGGAAGTTCAATTTCTATAAAATGGTATTCCAAAACTTACGACTTGTAATCGCCATTGCAAACACTCAACACTCTCAACGACCATCCACTCATAATCTCCACTCGCTTGAACTCTCCCACACGAATCGAACGTTCCTCGAAATGCAAGAAGTCTCTGGAACACTTATGTACATTGATCAGTAGAGGAATAGAGGTCACTTACTGATTCATCGGAAACACAAAATCCCCGCCCAAACTCTCATACTCCGCTTCCGTTAGCAACAAGAGCACACTTTTGACGCGATGCTCGATTATCATCTGCCAAAAGTCGGCGGCGGTCTCAGTGAGCGGCATTTGTGTGAGAATAGCTCGTTTATGTCCGGGCACAATATCCACCCAATTCGCATGAATATAGCTGGAATCTGATAGAGTGACACGTGAATGGTCGAGACATATGACGTCGGAGAATCGGTTCTTCTCCATGTTGTCGACAAAGTTATGTTTTGTGACATGGGGTGGGATGTAGCTGGCCACTTGCTGGAAGTCTTTCTGAAAAGGTGCTAGATTTCGATAAGATTTTCCCTTTTAGTGGAATACTACTGTAGCATATCATCTCTGAGAGTTAGTTACGGTGCTCCACGGTTTCAATTTTAGAGGAATATTCAGAACAAACATATGTAGAGCTACAGTTTTGTAGTTGACAACTTTTTTGTACGGACACTCCCTGTAAATTTACAAGTCCGCATGGGTACAAAACAGCAACGGCCAGAGAAGTCCACTCGGGGCTGTTATAAATTTGGCTTTGATGTACTGTAACCCTCTGGGAAGTGCCCACCCAAAAAAGTTGTCAACTACAAAAGTGAAGCTCTACACTTGATCTACATACAGTTCAAAATGACTTTCTTACCAATGCAATCTTAGCGTCTTCCACCACAAATCGTTTCGCCAACCCCAACCATTTTTGCTTCTTCTCTTCGGTATTCCCATCATCTTCCTTCTTTTCCTCCTTCTTCTCCTCCTTACTCTTCTCCACCTTCTTCTCCGATTTCTCATCTTTTTTCGATTTACTCTTCAACTTATCCTCACTATCTGGCTCTTTTGACTTTGCTACCGGAGCAGTTTTATCTGGTGACTGGGCTTGTTCCTTGCTCAACGGCTTGATCTTATCAATATTCTTCACCAGAACAATCTCTCCCAACTGCTCATTTGGCACCGGAGCCAACGGTTTCACCACTTTGCTTCGTGGCTGCTTTTTCGTATGACTCTTTGATTTCTTGTGATGTTTCTTCTTCTCGGATCTCTTTCGCTTCTTGCCACGACAACACAAGAATCCAGACTTCTTACTTTTCTTTTTCGTATGACTCTTTGACTTTTTGTGATGTTTTCCATGCTTTCCGATCTTTTTATGCGGAACTTAAATTTGGCAGTTTTTAAAGTTTTATAAATAAATAAACCAACTTTTCGCACCATCATTTTGTGCAATTTGTGCTCCTTGCATTTTCTTGTTTTTACTTTGCAGAAATAAATTTTCTGCATTTTTATTTTGTCCTTTTCATTTAAACCGTTTAAATTCTATTAAAGTTCGAGTTCACAAAAATTGAATTTTCGCGTCAGATGTTTTCTGTGCATTTTTGCGTCAGCGTGTTCACGATTTAATTTTTCAATTTTAAATTCATTTTTCTTCAATATTTTGTGAGTTTTTCAGTGAAAAATAGCAAAAATGGCTCCACCGGCAAAGCGAAAACTCAATTTCGACACCCCGCCTGGTGATGTAACCCTAAATTTCGAGACGGACGTTAATTTTCCGAAAGAAGTCAGTTTTTTGTTTTTTTCTCTAATTTTTCCCTTTTAAACCCAATTTTTCAGTGGAAAATCGACGGTGTCAACATTGAGGAGCGAATTCAAAAGTTGCGTGAGGAGCTCCGCGAGCAGGGTGTGAATCCCGTTCAGAATGCGATCGTCGATCCGAGATCCAAGTTTCGAACAGAGTATCGACGGATTCTGACCGCCCATGCGATTATCACTGATGCGATTCGACTAAATGATAAGAAGATTAGTTGGTGTAAGTGGAATTGCTTCTTAATTCTCGAAAAAATTGAATTTTCAGTCAAAAACGCGACGGAAATGATGGCAAACGACATCGATGCACTTCACAACCGGCGTGAGCACGTGGATAAAAGTGTCGAAGATTTCAAGAAAGAACTATCTCGACTAGAGTAAGCAATTAATTAATTAATTAATTAATTAGCCTAAATTTTCAGCGCCAGCGTTGGAGTGCTCAAATCTCAGCAAATAGCAGTGAAAAGTGTGCTGGAATTGAGAGAAGATGAGTATATGGGCGGTGCCGATGACTTCGACTCGAATTTACCGGATGAATATCAGAAGTTTGGGAAGATAAGCAAACTTTGTGTATGCAGTTTGAAAAAAACGTTTTAAAAACACATTTTTTGCAGGAAGTGGCGTTAAAATCCTACGACGACATCAAAAAACGAAACGAAGAAATGCAGAAATACCTGATGACTGAAAAGAATCGACAACGAAAGCAACGAGAGGCGATGATGAATTTAATGGAGGAGAAAGAGCGTCAACGTGTGGAGGAGCTGGATGAGGTGTTCAAAGATTTCACATTGGAACAGCTCAAAGAGCTCAGGGATAATATGCGAATTGCTAGAAGCAAAAATTGAATTTTTGTATTTCTCTCATGTATCATTAACTAAAGACACACAGTACCCTGCACGAGGAATGCGCAACACTAAAACCTGTTCCTGTGGAAATGAAGGCGCATTTGGCGTGCGTGTCTGCGTCTCTCACTTTCGCGTTATCTCTCGCCTAGTTTTCAAGAACGCCCACTTATTTTAAGAATTTGAAAAGTTTGTGACTTTTTTCGACTCAAGGACATATCAGAAACTTAGAATACATCAATATGAACAAAAAAACTCATTTGTGCCAAAAATTTTTTTTCACCTTTTTTGACCGATTTCTCGAGTTTTTAACAAAATATCTCATTTTTTTCCATTATATATCTTGATAATCATGCTTGAAAAATAGTTTTTCAACGGAAAATCTGAAATTTCACTTCAAAAAACTAGTTTTTGTCGGTTCGAAAAAGGTACCTTCAGGAAAACGAGCTGATCTCACTGAATACACAATGGTCGGCGATAAATTTTATATATTTTCGTAGAGAAAGACTTTCTCTACAATCTGATGGTGTGCAAATCTTGCAAAAATCGCCTAATTTTGAGTAAAACGCTGCGAACGGCGACGTTTTTAGTCTCTCAGTTGTAAAATTTCCGTATGATGCAAACGCGCACCACGGCTAACTTCACTGAAAATGGTTTACGCATTCCTCGTGCAGGGTACTGTGAAGACAGAAAATAAATATTATTCTTATTTTTTAATGTTTTTTTGACCGAATTTTCGCTTTTCAAAGCTTGATCAAAGTGATGTTTCAACAAAAATATTGAATTCAAACCTCGCGCCAAAAATTTCTTACGCAATTGTGCGCCGCCGTGTTTGCGGAGTGTCTGTGTCTCTCGAATTCATGCACTGTTTCGGTTGTTTACTTCTCGCTTTGGCGCCAATTGCTCATTCCACAAATCCCAAAATTTGATTTTGGATTTTTCAGCTTTTCCTCAATTTTTTTCGATTTTCTTCAAATTTTCCATAGTTTTTTGACAGAAATAATTAAAATTTAGTTGTTAAAGCTGAAAACAGATGTTTTTCTTTCAAAATCACTGATTTTTCGATTGTTCTTCTTCTAATTTCAAATTTTCAGCAATGCGTAAGTTCTGGAACTCTTCCGGCTATACGCCGAGTCATTCCAATGAGGATGCGGTAAGCTTTCGATCAGATTTTTGCTGAAACTTTAAAAAATTGTGTTTTCAGGCTGTTCAAACGAGCACCGCCACTAAGAGAATGGAAACACTTCTTGTCGAGGAGAATGGGCTTTTGAGAAAGGTTGAGGACAAGGGAAACCACGTCTATCTGATGTTCTTGATGTTCGGAATCGGAGCTCTGTTGCCATGGAACATGTTCCTCAACATCTCGCACGATGTAAGTCCACTCCTATGCAATCTTTCACACAAATAATAATTTTTCAGTACTACACAACTTTCAAACTGATGGACAACGGAACCGGAACCCCTTACTCGTCGAACTTCCAATACTCCATGACTGTCGCCGCACAGGTCCCGAATCTTGTGTTCAGCTTCGCCAACATCTTCTTGGCTGCCAAGTACGTTCAAATCTTGTGTTTTTTTTTTCAAAGTAATGTTTCCAGAGGTGATTTGACTGCTCGCATGCGCATTTGCCTTGCCATCGTTCAAGCAATGGTTGCAATCACCATGGTGTTCATCTACATCGATACCAGCGATTTCATTGCAACCTTCTACTACGTCACCCTTCTGAGCATCGTCTTCCTCAATGCAGCCAATGGACTTTTCCAAAACTCGCTGTTCGGTCTCGCCTCTTCATTCCCATTCAAATACACAAACGCTATTCTCATTGGCCAGAATTTCTGTGGAACCGTTGTCTCTCTTTTGGCTTTGCTCACTAAAGTGGTTGCTAACAATATTGAGAGTAGAGCGGTTCTCTATTTCGGATTGGCGTCTATTGCCATCATCACATGCTTCATTCTTCTTAATGTCATCAAGAAGTCGGCTTATTTCAAGAGATTCGATGTGGTTGAGGCTAATGCTTACTCGGACTTCGAAGGAGAGATCACTACTTGGGAGGATATCAGAATTGTCTTCTCTAGAGTGAGTGTTTTTTTAAATAAAGCTTCATAATTCACTGAATGTATTTTCAGAGCAAAATGCAATTCGCCAACATTTTCTTCCTCTTCTTCGTCACTCTTTCGTTGTTCCCAAGCATCTGCATGTATGTTCTTGCTGTTAATACTGGAGAAACCTACGATTTCATTATCTCGGAGATGTATTTCATGGACGTGGGCACATTCCTCAACTTCAACTTGTTCGCGTTCCTCGGAAGTTTGTCTGCAAACTACGTCAGATTGGTGAGTAAATTACCCGTTGAATATATTCAAAAAATCGTTAATTTTTCAGTTCGGCCCAAAAACCATCTGGATCGCTGTCGCTGTTCGTGTCTGGTTCTTGTTCTACTTCCCATCAGCCAACTACTTCCCACCACAATCTGAACGTATTTACGGTCCAGTCTTCGAATCCACCTGGTTCTTCATTCTCAATGTCACCCTGATGGCATTCTCCAGTGGATATCTCAGCTCCCTCATCATGATGTATGCTCCAAGAGCTCACGATGAGCCGAGAATTCAAAGAATGGCTGGAATGATCGCTGCTTTCTTCTTGATCGCTGGTGTCGTCTCTGGATTGGTCTTCGCTTGGGGCATCAGTCTCATCGTCACTGATCCTCTTGCCATCGTTCCAGTCATCGAAACCATCATGGCGAATGGAACTGCTGCAACCACCGTTGTTCCAGTGATTGTTTCTACAATCGCTCCAACTACTGCCATTGTTCCATAATTTTTACTTGTTACCCTTCTCTAATCATTTTTTATCACCTTGTTAACTTTGTTGTTATATCTTTCAAATCCTTGTTGTTACCATGCGGTCATTTTTGTTTAAAAAAAGGAGGCAGAGCCTCAATATCAATTTTTCCCGAAAAACCTCACAATACCGCCCCCTGTTACATTGTTGAACTGTTATTGGTTAGAAATAAACCACATAAACCAAGCCGTTATTAGATATTGACAGTTGTCTGTTCCTTTCAATTTCTCTTATCACTTCCCCCTTACGTTTTGTTATCAAACAATTATTTGGAGGCCATCTCAAACAATACTCCCAACCAAAAAGAAGTGTTGCGTTTTTTTTCTGTTTCTTCTAATTGTTTTTTCCGCAACAAAAAGTAGGTGTTGCCTGGTGAGAGCAACCTACTCATCGCTTTCTTCCGAATTTGTAATGATTTTCTTGCCTTCTTCTCTTTTCCCTCTTTTCGCCCATTACTTTTTCTTCCCGGACTCCCCCATTTCTCTCCATGAGCACATTTTGAAAATAGTAGAAAGAAAGTGAAGAGACGCAGGCAATTAGAGAGAGGGGAGCCCTCCTTCCCTGCTCGGAGCCCATCGGACACTACTACTTTCTCTTGTGATGACGAGTGCTCACAAGCTGTTCTCTCTCTCTCCCAGATGTGTACACATGTTTACATGAATCGGTGGAGAGAGACCAGTTCGGATTGCACTATATATTTTTTGTTTTCAGTTTGGAGGTATTTAAGTGTAGTGTCATGCAAAAAAGCGAAAATTCACTGATTTTATATCGTTTTTTGCCGGTTTTTCGCTATAAAAACCCGCAAAAACTAAGATTTCTGCTGGGGTGTATGTCAAAAGTCAGTTTTCCGAAAAATTACTGAAAGCTCAACTTTTTTTAAATCAAAATATGATTTCTAAATCGGTTATTTATGTTTTTTGCTCAAATTTCTGCATTTTCAGTATATCAAATTGAAGATGCCCGGAACACCTATTTAGAATATTGAAAAAATCCCAAAAAAAGTCTTTGAAAACCTATATTTTTATCGAAAAACTGCATTTTTGAATCAATTTCTGCTCGAAAACCGGATTTTTGACTCTGAAAATGCCATTTTCACTTGAAAATTATGTCATTTTCATTAGTCTGGTGCACCTGGGGTGCGTTTTTTGTACCGAGTACTCGGTTTTTCGGGTTGAACTTTCAAGAATTTCGTACTTTTTTTTCGGATTTTATCATTTTTAGGCCCCCCAATTTTAAGAATCTACGCTTTTTATTTGAAAAAATCCGCTGTTCTTCGATTTTCCGAATTTTTTCCGATTTTTTGCCGTTCTATTAGAGATTATCATCCAATCTTTCTGACTTTCCATAACGATTTCCATCCAATATTTTCCTTTTTTTCAATTCTCTAATTCAGTTATGTTCTCCACTTGTGTTATTTTCAACACATTACGAGTCGACGCCGACTATAAAATTCTCCAATTGAACACTCAAAAACAAGGAATTGTTTTTCTTTCTGTTCCTTTCCAAACCATCTCATTCCCCTTCCTTCCAATCTTTTTTGTGTCAACTTTCTCCCCTTTCTCAACAGAAAAAAAATTGAAAATGACAGAGAAAAAGTAAAAAAAAGAAGGGTTAGTTCCCCTTCTTTCTCTGATCTCTCCTCTAATCGTGTACTCTCTCATTCTCCATTTTCGCGCCGTCCTCCCCCTCCCGTCGTCGTCGCAATTCACAATACTTGTAATATTTATGTTTGCAATGTTGTCCTTTCCTTCACCGCCCCGATCTATCTCTAGCCAAGAAGACATTGATATGTCAATAGGATAGGAGAAGGCACTTACTTACTCAAGAGAACAGTTTCATGTTTGGTTTCAATTTCAACACACTGGTGTTCTGTTCGCTGGAGGCGGGGGTTTCTAGATCTTTCGAAACGGTTTCATAAGTTAGTTAGTAATGGAAATTTTCATGATGAAACTTCACAGTTTCCAATAGATCAACTTTACTGGTGACCAATTTCAATCAAAAAGCTCTGGGGATTACCAGAATCTGGGATCTGAGAATGGATTCAGAATCATTATTACTTTTTCTGAGGTCTTCATTTCTGATTCGCCTGTAATAGAATGATTGAAAAATGAGAAATCATGTTGTAGATGGACAGTCGTCAAGAGTTTGAGAAAAGTTAAGACATGCCCTTTTATTACACGCCTTACGGTAATTACTGTTTTCTGACTTTTTTTGCTAATTTTCATTTCAGGCTCCGCCCCCAAAACGGGAAGAACCGTGCCAGAACTGTCTATACTAATGGGCCTATTCACGGGGCAGCAAAATACCTCGAGAGAAAAGTTCACATTTCTGCTCTTTTTTGGGGACGGAGCCTACAATTCAAATGAGAATTTAAAGTCCGGAAACACAGATCACTTCAGAGCGAATTCTACAAATCTTGGTCTTTTCTGACTGGTTTCAAATTTACCTTCCTCCTAATATCTAACCAACACAAACCGGGTTCCCATCAAAAATTTGCATATCGTGTTGTTTATTCTCTCGAATGCTAATAAACAGATACGTGTCACCACATCATCATCAAATATTCATAAAGTTTCGCATCAAACCGCCCCGTTTCATCACTTCCTTTGTGCACTCCCTATTGTTGCACACACATGTGAATAACGTATTGAAATCTACAAAGTAATATTTATAAAGCTAAATTTTGAAGCTGATAAATTTTGAAGCAGTCAGGTGAGTCCTACAGTAGCCTAATCCTTTTCTCCTTCATTTTCTAACAGCTCTTACAACTGCGCTCTACAGAAATCTTTTTGAAAATGTCTCCTTTCTCCGAGTCTCTCGATTTCGCACACTATTTTCTTCGGTTTCAGTAGAGCGCAGTTGTGAGACGCGTGCCGTGCTAATACATCTTCAAAAATGCATGTCTTAAAAGCCTCCAAAAAAGGCGTCATGATCTTGTCCTTCTCTTTTCTCTTTTTTTTGCCCAATTCATTCCGCATCACTACTCCTCCTTCTCAATGCTTCCGGCCATGCCATATTCTGACGGTGTTGTTTTTTTTTCGTCTGTTTGCACCCTCTCTCCTCTTTATGCCCTACTCTACACAAATACATCTACACTTTCTCTCGCCTTATTTTCCCACCAATTTTTCGTGGCAAGCGCCGCGCCGCGCATCATTTTTCAACGACAAGTGTAGTTTTTTTGTTGGCAAAAGGCTGCAGAATATGCATTTTTTGTGTTAAAAAGAGATCTTTCCAATAAAAATATTTTATTACCAAAATAAGGATTTTTAGGTCATATTGAACGTAAGATTCAGATTTACTGGATCATAAAGCCTAATACGGTTTCGTTGAAAACCAGCCGAGTTACACGTCATCGTATCTCGGTCGGTTTATGAGCTATAAGAATTCTGAAAACAGATTCAGAATCCTCACGTCTTCAGCTTCCTACTTATTATAGATTCTTACAAAACTGGTATCACCAAAAAGCTGAAAAAGTGGGGATTCTGAAACTGTTTTCAAAATTTCTGTAGGTTGACTACTAGCCGAGTTATTTACACGTCATCGTATATCGGTCTAATACGTCTTCGTCATCTCTAGCTTGCTTCCGCTCATACTTAGTTCAGTCCCCATCACCTTAGCGACGAAAATTCGCAGCTAATCATTCCGTAACTCACCGTTTCACAACCAGTCGTTTTGCAACCATCTAGTCATATAAAATGGGGCGGAGCCTATCATTTTGCAGAAAGATATTTTTGTATTTAATTGAAAAAAATCAGAAAAATGTCCCCTATGATTCATCCATTCTTGTGTTCTGATCGAAAACAATCACATTAAAATCCCCCTACCATTCTCGCTTCCAGCATTGCAACCATCTTTCATTCCATTCCCTTTCCTCTCTGAAAAAAGTCTCGAAAACTGATTTCTCTGAAACTGAGAAATTGATTTATTAGTGATGATGATGATCGGAGAAGAAGGAAACGGTAAGTGTTTTGTTTTCTCTCTCTCCCTCCCGACTAACCACCGCCCGCCTTGACTGGTTTATGCAAATAGCCACTACTCTCCAGAAGCGAAACGGATGAACTAATTGAGATGGGAAATCTTCCTGGAGAACTAGTTTCCCCTCATTTTTTTTCACACTTTGTGAGAAATTCGAGACTAAAACAAATAGTTGGTTTAGTATTGTCAGGAGGTTGGGGGTTGGGAAACCAAGAGATGACGTGGCATCTTTTAGATTCAGACTGTTAATTTAAGGGATCTTTTGATTGAGATAACACAACTGAGCGCTATGTGAAATTTTTATTCTGCTAAATTCCAGATTCTAGTTTTTGATGTCAAATGGTGGAAGTCATAGAACTACTTATGTCCAGGATTGTAAAGGTTCTGAATCAACATTTGTTCCTTCGATTACTCTGACTAGGGAAGGTTATGGAGACAGTTTAGAGGTATGGGATGTGACTTATATCATTGGAAAGCTGAGAAAACTCCAATTCCAAATATATATTCAGTTTTTGCCCTCGAGGCATGGTAGAAACAAGGTCAAAGTTATGAAAATGGACAGAAACTATAAACTTGTTTTTCTCGATTATCAGACCTCGACGGCAAAAACTGAATATATATTTGGAATCAGCGTTTTTCCAGCTCTCCAATAGTGTATGTTACATGAAAGAATTGAAGACATTGAACTAACAAGGTTCTGGTCCTTGAGACCGTCTCATTCTCTTGTTCATCCTTTTGTCCATTAAAATCTACCTATTAGTCCCAAGATTCATTTTCTTAATCTTGAAAATTCTAGAGCCCTCATTCTCGTGTTGTGATGACTCATTAGAATAACTCTGAACAATTTCAAAACTCTTCCCCACTTGCCACAAAAAAATCCCAAAAACGTTCACTAATCCCATTGTCCTCTAGCAGTCCTTCTTCCAATTTCCTCCTCTCTCTTCAATACAAAAAGGAGACACCGACCGCAGCCGCAAAAAGTTGCCCTGGAGACTCCGCCCCTTTTTGGAAAACCACACTCCCTACACACAACCAGTCATTCTGTTGTGTTTCTCTATGTGTTGCCCTTGATCGAGATCGATTGGATTGAAAGAAGACTCTTTCGGTGTCTGGAGTCTCTAGTTGGCGCCAGTATCCCTTTTTATGCTCTTTGTCTTCACTGGAGACCAGAGGGGAAGGGCCATACGTCCATCAAGGACGAGGGTGCCCGCTCCCTCTACCATATGTTGTTGGGGAGGAAAACATACTTGTCAGGGATTTTCGAATTTCTATGTGTCAGATCATTGGAATGTGAGAAGAGTGAGCAGTATGTCCTCTACGAAACATTTCAAAATATTTTGTTTTTTTTCCTGAACGCTTTCATTGGAATTCTTATACTTTTAGATTTTTTACAGTTTTTGACATTTTTTCGCGAAAAGTCAAATTTTCGACTATGATTCAGAATTAGAGGAAATTCTGAATAGTCATCAAAAATTTTCCAATTTTCGATGAAAAATTTTAAAAAAACTGGTTCATTTTTTGAAGCCGGGTTTTCGGGCTTTGATAAGTATGGAAATTCTGGCATTTTCGAACAGTCTGTGTCCTCCAAGATCTCCTGGGGGCGACTGGGGCAACACCCTTCTCCTCTAAAAACTTTTATTTATTCTAGTGTAACACTCCACAAATTAATTGCCTCCAATTCTTCATCTAAAGCTGGTTCAACAACACCAATAAAAACTGTTTGTTCCCTCCTTTCCTTGCAACACCTCCTCCTCTTCTTCACTGATTTTACCGAGAGAGAGATGGGCGGTGTGTAATAAACTAAACGTTTTCGTTTTTTGTTGCGGAGACACTGATGAAGAAGATGCTTCTTCTTCTCATCTGGAGAGCTGAGAAGGAGAGAAGAAAGCAACAAATAGCAGCAAACACACACAAATAGCAACTAACAGTTGTCTTTTCTGTCACTATCAATTGATGATATCCTGACGGCCAAGGGATTTTCCTGCTTCTCTTCTTCTCTTTTTTTTACTTTTTTTGTTAGCGCAGATTTGAGATTAAGCCGATTATCGCTGAAGGGCATTCGTTTGTTACTTTTTTGAGAAAATCCTTGTCGATTATGGACGTATTCTGGAGGTAGCAAAAAAGAAAAAACTTTTTTCTAGTAGTAAAAATCGTTTTTTTTTGTTACTTTTTTTGCTACCTCCAGAATAGGTTCATAAGAGATTTTCAATGAATTAAAAACAAATTTTCTACTGAAAATTGAATTTCTTCTCCTTTTTCTCTCTCTCTCTCTCAACTTATAAAACTTCTGACCATCTGAATCATCACCCGGCCACCACACCCGGAGAAATAAAAATGTGTAATTTTTTTATTGCCCCGTTTTTCTTCTCTCTCCCAGCTAGAATTTATTGCCTGGACACACTGAACAACACTATGTGATTTATATTCGTTTTCTTAGCTTTTTTCCCGTTTTTTTCGCCCAGAAAAATGAGAAAAACGGCATAAATCGTGTGAAATTGCATTTTTTCGACTGTGGCGCGTGCCGGTTCTCTGCGTCTCACACTCTCTCGTACGTGTAGATAGAGCGCATTTGCATCGGCTTGCCACGAAATTTGAATTTTAAATTTCGTTCCAGCTTCTCTCCTGACTATTTTCTTTATATTTTAATGAAACTTTGATGAATTTTTGTATTTTCAGAGCTAATGGGTACCGACAGAGATCCCGGAGACCAGAAACAGCCGACAAGTCAGCCAAGAGACCCGAAAATGCAGTTGGCGAAAGTGCTCCTTCCAGATGGAGTTACCAAGGAGTTCGAGGTTAATGTAAGTGAACATTTTCTAAATTTTTTCGCGAATAATCTGATAAATTTTCTTGAAATTACAGAAAAACTCCGAAGGAGAAGCACTTTTCCATCAAGTGACTCGCGATTTGTCAATTGAGGAGCGCGAATACTTCTCGCTCTGCTTCTATTGTAAAGAAGAGGGCACACGACATTGGCTTTATAACGATAAACAAATTTCGAAACAGATTAAAGGTAAAAACATCGAAAATATAGGTTTTTGAACGAAATATTTTAATAATTTTGAAAATTTCCAGGTCTTCCATGGGAATTCTCATTCGAGGTCAAATTCTACCCGACCACACCCACCACCATCGTCGACGATCACGCTCGCTACTATTTGTTCCTTCAACTTCGTCGTGATCTACTCACCGGACGTCTTCCGGCCACCGCCGACACCCACGCTCTGCTCGGCTCGTTCGTCGCTCAAATCGAGTTCGGAGATGCGCCAGCACAAATCAACGATGCATACGAAAAGTTTATTGTCGAATCGAAGTTGGTGCCTGCCGCCTACGCGACTCCAGAACGATTCACGTCGATCGCCGAATTGCATCGTCTTCTTCGAGGACAAACGACCGGAGAAGTTGAGCTGAAGTTTCTGGATCATGCCAAGCATCTCGCTCTCTACGGAATTCACATTTTCAAGGCTACTGTAAGTTTTTAACGTCAAACGTCTAACGTACCCTGAATACCAAATTTATTCCAGGACAAAGACAAGAAGCCAGTGGATATTGGTGTCGGTGCAGCTGGAATCAACATCTATCAAGATGATCAAAAGGTTCACACGTTCAGCTGGCAGAATATTATCAAAATCGGCTACAAACGCACGTATTTCTCGGTGAAACTGAAGGCAGGAACGATTGGAAAAGATGAGAAGACGTTGTATTACAAGTTGCCAAGTTATGTGGCTGCGAAGAGAGCATGGAAATGCGCTGTTGAGCATCATACATTCTTCAGGTAATTGGAAAACCGCACTTGGCCTCTGAAATCCCTCTAATATTCAAAATTTCAGACTCATCCAGCCAGAGGACAAGCCACAAAAGGGGCTCCTCAAGTTCGGCTCCCAACGGTTCCGCTATCAAGGACGTACTCAATTCCAGACGAAAATCGCATCACAAATGTTCGATAAGCCGTCGACTGTGGAGAGAGCACCATCTGCAATGTCTCAACCGATTACTTGTGAGTTTAAGGGTGACGAATCATTTTTTTTAAAGGATTATTAAAGGAGGACGGAATCTTTTTTTCAGATTCTGATAGTTCAGAAAATTCTGAGAACTTTTCATCATTGGAGCATATGAAAAAAACTCACTCTAAACGGACAAAATTATTTCTCAATTCCTCGTTTCCTCGCTTTTTTCAACAAACTTTCGCGTTTTTTTCTGTTTTTTTTTTCGATTTAAATGTTGAAAAAAAAAGAATAAACGAGGAATTGAGAAATAATTTTGTCCGAGAAGACTACACGGTGGAAAAAACTCGACTGGGAAAACTCTTCCACGAAAGCTCAGGAGAATGGAAATTGTGGCGTTTAGAGCAATTTTCAGCATAATCTGCAATGATGAAAGTTTCTTAGAATTTTCTCAAGTATCAGAATCTGAAATTAAAAAAAAAAAGACAACAGTCATCCTATAACCCAGAAAAGTAGTTTACAAGACTATATTTTCAGCTGCCGAGGACCAAAAACTCCAAACACTCAATCTGACGGATTCCGAGTTGGAACAACGTCAATTTGAGGTTAGTTTCAAAATCTTTATGTTTATTTCTAATAGTTCGATGCATGCAAGTAGTGATAGTGCTTTTCGTGTGCTTTTCTTTTATGTTATTCTTTCTATCATCACTCACCGCTCTCTCAAATTAACAGCTTTTCACACACAAATTTTGGAGATAAAATCATTTTAAAAGTTTTTAAATTGTTAAAGAAACCCTCAAGCACACATATATCACATCATACACCCGTTTCAGCTAAAATCATTCTATTTTCAGCTTGAAATTCTTTGAAATTCCCCCATTTTCTAATGAACTGTGCCCCCCTACTACTTCTAGCTTTAGCCCGAGTTCTAGCAATATTGTGTGACCTTTTCTACAATTTTTCCCTCAGCAACTTCTAAGCCTTTTCCTATCTTTTTTGTTGTAAATTTATTCAAAAATGCTGAAAACTCCACTAGTTCTCAGCCCTAGTTGTATGTATTCTGAAGGTTTTAAATCTTCTGAAACCAATTCCAAACGTATACATCATCCCCAATCCAGCTACAACAGTTCATATTGTATCGGTGTGTGGAGGAGAGGGGGGAAATGATTCAGAATCTCTTCTGAATCAGATGATAATTAGAGATTTAGGCACCCCCCTAGGTAATCAAGTGTTTTTTCTCCAAAATCTGTCGTCGTTCTTTTCATTTTTCTATCTCTCTTTATCTAACCCCTCTCTCGCCAAAAAACGCATCCATTAGACTGTGTATAGCTGTGCTATCTCTCTCTCTCTCTCTAATCGTCTGCTGGAGACATTGTGTCATTCGTCGTGCTACAGTATACCATCGGAGTGAAGATCGTCTTCCAAGCATCCATCGTCGCCGTCATCGTGTGTGTGTTTTTTAGTGCTCTGTTTTCTATATAATTGGTCATTTGGTGAGGTGAACTTCTGACTGAATTTCTTCCCAAACCGTTTTTCACCAGAAATTCTGGTCCAGAATTCAGCTCATCAAAGAATTGATTATATACTTTAGTTGTGCACCACACACTACCCCCAACAAACCCTTGGTTTAGTTTGTGTCTGGTAGTGGAGATCGACGAATTTCTCATCCCTCCCCAAATTTCAGCGATACCGTCGTGCTTTGACACCCAAGTCCTACACATCATCCCGACAAGAGGATGATGCGCTTTCGACTGCCACATTTGCAAAGTACTCTCGTCCCTCGACTATGTTGGTTGTCTCCACATCTGGTCATCACAGTCTACACGGCCAGCAGAGTCCTCAACAAGATTTGCAGTACTCGCCACGTGACGATTCCTCAAATTACTCTTCTGCCGCTTACTATTTGTCCGAACGGTCCTCTTTGCGTACTCCGTCTTCTGCATACTACCCTCCATCTGAATACACGAGTCCGACGAGTCCAGTGTACTATGAAGGACAACATCATGGAGAGTATCATGTGCAAATGAGACAGACGACGACAACCACTTCTGGTGAAGGTTCGAGATCCGGAGCGAGAAGGAATCTGTTTGGCCGATCGTCTGATGTTCGTAGCTCTCAAGCATCCCGAGATAGTGTCCGTTTAGTTTCGTTCCACGAGCCAGTAGATCCTAATGAACCGATTCCGGATACACGTCCGGTCAACGAGCTCCCACAAATTCCGATCGAACGAATCGTTCAAGTGTATCATGAAGGACACTACGATAGGTTGAGTCCTAGACTTCAACAACGAGCCGAACTACCGTATGGATTCGGAAATTACACACCACGGAACGGCGTGAGCCACGTGGATAACTTGCAACCAGACGGTGAAATGGACGAACATCCCATTCGATTCTTCGTTGATCTCAGACACTCTGGAGCAAGCCGTCGTGATGAGACAAAACGATTGAGTCATCCCGGTAAAGAAGATACCAAACAGAAGATTGATATGAAGGATTATGAATTCTCTTCCACTTCTTCATCCACCGATCCAGTTCAAGTTCATCGAACTGAATTAGGTCATGAAATCAAACCAGCCAACATTCAGCAATATGTGCATCGCTATCATCCAGGGGATTCCACTCAAAAAGTGGAAGCTCCGAAATACCGACTGATAACTCATGTTCATCCACTCGTGGTTAGTACAAGAGATGACGCCAGAAGTGGAGCACAGTCTTCTTCAAACGTTACTGCGACTATTTCTCAACGAGAGCAAGTTGTATCCACCAAAGTTCGTCGAGAGTCACCAGATGCCGATAGACGAGTTCGCTTGTCTGCCAGTGTTGATCGAAGTGGAAATTTGACTGATACTACTGAAGAAATGGCTAGATCTTCCACGACAACTTCTGAAGTGACGACTACAACTAGAGTTATCACTTCAGACATTGCTCAGTCTTCTGAAGTACAACCCAAGCAGAAGAAGCAGAAGAAACAGAAGATCCCACCATCGTCTGCTCAATCATCATCTCAAGAAACTAGAAGTCGTTTTGGTGGATTCTTCACTAAAAAGACATCAACGTCGAAAACTTCTGAATATCCAGAAACATCTGGTCAGTTCTCAGGAGAACTGGACACTACGAACCGGACTCATGAAATGGAAACCGCGGAATACGCTCATCCACAACAAATTCCTGCGTACTCCCCAAAGAAAGTCACGACTACAATCGTCACGTCTTCTACTACTTCAGAACATCATCATCCAGAAGGAAAGAAACGCATGATGGCTGTTGATACTCCAGAAGTTCCCAAAAAGTACCGACTTATCGCTCGTACTCGAAATGAAGGAGATGAAGATGTTGTGGAAACATCAGAAGCTTATGCTCTTCCTTCCGAAGCTCATAGTGGACCAGTTGAAGAGATTGCCAGACAAGGTGAACTTCAGGAATCTCCATTAACAGTCCACCCGAAAGTTTCGCACTATGAAAAAGCTCCGGAAGTTGTGCCACTTGTTGAAAAGAAGCAGAAGAAAGTGAAATCACAGAAGAAAGTTGTCACCGCTGTCGAACCACAAGAACCCGAAGCGAAGGAAGTTCGTCTTATTGCTCGTGTAATTTCTGACTCAGAACCAGAACCATCTGTTGATACTGCACAGAAGCCAAGGAAGGAAGCAACGTCTTCTAAATTTGGTTTTTTCCGTCTTTCACCCACCACTATCAAGACGTCTGAATACCCTGAATCTTCTGATACCTTTGCTGGAGAACTTGGAACCATTGACAGATCAAAAGAATTTGAATCGTCTCCATTTGAGCGTACTCAAACCCCTGTAACATCTCCTGTTCCGGCTACCTCTGAAAAGAAAACGAAAAAAGTCAAATCTCCAAAGAAAGTTGCTGCTCCAATTGCTGAAGAAACAGAGAAGAGAGAAGTTCGTCTTATCGCTCGTTTGATCAATGAACCCGAGCCAGAACCAGAGACATCTGCTGAGAAAGTCCAAGAGAAAAAGACAAAGAAGGACACATCGAAATCGAAACTTACATCGTTCGGATTTTTCGGAAGTCGCTCCAACAAGACTGCCAAAACCACCGGATACCCAAAAATCTCCGACACATACACTGGAGATCTCGACACAACTGTTCGTACCGAGGATAATGAATTCTCTTACTTCGAACATCCAGAATATCCAGAATACAAACCAAAATCAGAAACATATCAACCATCCGAGATGACTCATCTTGATGAATCAGACGTTGTTGAAGCTCCAGCTGCCTACGGATTTCCATCAACCTCTTATGATGGTCCACTCGAGACAACTGCTTTGGAACGTGATCTGGAACATAACACGATTAAGGAGCATTCTGACAGCTATCACGAAGGATTTTACACCAAGTTGATCCCTAAAAAATCGGATTCTCCTGCTACCGCTGGTAAGAAGTCAGCAAAGCAAGAGGAAGAACCGGAAACAACCAAAGTTCGACTCATTGCTCGTGTACTTCCAAATGACCCAATCCAATCAAGTGAGCCACAGAAGTCTTCTAAACGCGGACTCTTCTCGAAGAAAACCAAAACCACTGAAAGACACACTGGTCAATCAGAAGCCATGCCTAGAAGTGAAGATATGGAAAGTTCTGCATTCGAACGAGACACTTCTACGAGAATCATATCAGAGACTGATCCGGTTGTGAGTCACGAGAAGAAAAGGTATCGTCTACTTGCCAGATTCCGCCATGAAGGAAAAGAAGATGTGGTGGAGAAACCAGAAGATTATGGATTCGCTGCTGAGACTTATGAAGGACCGCTAGATGATACTTATCGTCATGGAGAACTTCATCATGCTCCTCTCTCTGAATATGTAGACAGTCCGAAAAAAATTGATGTTCCAGTTGTGGAGACGGAAGAACCGGAAAAGAAAGATGTTCGTCTCATTGCCCGTGTGATCACTGAACGAAAAGAAGATGAGCCAATTGATGTGACAACCAAAGAGAAAAAGCCGAAAAAAGGAAAATCAAAACTCGGGTTCTTCTCCACTACAAGCAAGACCACCAGAACAACGGACTATCCATACACTTCTGAAACTTACTCTGGAGAACTTGTGACTACTCCTCTTTCTGATGACTTGGAAGAATCCACATTCGAACATCCAGAATATCCGGAATACATTCCAAAGAACTTGATCGTTGAAGCCATTCCAGTGAAACGTCATTCAGAGAAAAAACGGTATCGTCTCGTAGCCAGACTACGTCATGAAGGAGAAGAAGATGTTGTCGAGAAACCAGAAGGATATGGATTCGCATCTACTTCTTATGATGGACCACTGGACGAAACTGCTCTTCAATCTGAAATGGAACAATCCCCACTCGAAGCTCGTCCAAAATATTCAGAATCTTGGAATTACCAAAAACCAGAAAGCCCAATTCTTACTTTGGAGAAGAAGCAAAAGAAAGCCAAGCCATCGAAAAAAGAAGACATTGATGAGCCAGTAGAGCCAGAAAAGAAGGAGATTCGATTGATTGCTTATGTGAAATCCAAGCCAGAAGACGAAGAACCAGTTGCTAAGACAGTGACTGAGAAGAAATCGAAGAATGAGTCTTCCAAGTTTGGATTCTTCTCTCGTTCGGCCAAAACTACCAAAACAACTGGATACCCAGAAACTTCTGACACTTTCACTGGAGAACTGGATTCTACTGATCGTACCAATGAAATGGAAGGTGCCTACTTTGATCATCGAGAATATCCACCATATGTTCCAAAGAAGATCGTGGTTGAAGCACCGACACCAATTGCTCTTGCTGAACCAGAAAAGAAACGGTACCGTCTAATCGCCAGATGGAGACACGAAGGCGACGAAGATGTTGTTGAGAAACCAGATGCTTATTCGTTTGCTCCAGAAGCCTACGACGGTCCACTTGATGAAACTCACCGACAATCAGAACTCGAACAGTCCGCTCTTGAAAATCGTCCAGCTTACTCGGAATCGTGGAACTATCAGAAGCCATCACCAGTTGTTGAGAAGAAGGAAAAATCTTCGAATAAAGTGAAAGTGGAAGAGCCGGAGGAGCCAGAGACCAAAGAAGTCCGTTTGATCGCCAGAATTAAGTCTGAGTCAGAAGAAGAGGGGGTAGTTGTTGTGAAAGAGAAGAAACCAAAGGAATCTTCCAAATTTGGATTCTTCTCTCGTTCGACCAAAACTGTCAAAACAACTGGATACCCAGAAACTTCTGACACTTTCGCTGGAGAACTGGATTCTACTGATCGTACCAATGACATGGAAGGATCCCACTTTGATCATCGAGAATATCCACCATATGCTCCGAAGAAGGTCGTAGTTGAGCCACCGACGCCGATTTTCCCTGCTGAACCAGAGAAGAAACGATACCGACTGATCGCCAGGTTCCGTCATGATGGAGATGAAGATGTTGTCGAGAAACCAGACGTGTATTCATTTGCCAAAGAAGCCTACGACGGTCCACTTGAAGAGACAATCCGACAGTCGGAACTCGAACAGTCTTCCCTCGTAAATCGCCCAGCTTACTCAGAGTCTTGGAACTACCAGAAACCTTCATCGCCAGTTGTTGAGAAGAAGGAAAAATCTCCAAAGAAAATGAAAGTAGAAGAGCCGGAAGAACCTGAGACCAAAGAAGTCCGTTTGATCGCCAGAATTAAGTCTGAGTTAGAGGAAGATGAAACAGTTGTTGTGAAAGAAAAGAAGCCGAAGAAGGAATCTTCCAAGTTTGGATTCTTCTCTCGTTCCACCAAGACAACCGAAACTACTGGATATCCCGAAGCTTCTGACACATTCACTGGAGATTTGGATACAACTGATCGTACCAATGAAATGGAAGGTGCCTACTTTGAACATCGAGAGTATCCGCCATATGCTCCAAAGAAGAACGTGGTTGAGGCACCGACACCAATGGTCCCTGTTGAACCAGAGAAGAAACGATATCGGCTGATTGCCCGATTCCGTCATGAAGGAGACGAAGACGTCGTTGACAAACCAGATGTGTATTCATTTGCCAAAGAAGTCTATGACGGTCCACTTGATGAAACTCACCGACAATCGGAACTCGAACAGTCTACTCTTGAGAACCGACCAGCTTTCTCAGAATCGTGGAACTACCAGAAACCATCATCGCCTGTTGCTGATAAGAAAGTGAAAGTTGAAGAGCCGGAGGAACCGAAAACCAATGAAATCCGTCTAATTGCCAGAATCAAGTCTGAACCAAAAGAAGAGGAGACAGTTGTTGTGAAAGAGAAGAAGCTAAAGAAGGAATCTTCCAAGTTTGGATTTTTCTCTCGTTCCACCAAGACAACCAAGACTACTGGATATCCCGAAGCTTCTGACACATTCACAGGAGAACTGGACGCTACCGATCGTACCAACGATATGGAAGGTGCCTACTTTGAGCATCGAGAATATCCACCATATGCTCCAAAGAAGGTCGTAGTTGAGACTCCAGTTGTTCCAGCAGAGCCTGAGAAGAAACGGTACCGTCTAATCACCAGATGGAGACACGAAGGCGACGAAGATGTTGTTGAGAAACCAGATGCTTATTTGTTTGCTCCAGAAGCCTACGATGGACCACTCGATGAGACCATTCGACAATCAGAACTCGAACAGTCCACTCTTGAGAACCGACCAGCTTACTCAGAATCTTGGAATTATCAGAAACCTTCATCGCCAGTTGCTGAGAAGAAAAAATTCCCAAAGAAAGTGAAAGCTGAAGAGCCGGAAGAACCAGAGACAAAAGAAGTTCGTCTCATTGCTCGTGTTAGAACTGGCGAGGAAGATGATGTTGCTGAGACATTGGATGCCAAAGCAAAGAAGTCAAGGAAAGAAGGATCTAAATCGAAACTTCCAATTTTCAATTTATTCACTCGTTCCACCAAAACTATCAAAACAACTGGATATCCAGAAACTTCTGACACATTCACTGGAGAATTGGATAATACTGATCGCACCAACGAAATGGAAGGTGCCTACTTTGAGCACCGAGAATATCCACCATATGCTCCAAAGAAAAACGTGGTTGAAGCACCGACACCAATTGTTCAAGCAGAGCCTGAGAAGAAACGATACCGACTAATCGCCAGGTTCCGTCATGATGGAGATGAAGATGTCGTTGAAAAGCCTGATGTGTATTCATTTGCACCAGAAGTCTACGACGGACCTCTAGATGAAATCGGCCGGCAATCTGAAATCGAACAGTCTTCTCTAGAACATCGTCCAGAATTCTTCGAATCTTGGAATTACCAAAAACCATCGTCACCAGCTGCTGAGAAGAAGGAAAAATCTCCAAAGAAAGTGAAAGCTGAAGAGCCGGAAGAACCAGAGACCAAGGAAGTTCGTTTGATCGCCAGAATCAAGTCGGAGACAGAAGTGGAACCATTCACCGAGTCATCTTCAGTTGTGAAAGAAAAGAAGCAAAGGAAAAGAGATTCGAAATCGAAGATTCCGACTTTTGGATTCTTCCATCGTACACAAGAACCGTCCACTTCTCACTTCCCAACTTCAGAACTTTTCACTGGAGATCTCGAAACAACTGGCCTCGCTCTTGACATTGAACGTGCTCCATTTGAGCATCCGGAAATTCCTGCGTACAGCCCAAAGAAGATTGTTGTGGAAGATCCAGTTGCTCCAGAGAGGAAGAAGAGATATCATCTTATTGCAAGATGGAGACATGAAGGTGACGAGGATATTGTGGAGAAACCTGCAGGATATGCATTTGCTCAAGATGTCTATGATGGTCCACTCGAGGAAACAGTCAAACAGTCTGAATTAGACCAAACACCCCTCGAGGCCCGTCCAGCTTTCTACGAATCTTGGAACTACCAGAAGCCCCAAACTCCAGTTTCTACATTAGATAAGAAACATAAGAAGGCGGCCAAGTCACCAAAGAAAGAGAAGATTCAGGAACCGGAAGAACCAGAAACCAGAGAAGTTCGTTTGATTGCCAGAATTCAATCAGAGCAAGAAGTCGAACCAATCGCTCATTCCCCGGTTAAGGAAAAGTCACCGAAAAAAGAAAGCTCTCCTTCCAAATTCGGATTTTTCTCTAGAACTACCAAGTCTACCAAGACTACTGGATACCCAGAAGCTTCTGAATCATTCACTGGAGAATTGTATATCACAGATCGAATTCATGACGCTGAAGGAACTACATTCGAACATCCAGAATACCCTGCTTATTCGCCAAAGAAAACTGTTGTCGATGCTCCAGAAGTTGCAAGTACTGAGCCAGAGAAGAAACGATACCGACTCCTGGCGAGATGGAGGCACGAAGGAGATGAAGATGTGATTGAGACGCCGAATGCCTATGCGTTCTCTCCAGAAGTCTATGATGGACCACTTGATGAAACTTTCAAGCAGTCTGAATTAGATGAAACTCCCCTTGAAGCCCGTCCCGCTTTCTTCGAATCTTGGAACTATAAGAAGCCCGAAACTCCAGTTTCCACATTGGAAAAGAAACAGAAGAAGGTCAAATCTCCGAAAAAAGAAAAGACTCCAGTACCTGAACTGCCAGAAACTAAGGAAGTTCGTCTTATTGCTCGCATTAAATCCGAGCGAGAAGAGGAGCCGGTAGCTGAGGAAGTAACAACGAAAAAAGAAAAGAAGAAAGGATCTTCTTCCAAGTTCGGATTCTTCTCTCGTTCCACCAAGACTACCAAGACCGTCGGATACCCTGAAACTACCGAAACGTTCACAGGAGAATTGGATACAACTGATCGTACCAATGAAATGGAAGGTGCCTACTTTGAACATCGAGAGTATCCACCGTATGCTCCAAAGAAGATCGTGGTTGAGACACCGACACCAATTGTCCCTGCTGAACCGGAAAAGAAACGATATCGACTGATTGCCAGGTTCCGTCATGATGGAGACGAAGATGTTGTTGAAAAACCAGATGCTTACTCGTTTGCTCCAGAAGCTTACAATGGACCACTCGATGAGACCATTCGACATTCAGAACTCGAACAGTCCACTCTTGAGAACCGACCAGCTTACTCAGAATCTTGGAACTATCAGAAACCATCGTCGCCCGTCGTTGAGAAGAAGAAATCTCCAAAGAAAATGAAAGTTGAAGAGCCGGAGGAGCCAGAGACCAAAGAAGTTCGTTTGATCGCTAGAATCATATCAGAGCCAGAAGAAGAGGAGACAGTTGTTGTGAAAGAGAAGAAACCAAAGAAGGAAGGATCTTCCAAGTTTGGATACTTCTCTCGTTCGACCAAGACAACAAAAACTACTGGATATCCCGAAGCTTCTGACACATTCACAGGAGAACTGGACACTACTGATCGTACCAATGACATGGAAGGTGCCTACTTCGAGCATCGAGAATATCCACCATATGCTCCAAAGAAGGTGGTAGTTGAGACTCCAGTTGTTCCAGCAGAGCCTGAGAAGAAACGGTACCGTCTAATCGCCAGATGGAGACACGAAGGCGACGAAGATGTTGTTGAGAAACCAGATGCTTATTCGTTTGCTCCAGAAGCCTACGACGGACCACTCGATGAAACCATTCGACAATCAGAACACGAACAGTCTATTCTTGAGAACCGCCCAACTTATACAGAATCTTGGAACTATCAGAAACCATCGTCGCCAGTTGTTGATAAGAAAGTGAAAGTGGGAGAGCCGGAGGAGCCAGAGACCAAAGAAGTTCGTTTGATCGCTAGAATCATATCAGAGCCAGAAGAAGAGGAGACAGTTGCTGTGAAAGAGAAGAAACCAAAGAAGGAAGGATCTTCCAAGTTTGGATTCTTCTCTCGTTCGACCAAGACCACCAAAGCAACCGATTACCCTGGAACTTCTGATGTTTTCGATGGAGTTCTTGATGCGACAAGCCGTACTGACGATATGCAAGAAACATTTTTCAAATTTCCGGAGTATCCAGCTTATTCTCCAAAGAAACAGAGATCTGAAACACCCGAAGATCGTTCTGTTCTTGTTGAAAAGAAGAAGTACCGCCTTATTGCTCGTTATCGTCATGATGGAGAGGAAGATGTTGTTGAAAAGCCTGAATTTTATGGATTCTCTCCAGAAATGTATGGTGGACCACTCGAAGAGACAGCTCTCACATCGGATATTGAGCATGCTCCAATTGCCGAACACACTGAAGTTCGTTCTCACGGAGACTTAGCTGTCGAAGATCCCGTGGCTTTGAAGCAGATAACGACTGATCCAGTTGATCCAGAAACAAGAGAAGTTCGTTTGATTGCACGTGTTATCACCCAGTCAGAGGATGAGCCAATTCTGGATGCTGGAAAAGAAAAGAAGCCGAAGAATGAAGGATCTTCTACTCGATTCGGATTCTTCTCTCGTTCGACCAAGACAACCAAGACAGCCGAATATCCAGAGACTTCTGATTCTTTCACTGGAGATTTGGATTCAACTGATCGTACCAATGAAATGGAAGGTGCCTACTTTGAACATCGCGAGTATCCACCATATGTTCCAAAGAAGATCGTGGTTGAGGCTCCAGTTGTTCCAGCCGAGCCTGAGAAGAAACGATACCGTCTAATCGCCAGATGGAGACACGAAGGAGACGAAGATGTTGTTGAAAAACCGGATGCTTATTTGTTTGCTCCAGAAGCCTACGATGGACCACTCGATGAGACCATTCGACAATCAGAACTCGAACAGTCCACTCTTGACGCTCGCCCAGCTTACTCGGAATCTTGGAACTACCAGAAACCATCACCAGTTGTTGAGAAGAAGGAAAAATCTCCAAAGAAAATGAAAGTTGAAGAGCCGGAAGAACCTGAGACCAAAGAAGTCCGTTTGATCGCCAGAATTAAGTCTGAGTTAGAAGAAGATGAAACAGTTGTTGTGAAAGAGAAGAAGCCGAAGAAGGAATCTTCCAAGTTTGGATTCTTCTCTCGTTCCACCAAGACAACCAAAACAACTGGATATCCAGAAACTTCTGATGTTTTCGATGGAGAACTCGACAAAACCGATCGTACCAACGATATGGAAGGTGCCTACTTTGAGCATCGAGAATATCCACCATATGCTCCAAAGAAGATCGTGGTTGAGGCACCGACACCAGTTGTTCCAACAGAACCTGAGAAGAAACGGTACCGTCTGATCGCCAGATGGAGACACGAAGGCGACGAGGATGTTGTCGAAAAACCAGACGCTTACTCGTTTGCTCCGGAAGCCTACGATGGACCACTCGATGAAACCATTCGACAATCAGAACTTGAACAGTCCGCTCTTGAGAACCGACCAGCTTTCTCAGAATCTTGGAACTACCAGAAACCATCTTCAACAGTTTCAGAAAAGAAAGTGAAAGCTGAAGAGCCTGAAGAACCAGAGATCAAGGAAGTCCGTTTGATTGCCAGAATCAAGTCTGAGCCAGAAGAAGAGGAGACAGTTGTTATCAAGGAGAAGAAGCCGAAGAAGGATGGATCTTCTTCCAAATTCGGATTCTTTTCTCGTTCGACCAAAACTACCAAGGCAACCGATTACGCTGGAACTTCCGACGCATTCGCTGGAGAACTGGATACAACTGATCGTACCAACGAAATGGAAGGTGCCTATTTTGAGCACCGGGAGTATCCACCATATGCTCCAAAGAAGATCGTGGTTGAGGCACCGACACCAATTGTCTCTGTTGAACCAGAGAAGAAACGATACCGGCTAATCGCCCGATTCCGTCATGAAGGAGACGAAGATGTCGTTGACAAACCAGATGTGTATTCCTTTGTCAAAGAAGCCTACGACGGTCCAGTTGATGAGACAATCCGACAGTCTGAACTCGAACAGTCACCTCTTGACGCTCGCCCTGCTTACTCGGAATCGTGGAACTACCAAAAACCATCGTCTCCAGTTGCTGAAAAGAAAAAGTCACCAAAGAAAGTGAAAGTTGAAGAACCTGAAGAACCTGAGATCAAGGAAGTCCGTTTGATTGCCAGAATCAAGTCTGAGCCAGAAGAAGAGGAGACAGTTGTTATCAAGGATAAGAAGCCGAAGAAGGAATCTTCCAAATTTGGATTCTTCTCTCGTTCCACCAAAACTACAAAAACAGCTGGATATCCAGATACTTCCGATGCTTACGCTGGTGACTTGGATACTACCATTCCCTCTCAAGAAATTGAAAAATCCGAGTTCCATCGCCCTGAAATTCCTGCCTATTCCCCTAAACAAATAATTCCGGAAATCAAAGTAGCGCCATCTGAACCCGAAAAGAAACGATACAGATTGATTGCCGGTTTCCGTCACGAAGGAGATGAGGATGTGGTTGAAAAACCCGATCCATATGCGTTCTCCTCAACATTGTATGATGGACCCGTGGAAGAGATTTCTCGTGAGAATGAGATTGAACATTCTCCGATAGCAGATCACGCCAAAGTCCGTCCATATGTTGAGAAAGACGAAATGCTGAAATCTCCAGCCGAGAAAAAGCAGAAGAAGATTCGGTCACCAAAGAAGGAAGAATTGGAAGAAATAGATGAACCAGAAAAGAGAGAGATCCGTCTCATTGCCAGAATCAAATCAGAGCCAGAGTCAAAGGAGTCAGTAGTGGTGGTAAAAGAGAAAAAACCTAAGAAGGAATCTTCCAAATTCGGATTCTTTTCTCGTTCTACCAAAACTACCAATACCGTCGGATATCCAGAGACTTCTGATTATTTCACTGGAGAATTGGACACTACTGATCGTACCAATGAAATGGAAGGTGCCTACTTCGAGCACCGAGAGTATCCACCTTATGCTCCAAAGAAGATCGTGGTTGAGGCACCGACACCAATAGCTCCTGCTGAACCAGAGAATAAACTATACCGGCTAATCGCCAGGTTCCGTCATGATGGAGATGAAGAAGTCGTAGAGAAACCAGATGCTTACTCGTTCGCCTCCGAAGCCTACGACGGTCCACTCGATGAGACCATTCGACAATCAGAACTCGAACAGTCTACTCTTGAGAACCGACCAGCTTTCTCAGAATCGTGGAACTATCAGAAGCCATCACCAGTTGTTGAGAAGAAGGAAAATTCTCCGAAGAAAGTGAAAGTGGGAGAGCCGGAGGAGCCAGAGACCAAAGAAGTCCGTCTGATCGCCAGAATCAAGTCTGAGCCAAAAGAAGAGGAGACAGTTGTTGTGAAAGAGAAGAAACCAAAGAAGGAATCTTCCAAATTTGGATTCTTTTCTCGTTCCACCAAAACTACCAAAACAACTGGATACCCCGAAACTTCTGACACATTCACTGGAGAACTCGACAATACTGATCGTACCAACGAAATGGAAGGTGACTACTTTGAGCACCGAGAATATCCACCATATGTTCCAAAGAAGATCGTAGTTGAGACTCCAGTTGTTCCAGCAGAGCCTGAGAAGAAACTGTACCGTCTAATCGCCAGATGGAGACACGAAGGCGACGAAGATGTTGTTGAGAAACCAGATGCTTATTCGTTTGCTCCAGAAGCCTACGACGGACCACTCGATGAGACTATTCGACAATCGGAGCTCGAACAGTTCATTCTTGAGAATCGCCCAGCTTACTCAGAATCTTGGAACTACCAGAAACCATCGTCGCCCGTTGTTGAGAAGAAAGTGAAAGTGGAAGAGCCGGAGGAACCAGAGATCAAGGAATTCCGTCTAATTGCCAGAATCAAGTCTGAGCCAGAGGAAGAGGAGACAGTGGTTGTGAAAGAGAAGAAATTAAAGAAGGAATTTTCCAAATTCGGATTCTTCTCTCGTACAACCAAGACAATGAAGACCGTCGGATACCCTGAAACTTCCGAAACGTTCACAGGAGAATTAGATACTACTGATCGTACCAACGAAATGGAAGGTGCCTACTTTGAGCACCGAGAATATCCACCATATGTTCCAAAGAAGATCGTAGTTGAGACTCCAGTTGTACCAGCAGAGCCTGAGAAGAAACGGTACCGGCTAATTGCCAGGTTCCGTCATGAAGGAGACGAAGATGTGGTTGAAAAACCATCTTCTTACTCGTTTGCTCCAGTAGTCTACGATGGACCTCTCGATGAGACTATTCGACAATCAGAACTCGAACAGTCAGCTCTTGAGAACCGACCAGCTTTCTCAGAGTCTTGGAACTATCAGAAACCTTCATCGCCAGTTGTTGAGAAGAAGGAAAAATCTCCAAAGAAAATGAAAGTGGAAGAGCCTGAAGAACCAGAGCTCAAAGAAGTCCGTTTGATTGCCAGAATCAAGTCAGAGGCAGAAGAGGATGAGCCAATTCTTGATTCTAAAAAGGAAAAGAAGCCGAAGAATGAAGGTTCTTCTTCTAAATTCGGATTCTTCTCTCGTTCTAACAAGACAACCAAGACCGGCGGATATCCAGAGACTTCTGATTCTTTCACTGGAGAATTGGATACAACTGATCGTACCACTGACATGGAAGGATCCTTCTTCGAGCATCGAGAATATCCACCATATGTTCCGAAGAAGATCGCGGTTGAAGCACCGAAACCAATAGTTCATGGTGAACCGGAGAAGAAACGATACCGGATAATCGCCAGGTTCCGTCATGATGGAGATGAAGATGTCGTTGATAAACCAGATGCTTATTCGTTTGATCCAGAAGCCTACGACGGTCCACTTGATGAGACAATCCGACAATCAGAACTCGAACAGTCTCCTCTTGAAAATCGTCCAGATTACTCAGAGTCTTGGAACTATCAGAAACCATCGTCACTAATTGCTGAGAAGAAGGAAAAATCTCAAAAGGAAATAAAAGTGGAAGAGCCGGAAGAACCGGAAACCAAAGAAGTCCGTCTGATCGCCAGAATCAAGTCTGAGCCAGAAGAAGAGGAGACAGTTGTTGTGAAAGAGAAGAAATCAATGAAAGAATCTTCCAAGTTTGGATTTTTCTCTCGTTCCACCAAGACAACCAAGACAGCCGAATATCCAGAGGCTTCTGATTCTTTTACAGGAGAACTGGATACTACTGATCGTACCAATGACATGGAAGGATCCCATTTCGAGCATCCAGAGTACCCACCATATGCTCCCAAGCAGATCAAGGAGGAACCTCTGGAGACGGTTGAACCTGAAAAGGAAAAGAAACGGTACCGTCTGTTCACAAGATGGAGGAACAATGGAGATGAGGGTGTCGGAGAGAAGTCAAATGCTTATGCATTCCCTCAAGAAGTCTATGAAGGACCTCTCGATGAAACTATCCGACAGTCTGAGATTGATCATGCTGAACTCGTAGCTCGTCCTCTTCAATCAGATTCTTGGAATGTTCCAAAGATTGACAAGAAGTTGAAATCTCCGAAGAAGGAAAAAGTTGAAGAGCCGGAGGACCCTGAAACCAAGGAAATTCGTTTGATCGCTTATGTCAAATCAGAGCCAGAGAACGAGGACATAATTGAAAAAGTTAAGGAGAAGAAGCCATCAAAACTAGGATTCTTCACCCGTTCTCCGAGATCTTCGAAATCCTCTGAGATTCCAGCGGACCCTCTCTATGAAGGCACACTAGACACTACTATTCGATCTGATGATTTCGAGCCGGCTCCATTTGAACATTCCGAGTTCACAACTTCAACTCCTGTTAAAGTAGGGAAAATCACCACTGATACAGTTGAAGAAAAGAAGACGACATCAAGATTCAGCTGGTTCTCGAGATGGAGACACGAAGGAGAGGAAGATGTGGTCGACAAGCCAAATGCGTATGCATTGTCTACTGACGTGTATGATGGGCCACTCGAAGAAATTCGTCCTTCTGGAGAAGTTGAGAGAGCTCCTATCACAGTGGTTCATGATGGTGAATCATGGGGTGCTGAAAAGAGAAGACAGAAGGAGAAGAAGGCAAAAACACCTGAGCCAACAACTCCAGAGCCATCTCCAGAAGTTAAGCTTGTCGCCAGAGTTCAGCCAATGGCTCATGAGGAATCTCCAGAATCTGCCGAAAAGGTTTCTGTTGAGAGAGAATCTCCTGCCAAGGAACGCTCACGAGCAGCCTCATTCAACATCTTCCATCGCCGTCAGTCGAAACTTCATGGATATCCAGAAATCACTCCAATCTTTGAAGGACATCTGCATGAAACTGGAAAAGCAGAAGACGTTGAAAAGACTCCACTTGAGAAGAGAACTGATTATCCAGAATACTCACCAAGAAAGATTGTGCCGGAACTTCCCGTTGAACCACCACACCAGGGAAGACTTCATCGTTTGATTGCCAGATGGAGGCACGAGGGGGATGAAGACATTGTCGAGAAGCCTGATGCTTACAAGTTCTCTTCTGAAGTCTATGATGGACCACTGGATGACATTCGCCCAGCTGGAGAGATTGATCATGCTCCTATCAACGAGTATTCTGATGTTCACGATATCGGAGAGTCTTGGAATGTTGTCATCAAAAAGTCACCAAAGACTTCCAAGAAGAAGGAGATCACACCAGAACCTGAATCTGAGACAGAAAATCACGAAGTCAGATTGGTGGCACGTGTTAAATCTGAAGAGCCTGAAGACGTCCTTTCCGAAGAATCCACTCCAACAAAACCATTCCGTTTGCGATTCTTGAGTCTTGCTAAGAAAACTCCTGAATCCTCAGAGTACCCAGAAACATCTCCAATTTATGAGGGACCTTTGGATCTCACGAGTCGATCAGACGAGATGGAAAGAATGCCATATTTGCATGGAGCAGTTCCCCCATATTCGCCAAAGTTCACACCGGTGAAGAAGGTCGAGAAAGTGGAAGTGGAAAAGAGGAAATTGCGTCTTATCTCCAGATTCAGACATGACGGAGATGAAGATGTCGTTGAGAAGCCTGAAGTCTACAATATGTCTTCAGAAATCTATTCAGGAGAGTTGGAAGAGACTGGTCGTAATCAAGAACTCGAACCAGTTCCGATTTCTGAGTACGCTGATGTCAAGAATGCTGTGGCAAAGAAAACGAAGACAACAAAAACGAAACCAGTTCGCCTCGTAGCCCGTGTTCCACCGCAAGAAACCGAAGAAAGATCAGATGTGCAAATCGAACAGCGAAGAAAGGAAGCAAACCTCTTACGATTCTTTAATCGATCGAAAGGAACTGCCAGACACTCTGGTTTCCCTGAAACGTCTCCAGTTTATGAAGGACCTTTAGATGTGACTGGAAGAGATCAACCAATAGAACACGTTCCTTTGGAACCTCGTGAGATTCCTCCGTACTCACCAAGAAAGGTCGAAAATACTTCTGAAGACTCAGCTCCTGAAGTTCCTGAGAAGAAGAGGTACCGCCTGTTTGCGAGATTCCGCCACGAAGGAAATGAAGATGTTGTTGAGAAGCCAAATGCTTATGCATTCTCTCAAGATGTCTATGAAGGTCCGCTCGTGGAAACTGTTAAGGAAGGAGAATTGGAAACTGTGCCGATTTCTGAGTACGCAGTCGTGAGAGAGTACAATTTCGGAGCAACCAATTCATCTGAAGAGTCTGCATCCGAGCAAGATGATGATCAAGAGAATCTTCCACCACGATCACGTTTCAGTTTCCTTCGTGGGCAAAAGAAACAGGTGGCAAAAGATACTCTTGATATCTCTTTCTACCCATCAACTTCGTACTCTGGACCACTTGAAACAACGAATTTGAACTCGGAGTTAGAGATCATGCCATTCAATATTCCACTCCATAGTTCGTTAGACTCCAGAGTCCGGAAGTATCGCCTGATCCCACGCATTCGTCATTCTGGGGAAGAGGACGAGGTCGACCACCACAAGTTGCACCCAGTCTTCTACTCGTTCCCAATTACTCGGTATAATGGACCACTTGAAATGACGGAACTGGCTAATGAGGTCAAGAGAATGCCACTAGAACGGTTTACACAGAAATATCACAGTGGTTCTTCATCTGGATTCTTGTGGAATCTGTTCAACAGAAGTTCCAAGGCTATTAAAGATCTGGATGAGCCGGAAGAGAATCAGAAGAAAGATGTCCGATTGATTGCTAGAGTGTTGCCAATGAAGAAGACACCTGAAAAAGAAGAAAAGCCAGAAAAGCTCACAAAGGAAGAACAAGAAATTCATGATGCTCTCGCTAAGTCTGCTGAGCAAATGGACACCAGTCGTACTCTTGCCAGCACTCTCAATGCAATCAACTACATCCCATCATCTCTGACCTATGATGCTCCAAGACCCGCCCGTATCGAAGGATTCACCCAAGAAGGTGACTGTTATGTGGAGGTCAGACACGAGCGACGTGCCGAAGTACAGTTAGAGCCAGCGTATGTGCTACGAGAGACATCGACATCAGTGCGAAGCCACGCCTACCTCTCAACAGCCACCGCTTATTTCTCTGGCGCCTCTGCTGCTCCCTCCTCCTCCTCTACTGCCATCACCACCGCTGCTGGTTCTCAAGACCCTGAAGCAGCGGCTACCACTAGTCATTCTGTAGTTGTGCCCTCATTCGTCGGTTCGGTATCGGAAGACGAAACGGGCCTTCATCACTTCTCGTGGACACCTCTTCAAATGTCACCACAGCCCGAAAGGATGTCGTTCTTGGCAAGACTCGGGTTTAAGGTTGGTTTGATTTGTGATGTGTGTGCTAGAGGGTTTCTGAAGTGTCTTTGGCACAGTTTAATAGAAAATGTGGAAAGTGACTTATTTTCCTAAAATTAAAAATAAGAGTACTGTAGAATCTTCAAACTATGAGTTTATCGAAGTTTCGATGTCTGAAACTACAGTTAGATGTAATCTGTCTTAGAGTCCTTAAAATTGTGCGCTTGTTTGTTTCGACTGAGTAGTTCTCCCTTCTTCTGCCCCATAGATTTAGTTTAGTTGGTTAAAACCAGAATGAAAGACAAAAAAAGAAATTTTGGGAGCCTCCTCCCCCCGCAAGCCAATAATACACTGCTGTGCCCCCATTTCTCCTATCTCTATGTTTCTGAAAGACAGACAGAAACAGAAGATACTTCTTCTTCGTCTTCCTTCTTTTTTCAGTGTGTTTGCGTGTTGTGATGAGCTATCTCTGTATATATATAAGGGAAAGAAAGAGAGAACTCCCTCTCTCTCGCCCATTGGGAATATATAGCTGAGACATTGGAAACAGAAGGAGGAGACGTTTTTTAGAGAGTGTCGGTCTCTTCCGTTTCTTCTTTTAAAACAACGAGAAGCAGAATTGCGGAAATAAGGAAAAGAAGGGGAATGGGGTGTGGAAATGGGTAGAGATTAGAAATCAGGGGAGCAGTTGTTAGATTGGTAGATCAAACTGTTTCTGATGAATAATTTTGACCTACAATTGTTATAACCAAAACTCTCAATAATTTTCCTTGATCTACCTTCCCCCATACTACGGGGGGAAGAATATTGACACTTCTCAAAATCTATTTGTGTGAAAAGCGGCGCGATGATTTTTTGTGTCAACTGACCCCCTTAGCCCCCCCCCCCCCCCGTCTATCTCCCCGTATCCCATTTAATATTTACTCAAACTCTCAAGACGAAATGGAAAATTCCAACTTTTTTTTTTGAAAAAGGGTTGCAAATCGAACAAAATTTGATATTCTTTCAGCGTGACAAAAGTAAGAAGAAGGATAAGAAGAAGAGCAACAAGAAGGGTGAGAACGAGACAAGTGGTGAGACATCGGATAGCGAGCATGACGAGAAGAGAGAATTCGCCGTCGTTGAGTATGAGCCGGTAAGTAATTAGTTAATTATTCGAATTCGAAAAAAGAAAAATTAAAAAAAAAAGACGACAGGAATCATCTAAAATTTAGCGTGGAAAGTGCAAAAGAACCCTAGAATAACCTCTCTCATGTTTAGAAAGGTGATTTCAGAATGTCCCAAGTTTTTTTCAACTAATTATCTATCAAATTACCCATTTTCTATCTGAAACTTATTAAAACCCCTAATATTTGCAGTTCTTTTGCAGTCTATTTGCAGTTTTTTTTTCAATCTCCTTTTTTCAGAATGTTCTTTTTTAATTTATTTGCATGATATAGACACACTACATACACACAACACAGAAAGACAATTTCCATACACGAATAGTTTAAGCATGTACCTTCTTCTCCTCAACCTGCACAAAATGCACCGTCTCCTCCAAAAAAGCCCGAGCATCGAACGCACAAATCGCCGGGTCGACGAGCCGACGAGCCGATGAATGAGGTTACTGTAGTGGTGACGTCATCGGAACGGCCGAAAGAGCTGAAAAATACGAAAGAAGTACGACATGAGACGCGTGAGCAGCAATTCCGACTCACTGGTGATGGTTATACGTCGGGTTTCAATCCGAACGATCCGGTTGGTAGAAATGAAGGGATCCCCGATGATAGTAGACATAGAACAAAGAATGCATGAATAGGTTATTACAAAGGAATTGGGACACTTTGACATCTGGACACCCGGATATCCGGACAGATTCATAGTGTCCCGATTGTGTGGGTTTGTGTGTGTATTTCTTTTAATTTTCACTTAGATAACTTCTGTTTCCTTATGTTCCATACTTTCCCTTTTTCTCTCACACATCCTTCTGAATCCTCTGACACACACAATCCCCCACGCCCTTAGATAGTTTATGAAATGATTAAGTTTTCTCAGTGTCAATTATAATTTTTACTTTTTTTAACGGATCTCTATATCTAGAAAATGCCCCCATTTCCCCATTCCCCCTCGTGTTTTTACTCCCTCCTATTCTTCTAGTCACTGATGGCCACAATACAACGGGCGGAACGTCTAAACGCCAGCTCGCCACGGTTGGAACACGCCGAGCGCACTTTCACTGTGCGCGCCAACGCGCCTCTACCGGTCTCTTTCGAGGTATCTGAGATGATGTCTATATATATATATATATATATATATATGATGTCTGAAACTGTCTATATATGCCGATTGGTTTGCCTACTACTACTACTACTACTGACCATCACACACACACTGCTGAACGCCTATCTTCGTATTCCTATCCGTTTCTGTTTTTCCGTTGTCGTTTCTGGTATTTCTGTTCTCTTCGGTTCAGTTTGTTGTCGTCGTCGTCGTTGTGGTTATTCTGGGCTTCTCCTATTGCACTTTTCCTTTTCCGCACTATTCGAGGCGTCTTCCATTGCACGTTTTTTAGCTCGGCACAGTTATTACAACTGCGCTCCATCGAATACTATTTTCACGGGTTTCGGTAGAGCGCGGTTGTAAGAAGCGTGCCGTGCTAATAAGTACAATGCAGTCCACCTCTGCACAGCTTTTCCATTTTTCCTGCACACACGCACAAAATCACTTTTGATTTCTCATAAAAAGGTCGGGTACATTCCCCCCGAGAGTGTGGCTTCTTCTACATCCACCAGTGTGTGCCCTACTTCTCCTCTTTATTTTCCGAGTGATGCTTCTCTTTCAATTCATATTTAGCAAGAAATATTTGGAAAAAAGTTGGGCGGGAAACGAAAAGATTGGTTGGTTGGTCGATGCAGTTTCAGAGAACATAAGTTGCTTCTTCTCTTTTTTTGAAATTCTTAGTTTGCTCTCTTTATTTTTTGATCAATTCAATGGAAATCCAAGATTCTAACTTTTTTACTTTATTTAAAAAAACGGTTTATTTGCTGAATGTGTGGAGTACTGTAGACGATCTTCCATGCTTGCAAACCGGGTCGAAACGGGACGGCGCGTAACTCGCTTAAAACTCAATATTATGAGTTGAAAAATATAGCAAAATGTAGATCTCGACGAGTTCTACATCCGTGATCTACCACGGACTGAATGGTGGATCGGTTATATGCCGCGGGCCTGAAAAAACCATTCTAGGTACAACGATCCGCCATCCGGCCTGTAGTTAGCTACGGGCATAGAACTCGCCGAGATCTACAGTTTGGTACATTTTTCAGTTCATAATATTGAGTTTTAAGCAAAATACGCGCCGGCCGGATTTGCAAGTATATCTTCTACAGTACCAATTCATCCAACAAGTTCACAATATCAATTATGTTCTCTGCTGCTATTGGCTGCCTTTCTTTTCATTTCCAACCCAATTTTTTCATATCAATATGAATTCTATTCCCCCAATAGATCTCTATCGTTTTCAGGAGAGCGGCCAACCCTATACAACGGTGTCTACGTGGCAAGAGACAAGCGACCTTCCGGAACAAGTTGAAGTGTATACTGACGAAAATGGACGACAGATTACGTGAGTTGGATCTGAAAATCCAGAAAAAAAACTCCATATTTATATAATTTTCAGCCGAACTGTGAAATCGTCTCAAGTGAAGCATACCGTCCAGACGCAATCCTTCCAAAACTACATTGTCGATGGTGATCAAGTGCCAGTTGGTGTTGTCGACGTCGAGAGATCTCGTGAACAGCTGACACCGCTCGGACAGAAGGCGTCGTCGCCGTCTGGAGCAGGTGCAGGAGCACTCGTCGATCAGAATGGAGGTGACACCACGACTGGAATTGTGGAGACACAGACGAGAACAATGACTTATGAAGCGCAAGGAGGCGAGAACGCGGCACCACCAGGATGGGCTGAGCAGGTAAGAGTAGAATCTGGAATCTGGGGAAGGAAATTCCAGAATAATCTGGAATTTTCATGCAAAAAAACTCGATCAAAGCTTATTTTAGACTGATTCTTCCCAATTTTTCATTAAATTTTGCCTTAAAACTTGTTTTCCACTAAAAATGTTATTTTTCTGGATTTCAAAGACCATTTTCGATGGAAAAATCCTGATTTTCTCTTGCGATTTTTGATTGAAAACTGTGAATTTCTGACGAGAGTTCTCAATTCTCTTAATTCTAGGGACTCGGCGAATACGTCTCCTCGAAAAGCGTGACTCAAGGCAATCGAACGATCGAAACGATCACTTACAAGACGGAGAAGGATGGTGTCGTCGAGACGCACGTCGAGCATCGTGTCACCATTCACTCCGACGGAGATATTGATCATGACGCGGTGAGTTTTTCTTTGTTTCGTTCTCCCATTCAACCGTTGAATTTCAGGAACTCTCACAAGCTATAATGGAGGCGACCCAAATGAATCCAGATATGGTTGTGGAGAAAATCGAAGTGCGACAGGAGACTACTCAATAATTCTTCTTCGATCTTCTTCAAAAAACGAATTTCCATTCCCCTTCAAAATAATCGAGTAATTCTTTTCTTTTTCAATCAAATAAGTTGTTGTGTTTCTTCTTTTTTCGATTCATTTTTTAAGCTAAATCTGTTTTATATTAATGCGAACGACCCTCCCTCCCGAATTACTTTTATCCGAAAACTTCGCGCAATTCTTTTATTCAATTCCTTCCCCTTTATATATCTAATCCCTTTTCCCTCTTTCAAACACCGGATACCACGCGTCACGGAACTGTTTTTGCTCTTCTCTGAATTTAAAATTGTTCGTTTTCTATTTCTTTCGTGTTACAGTAATCCCCGTTTCTCTTTTTTCGCTTTAATGTTTTTTTTCTCTTTTCCAATGCGTTTTTCTTCATCACTTCCTGCCCCCATATTTTTCCCCTTTCTAAGCAAATTTATATGAACACACACACAACTGAATGAATCGAAAACCCTGTATAATTATCAATAAACGATTTGCTTCATACATTTCTTATTACAAGCGAGTTTTGAGCTCAAGTCATTATAGAAGTGACTACATCAAATTGTTCCATAGGAGATAAGTTGACTAGAATCAAAAAATATGGGTCGTACGGGCGGTACGATTTGAGAGTTCTTTTGATCTCCACCATCAACGAAGAGTTGAGAGCTTTTGGTGAGTCCATTGTTGGCTGTTTCGATTAGTTCATTTGTCATTTCCACCACACATTTGTTGGAGTTTTGGATGTTAATTCGGCTGTAAAATTAGAGTTTTCTTTAAATTAGGAAGCTGTTGCAATATTTAAATCTGAATACTACTATTTGATCTACCTCTGTTAGATTAGATAAAAACTTTTCTTTATGAAAAAAAAGATCAAAAATATGTAATGACCTGAAGAGAAGGCGCGACAAAACGCCTTGTTATTATAGGAATCAATATTCTCCGACAACGGTCCTTTTCGCACTATTTCAGTTCTAATTACATAGTTTTCGCGGGTAAAAACATAAACCTTTCTACTTTTTCGTTTTATTTCGTACCAGCCTGGCTGCCGCGCCTTCGTCTCTTCATCCGGCTGGCCTCTCCTTATTTACGTGTACCCCTTCTTAGAAATGTGTCCACGTGGCCGAGTGGTCCAAGGCGGCGGTCTCTGCGCAAAGAGCGCAAGTTCGATTTTGGGCCCGGCCGCCTTTCTTTCTCATTTCTCAAAATTTGCGGACATTGGGACAGATGGACAAACCCCACATGCGTTTTATATATAAGAATGATGTAGATCACAGGGGGCGACTTTTTTTCAGATCACTTTTGCAGAAGTTTTTAAATATTTATTTTTATTTCAATAATTTTTGAGAATTCGATAAGCCGAACTTTTTCATTCGAATGGAATTTAATTCTTATGGATTTTAGATGAAAAATACCAATTTTTCGTCTAAAATTTCAATAAACTGAGTTTTCGTGCCTAGGAAATCGGGTAAAACGAAGAAAACTGACCGAACGCGGTTTCAACTTTTTCTGAAGCTAACTGAGATTTGTAGTTTGTAGTCGCTTAGCCACAGCAAAACGTGGAATTTTTTCCGTTTCTGATGGTTTTTATAGTTAAAAACATTAAATTTTTTAGAAAAATTTCTTGTTTTTGCAACGAAAAGTGCTAATTAGCTATTTCAATTTCTCAATTGCTTACTTTTGCTGTTCCAACAGTCCATGCGACAATATCCTCTGACATATCGTCTTATTCAAAATCGAGTCAAACAACGGAATTCCAAAAACACAATCGAGCAATGAGAAGTCGTCGAAACAAGTGCCCGGCATGAGACGAGTCAACAACTCATCACGGTCTTCATTCATTGATACATCTTGCATTATGTTACTCTCCGCCTTCGTCCTTCCACTTATATCCGAACCTCCAGCCATCGGAACTGTCACCTCGACGTTTCGCTTCACAAGTATCACGTATCCAGCCATTTGATCCAATCCGAGACGTTTTCGAAGCTTCTGAATCGCCGGATGATTACAGAATGCATCGTCTTGTTTCAGTTCTTCTTCATTGAATGGAAACGGCACATGAACCATTTTATCCCGATCGTCACTGTCTGGCGGCACTGATTGAACGAATATCGACGAGTACACCAACATATCGTTCAGTGCGAATAGTGCATTCTGAGCAGTTATGATATGTGGTTCGTGTTTCGCACTCGACACCAGAATTCGACAATTTTTAGTTCCGATCTGTTGTTGGAGAAGGCGTGGAAGGGTGGTGAGACGAGAGCCATGGGGAAGAAATACACTCGGAGGACCACTAGAACACGCGGAATATATTGAAAGACGGAACCACGGAGAACACGTTTCCGGATTGGGTGGACCAATGAATGGGACCGATTGGACGGGGATGGCGCATGCCTCGATTGATAACGGTGCCATTGCGACGAGGATTCTGCAAAATTAATATTTTTTGGAAAAAAGTGAAAAGTCCGTCGTTTCTGTGCTGTCTGAGAAACTTGGAACATTTGGAGCGGAAAATAGGGATTTTCCGAGGATTTCCCATTTTTTGAGAATGTTTACGACTGATTTCTGTACGATTCTGGGCTTTCTGTACGAAAAACTCTCAGTTTCCGCTTTTTTCCGCAAACATTAGTTCCAGTCGAACTTTTGAGATTATCGACTTATTTAAGACGATTTTTTTTGTAAAAATCTGGAACTTTTTCTAACGAAATTTGTCATTTTCGACTGAAAAACGATAGATTCCGACAAAAATCGAAAATTTCCGCTGCTGGAAATGATGAATTTCTGCCTGAAAATACCCGATTTTTACTTATTTAAAAACTTTTCGGAGCGGAAACGTCGAATTTCCAGTGAGAACCACTATTTTATGCTGAAAATGATCCTAGTGAAAAACGCATATCTGATAGAAACGATCGATTTTGACTAAAAATTGACTCATTTTTTCAGTTTTCCGCAAACATTTTTCAGGCTGAAAAATTGTTTATCGTTTCGTTTTTTCCCGGAACAGCGGCAGAGGCACGCCAGAGTTCTCAGTTTCATAGCCAACTCACCCATAACTTTTAGCCAAAACTCTCTGTCGACTCTTCTCATCCAACGTATACAAACTCTCTCCTCTCACTAAATCCGCCTCTCTCTCCTGCCGCAAACTTTTCAACGAATCCAACAGAGCCGTCGCGTGCATTGAATATCTCTGAGCATCTCCTTCTGCAAACTGATTCACTGTCTCCAGCTGTTCCAGAAAATCCTTCATTTGCTCGTCGGCCAGTTTTCCCACTTCGAACAGAGCCACTGCATGACCTTTTAGTGAGGCTGACAGGTTTCCCATCATTAGGAAAGCGGTTAGTGTTGAGTCGAAGATGAAGGCAGCTCGATTCACTGTTCCAGCGTTACCAGAGAGATCGGAAGCAGTTTGAGATGAAGTAAGGGATTGAAAAGTCATTACTGAATCATTGAGAGACGGGTTCGGAGAGGACGCCCGAAGAGCGGTGTCTTCTGAAACCGGAGACAACGCCTCGTCTGCCTCATCGTCGTCTCCTCGTAATAACGTCTTCGTCAACTCATTCATTTCATCCGATGTGTTTGTGATCATGCTTCTGAAACATTTCTTTGAAGAGGGAGCGGTAGGTGACCGTTATGAGCTGAAATTCTATATCTGTCGCCTACTACGGACCGGATGTCAGATCCTTAATATGCGGCGGGTCGGGCCATGGTGACATTTTTGGTCACTTTAGTTTTTTGGCCCTTTTTACCGGCCATCCGTCCCGTTGTAAGTCACGGATATAGAACTCGTCGAGATTTACATTTCAGTATATTTTTGAGCAACCGGCTGGATGGCTCATCGTTAATGTACCGCGGGCCGGACTAGAATAGTTTTTTTGCCATTTTCGCGTGTACTTTTTCCACGGCACATTAAAGATATGTCATTCGGTCCGTAGTAGGTCATATACATAGAACTCGGCGAGATCTACATTTTGGTATGTTTTTCAGCTCATAACATTGCGTTTTAAGCGAGTTACGCGCCGACCGTTTCGGCCCGGTTTGGCGGTATGGCGGTAGGTGATATCGGGACAATTTAATGTTATGAGCTGAAATTTTAAAATTAGAGACTATGACTTACGCCATCGGAGAAACCGGCGACATTGGCGTCGTCACTGTTGAATTCGAGGTCCATGAGGTGTGAATCGTCAAATTCTCAGCACCAGTCACTCGTTTTCTAGCGAATCCCAACCGACAGAAGAGAGAAATCGCGTTTTTAACGAGTTGCAGATTGATATGAAGGATTTGAGACATTTCTAAAACTGTCGTCTGATCATCGATAGCGACAAAAATCTTATAGAGCAATGTCTCGAAATAGTCGCCTAGCACTCGATTCATAACGAAACCATCTAGAGGCGCCACGTAGATATAATCATTGTCGTCAACTGGCACATCGAAATAAACCAATCCTCGATCATACAACGACGTTACGACGGAATACTTCAGAAGACCCGCCGGAATCGCTGAATTCGTGTCGAGAAGTCGATCGATGACTTGTTTCTCCTCGTCACTCAACGCCTTCACATCGCTCTCCAGAATCGAGCCGACATTCGTCATCCACCATGATTCGATCACCATTTTTGCGGGTTTTTGGGGAAGGAGCTCACGGGCCGTCTTGCTGCGACGAAGGAATTTTCGATTTGATCTGGTTTGATTCATCAGTTCAATGTACTGATTCCGCCCGATTCCTAGAAGTCTGACAGCATCGGCTGCGGTGAAGTTTGGAAGAGAATCGTAGGATTTTTCAGTGTTCAGCATTTCCTGAAATTTTTACTTTTTACGGATCTTTCAATGAATTTGAACACTCACTGTCAGTATATTAGCATAATAACTAAACGGAGAAAGTCTCATTTCTGTGACAGTGATATCCGATAAATGATACGGGTAGAGCATCAGGTGTGACTCGGAAAACCGCAATAACTGATCATAATATGCCTCCTCGCTCTTTTTCATGTGCCGGACTGTAACAATAAATCATTTTTAGACTTTATTCACTGTGAAAACTCTCAGAAATACCTAAATTTCCCTTATACCTCAACTGATTCTGAATGGAATACTCGACAACCCGTTTCTCATATTCTTTCGACGAATTTCCGAGGATTACTTTAATATCAGCGGATAGATTTGACCATGGTATATTCTCACGAATACAGTCGTCGATTTCCATAATTTTTTGGATGGAAAACCGGCTGAAATTTAGCTGGAAATTGGTGCAAAAAGTCCATAAAAGGAGTGCGTGGCTCGGCAAACATTGCAAAATGTACGCAAACACCGTCACGTCAGATTGCGGACTTGGCGGAAAAATTCATTTTTATTCAATTTCAGATATTTTCACGGCCTCCAGCGGAGGCCCTCTCAATGCACTGCGCACAGTACTTTGAGAGGGCCTCTGCAGGAGGCCGTGATTTTCAGATTTGAAATTATATCAATTCGAAGTTATTATTGAATTCAAATTTTTCTGTGCAAGGAAAACTCGCTCCGCCCCGTTGCGGCGGTCAAAATCGGTGTTTTTTCGATTAAAATTACCGGAGAAAGCGAAGAGAAAAACTGAATAGAAGTTATTTTTAATGAGACAACTACGGGGATTCTTCGAGAAATGATCGGAAAACCGCTTTTTCGGTTAAAAAATGGCGAGAAAAATCTACATTTTCGGCTAAAAACGCAAAAACAACTTCTGAATAAAAAATGTAGAAAAAGCCCAAAGAATGGCTATCAACACGAAAAAAAGCCGAGAAACCAAAAAACAGTCAAAATTCCGCACGAGAGAAAAATTTGAATTCATAATACAGACATATATTGAGATTTTAACTATAGTACAAGAAATGGGCAACATTGATGATAATGAAAGTAATCAGAATAAGGAGAATATCAGTCAATCAAGCAATCAAATCATATTAAAAATTCGACAGTAATCCTTTTCAGAACGGTTGTAATCGAAAATAAAGTGAGAACAATTGAGATTTTGACTTCCATGTCATGATCTTTGGTAAGATCATGAAACATTTCTAACAAAAGATTTAGGCTCTTTTGTTATCATTTTCTAAATCTTTTGTTATCGTTTTCTAGAGACCTTTCTTGTATATTTACTGTTATGATAATACTAGTCAGTATATAATCACCGCTGCTTGGGTATCTTTATTCTTTTCAATAAACTCTTTATTGGGAACGAGTTCTTCTTCGTCGTATTCGCTATTCATCAGTTTGATACCATAAGGAGATTCAACATTCCATTTGTCATTTCCTCCCGTAAAACTAGGTTATGTTGAGAAAGTTCTGGAAAGGAAGAGCAAGGCATAGTTCTGATCGAGAGAACAGTTCTGGAAATGCTTACCAAAAATTCGCGAAATTGCGAAGACTGGAAAATGAAACTTGACAACTTCCCATTCCCATAAAATATAAGACATGAAACAGGGGGGTTACCATCGCCCAGAACGGTATAAATACCGGCCTCTGACAGCAATCTCTGCTTGGCTTCCCCAATTAGTCTCCGGTTTGCAGCCGACCGGCCCGGGCCAGGCCGGACAGGTGAAAAATCTCAAATCGGCCCAGCCCGTTGCAAGTCTGCCTCAGACTCTTCATGTTGATTACTCATCTGAAGCTATCAAGATGACGTGAATTGGTTTCTGGTCAGCCTCGAACTTTTGCCCTCTCTCCCTTATCATGTCTCTTCCTCGCAATACACTACATACAACCTGTTCTTTTCATTTTCTTGCCCAATTTCTCAAAAAGTGTTTACTGTTTTTTTTAATCGTCCTTCTTCCCCACCACCTCCCACTATCCCCCAATTTCGTAATCTTGAGACGGCATCGGGGATGACTAATAAAATGTGAAGGAGAGGAACAAAGGAAAAGTGAGAGACGCAGACGTGTGAAGATATATAGATTGAACCAGTTTAGTTTCACTTTTCCTATTGCAACGCTGCCGTACATAGGCCTCAATTCATTCCTCTCCACTTAGCCAGCTGCTAGTGGCCAGTGACTGAAAACATCAGGATTTTTCATAGTTTTTTACTAGAAATCTCAACTTGAAAAATTCTTGCGTCTCTTTCTTTTCCCTTCAATTTTCATTTTGAAAATGTAACAATCATTTTCCAGTATGGTTGACAAGAAGCACGAAGAAAAGCTCGTTGAGTTCGATGGATTGTATCCAGAGTTGCACAAAAATCAGGAGGAGCTGGAGAAAAAGTTGAAAATTGGTGAGTTGGGATAGGAGATTACTGTAGCTTGAATTTTGGTATTGCTGAAAATCAGATTTCAAGCAAAATCATGGGGAAAATTAAGAAATCTTCAGACTTTCTAAACTGCTGTAAATTGTTAATTTTTGAGGAAAGCTTAATTCAAATTATATTTTCGAATTGGGCTCGTCAAAACGCTTCGAATAAGTATAATCATGCCATATTACGGTCTCATCTTGAAAACAACAATACCTCTCATCTAGTTTAAAGGCGCACACCTACCGTAGTTTTTCGTAATGGGAACCAACCTAAGATTATACTCATATGAACCGCCTTGGCGAGCTGAATTCAAAATTGTAAGTTTCATTGAGCTTGGCTGAAAACTGACTGAGCAAGATATAGAAAGTTTTGTTACATCTTATCAACTGTTCCATTTTCTAGTTGACGACGAAGACGACTACAAAAAGCCAGAAAAGCCACTCAAAGAAGAGACGGAATTGGTCGACTGGAATCTCGTTATGAAGGCCTCCGACTTCGCAGCACGTCGTCATCGCCATCAGAAGCGTAAGGATAACGCGACACCATACATCAACCATCCGATCGGAGTAATGTATATTCTGACAAATGAGGCGAAAGTTTATGATCCAGTGACGTTGGCTGGTGCAGTTTTACATGACGTTGTGGAGGATACGAAGACTTCTTTGGAAGAGATTCAGAAAGAGTTTGGAGATGAAGTGTTGGAAGTGGTCAAGGAGTGTACAGACGATAAGGCGTTGCCAAAGGCGGAGAGAAAGAAGTTGCAGATTGAGAACTATGGAAAGCATAGTCATAGGGTACGCTTTGATAAAAGCTCTTACAGTACCCTTTCCTATATCTATAATTGTTCAGACCAAGCTAGTGCATCTTGCTGACAAACTGTACAACTTGCGCGATTTGGAACGTAAGGCTCCTATCGGTTGGGACAAGAAACGTGTCAACGAGTACTTCAAATGGAGTCGTGAAGTGATCAGTCAGATGAAGGGAACCAACGAAGCTTTGGAGTATGCTCTTGATGACGTCATCAATCGTCATTTAGCTTAGATGAAGATATCGTTGTATTTAACAGCATAAATATAATTCACGTGAACTTAATGGATATTCGAATAAACCTTAACCTCTGAAAGGCTGACACGTGGATAGCACTATATAAATCCGAATCAATCGATAAATTTCACTCATTTCAATTTCACTTTTTAAACACGAAACTATCGTCTGAAACTTCTTCGCATCAACGATACATTTTTCGAAAAAAAAGAGTGAGTTGTTAAAGGCCTGTCGTGACACTAAAAAGGCATCTGTTCAGATGGTTTTCGTGTCGAAATCCGCTCCAGTAAAACTGTCCACAACACCAGTACACGAGAGAATCTTCGAAGCTTGTCGAACACATGCAGCCGCTAATAAGGATGCCGTTTGCTTTGTAAGTAGTGAATGAATGCAGCTTGGAAAAATAACGGTTGAATTCTTCCATTCTAATTCCAGATTGACGCAGAAACCACAACAAAGAAGAAGTTGTATAGAGACGTAGAACCAACAGTGAATAGTTTGGCATCAGCTCTTATAAAACTGTTAGTTTCTGAGCATCTTTGCAATCCTAAGAACTCTTTTTCAGCGGTTTCAAACCCGGCGACGTTGCAGCCCAAGCGCTTCCCAATTGTCCAGAATTCTTGATTGCAATGTTGGCAGTGATGAAGTGTGGTGGTGCCATGTCGAATGCTAGCGCGATTTTCACAGATTGTGAGTTGTTGCGCTACAGTACTGTGCAAAAAGATACGAACTTTGGCCGTTTTCAGTTGATATTGTCCAAGTTTAAGAGTGCGTCATAATAATTCTGATTGCCACACCTTGTTGGTTTTTAATGAAACATACAGATTAAAAGTAGAGCTCCATTTTTGAAATTGACGGCTTCTTTGTACTGGCATTCCCTAAAGAGTTATAGTCATTTTAAGACGACAGCTCAAAAATCGCACTATTTTGCACTGAAATTGAAAGAAATTACTTTGTCGATATGTAACTTGTTAGAGAGTGCTCGTACAAAAAAGTAGTCAACTACAAAAATAGAGCTCTACCTTTATTTTGTATAATTCATTAAAAACCTACTAGGTGTGACAATCAGAATTACCATGACACACTCTCAAAGTTGGACAATTTCAACTGAAAACGGGCAAAGTTGACATTCTTTTGACCGGTACTTTATCTATATCCCCCTCTGAAACCTTCACTCATTTTTAGACGAGCTCCAACTTCAGTTCTGTGACTCGAACTCGACGATTATCTTCACTGACGAAGACCGTCTCGCCCGTATACGTCGTGCCACTGATAAGTGTCCTGGTGTCCGCAAAATCATTTGTCTCCGCACGTTTCCAGTGAGAACCGATTTTCCGGAGAACGTGCTGGACTATGTGGAGTTGACACAGACACCAGATCAACCTATTAATGTCACTGTTAGGTGAGAGGGGAATCTCTAATAAATAATCATGTCTTCTTTTCCAGCATGGACTCGATTGCCCTCTTACCATACTCATCTGGAACCACTGGCCGACCGAAAGGATGTCAATTGACTCACCGAAACGTTGGAGCAATGTTGGACGTTGCAAAAGCACATCTTGAACAAGAAATCGCGCCGGCAATGTTTGGAAAAGAGAAAGCCACGTGGAGTAAAGAGCACACATTGCTCCTGCTTCCATGGTACCATGCATATGGATTAAACACAATGTTTGAGACAATTCTACTTGGAATGACTGGATTAGTTTTTAAGAAGTTCGACACGATTGTCATGCTGAATCGTATCAAATTTTATAAGGTACCTTATTTTCATACTTGTCAACCGGGCTGAAACGGTTCGGCCCGTAACTCGCTTATAACTCAATACTATGGTCTGAAAAGTATACCGAAATGTAGATCTCGGTGAATACTACAGGCGGGATGACAAAACGTTAAAATGTCGGGGGCGGGGCTCGCTTGGTTTTTTGGCCGTTTTCGCGCCTCTTGACACTTTATCCGGCCCGCTGGACATTATCAATTTGCCATCCGGTCCGTAGTATTTAACTTCGGTGCATAGAACTCGGCGAGATCTACATTTTGGTATATTTTTCAACTTATAATATTGAGTTTTAAGCGAGTTACGCGACACCCCCAGACAACTCTTTTTTTCGGAGTAGAAAAAGAGAAATCTAATGTTTTCAGGTGAAACTCGCATGGCTCGTCCCTCCAATGCTCATTTTTCTTGCCAAAGACCCCATGGTACCAATATTCAACACAGCCCCCTACCTGAAAGTTATAATGTCTGCTGGTGCAACGGCCGGAAAGCAACTCTGTGAGGAAGTCAAAAAACGCTTTCCGAATGCATGGCTGTGTCAAGCATACGGTATGACCGAGATGGTTCAATTCACCACTCTACCACGTTTCGAGGATGGAAACTGTTTTGAGACTGTCGGAAATTTGGGAGCCACTTATGAGATGAAGATAATCGATAAGGAGCAGAAAGAGATCACCAAAACCAATACAGTTGGGCAGTTGTGTTTCCGTGGGCCCACCGTAATGAAAGGATACTTGAAAAGGGAAGAAGCGGATATTATCGATAAGGACGGGTTTCTGCATACTGGAGATTTGGGTGAAATTGACGATAAGGGACGGATTCATGTGACTGGAAGAATTAAAGAGTTAATCAAAGTCAATGGAATGCAGGTTATTGCCAGAAGCGTTTAAAACATTTCTGACAATTAAAATTCCAGGTACCTCCAGTTGAGATTGAAGACGTGCTCCTTCTGCATCCGAAAGTCAAGGATTGTGCAGTGATTGGAGTGCCAGATGAACATAAAGGAGAAGCTCCGAAAGCATACGTCGTCAAAAGAGATCATACACTAACAGAAGCCGAGTTAACTGAGTTCATCCGTCAAAAGTTATCTTCTTACAAATGGATTGACTCGTATGTATTCATCGATTTGATTCCCAAGTTGCCATCGGGGAAGATTCAACGAAAGAAGTTGAAAAAGATGGCTGAATCTTCGGATTCTGGTGAAACCGATACAGAGGCGAGCAAGTCGGAGAAGAGCGTAACAGAAAGTATCAGAAAATGAAGAGGAGACGAGGGAGGATACTTGTTTTTTGAATAAAAAGGTTTTGATACTTTTCAAAGTGTCTGGAGCGTTTTTCAGTGTCAATTATGTTTAAAATTTACCAAAATTGAGTTTGAGATAGAAAATCACGGATTTTGATAGATTTCAGGTTGAAAAACTGGAATTTTCCAGAAAAAATTAGGAAATGTCAGATTTTTTGGAAATTTTCGTCAATTTTCAAAATTTCAACTTGGTCTGAAAATCCATGTTTGGGGGTTTTTAAAGCGATTTCTCTCCAAAAAATCTATTTTCTCGCAAAAAGAATGATTTTCAGTCATTTTTCTACTTTTAAATCTGATTTTACCCAAAAATACCCAGTTTTCCCACTAAAATTGCCGATGTTCAATAATATCTTACTAAAAATGACGATTTTTGGAATTTCAACAAAAATTATACTCTAAGTTCTCTCCAGCTGACTTTTCAGGTTCAAAACCCCAGTTTTGAACACTTTCTGTATACAAACAGACACCCCCTGGGGGACCTAAAGTTACAAAGAGGTTGAGCAAATAAATGTAATGGTCCATCACTTCCCCTTACGAGATGGACGGTTCTTTAGAGATATCAAGAAGAGGAGAGGAGTGCGTGTGCCTTCTTCTTCTACCTCCCAAATGACAGAATGGCATTACCGGGTCATATTTGTATGACCGGGGTAAGAGGAGACACAAACCAAGGGGGATATATCGGAATTACTAATGGGTGGTGGTAAGGTTTGTTTTATTTGAATCATGGTTTGGTTTGGGGTGTAAGTGAGAGAAATCTGACGTTTTTCTCATTTTGCGTATATTTTAAAGGAAAAAAATCTAAGCTATATTTTGATATATAAATACTTGAAATTGTGCAAAAACCCATTGAGTTACAAAGGTTTGAACTTGAGTATTTTTTGAATTTCGAGAAAAAAACCTTACCCCAAAAACCCACTTATATCTCAATATCTACCGGTCCTATAAAAAAAACGGTCAACTACAAAAATGATATACGTAAAATTTCCCACAACTCTAATTAAAAATAATCAATGTTCTTCTTTAGGCCCTTCTTTTAGCTATCGGTGTCCCATCTTGGGACGAAACCTTTCATTTTCGAAAAAAACGCGCCATCGTCACCCCAACCAACCTCTTTATCCACTCATCCAAAATTCAAATTTTCTCCAACCATCTCATTTGCATTCCCCAATGTCATCCATAAAAACCATCTGAATGCTCTATTTTAGCTGACGCCTTCATTGTCTCGGATGATTGACAAGTGGATTCTCTTCAATTCAAAGAAAACGGGGACCAACTCTCTAATGATAATTCAATGATCAATTAGAAAAGCGGGCTCTTTTTGTCGGTAGACGGAGAGCGGGGGGTCATTGTGTGTGCGGTAAAAAGAAGACGTCGGGGGCCGCTCAACACATGTGCCTCTTTTGTAAGCACTAGAGAAAGGGTACTGTAACCACCGCTTGATGTTAAATTCATGGATATCCGGACGTTCTGACACACATACATACCCTACTAATCCCTTCCACCCTCACCCCAGGTGCACTTTGTCTCTTGATCGGCCTTTTTTTGAATTGCATAATTGAATGTAATAGTTGCGTATTCTCTGGTCAGAGAGGAGGGGACAGTCGCATTTGAATTTTCCCATTATTTTTAGTATTAATGGAAAGGGAAAGGTTGTCTATTGTCTGATGAAATGAACTATGGGAACATTTCGAAAAAGTTGAAGGTTGAAAATTTGAACCGTCCGTTCTGGTATTTGGGAATTCGGTTTAAAAATATTGGGACTTTTGAGATTCTTTCAACAGACAATGATTCTTGAAGACCTAAGTTGAGCAATGCCTACTTTCCTAACTGAGAATCTTCTCACTTTGATATTTTACGATATTTGTCAAGTGGACCGGCGTAACTTGCTTCTAATTCAGTTTTATGACCTGAAAAATATACCAAAATGTAGACCTCGCTGAGTTCTATATCTGTGACCTAATACGGGTCGAATAGCTAGTCGTTCATGTGAAGCGGGCCGGGAAAAAAGCCAAAAAACGCGAAAAAAACCCTTTTAACTTGGCCCGTAGCCCATAGTAAGTCAGAGACATAGAACTCGGCAAGATCTACATTTTGATATATTTTTCGGCGCATAAAACTCGATTAAAAGCGAGTTACGCGAATTTTGATGAAGATAATTTTCAGATCTGAACAAGACCTGCTCAATCACGGACTGTCTAACATAGGATGCTAGAGAAGTTGACAACGCCCTGAATCACGAGAAGATTAGATTTTTCATCGTCAATCACTAGAAGTTCCAAGTATGTCAATACAGCTATTACCTAACATGTGTTACCTAACAATATGACCGTAACTGACTGCTTATGCAACGACTGTCTCCTTTCTCTACCGTCCCGGTCCCCTCCTCCTTCAACACCTCTTCTGAAGAGCCGCCGTCTCTCTCCTCCACCCGCCCTCCAACCCGAACAACGTTCCATTGCACATATGAATAGATATTCAAATGCCATTGCATACTGTGTGATATCTCTCGCCGCACTCTCACCATTCCTCCGCTATTTCCTCGAGCCCCGCCGTTGCGCACTGTTGCACTCTCTTTGGCCGGTGGTGACCTCTTGTCAATGAGGGGGGCGGGGACCTCCTGCCACCCGGGGGGTTCCTCTCGAGAAGACAGCCGATGCGCAATCGTTCCGTTATGTGAGTGACAGTGTGCTCGGCGATCGTGTGGTGCAACAGGCTGGCTTTCTGAGAGCTCCTAAAGCTTTTTCAGTTTCTGAAGCTTTTTTTTTGGTCTAGAGTTTTGGCATTTTAGATTCCTACTAGGTACTTTCTATGAAAATTTTCCTCTTTGCTATTCTTTTTTACTGACTCAGATTATCCTAGATAACTTTTGCACTATTCGCCTAGTAATTTTTTGTGAAAACAAGGTTTGTCGTGATCCTCTCATTTCCTTTGCTAAGCCCAGTTTCTACCGGAAATAGCGGTTTTTCGGTGTCTGAGCCGCTCGGGTTTTCAGAACTTTTCCAGTTTTTCCAGACATATTTTTTGTATTTTCATATCGATAACCTTAACGTTTTATACGTTCAGGAAGTTCTGAAAAGCGTAGAAAACTTGCCAGATAGCTGAAAACGAAGATTATTTTTTGAATAATTTGCGTCTATGACACGCCAGATTTTAGCTGGTTTCAGCTGGCCACTCACACCCCTTATCAGTTTATCATTTTCCTCTCCTCTTCACCTACTGACTATCAACTATTACTTTGTCAATATTCGGACCCTCAACCTCACATGACCTAATCGAACCACTTTCAGCCCCCATTCTACCAACCGACACACAGATGGACATTCACAGAGCACTCACCGCCCTTTTCTCGAATCAGGCGGCGGTTCAACCGTTGCTCGGCTCACTTGGTTTCCCATTCAGCCACCATCATACCGATTCGACAGGATCCAACATACTGTCGACCGCGTTGGCAGCGGCGGCCGCGGCACAATCCGTGGCCGCCGCCTCAAAAAAGTTGGATTCCCCGTTGGGAATTGTGCCGTTCGATTCGGCAGGACTGCCAACGTCCACAATGTTGACGCCGACTAAGAAGATAAAGTTGGAGGATGATATCATGTGTAGTAGCCCCGTTTCGAGCAGATCCAGCACTGTAAGTAGCTCACATGTAAGTTACAGTACCCAGTATACACCATTCACGCGTTTTCTTTTCAGTTCTCAAGCCCACAACGGTCGCCATCGCGGAAGGCTTCTTGTCCAATTCCAGAGGAAAAGAAGGTAAGATTTAAAAAATTCTATTTGATCTACCTGCCACTTTTGAATAGAATATATCCGCTGCGGTAGTCATCTCTTCCCTACCGATAAATCATCTTTTGTTTATCTTTTCTTTCTCTCCGCGTGTTCTCGAGTTCGTGTTACGTAATACGACTCCTGTTCGATTACGCAACGACTGTCTCCTCTTGTTACTAACAGATAATAGAAAAAGTTAGGGACTACCGGGTAGTCTACCAGAGGAACATTATTTTGGGACTTTTCATGGTAGTAATCATAAAATGTTTCATGGAACTCAACTTATTCAGTTAGTACTCGGGTTACTGTAGTTTTCGTGTCAAGACCTAAATAATCAAACCCCGGCATTGTTATACTCGTTCGATGCGTCTTGGCGAGCTGATTCTACAAATAAAATTGAAAACTATTTGGGTTGAAATGAAGCAAATTATGACGGTTTCAATAATTTACGATTTTCAAAAAGTTAAAAAAAAATTTGTAACTTTTTTATTTTCTCATATTTTCTTATGATTTCAAATAACTCCAAATATCTCAGAAGTTTACGCCAATAACCTCGGATTACTGTAGTTTTCGTGTCAAGACCCAAAAATTCTAACCTAGTCATGGTAGTATTCATATGTTGTATGAAACTCAACTTGTTCGGTTGACTTGCAAGTACTCGCCTAATTTAAAGACACTCTACCCATTCTTTATGCTAATACAGTAACCCTAATTCATTCCGCGCAAAAGTCTTTCTGAATAGCACACGGTTAGGATGAGCTGCTGGCAGCTAATAAATAATTACTGTCCACACTCTCTTTTGCTATTCAAAAAATATCTGGATGCGACGCATAATGCGGTAGAGAGACCTCCTCATGCCAATTATGGGCTCTTCTCCCCTCTTGCATTGTTTAGCGCCACCCAACTGTTGCCATGGGAAGGTAATTATTGGTCCTCTCTACTCTATGGTACCTGTGGGGGAATTTGAATATTCGTTAGGAGGGAGGATGATGAAAGGGGGAATGACCGGGACACGACAGGTCAGACGGGGAAAAGGTGGTTGCGCAACTAGATACTCGCAAAAAAGAATGGGTTATGCAAATTAACGAGTCCAGTAGAGCGAATTTGCATAGTTGGAGTCGTTAGGTGGCAATTTGAGAAAGTTCTGGGTTTTGACTACTGTAACTTGCGCTAAATTATATCAAATGTCAAAAAGAAACCTATCTTCAAAAACTCTGAACAGTTGTGTTTTTTGTGTAACCTATTCTCGATGAGACCACCATCCACCAACACCACCCACCCATTATATATGTGTAAAACGCGCGACCCTCCGAGGAAAATGGATATGGCTGAAGGATGGACGAGGGATGTAAAAAAGTGTGGGTGGCTGTTGCAATATTATGCTTTTGATAGCGCACTCGCGGTGAAGAGATATGTGATTTAGGGTTACCGTATACCTGACGAAGGGGAGGGAGGTTCTTTTCCTTTGAATCAACTTTTTTTCAGTTCAAAGAAGGCAGATTAATTTCAAATAGCCATTGAAGTTGTCAACTACAAAAATAAAGGTTTTCTCTAAAAACCTAACAGTTTCATTAATAATTCATATTCTGGGTGAATCCGTGACACCTGGTGCACTGTCAAATTCCGCCATTGTTATTTTCGAAATTAATGTCTGTATGTGTGTCTAAGGTGTCCTCAAGTCCTAAAACCGCAAAAACTGTCGAAAATCCAAATTAATTGGGCTCGGTTTTGAAATAAATGGGTTCTTCTGATTTTCTGTGAATCCTGATGTCCAAGAAACTTAAATTTCGTGGAAATGCAATCACATCAAATGAGAAACCTGTCTGTGTGTCTAGTGTGTCCGGATTTCCAAAATCTCGTTTTAGACGGAAAAATTCAGTTTTCAACAAAAATTGTGCTATCCGTGTATCTGTGACAAGGCTGTGCGAACAATTCTCTTTTTTTCGATGGTTTTCGAAAAAGTCGTTCGAAAAATTTTAGACATGAAAACTGCAATGATCGCAGCCTGGCCAGTACTGTAGATATTGTGGATCGCGGTTTACTCCAACTCTTTTTTTGAAGAATTTTGAGAACAAGCCAAAAGTACTAGATTTATGAAGATGTAGCATTTTTCCAGAGAACAGCTCAAAACTTTAAGCTTTTGTTCTAGATCTATCCAAATCAAACTGTTTTTCAGGACTCCGCCTACTTCGAACGTCGCCGTAAAAACAACGACGCTGCGAAACGTTCCCGTGATGCACGTCGTCAAAAAGAGGAGGCGATAGCGTCGAAAGCTCAGAGACTCGAACAAGAGAATATGGCACTCCGTGGTCAAATACAGCTACTCCAGCAAGAGTCCACCAAACTTCGATTCCTTCTCTTCTCCAAACCGTCACCAACGAATTCGGAGACATCGTGCGCTGATTCTACAGTATCTCACGATTCACACGATTCTCATGACTCCCACGATTCCCAAGATACCCACGATTCCCATGATTCTCACGATTGTGAGAATAATCATGAAGAAAGTCCTTCAAAAAATGATACTACTATCGAAATTTAGTTGCATCTTAGTTTGGCTCCGCCTCTTTGCGTGTGTGAATCCCAAAAATTGTATTTTCTCTTCAATTGTACTTATTTCGGTTTTACAGTACCCCCCTCCCCAAAAGTCTAGCTTTAAACACTATATGATCTTTTGACCTACCTCTTCTTATTTTCTTTACCACTATCAGGTTATCCATCCTGCGGGTCTCTTGATAGTCTTTCTAAACAGTTTCCAAATTATTTGACCAAAAATTTAATAAATTTGTATGAGTGTGACCCCGGCTGCTAATACACTCTATTAATGTGAAAATCAATAGGGTTATTGAGTGACCGAGTGTTAGAGACCATGTTATTTTCCCCTGTCCTCATTATTGTCGTCCGTAGTCTTCAAATATTTTAATTATTTTGGTTTTAACGTAAATCAAACTGTAATGTGAAAAAATAAGTTGCGACAAGTATTTTCAAAAAAAAATTCAGGGGCTGAAAGTGCGGCAGGGGATCGAGGGCGGAGCTTAAACTGCAAAAATGAAATTCCAGCTGGTTTTTTAAAGAGTAGCATTGAATTTCAAGATAAACTCGTATTATTAATCATTGCTGCTCGTTAAAAATCAGGTGGAACTTTTTTTTGAAAATCTTTGTCGGAGCTTTTATTTTTTCACAATAAGAGCATAATTTAAATTGAAAACAACACGGTCCCCGTATTTGATCTATTGAAAGCGCGAAACCAGCTTCTAGGATTTGTTCAAGATTCCGATATGACCCGAAACCTCGATTGAAGCCTATTTTCTGTGAAACGTTCTGTACGAAAAAATAATAGAAACCCAACATTTATTTAAATAAGAATTAGTATTTCATCATCTTTGCAATTATTTTTGTTTTAGGCAAAAATTTGGTAGGTCTAGGAAAATAGATCTGAAATTTTCTAAACTGAATTACAATTCTTCATGATTCTACTTCTTTCCCAAAAATTTTTAAAACTAATGGGTTGAATCACAAAATGTTCTCTACTATTTTTTCTTCAAAGTTCTCCACGTCACCATCCATTAGTGTTCCAGCTGACTACTTGAGAAAGTGGCATTAACCATTAACAAAAAGAAAAAAGGAGAAAATCGTCCGACTGGCGATAAAACCGGGTAAAACGGGAAGAAGGTCTTCCTTTTCTTTTTCCTCTCTTTTTCTCTATGTTTTCTCAAAAAGAACCAACAAACACTTTGCGACGATAGAGAGAGAGAGTCCTCTCTTTTCTCCTAATACCCCTCTTATTTTTTTGGCCAATTGCTTCCGTGTAAAGTGGATTTGTTTTTAGAATTTTTTTCAGGAAAGAGAGGATTCCTTATTTTCACTGAATTCAGTTTTTACTGGAATCAGTGCGATATTTGACACCTGTAACTAGAAAAAATCTTGCGTTCGCTAAGCTGTACACTCCGCAAAGTCATATTTTCTTTAGGTCAAAGATGACGTTTTTTGTTGGTATTGTATTTAGATCTTTTTTTTGAAAACTTTCTATTAATTGGGGTCAGATATTAATGATTTAGTGACTGGCGTGCCTTTGGAGCGTTTTTGGGGTTTCATAATTAAATGTTTTGGTGTTATTTTAAATTACTTATCTGCGGATTCAAAAACGGGTGTTAATTTTTTAATAAACTGTTTCGAATTTTTTTTGAAAATTCAGAATAAAAGTGCTGAAATTATCATACACACTCACCTTTTGATTGGATTTTTAATTTTTAATCGAAAACTAGACTTTTTTTAAAAAGTTTCAACATTTCAAAATTTGTTCGAAAGATGTTTCAAAACAGCCCGAGCGGGCCGAACCGGGCCAGGCCAAAAATATTAATGATCTTATTTGAAAAAATCTGTCTCAACCCGTCCTGTGATTTTTTTTTCTATTTCATAACACTTGAGTCATTATTTTTAGCAGTCTAGACCTCTTGTGACGTGGTTAACTGCGCGTAATTGGATCATGTCTTAGACGCTACGAATATTAGAAATACCGCTCATTTTGCTCATTGACTGGCGTTCCAGCATCGCGTTTTTGATTAAAAATCCTGGTACCTTGTCGTGTTAATTCAACTTTCCTCACCGAAAACCTCATGGATATCTTATCAAAAAGGACAAAAACATCTAGGTCACATCCATCTCTCTCATCTGATCCTGCTTATCTCACTCAGTTTCTTCAATAATTTTCGATTCCCTTCTCCATTTAATTGTGTTTTTACTTTACTCTATTTTTTCTCTCTCATTCATTCCTTTTTTTCTCCTCATTTCAATTTTCTGAATCATCCCAATTTTCAATTTTCTTCTCTCGCTTTGTCACAAATTCTTTTCCAATTAAATTCCGCAAAAAAAGAAAATAGAAAAATAGAAGGCGTTGTGAAAAAAAGGAAAACATCATCCACCCTCTTTTTCTGGAATTTTTTATGACTGGACGCGCGCCAAAGGTGCACCAGACCTTCTTTCACTCAAATAGTGGCAAAAAGTTAAGATATTTTCAGAATTCCTCCCCGCATTAAAATGTTCTATCAATCAGTACTTGTGTTGGTCTCATGTCTTCTGGGTATAGTTCTCGTAGCTGCATTTCCGATAGAAATTAAAAGTGAGTTCTGAATCTCTTTTAGTATAAATATTTTAATTTTATTAATTAATTCAGATATTGAATACCTATTCCCTCCGCAAAATACAATACTCTCCGGCGATCAGCCAAATCGCTATGAGACGAAAATTGATCGGCAAGTGGGCGATTCAGAGGAGGAGGAGAAAATCCGAAAGGATTGCATTCGAAGTGAGTGTGGAGGGTGGATTACGAATTGTTTTAATTTTCCAAAAAATGTCGGCTCATCGTTTAATTAATTTTAATTATTATGAATCAAAGTACCGTAAAACCTGCAATGGAGGAGCACCCGTTAACAAGAGGAGCATCCTATCGGTTGTCTTCAAAGATATGAAAATTGTTTCAACTGAGAAAATATTCAATGATTATTAAGCTATATTTTGTCAGTTAGCAGCTTTTTGATATTTGCTCTGTGAACCGAAATATACCGCTGCGAACACATGGGGTTTACGGTAGTTTTGATGTTCAGTAATTTGACGAATTTAGAAAATTCAATCGGAAGCTGACCGAATATTTTGTGAACTCTTTTCTAAATTTCAGAACAAAACGCTGATGCACCAGAATCGACGTCCTCGGAAGACACGACATCACCCCCATTCGTGACTTCAGATGACAACGGTGGATCATCGTTTAACGACACAACTCCCCTAAACGGGACGATTGTAGACGATGTGAGTATACAGGAGTGATGAGGCTAATGAAAAAACAAAATTTCAGCCAATGGAAGTGAAAATCTACCGGCCCGAGTGTGATGATTGAGAACGGAGCAGTTGGTCCTTCGACTGTTGTAGAAACTTTTTTCTGAACCTTAATAAAATGATATTGAAAGTCAGGGAGAACATAAGGACACAGACAAAGTAACACACAGAGATCTGTATCCAGGTATCAGATATGAAAACAGAATTTCAAGGGCCAAAAAAAATCGAAAATTTTCAGATTTTTTTTGAAAAACCTGATTTTTTAGAGGTTTCAAAGGTTTTTGAGGAATATATACTTGAGAAAACAATATGGAACATTTTCAGAAAAAAATGTAGTGATAAAGTTCCAAAATTCTTTTTTTCTTCGAATTTTGCAAATCTGTACAAAAACACAGAAAAACTTTTGAAAATGTTATAACACCATCTAATACACAATACAAGAAGCTTGAATGTTTGAACTCCATACATCTGAACTTTGATTCCAATTATTATGAAATTTCTTCTTGGAGGATTATGATTCTTCACTACCAAATGTCAGAACAAATCGCTGTGATCTCAGAGTCCAGAATAAAAAAACAAACTTGCCCATTTTTTTATCAAATAACATTTTTTTTTGATATTTTATATCAAAAAATTTAATTTCTTGATGCATAACTAGAAGTTGATTAAATTCTGAAGTATTGTCAAAAATGAGACATTTTGGGAAAAAAATTCAAAACATTTCAAAATTTCGTTAAAAAACCTATTTTGAATTTGGAACCCGAGCCGTCGGGCCGGGCTCCAGGTCGTCGGACCGGTCTCCGGGCGGGTTTTCATGCAGAATGCCAAATTTAATTTCATGCAAAATGCCCAATTTTGAGTGTACCTGTTTAAAAAAATTTCAAAAACTGCAAACTATTAAAAAAAATTGTTATTAAATAAAATTTGGACTCTCTGAAAGCACTACTTGACTCATTCTAGAAGAAACCTAACTTTTTGAGTCAACACCTGCTCGAGACGTCATCTAACTTGAACCTGATTGCTTGATTCAATCAGTTCCGAAACATTCAGAAGGCGTATGTCACATTTATAACATACCTTCAATCCATGCTTTCATTATAAAAACTCGAAATTCCATATGTTTTCAATATGTTTCTTCTGCCACGTGACTACTGTACCCCCCACTAAGACTCTTAATAAGCCATCAAAAGCATGCCATATAATAATTTTTGATCATCTCTTATAAAGGAGAGCACGTTTATTTTATCTCCCGCCATCATCATCATTTTTTCTTATTCATTCACTTTTCCTTCTTCTTCCTGCCTTTTTCAATAAAAACGATGACTGGATTATCCTCTCGTCAATGTGCGTCAATCGAGTCTCGAACAAAAAAAAAGCAAGAAGAATAAAGATGAGGGATTTGATGAGACTGGGGCGGAGTTTAGATCAGAGGGGCCTTTCTGTGCGTCGAAATGTCCGAATGTCCTATATTTTTGTGAATCTGACTTGGCTATAACCCCCTATATTCTCAGGAATTTCCCTTGCCTCCATCTACTTGAAAAAAAGGTTCTGTAAATATTTGAGTAAACCTCACAAGTTTTGTGAAATTTTTATTCATTTCGGGAATTTCTCATAAGAAAAAAGTCCAAACAGCCCAAGGCTATATTTCTATTTGAGCACCCACACATGGTAAACTTTTGAGAATTTAATCTGAAAATTTGGAGTTTCGGCAAATAAAATTCATTCTGAATGATTTTTTGCCAAACTGGATAGGTAATTTCGTTTCGTAATATTTGTAGACCTGCATCTTTCTCGAGAATTTATTGTTTGTGAGGGTAGGTCTACATTTTCCTTGCAGTCTTTTTCGGGTATGCCCGCTACTTTGTACCGCCTGTGAATGACAAGCGGGTGTGTCGGAGATCATAATAACGTTTTGATTCTAATAATAATCAAACTTACTTTTTCTGGTTTTTTTGTTTGATGTACCTATGTGGTCAACGTTTTAAAGCGTTTCTCGTGTAGAGCTTAAAGAACCATAATAATGGAATTTCCTACACTTTCAAGCATAGAACGCATGATTTCATAAGAGAAAAACCTAGCCCTCATTTCTTAGACACTTTTCCCTTTCCACCAGATGAGACCGTACAAATCAGGAAGAATGCTCTCAGTTTAGCATAGCTATTTATCTTATTAATGGAGTGTTTAAAGATGACAATAAATACACAATACACTTTCAAATGACAGTTTTTATTCCATATCCGACACTGATATTTAAGAAAAAGATTTCCCCGATTCGTTTCTTCCCGATTTGTACGTTTCTCCACCAGATATCTGTTTGTATCGATCGAGTCTCAGAAGATTCCCTAATTAGCAACCATGTATAATCTTCCCCCAGACCCCTAAATGTAAGTCTAGTCTTCTACCCAGTCCACGCTATTCGACTCGCATCTGACCTACCGTACCCAACACTTTAAGTCCTCTCCCTTTCAGTTTCTCATCAAAAATTCACATCAAGAATCACCTAACATCATCCGAATTCCTTTCCCCCCATCACTATTCCACCAACACCATCCCGAGTCAAGTCAAACCACACACATCATATCAAATTCATGAGCTCTCTCTCTTTTTTCTTCGTTTTTCGTCTTCCACCACCACTTCTCAACCCAATTATTCATTCAAAATGTGCGTGTCCCCCCTCTCTTCCAGGAGTCCCCCTCTGCGTCTCCTGTCTTCCAGGAGCCCTCCTAGACTTTCGAAGCTCTCAAGTGTCTCGGGGTCCCGTTTTTTTGCGCCAGGAGAGAAAGAAGAGGGGGGACCCTCCCTCCCCTCCCCCTCCCGGAGTCTCCCCGCTTCAATTTCCATCCCCCCAACCACCCCCACCTCTTCTATCCCTTCTCGTCCTCACCGTTTTCAATTCCATCGAGGCGCCGAGTGGTGTGTAGTGGAGGAGAGAAGGAGAACTGACGGGTGTGGGGGGAAAGGACTGACACAAAAAACCATGAGAGAAGCAGGCGGCAAGGAGCAGTTGTAGTAGTCACTCCTTTTTTCTTTTTTCTTTTTTTTCTTCTCTTTTTTTTCGTTTTCCGATCGATGTGCTCTTCTTCTTTTAAGAATCTTCCGTTTTCATCTTTCTCTTCATCCCTATACTACACTTTTAGTACTACTTGACAATTTGATGAGATGAGAGAGATATTTCCTGATTTGAGCACATCAGATAGACAACTTACATGGATTACTATACTTTCCCCTTCCTCTTCATAGCAGGATGGATCTTCATGGTCAGAAGATGTGTGAAGGAATGTCTAGGCCTCTTGAAATATCTGAGCTTTTGGCAAACTAGACTAGGTTAGCTTGATTAAATTATCCACCTTTATATGAAATTTTTTGTTGTGATTCATGACTGAAATTTCAAAGCTTGGCATAACTTTACATAATAAGAATCTAGAAATCAGGATCACTGAGTTACAGTAACCAAATCTTATGTTCCTCATTTGCAATGCTCCTAGTTGAATTTATTTATATCAGACTTATCAAAAATCGGACCGATAAGCATTTTCTGGGCTTTAAATACTAAAATATGATCATAAACTGTATATTTCCGGAAGAACCGGCCCGTGACAAGTCTAATTGAATTATTTCTTGCTACTAGACTAAAAGAAACATTCATGCTCTGTAATAGACGCTTTTATTGTATAAACTCTTTCTAAAAAGTAGTGGTTCATTAAATCAGTTTTAATCTGATTTGACATCCAAAAACCAAATTTTGAAATTTCATGACGGCTATCAGTTTTCACACGTTTTCTCTATCTACTGTACACTGATTCTAACGGACGGATATACCGTAAACCTTATAATAAAGGTACGTCAGCGGTGTTCTTTGAAAGCGGTATATCTTGGTTCCCAAAAGGGATATCAAAAGTTGTCAACTGGCAAAATATAGTTCGATATTTATAAAATATAATTTCAATTTGAAAATATGTTGTATCTTTACAGCGAATCGAGATATAAAGCTTCAAACTTTTAATAGTGAATGCACCTCTATTAAAGGTTTCACGTCACATCATTTAATCTATTTCAAGCCCATCTCATCATTTCATCTTGACCACTATCCTCTTCTCAAAACTTTTTCTACCACTCGGTGTTCCTTGCGTACCTCTCGTGCCTGGCGCCTGTTGTCTAGTGGGGTAGGTCCTCGGGCCCCCCTCTCGTATCCCTTTCTACCTCTCCTTTATTTTTTTCTTGTTGGCTAGGCTAAAAATTTCAATTGGGAACGTTGACCGTTTTTGTCGTTGACTCACCACCTGTTTTTCCTCCAGAAATTAAATTCTGTTATTACAACGTCGTGTTTTTCTGTGAATTTCAATTTTTGTGTGAACTACATTTGTAGGCCCCCCGTCGTGTCCGAAAGCCCAGTAGATCATAAAACAGCTACAGAAGAGAGAGATAGAAATGACTCCCATGGGATCAGCGAGTTGTCAGAATTCAAAACTCGCAAGAACTTTGAAAATTTTCTAATCCCACATACTTATAAGGAAGTCATTTTTCTAGTCCTGTATTCTTTAGTATCAAAGATAGTAACCTATTTAAAAAAAAACTATGCACGCGACAAAGGTACGCCAGCTATCGAATGTTTGATTCTTAATTCCTTGGCAAACACTCTTTGATACAGGTGATGTTGATATTTATATTGTTTTTGTCCCTCCTAATCCGTCACATGAACTTGATATGCTGAGAAGTCATCTACAATTGCATATCTAAACATTTTGCCAATATGTCCGGAATCCCTAATCCGTCCGGATGTCCGGATGTCCTAATCGTCAATTTCCGGTTATGCACTGATAATAAGGAAGCTGTTTTTCTGATCTACCCACTATGTCTCTATTGGATATTTGACTCGTATCTGAAACAGCATTCTGGCTTGTTCCTTGTACACAGTCCATACATTTCGATACACCGCTCAGTTTGCCCGTTTTCTAGTAGATGTTCAAAATTGAAATCTTGAGAATCCGAATCAACCACATAACGTCCTTCGTGCCTTTTCTAAGAAATTCAAATATTCCAGAGCCACACCAACACCACCCACGTGGTCCTCCTCTTCATCTCTAATTTCTTCCTTCCGGTTTTTTCTCTTTTCAGATTTCTTTTCTGCTTCGTCTTCTTCTTTTTATTTTTCCTCACCATCTCCTCTTAGATTCTGTTAAAACTGATCCGATCATCCGCTGGTTACGTAAAATAAAATATAACTAAGCGTATTCAACTAGAAGTTACGTAGTGAACGGATGACTTTCCCACCATATAATAATATGAGATCGGATTTTTGGGCCGGCGGGACCTAATAACCTAACGAGACGGCCCTGAAATGCGGATAATCCACTGTTACGTAGCCCAAGCTCCACCCCCAGGAGTCGTGGATTATCCAGATGATGTTTCCTAGACTGACTATAAACATGAGGGAGTTTCTTGCACATCCAGTAGCTCATATTTGTTTCAAATTGAAATATTTTGGATTTTCCTTCATTATCCCAGGTTATTTCTGTCCTTGTAAAGTTTCACCTGTCCGGGGGTTGGTGGTCATCAGTTATGAGGAAAGCAATTCTTGTTGACTCTGATAATTTCATTTCTAATGTCTCAATTTTCAAAATTTCAGATTTTTTTCAAGATTTTTCCATTTTTTGTATTAACCTAGCACAATTCTTACAACGGCGCATTACCGAAATCCCCTCAAACCTCTCTGCGTCTCTCAATGATTTACGCTATTTTTCTCAATTTCAATATTACCCATCTGCCGGTGGCTGACCGCTCGCTCAAAGTTCGGCCCTGGGATATGGAGTGGGTCTCGTTGCGGAGATTCTATTCACGCAGCTCTCTACCGTACCGTACTCCACAGTAAAGTTTTATACTACGGTAGTCACAACGAAACCCACTCCACTTCCCCGGGCCAAACTTTGAGCGGTCAGCCACCGGCGGATGGGTAATAGAGCGCGGTAAGAGCCTTTTTGCGCTAATTATAGACAATTTTAAATGTTGTTCTATAGAAACTGACGATTTACCAGAATATAACTGCAAATCAATTATTCAAAGTAACTCGATATCCCCCCATATATTCAGACACTCTTAAATTCACAGCTCCGATCTCCGATCTACCATTCTCCACCCCTCCCAGACATTTCCGGTTACTCAGCTGACCCTGACCCAGGGCACCCATTTTTTGTCCCGCTTTCGCTCATTTCCTGTTTCTTTTGAACTTTTATTCCCCTCATTTCCTCCAACCTTTCCACTTCATCAATTCTCACTCTTTGATTTTCAGGTGAAATGAACCAAGAGGGAACCCCTGCTCCAGTTGCGGTGGCGGCTCCCCCAGCACCTCCCTCCACAGGACCACGAAAACCGCCGGCACTGGTGTTGCCGACAATAGCTGTAAGTGTTCCCGAAGAGATTTCGTTTTTCTTTCCCATGAGAATTTCCTCTTTTTGCTCTTTTTTTGCTTCCTACTTGTATAGTCGTACATCGGATGTCCGCGTCTCCTTTCACTCCCTCCAAAATTCTCTATTTTGGGATCTCTTTCTTCCCTTTTTATGGGAAAAGAAGGGAAGATGGGGGAGGTGGGGGTCCCGAGGAAAAAAAGAAGAAAAAGAAAAGAAGAGATGATGTATGATGTTTTTTGGGAGGGGCCGTCTGGAATACATATCCATGATAGTTTTGTAGTTGGCTGGGAGAAAGGGAGGCCGGAGAATATGATGGATGATAGAAGGGGATGAGCAGAGGGAATACTGTAGCTGTATATTGTGTTTTGCCCAATGCATAGAGACATCCAGACAATCAAGATTCAGAACTGATTAGGAAACAATCCCTTCCTCAGATACCTTAATACCTGTAATAGAGGCGCACCTTTTAGCAATAATTTGGAGCATCATTTTTCGGCAGTCTTTAAAGCCATGAAATTTTTTCAACTGAAGAAATGTTTTATGAATATTAAGCTATATTTCGTCAGTTTGCAGCTTTTTGATATTTCCTTTGCAAACCGAAATATACCGCTGCGAACAGACCACGCTAGGTGCGCCTCAATTACAGGTTTTACGGTATGCGTTGAAGTTTTGAACGAATTCACTGAAATCCGAAATTTCAAATTACACCCTTGTCAGACTCTTCACCATCATTCAAACTTTAGAAGACCAATTTCTGCCGAAAAGAGAACTCTGACATTTGCACAGAACCTAATTGAGGCTCTCTAATTCAAAAAGTGATTTGAAAGCGTTTTGCAAATGACAGGGTTTCGGTGAGGGAGAATTGTGTGTATGTGCCTTCCCTTATTTCGGGCTGATTGAAGGTCAAATAGACTATGTGGGAAGAAAGAAGAAGTTTTAAGGATATCGGGACATGTGGTTTTTAAGGATATCGAGATACGTATAGAGATCAAAAACAGAAGTTTATTTTTGTAGTTGGTCACTTTTTTGTGCCAGCACTCTCAAGCAAGTTACAGTTAATTTAGTGAACCTTTCAAAATTCGTACTACTTTACAATGAAAAATGTTAATTCAACTTTTCGGAAGTATGACCTTATAGCTTTCTGGTTTACTGTAATTCCAGAAAGGTCGAGAACTTAGCCTTGAAGTAAGCTCCACCCATCAATCAGATGTTACCATCGTAACAAGTTCAAAAACCTTCCTCTCCCTCAATCAGCCTAATCACCCACGCCACCCGTAAACACACACCTACTTTCAAATCAATCCTCTTACAGTCTTTTTGCATAATCGCAACTTGACGTCATCAATGCTAATCTTCTCTTCTGGAAAAAAGAAGAGCGAGGGGAGTTAACTAACTGAAAAAAGGGAAGGGGTGTGCAATTTTAATTGGAATAATTATCTTCTCTCTCCGTTTTTCTTCTCCCCCATCCATTTCTCTCGACCCAGAATGATAATTAGAGGGGGTAGTCATCACCAGATCACTCACTCGTTTTCTACTTCTTCTTTTCTCTTTTTGCCTTCCCCCCATATATTCATACTCACTCAACCAAGTGACACCCCCTCCTCCCCTTTCCACTACATACCAAAAGAGTAGCTCACACACAAAAAACAAGTCTGTTTTCGTGTCTTATTTCCTTCTTACTTTTCTTTTTTCGGGTGTTCTTCTCGAAGGAGAACACTGTCATATAATATTAATATGAATTCGGAAGGAGAGGACAAACCAACGGCACAGCCACCCCCAAAACGTTCTCTTACTTTTCAGGTGAGATCTTAAGGGGAAATAAGATAGAGATATTGAAATCGGATGATAACTGTTTGGTACAGTGCGAAATTTTTAAAAAGTCTTTCAGTGAAGAAAACATTGTCAAGTACCTCTTGAGAATCTCATTTACTGTGAGAAACGCATGAGAGTTTTCAATAGAAAGACAACACTCAGGATTCCAAAAATGTGTCCGATAAGCAAATTGACAAGAGTCAAATGACTTTCCGTTTTGATATTAAGAATATCAGAAAAGATTTCCAATTGCTCCGCTAATCACAGTTGTAGTCTACAATCTTAAGGCTATATTCCATTTAACAATGTCAAAAGTCTTGCTTCTTGATGTTACCATAAAACCTCTAATAGACGTGCCCCCAGCAAAGCCTATTTAACGCGGTGTATCTTTTTTCTGAAAGAAGATATCGAAAAGTTGCCAACAGACAAAATATAGCTGAATACTTATGAAATATTTCTTCTGTTGAAAACAATTTGATAGCTGTCAAGGTAGTTGAGATATTGTGCACCAAACCCGGACTCACGCTAACATCTAGTTCAATCCCAGCCAGACCCTAGACCAAGAGCCCCAGAGCTGGGTATTTCGAAAAATTTAAATCACAGGAAATGGTGTCATTGACCTCTTCCCATTTTCTCATCTGATGCATCAACCTTCCATTTTTCTTTCCATTTCTCTTTCCATCTATTTCGAATTGGAGCACACACACCCCATTTTCTCTCAGAGGGTATATCAAATTTCATTTCTTTAGAAAAAGAAGGTGGCTAAATAGAAACAGCAAAAAACTAAAAAAGGGATTCTTGTTAAAAACAAAGGAACTTAACTAGTGTGTTTCAGTGTCCACTAATATGCGAGCAAGGACCATCGATACCATCATCGCCCACAATCCTGCAGGGACCACAAGACGCACTCGCTGCAGATTTGATGCAGAGGATTCAAATGGTAGGACGGGTCTCTGAGATCTCTGAATTTTAAAACTACTTCCTAGTTACCTGATCATGTCTAGGCGGTACAAAGATCAGATCATTGTTTACCCAATTAGACAAGTCAAAATCTTTAACAAAAAATGTGCTGGCTCACGAATTTCTATCAACCCAAACTACGAATTAAATATCAAAATAACTTCTACAAATTACAGGTTTCACTAAAAAGTGTTTACTACTTTACACCCTCACTACTACCCCCGCAACCCATAAAAACTATAATTTTGCAGTTCTCCTCCCAATTCGACACGGCTCGTCTCTCACCAAACTATGCCACTTCCGATTTGGGCTCCTCTGCGAGATCATCGTTTTCGACGGCTTCTTCGTGGATGGCATATCGTGATCGAAGTGTTGATTTTGATGAGACTGGAAAAGAATTGATATCTCCCTTTGACTGTGATACCGCCTGTTCTGTTTCACCATCGTTTTCGTTGTCTCCTAGCTCCTTTCATCATTTTTCGTAAGTTTTTTAGAAATTTATTTTTGTTAATTTTTAAAGTTTTTTTCAGATTCGACGTCCGATCAGTCTCATCACTGGGTCATAGTACAACCAACCTGAATCATCTGCTCTCCGTGGGTGCCGCGTATGAATTGTCCAGGTGAAAACACCTATTTTTGATTCTGTGAATGAAAAACAACCTTGATTTTAGAGAGCGTAGTCGATCAGAAAGCGATATGCAACCCACGCAGACAGACGCAGATGAGGCACGACTTTTGGCTAACTCGACGATATCTGTACCATGTTACTCGAAAAAGATAAAGTACGGGGGAGAGATAAAACGAAGTAGTAGTACACCACCACCGACAACAAATGAACGAGAGGAGATGGAACAGCAAAGGATGTTGAGGCCAACGTCAGGGTTGGAGAATAAGGATGATTTGGAAGCGGTAAGAAGATAATTATTTGGGATAAGAGGACCTATTACAGTTCCGCTCAAAAGGTTATCAATTTTGGCTGTTTTTAGTGGTAAATGATTAAGTTTGGTACTGTATTTTGGGGTCGCCTGCTTGTCCAACAAATTTTATTTTTATGAGCCGAACAGAACAAAAGTAGCATGTTACTTTTGTAGTCGACCAATTTTTTGTAGGGACACTACTTTAAAAGTTACAGGTTAAGTTAGAAATTTCAAAATTTCGCTTATACGCGCTGAAATTAGTCGGTTTCAGGGAGAAATGACTCTGATGATCTGTGACTTTCACAGTACTGTCCCTACAAAAAAATGGTCAACTACAAAAATCATGTGATATTTTGGCTCTGTCCAACCCATACAAAATAAAATCTACCGGACAATCAGGTGACACCGAAATACACCATCAAAACGGATCATTTTCCACTGAAAACAGCCAAAGTTGATAACCTTTTGAGCGTACCGCACTGTATTTTCACATTTATGCTAGAAAACTTTCAACTGAATCCACAAGAACGTGTAATCATATTCCAGGCCAACGCAATCGTCAGCAGTTGGGCTCGCGATCAAATCTTCGCTATTCAAAATGCGAGTACCATGTACAACCTCCTCACTGTTGCTGGATCATCAGAAGACTGTTCATCTTTATCCGCTCCTGGACCCTTGAAAGTCATTCCAAAAAGTAAAGATGATATGGCATTTTTGATTCGAGACGAAACAAACCGTGCGAAACAGATGCAGTATCCATGCACTATGTGTGGACAGGTTGGAATCTTTCTAGAGAACTTTTTACTGAAACATGATAGGTTTAGGCGTTTGCTGTTCATGACAGACTCGCAAAACACATCGCCTCAAGGCATCGTCAAAGAAGTTGTACATTAGACGACGCATCGAAAGTCCACAAATGTAATATGTGCTCTAAGAGCTTTTCGAGAAGTGATATGCTTACAAGGTATGCTTTTCTTCACGAATTGCAATTCAAGAATGAATGATTTACAGACATATGCGACTACATACCGGTGCAAAACCATACAGTTGCCCAACCTGTAATCAAGTATTCTCCCGTTCCGATCATTTGTCGACCCATTTAAGAACTCATACCGGAGAGAAACCATATGCATGCCCATTGTGTAATTATTCGGCGGTACGTTGCGAGATGCACATAACCAATCATAACCAACCCTCTTGCAGAGTCGCCGTGACATGATCTCCCGCCATATGCGCACACACTCCATGTCAGATGACGTGTCTACACCAATCTCACAGTTATCGATTCGAAGTGCCAGCACCTCTCCACTACCTCCAAAAATCGTCGGCTCAACGGCAGTTGTTGAAATAGGTTCTGGAGAGTTGTCCGCCTTCAAACCAATCCTTTCCTCATCATTGTCAACTCATCACCTTTCCGTGTCATCACCATTTCAGTCACTTTCTCTTTCAACTCCGTCATCTCCCTCATTTGCTCCGCCCACTATTCTGTTGAATCGACAGTCTTCGTTTGACAATTCCCTTTCGTCGAACACAAATACTTCTTGATCTGCATCAGATCAATCATTTTATTTAAAAAAAACATCATTTGCTCTGTGAGAACAAAAAGAACAAAAAACTTTAATTTTTCAAAACGGGTTGTACAGTTTTTCTACTTACTTAATGAATCGTTTTTAAATTTGAAGATTTACAACAATAAAATACAAAAAATTCTCAGCAATATTCTGAAAAATTTATAAAGTGTTTTTGAAAAAAAAATATTTTTGATCTATTTTGTTCTATATTTTGTCATTAGATTTGCAAAAATGAGCGTTAAAAAAAGTTGCAAACTACAAAGGTGGACATAAATCGCTAGAACGGGAATTTTGCGCTGATTTCAAATTTTTCAAATTTTGCAAAACGATTCCGTGAAAAAGGTTATTCGCGTTTTTGTGGCTTCGCAGAGCAAAATGGACATTTTCAAAACTCACAAAATTAACGTTTATCTTACTTTTTCAAATTTTTTGTTTTGTACGTGTGAGTACGGATGTAAAAATGATATTGGCAACGTTTTTTTCAGAATTTATTCAGAAAAAAAATTGTGCAGTTTATAAATTTTCAAAAACGACGCATCTAAGAATAATGTATCTGTTTAAAGTTCCAACATAAACAATACAAGCTACATAATTTTAAATACCCGTACAACACAAAAAAAAACTTCGAAAAAATATGGAAAACGTTCATTTTATGTGTTTTGAAAATAGCCAATTTTGAACTGAGAAATCACAAAAACGCAAATCTTTTTTTTCATGAAATTGTTCAACAAAAACAGAATACAGATTTGAAATCAGCGCACAATTTCGTTCTAGTGATTTATGTATCGACCTGTAAATCCATCTTGACCCGGAACCTTCCCTCGTAAGTACTTCACGCGCTCTGTGCCAATCTCGATTTTCTTTTCAATTTCGGCAACTTTTATGTGCTTTTTGCAGTTTTAAATTTTTTTATAGTTTCTTTCCACTTTTCACTTACGATTTATTGATTTCCAGCTGCTTGTAAATGATATCAAAGCTGATCCCTCATCTACAACCTACCCCATTGCAAAACCTTTGACCAAACCCAATTTCCTTCTTTTCCCATAGAATTCCATATGCTGCTAGTCGGGTGGTCGGAACATCTTGTTGTTGCCTTCTCATTAGCAACCGCTGTGGGAATCGAGAGCATGATAGGTAGAATTGGCAATTAGTGTTGTGTCAGAAATGCCAATCATACACTTGAATGCCACGTATATCCATAGTGCCAGTGTCTTATTGTATTGTAATTCAGTGAACTATTTTTTTCTTCCCGTATTTGATTTAACAGACTATTTGTTTTTTGTTTTTAGTTCAATAAATTTTGGCTGCTCTCTAATTCAATTATGTTGCCGGATACTGTATTTTATTTTTGTGGTTTTTTGCTTCTCTCACTATTATTCGCTGTAAATCGACACTATCCTCTAAGCCTGCCTTCTTCACCCCAACGTAGCAAATTAATTTGAGCGTTAGCTAACACCTATAGGCCAATTATAAAGAGATTAGCCTTCTATACCTTCTTATTCCTATTTGTGCATCCATTGTGGTCCCCATTTGCGTTTCCTACATTTGATTTCTTTTCAATTGACGAAATATTCAACAAAATGAAGGTAAAAAAGAGGGTGAGTTTTACAACGAATATTCTTTGTGTCTATAATTTTCAAACTTTTTGGATCTTGTGACGGAACCGTAGTGACTACTTTAGGTTATCCATTTCTCTAAATTTCGATGCGAAGAAAAGAAAGTACTCTGATTTTTTAATCCCTAAAAATGAGTTAGGTCCTCAAGTACAATTTTTAGATATCAAAAGAAAAAAGTTAATTTTTTTTTAAATTACTATATATATTCCAAATTTACGTATTTGGGGGAAAAACAGAGTTTTGGAGGAAGTCATCGTTGTTTTAGTTGCTCTTTTTCTTAAACTTCCTCAGAATCTGATTTTTTTTCCTGGACTACAATGAATCAAAGTTGTATACTACAGTCGAGAGGTGCTTGAAACTCTAGCCACGTACATATATGAGAAAAAAATTCAACTTTGAATTCCTCTTTCTCAAATTGTTAGCCCGTCAATTTTTGAGAATAGCAATTCATAGGAATTACGAACACAGCTTTCATCTTTTCATCTTGTTAATATGATCTCCCATAAGTAAATAAAGTGTCGAAACTCCTGAAACTGCTTTCAGATGTGTGAAATATAATCCATGGCCTGGATTAGTAAGAACAGATTAGTGGAAGTTCAAAAGTAGGCCTACCACTCTTATAACAGCGGCAAGCAAAAAATGATAGGGAAGAACTAACTTCATTCAAATCTTTTTTGCATTTTCTCGGGATTCTGGATTGGATATGCTGTTAAGATATCTTCATGCTGATTTATCTAAGAGTTTTCACATTTGTGTGTATTCCTATATAATAAACAGTATCGCTCAAAAGTATATTAAAGTTTGGTTTTTTCAGTTGAAAAAGTGCAACTTTGAGAGTGTGTCATGGTAAAACCGATGTTCCCATTAAGTACAATTTTAATGAATCATATAGATCAAAAGTAGAGCTCCATTTTTGTAATTGGCAACATTTTTGTACGGATACTCCCTAGAGAATCATGATCATTTTAAGACGACAGCTCAAAAATCGCACAATTTTGGCGAAAAAAAGTTACCAACTACAAAAATGGAGCTCTACTCTTGGTCTGTACGATCCCATAAAACGTTATTTTGTGGAACAGTTAGTTTTACTATGACACACTCTCAAAGTTGGGCATTTTCAACTGAAAAGAGCAAAACTTAATATACTTTTAAAGCAAAACTTAATATATATATACTGTGCCTGTGTTCCAGATGCCCAAAAAACTTTTTCTAGATTGAAATTGTAGTTTTTCTTGTGGAATTAGTGTTCAAAAAGCTAAACTACGGGAGTTTTTTCCCACATCAAAGAGATCAATTATCGTCATAACCGTGAGAAAAACATAAGAAAATGCAACACTTCAAAATAATTTATTGATACCCTAACTTCTCAAGGTTTTATTTTCTCATTTTGTGATGTCAGGTTGATCCTGAATCGATTTTTTAAAGAATTTTGCAAAAACAATGAGATTTTAAGCTGATGGACTGTAACTCTTTATCGAGTATCCGTACAAATAAATTGAGATTTGAATAATTTGGTTCTTGTCAAATTTCGGCCGGGTCCGGATTTAAGAAGACACCTATTCTTTGCCAAATTTTTTGAATTTTTACCTTTAAAAATTTTACAAAAATGCTAAAAACTAGTTTTTGATTAAAGTCTATTCGAAAAGCTTGAATTATGAGACAGTCAATGACACCAGTTCACACTAATGAAATTACTGCCCAAGTTTACAAGCATTTCGATGATTCTGAGTTTTGCTTCATTGTACCCAACCAGAAATACCGAAATACGTATTTTGTTTACTATCAATCTTTTAGTTTTACGCGTTTCAGATAATTGTATAGGTAAGGGGTTCATTTCGAGTGGAAAGGTTCTTTTCGACTTGTTTTAGTTGCTCAATTTTTTGAATACGTCTTTTGCAACAATCTAATTTTAGTTTCTTTTGATTTTTGAATTTAATAAATCAGAGTAGTACTATGTCGAGAGGCACTTGAAACTTTAGCCACGCCTTAAAGAGGAAACTTTAACTTTTCTTCTAAATTTGCATACAAAACCTCGCAAACTGAATAAAAAATAAGTTGCCAAGCTCTTTTTTTCAATAGTTCTACATTATCATCACCCAACATATCATTTTCCAGCCCCGTGTGATATCATCTACCTCATTCCACCCTTACGGAATACACCCAATACCTCAACTCCTCACAATAATGGATAATGAAGAATACAGAGGAACGGAAGAGCAAAAGAAAGAGCTGGAGGAATGGGACAAGTTATTGTTCGATTGCCAGGAAGATCCTCCTCATTCCGAATCAATGGAGGATCAGTTAACAACAAAGCCAGATGCAGAAATGCAAGCTGAAATGCTGATGGACATTCAAGATGTTGAAGATGAAAAAGAGAAGATTGCATTGGATTATTGGTTCCCAGACGATCTTCTTGAGGAACGGGGAGAAGAAGAAATAGAAGACATAAGAGAGTTCACTGCTGAAGAGGTGAGACAGAAATTTAAAATCTAGGTTCCCTGTTCCGGATTTTGATTAATGCGAACTAGGAATTTAAAAAAATTATTTATTACTTTTAATAAAATCGAGTTCCTTACTAGGGAAGATCATGGAGTCAGAGTGGAGTTATAGCACATGACCTATATCATTGGACATCTGAGAAAACGCTGATTTCAAATATATATTCAGGGTTTGCCTTCGAGGACACGTATTCGAGAAAAACGAGGTTACGTTGGAAAAAAATGACTACATTAAAAGATTTTCGTTTTTTCTAACTTTGACCTTGTTTTTCTCCTATACCAGACCTCGAGGGCAAAAACTAAATACATATTTGGAATCAGCGTTTTCTCAGCTTTCCAATAAAACATACCATAACTCCGAACCGACTCCATGACCTTCCATAGTTAGTTCGTATTTTTCATTATCCCAGACTTAATGGGTATACTGTGATAACCATCTTCGTATTTACAGGCCAACAATCTCCTAAATCTGCACAAAGACCTTGACGAGCTCTACGAAATCGAAACCGAACATACAACTAAAAATGGCATGACTTACACAAAGAAAACTGTCAAACCACCAATGAACTTTGAATGCAAAGGCAACGAAGCTCCAACAGAGGAGTATATTGCTAAGGTTACGGGTAATCCACCAAAATGGAGTATTCGAGTGTTAAAACGATTCACTGACGTTGGGATATGGGATGGACAAACTGCTGGTATCAGCGTACCGCAGTTAAAAAATCAGTTGCCTGACAAAGTGAAGCCATCGTTTGCTGAATCAGACAAACTGGTCCGCCAGTCGAGTGGTTTGAATAAGAAATCAACCGTTGAATTTACTCCACAGCCTACTACTAGTGGAATGCTCGGATCTGCAAGAAACCAGAGACAGAAGCAGAAGCAGCCAAGTCTACGAGTGCAGGTGCTACACAAACTGGCCAACAATCTTCATCAACACCCAAACCTGGACATGCGAGTCGGCTAGAGTTCACTGCAACTCTTCATTATTCGGAGGTTTGTGAACGTCTTCTTATTTTCGTTTTTGGTTTTTTTCCATCGGTAGGACTACCCACGTCATTTGTAGGAGAGTAACTAAGTCAATTGCAATTTTAACCAGTTGGGAAATATTGAAATCAAAATGTACCCGCCAATTTTTGAGAGCTTGTAGGTTGTAATTTTTAATGCGGTCCGCATCACTCCCGTATTCTGAGTCCGTATTAAGAAATTGTCTACCTGTCATTCGATACATTACTCCTCTTGTAAAGATATTTGCACTGCCTGACTCAGACCCTTTTAAAATTACTACATATAGAGGAAAAGATTTTTATTCAAGTTCCGCTCTTCTGACGTTTAGGTTTGAACTGCGAAAGCCAGCAGTTTATACATCAATATGTTTCTCAAAAATTCCCAGATTACCTTTAATCCGACATTTTCATTCAGTCGTTGTTCTAAAACATATTCCACGTGTTAAATTCAAATTAATCAAACTAACTTCCAGTCTGTTCTCATTATAAAAGTACACAAAGTGAATTGAAATTCAATCCCCCTTCTGCCTCCCCCTTCCTTTCCCTTCCGTCTTAATTATTTTACAAAGTGAACACGACAATGTGTAGATTAGCGGAAACGAAATTGGAAACACCAACACTTCCGAAATTGTATACTTGCCAATTATGTTTCCATCTACTTTTTACACCTTGCCTCCTTTTTTCAGATGCAACATACATATCTCCTGCTTCCGACCGTCTTTTTTCTTCTTCGTTTTTGGTTTCCATGAAACTGTACACATGGACACACTTTTTTATACTAATCCGTTGGCCTCGTTTTGTGAAACTTGCGGTTTCTCTCCTTTTTCGGCATTTTCAGTTTCTAATAAAGCTCCTTTCGTTCTTTTTCATGATTTGGAATCCAATCGTACCTCAAGGATCTTCAAAAAATGTGATCAAGCACTTTCTATCTTTGCAACCCCTTCTATGTATATCCCTCAAAACTGGTTTCAACGCGATGATCACCTCCTCATGCTCGTAAATCTCCCCCGTTTTTCCACATTGTCATCACCTATTCGCAGATACTCAGAAATAACACACGATGACGTGGAATATGGGTGGGGTGCAACTAGAAGGCGGGATGGATAAACAATAGCCAGAGAGATCATGGAAAAACCGCGGGAAAATGGGTAAATAGTGAGTGGTAGGATTGATCTTTTGTTATTGTCCTGTTTTTTTTTCTTATTGCAGCTTTTGGAGGGCACGTCCTAGGTAATAGTTTGCTTGGTACGGTATTCCTGATTGCCACCCGAAGTAAGCTTTCTTTGGGTTTGACAGATCAAGTTTAAGGCTTCGTTTGTGAAACTTCTAGAACTTTCCACGGAAAAGTGTAACATTCACATATTAGCTTGACTCTAGTTTTTTTTAATTGTTTCTTTGTTGCTTTCTCTCTTCCCGAATGACTCACAGAACCTCGGGACCTTTTTCTTCTCTCAAAAATGAAGCACTTTGATTTTCTCCGATCAACAAACCAAGACAAGATCAAAAGACGAATGGATAAACTTAGTTAGCAAATACCAAAGTGATGACCACCTAGACCACGTCATTCTATATGAGAGAGGAGGAAAGAATAGATAATTGGTGCCCTCTGGATAGTTTCATTCCCTCTCGGCCGGGAACAGCCGAAGAACAACTTGTTTTCTCACTCTCTCTCTTGTTTGTCTTCTTCTTTATTGCAATTTTCTATTTATTTCTCAGTTTTTGTCTTGATCCTTATTCTTTTTCTTTTCATGTTGTTTCACTCACTCAATTCTCGGTTCTTCGTTAAACTTTGAAGTGGAACAGAGGGGAGAGAAATTTTTTTGGCGAGTTACTGGTGTCAGTTGGTCAAATTTATGAAGGTGGATGACTCATCAACAGATGTTTAGATCAAAAATGAGTATAAGAACAAATTCCATGATGTGGTAAGCTAGAAACCTAATGTTTTGATACCTTCTTTCTACAGTAAACTAAATGTTTCTCTCTTATTTTTGTGAAAACTAATTTCAGAATCCTACTTTCAATGCGCTCATTTTAATATTTTGCTGAAAATCTTTTTTTTTTTAATATTTTTTGGTTCCGGACAATAATAGTGAATACTGTAGGCTTAAAGGTGTAACGCTTCCGTCAGTACATTTCACTGGCGACAGAAAATTGGGTATGGGTCGTGCTGTCTTTTTTCAAAATTTGTCGCTATTTTCGATAATTTTTGTCGTTTTCTTTCATTAAATTTATCAGAAAAGCATAACAATTGACAGGAAAAACTTTAAAAGTGAAACTTTCAGAATTTTCCACGGCCAGAGAAATGCCCAAACTGTTTCGCCGCGGGGTGTGGACCAGTTTAAAAAATTTCGATATGAAAATGAGCTCACGGAGACACATTTTTAAGGTTTTGTTTTTTAGAAAGTTTTTAAAATATAACAAACTTGTAAGTTTTTGATTTCAAAAACGATTTACTCTGGAGCCATCAACGTTTCCCTCGAGCAGGTAAATAGCCACATTTGTTCTGTTGGATCTTACAAAAAGCACCCAAGACTCCACGTGGAAAAAGTGTTACTTCCACATGTCAACCATCATTAGTTCAATCCTGTCAACCAACATTTTTTTGTTTTTTTGTTGTTTTCTCTCTCCCCGAATGACTCACTGAACCTCGGGACCTTTTTCTTCTCTCAGTGCTTTTCCACTACTTTTCACTGCGTCTCCCCTATTCTCACACCCTCTCACCGTATCTCCTTTATCTCAATTATCACCTTATCACCAATCTCTTTCTCTCTGAATCTTTGAATCCCGTGTGTCACTAAACACGAATAGAATGGAGAGACAAGTGGTCGTTTTTCTCATGATCCCCTTCCTTTCCAATATCAAACTGTCTGCGTCTCTTCTTGGCTCCTATACTTTCTCCGTTATCCACGAAATAAGCACCGCCCATTGGCATTGGAGAAAAGAGGAAAAGGAAGGGATTCATTGTGGTTGATTTCGGGAACGACTTCTGATTTTTCTTGAACTGTCTGCGTCTCTTTTTCTCTCTCAAACCATATACGGATGTGATCTTCCCCTTTTTTGTCGCTGTGTTGTCGTTATCCTAATCCTATTCAAACAGAAAGTTAGCATTTGGGTCGGGTTAAGTGGATGGCCTAACTTTCATTAAACGTGTCTATCCGCGGTTTTTTTTAATTTGAGTCCATCTGGAAATGTTTAATTTTCTTCCTTCTCAAATCTCATCCCACCAAATCGCAACAACCACTTTTATTTTTTGAATCACTTACCCAAATCGGAACATTTTCCAAACGCCTACTTGAGACAACAAGGTCGATCAAATGTTCATCTATTTTAGATCTTAGGTTCCTCGTTTTACTTCAACATTCCTCTTTTTCTACAGTACCAAAGCGCGGTCCAATCTATTTAAAAATCGCTTGTGTCCCTTTGACGCGTACCTTTGACGCGTACACTCGTTTTCAGTAATAATCTAGAGACGGAGTCAGTTTGTCCTAAATTTCCGCAATTTTTTGCAAAATCATTTTCCCTTACACCTACATAAATGACCAGTGGTTTTGAAAGTAAAAAAGTGATTTGTCAAAGTTTAGTGGGCGAGTGTAATTGTTGTGTCGTCGGTCCCCTGTGTGTGTGATGTCTCCGTTTGTACGTACCGTCCGTAAATGCATATTCTCCCTCTTTGTCATCCTCTTTCTCTCTCTCTAATCGTTTTTCTTTCCTTTTTTTCTACTATTACGTCCATCGCCCACACAACACCAAAACGGTCAAGGTTTTATTGCCGATCCCTTTTCCTGTCTCTCCCCTCAATTTGTGTATGTGGTCATCTTTTTTGCGGTATCTGTCTGTGTGTCCGAATGTCTATATCTTTTTTGCCCATCTATCATGAGACATCTGTTTACCCATTTATTCCCTCATATCTCAATTTTCTGAATTTTAATTTTCAACCTTAAACTACACGTTCCTTATTTTCAGAAAATGCGATTGCTAATTCTCAATCTTTTCTTTGTGGTCTGGTACCACGGGGTACTTGGACAAAGTACCAACTCTATAATTGTCTCCACGACAACGGCTCCCGTGAAGTAAGTCCCCCACTTTGTTGCCATTCCTAAACCGCAAAAATTTCTAGGCCTGCAACATATATGCTGGTCGCTCCAGCAGTTGTCCGACCCGACCAACCGTATTCAGTGTGCATGAACTTACTGAAACAGGCCACCGATGAAGATATGATTGTGAGGATCGAAGTACGGACTGAGCAGAATGAGACAATTGCCGCCAGAGTAATGAGCAATTTAAAACCAGGAATTGCTCAAACTGTAAGCTTGTCAGAGATGCCTGCATCATCATTGACGCCAGGCCAGGGCTACAAGGCGAGTTTCATTAAATGAGAATTTTGATCATAATTTCATTCCAGCTCTACATTCGCGGTGAGACCCTCAACTCGGAAATAATCTTCGAAAACGAGAAAGAGCTAAAATACGATCAGAAGGCACTTTCTGTCTTCATTCAAACCGATCGTGCCATCTACCGCCCTGCCTCGCTTGTCAGATACAGAGCAATTGTAGTGAAGTCGGACTTGAAGCCATACGTTGGAAACGCAACGATCAAAATTTTCGATCCAAGCAGAAATTTGATTTCACAGACAATTGATGTGCCATTGGATAGAGGTAAGTGATTATTTCACTATCCTTTTCGTATTTTATAAGTAATTCCTTTTAGGTGTCTACAGTGGAGAGCTCCAGTTAGCCGATGAAACTCTTTTGGGAGACTGGTCGATTGAAGTGGAGACATCGAACGGAGTACACGACAAATCTTCATTTTCAGTGGACACATATGTGCTACCAAAGTTTGAAGTCAACATTAAAACCTCTTCGTTTATCACTATCAATGATGATTTATCAGTTTTCGTAGATGCAAAGTGAGTCTCTTGTTTCAGAAACTTGTAGTATCCACATACTATAGATATACCTATGGAAAAGGAGTCGCTGGAAAAGCGAAAGTCTCTCTAGAACTTCCATGGCATAGATGGCATGCAATGGCCCCGGTTCCAATTGATGAGAATGGGAAGACGAAAGAGGAGGAGTTGATGGTGGAGAGAACGGTAAAGTTGAATAGACAAGGAGAAGCCGCTGTGGTCTTCTCGAATGACGAGTTGAAGAGACACAAATTATTGCATGTGAGTATTTCTCTTTTTTTTTCTATGAACTGTCAAACTTTTCGAACGGTGAAGCTTTTTCACATGGAATTCCAAATCGGCTAATAGTATACACAAAGATATTTTAAACATACAAACACAGGTAAACCGCCGGGGAAGACATATGAAACCGCGCGGTGGTGTATATGCGGACGATTTGGAATTCCAAAAAAAGCTAAACAATTAAAAAAGTTTTTGAGAGCATATAACTCGGCTCGTTGAAACAGTTAGCCGGTTTTGATGGCAGAAGTGGACTCACGTAGTCGGAAGTACTTAAAGACTTTCTTTGTCAGCTAACGTTTTTCCTATAAATTATTCTGTTTTAGGAATGGGGAGGAGGATCCATCCGAATCGTTGCATCTGTCACCGAAGACATCACTGAAATCGAGAGAAATGCCACACATCAAATCTCGACTTTCCGTGAGGAAGTGAAATTAGATGTGGAGAAACAGGGAGACACATTCAAACCAGGACTCACATACAATGTAGTTGTCGCATTGAAACAGATGGACGACACCCCAGTGAAGGCTACGTTGCCAAAGAAGGTTCAAGTTTCAACATTCTACAACTACCCATACAATCATGACACTTCATCTCTTCAAGAAGAAAAGGAGACAAAGATAGTGGAAGTAGACGCCCATGGAACCAGTGTTTTAACCCTTCAACCACCAATCAACTGCACTTCCGCTAGAATCGAGGCACATTATGATATTGGAGGGAAGGATAACTTTACCGCCACACCTATTTATTCTTCTCTTTATGTCGAGGCTGCCGTCAGTCCGACTAAGAGTTTCCTGCAGTTGTTGGCTGATAATGAGGGTGCTGTGGATGTCGGGAAGAGTTTGAGCTTCTCGTTGAAAGCGACTCAGCCATTGAGTACGATTACTTATCAGGTAAACAATAGAGGAATCTTATAAACTAGCGAACTTTTATAGGTCATGTCTCGATCAAATATTGTCGTATCCCAGCAAATGGCTGTAAACGCTGAACATGCCACGATTAGCTTCCCAGCTACTGCTAGCGTAAGTTCTGATCGTTTTCCGCAAACCAAGTTTTTGTATTCCAGATGGCCCCTAAATCTCGTCTCATTGTATATGCAATCATTGAGAACAGTCAAGAAGTGCTAGTAGATGCTCTCGACTTCAAAGTAGACGGAATCTTCCAAAATCAAGTGTCCCTTTCTATCGATAAGCAAGCCGTTGAGCCAGGACAGAATGTCAAATTCAAGGTGACATCGGACAAGAACTCATTTGTTGGACTACTCGTGGTGGATCAGAGTGTACTTCTATTGAAAACTGGAAATGATATAACAAGAGAGAAGGTGGAGACAGATTTGGAGAATTATGATTCGAATAATGTTGGCTTCGGAGGAGGTGGTCGACCATGGGAAGCTATAGACAAGAGGAAGAAGAGATCCGTCTGGAGACCATGGTGGGGTATTGGAGGAAGTGATGCCCAATCGATTTTTTCGGTTTGTTTTACTTCAATGCCTAAAACCCTTTACACGTCTTGATTTCAGAATGCTGGCCTCGTCGTGCTGACCGACGCGCTTCTCTATCAGGAACCACAACGTGAGTTCTTCCCTGGTAAGTTCATGAGAAGAGGGAAAGGTTCGTTTTAGAAATGAGACGGTACCACACACCGGGTGGTCTTGCAGTTATGATGATGGATCGTAATCCAGTGATGGCGGAAGCCGCGTTTGCACCTGCTCCAATGGCTGGCGCCGCAGCAGCACCACCACCGACTGTCAGAAAGTTCTTCCCGCATACATGGATTTGGTCGGATCTGAACTCCACAAGGTATAGCAAACTGTTTTAAGCTTTCCAACACCAAAAAATTTCAGCGGAGAAGTGGAGATGGAAGTACAAGCACCTGATACCATCACATCTTGGGTCGCCTCCACTTTCGCTATCAATGAAGAAAATGGTCTTGGAATCTCACCAACTACATCGAAACTCCGTGTGTTCCGCCCATTCTTCATCCAACTCAACTTGCCGTATGCAGTCAGAAGAGGCGAGAAGTTTGCTCTTCTTGTCCTTGTCTTTAATTATATGGAGAAAGAACAAGACGTAAGTTTTAGCAGTTTAGTTACTTTTATTAATTTATCATGTTCTAGGTTACGGTTACTCTGAAATACGACCAAGACTCCGGATATGACCTACTTAAGAAGGATGGCACAATTGTGAAGCGTGACGAAGTGGGACAACAAAATGTGAGAGTAGTATCAGTAGCAGGAGGAGGAACATCAAAAGCAGTCTACTTCCCAATTGTTCCATCATCGATCGGCGAAATTCCAGTTCACATAAGTGCAATTGCTTCTCAAGGAGGGGATGCAGTTGAGATGAACTTGAGAGTAGAACCACAAGGATACCGAGTTGATAGAAACATTCCGTTTGTGATCGACATGAACAATAACTCCTCAGACTTCTCAAAATCGATCGATTTAATCTGGCCAAGTGATTTAGTCGATGGATCGCAGAAGGCTAGAATCGATGTGATCGGAGATATGATGGGTCCAGTGCTCAATAACGCTCACAAACTTGTGCAAATGCCGTATGGATGCGGAGAGCAGAATATGTTGAACTTGGTTCCGAATATCTTGGTGGTCAAGTATCTGAGAGCTACAAATAGAAATGAGAGTCTGTTGGAGGCGAAGGCTTTGAAATATATTGAGCAGGGAATTCAAAGGGAATTGACTTATAAGTGAGTGTGTGCTGAAAGGTACCTGTAGTTAAAGTCAATCAATTTCAGACGTGCCGACAACTCCTTCTCCGCTTTCGGTGATAGTGACAAAGCCGGATCCACGTGGCTTACAGCTTTCGTCGTCCGCTCTTTCCATCACGCTAAACAATACGCTTTCGTAGATCCAAACGTCATCTCCAGAGCGGTCGCATTCTTGAACTCTCAACAAATGGAATCAGGAGCATTCGCCGAGAGAGGAGAAATTCATCACAAAGATATGCAAGGAGGTGCGCAGGATGGAGGTGTCGCTCTCACTGCATTCGTGCTCATCTCAATTTTGGAAAACGGAATGGAGAACGGAAAAGCGGTTGCGTACTTGGAGAAGCACTTGGATGAGATATCTGGAAACGCGTATACCATGTCGGTTGTGGCTTATGCGTTGCAGTTGGCAAAGAGTAAGCAGGCAGGTAAGGCATTCGAGATGTTGAAGAAACATAAGATTGTGGAGAAGTCTGGAGATGTGAAGTTTGCAAGTGCACAGAAGAAGACGGAGAAACCAAAGGAGTCAAACGCTTATTTGTTCCAGGTAACAATTTTATTTACTTTTAATTCTTAATTCCATTCCATATTTTTATAGGCTAGACCAGTCGACATTGAGACCACATCCTACGCGGTTCTATCCTACCTCGCCCAAAACCAGACCTCCGAAGCTTTATCTATCATCCGTTGGTTGGTCTCACAACGAAATGAACTAGGAGGATTCACATCCACTCAGGATACAGTAATGGCCCTTCAAGCACTATCTTCATATGCTGCAGTCACTTATTCCGACAAACACGCCAGTCAACTAACCATCCAAAACGGAAAACATTCCCACTCTTTTGAAGTCAATCCTCGAAATGCAATCGTGCTCCAATCGTATCAACTGAGCTCGTTCAATGATGGAGTTACGATTCAAGCAAACGGAAGTGGTGTGGTATTTGCACAGCTGTCATATTCATACTATAGAGACTCGTTGAATGATGACGCTCCATTCTTCTGTTCCCAAGAGATCAAGGAGATGAGAGCAGGAAACAGGTTGCAGTTGGATTTGTGTTGCAAGTGAGTTATTCTTTGTATGTTTTAACTAATTATCCCATTTCCAGCTACACTCGTCCTGGAAAGTCCAACATGGCTCTCGCGGAAATCGACGCATTGAGTGGATATCGTTTTGACGCGGAGCAGGTTCACACATTGACGGGTATCGAGGATTTGCAGAGAGTTGAAATGGAGAAGGAGGACACCAAGATGAATGTCTATTTCAATCCGGTAAGTTGTAGTCTTTGGAAAAAACTGATGTTATTCATCTAGGTGAGGTTGCAGGTTGCATTTGCGAGCGCTGAGAGTTTTAGAAAATTTGCCAAACTATAGTAGAATTTGGCACCAAATCTTAAAATTCAACTTTTTTCGAATTTTTTGAAATTTAAAACTTTGAATTTTGAAACTTTTTTCCTGAAAAAGTCCATTTTTCGACTATGACTCAGAATTAGATGAAACTCGGAAAAACCATTAAAAATCTTCACATTTGATGAAAAATGTTTAAAATGTCAAAAAATTGGTATTTTTTTGAAGCAGGGCTTTCGGGCCTTTTATAACAAGTATGTTGCTGTTCCATTTAGAAATACAGTGTCCTTCCGATGCACGCGTTTTTTTTCGGAGTCTTCCAACCTATTCGTGTACTCCTTTTTGAGATACATACAGTACCGGCCAAAAATATACCATATTTTCCCTTTGTCAGTGAAAATATCCAACTTTGAGAGTGTGTCATGGTAAATCTGATTGTCAAACTTAGTAGGTTTTTAATGAATTATACAGATTATATAAAACTTCATTTTTGTAGCTGACAACTTTTTTGTACGAACACGCCCTAGCATTTTAAGACGACAGCTCAAAAATCGCACTATTTTACACTGAAATTGGTCGATTTGAGGGAGGAACTTCTTTTCGCTAAGGAGTGTCCGTAGAAAAAAGTTGTCAACTACAAAAATTGTGCTATATTTTTGATCTCTAGAATCCATTTAATATTTTACTATGTGGGAAAAATTGTTTTACTATGACACACTATCAAACTTGGACATTTTAACTGAAAAAGCCAAAATATGATATCCTGTTGGCCGGTACTAATACGCATTATGATATAGTGGTTTATGAGATTTTCCATATTTCCAAAACTACAATATCTAGAATAATTGTTTCAACTAAAAAACTAGAGAACTATATATTTGATTTATCCAAAACATCAATGTTCAAAAAGTCTCTCTCATTACTTTTGTTCCAGTTGGGCGGAAAACCAGTGTGTCTCTCATTGTACTCCGATGTCAGCTACCAGGTAGCCGACCAGAAACCAGCTAACTTCCGACTAGTAGACTATTACGATCCAGAGGAACAGGTAGCTTGAAAAAACTGTTCTCAGGTCACCCCAACTCTTTCCAGCTAAAAATGACATACTCGGCGAAACAAACGCGTTCCCTACAGGAGAAGTGTGGGGATGACTGTTGGCCTCCAATGTCTCCCTCTCTTCCACCATCAGATGAATCCACCGTAACAGGCACGTCATCTGCTGATTCTGCAACATGGCTGTGTGCTCTCATATCTGCTGTTGGTGTGCTCCGATTACTCGCATGAGATTTGTTCTGAATCTGCTTCTGGTTCTAATGACTCTAATCTAACCAACAAAAAATCCCCGTTACATTTCTAATTGTTTTCTATTCTAATCGATTGTTGCTCCTTTGGATACGGTTATTTCTTGCCCCGCCCCCTTTCTTCTTTTCATTCCCCGCTCTTCCCTAACTACAAACTACACACTGTTTCGATTTTGAATCAAAAATTTCAGAAACTTACTGAAAGAGACATTGGGTGTCCCAGTCTGCTGTATCTACACGTGGCAGAAGATGTGTTTTTAATAATATTTGTATTTTTTGAATATAAAAACTTTATTTTTTTTAATTTATATAATCTAGAAGAAAGCAAATATGTTAAATAAGTGAGCGGAGTCTAATTAGCAAAAAAAATAGCAAAAACTAGAGTGAAAACAGCAGAGAGTAGAGAGGAAACAGTAACGGACCCATCGACAGGCACTTTTCTTTTTTCGATTTCCTCCAATAGTTCAGTCAAAGTGATTCCTTCGTCTGCCCACATTGCTTGTTCATTACATTTACTGGTTCCATCACAACAGCAGAGACGTCCCTTCATTTTGATAGGCTCGTCTACTTCCTCGCCGTCTTCGGGTTCCTGAAATATAGGGATCGTTAAGGTATCACGGTTCAAATTTAGGTCCGTTAAGTAGAGTAGAATAGTTAATTCATTTTTGTAGTTTCCTTGCCTGATCGAACAAAAAGTCGATACATAAACTTCTCGTTCCATTCATCTTTCCTTGATCCATCAATATCTCCGAGCAGCTAGGCATTTCCGCTATTCTTTTCGTTTCCCGCCATTTAGTGTTGTTTTGAAATTTATCATCCTCGTTCTTCGACATAAAATGCATAACCATCTTGCGAGAATGGCATCCACGGGTTACTGTAGTCGGACCACCGTCTTCTTCGGCGGTGAGTAGAGAGTAGCAGTATGGGTCGTCGCTGGAAATTATGAGGTTCTAATTAAAAACTATGAAAGCCATATCAATTAGACAGCAATTAGAATCCCATTAAGATCAGAAGGTTTTCATACATAGACAATGTTATTCGCCTAAAATTGAGACACTTTGAGAGCATCTCATGATCCTGACAGATGCATCATTCGTTTCAAAATTTATATTGTTAGGTAGATTACACCTAGATCTTCGTTTTGTCAATTGAAAACTTTTCCCTACCCCTTCTAGTTTTTGAGATCCAGTCGTTCTCCGGAGCAATGCCACAATTTGAGAGGCTAGGATGCACCATGTTACAGGGCTCATATCTCAAAAGCTACATAGAAGAGATGAAAGGAAAATGTCAACTAAGAAAATAAAGCTATCCTTTTGCTCTACACAACAACATGTAATTTGAATAGATAGGAGAGTACCGAGCGCTGTGTCAAAAACTCGAAGTTGGAGCTATTAGGCAACCTAGCGGAGTATCTGTAACTCTATAAGAGCTGCAGTTGTTAACTTCAAAATTTCCTTACAACCTACCACGGCCGGAACAATCTAATATCCTCATTGGGTATCTCCATCGAGTTCACACACTGTTGTCCGTGTGCATATTTAGGCGGTACCCCGATAAAACCCAAATTACAACCATCCGCATCATTGCAGCAACAGACTGAAGAGTTGTCGCGGGCGAAGCACCCCGACGATTTTTTATTCTTCAACTGATCCTGTGAGACACAGAAGGCGTCGTCGTCGCAGTTGAAGACTCCAGATGACTTGTTGTGGAAACACCATCCCCAGATGTTGTGTCCTTGACACCAACTCTGTAAATCCGTAGTCTCCCCAAAAAAGAAGAAAGATATTCCCAAAAATGAAAAAAAAAAATGGCAAAGCGATACTTCAGTAGTTCGTAGTATCTAGGCTACAACCAAAGCACTTCCTAGTTCTAGTTGCACATAAGAGACTACAAACTACACTTTAAGCATCCAACACAAACTCACCTTCTCATTGTGGACACAGTAGCGTGCCCAACTTAAAGAGACTAGAAAAAGTAAGAGGAGGGGAGAAGGTGCCATGTTTGGTATACTGAAGTGGAGGGACCGCCCGAGGAGGGGAGGATCCCCACCCCTTCATTTCAGATTCTCATGCATTGAGAAGTGTCTTCTTCTGTCTCTTGACGACTACTTAGGAATGGTTATTCATCGATGATGAAGTGAGAAGAAGAGGGGTATTTGGGAAGAAAGTTGAATGAATTCTTGAAAAAGGTGCACTTTTAGAGATGAGAAATGGATGGGTAGCTGGAATGATCCAAGGGGAATAAGTGAGTATAATTTATGGTGATCAATGGAAGGAATAACAGAAGAAGACCCGAAAGTTGAGGATCAAAAAAATTCGGAAAAAAGTACATATAAATTATCAAATTCAAAGTTTAGATCGGTGTGGAGTCGTGTTTGTTGCGGACCAGAATTCCCATCTGTTTGCATGCTTCGAGGGTGGCACGAGCAGCGGATGTCTCGATTAGTTGAACGTTGTCCAGTTGGGCGTGGCACGTTTGGTTCTGGAAGTAGAGTAATATTGATTTAGGAAATTTAGATATATATTAGCACGGCACGCTTCCTACAACTGCGCTCCACCGAAATGCCCTTGAAAAATGTCTATTTTTCTCTGAGTCTCTCAATTTCAATCCCAATTTTCTTCGGTTTCGGTAGAGCGAGGTTGTAAGACGTGTGCAGTGCTAATAAGGGGGCCGAAATTTCATTGTTTTTTGCTAACATATTAAAATGGATTTCTGTGAATAATCTCTAGTGAAAGTACAATATTCCTGTGAATTTGAAAGATTTTGCAATAAACTGCGCAGAATTTTGAACAAATTTTTCAAATCCTCACCCTATTTTTGCTCATTTTCCATTAATTTAAAGCCAATGATGCGCCAACCCTCGATTTTACTAATTTTCAGCTGATTTTTGGCAATGTCTTATCTTAAAATCGCGTTGAATGTGCGCCAAATTCAAAATTCCGATTATCAGAGCGCGTAGAAAGAGCGCCAGAGTGATTTTAGCCAATTTCATCCGTCCGAGGTGCACCAGATGTAATCTCTGTTCAATTTTAGCCGATTTTTCCCTAATTTCATCAATTTTTTTGAATTTCCATATTTTTAAAAATTCTACCGTCTTATTTATCTTGTCTATCAATGCGTAGGCTTCAGAGCGAAAAAACGCTCAAAATTCGTCTAAAATCCTACCTGTGACAAGAAAGCGATAGCAGAAGTGCGCAATTTGGCGTCTCTCCGATCATAAATATCTTGTACAAGTGATTTGACAGCCTCCACCTCATATATGTCATCAGTGGCGTCTCGTACTAACATATGTGAGATTTCGAAGAAATGCTCGACCGGCAGTTGAGCTAATCCTTGACTCTCCGTCTCGGCCGCCAATATTTTCTTCAGCTCGTCGACTTCCATCCATTTCGGTGCGACCAGTTTGCAATGGTGCTTTCGTTTCATCAGAATTGCTGTCCATATCGGAATACGGCATGGAACGCCCGCTTCGAATGGTCCAATATCGCCGGAAATCAAATGAATCGCTTTTTCGTCACTTATCGCTGGAATCACGTCGATTGGTGTGTTGCCAGCAAGAAATTCGCAACGTTCGGCGTCCATTCTATTGAAAACGGTTTTTAAAAATTAGAAAAAAACAAGCACTACACATGGAAATATTAGTGAACCGAACACATCACAACACATCTAAAAAATCGAGTAAAATGAAAAAATAAAGAAATAAAGCGTTCATTGTCGTCTCGTCTGTTCTAAACGAATTCCTACTATATCCCTAAATTTAGTAAATTTAATTTACAACAAAAAACAAAAATGCAATTTTGAACGGGTGTCGAATCGGGACTAGAGGCAGTGAAGGGCAAGCAGAATAGATGATTCGTCGATAGGGTTTTCAATAGAAATTCGTCAAAAAAGATTAAATATCATTCTGCAATTTCCTCTTCCACAGACACTTGAATCAATCCTGTATGAATGGCGAACACCAGCGATAGGGCGAGAGCTCCAATAGTGAAGAGGATGGCGTCACGCATTGGTGGCTCGTCTGCCATCGCTTCTGATGTCTCTTCCGTCGTTTTCGCAGCTTCTTTGTCTGCTTTCGCTTTTGAGATTCGAGATTGCCACATTTTTCGGTTGGATTGTTGTCGTTTCAGCTCTTCCTCACTGAGTGGGAGATAGATTGATGAGACTGTTTCGACGAAACGAACCTGAAAATAGTGTATAGAAAATTATATATTTTTAATTCCTATAGAAACGCGCTGAAGGCACGCCAGTATAAAACTCACCAAATTTGGACAAGCAGAGAGTTGTACTTGAAGACGATCATTGGGAAGTGGTACACGAAGAAGCGGTGCCAAATAACCAAATACCAACGCATCGAGCGATGTCGGCTTGTTTCCGCAGAAAAATTTGTTATCGCCCAGCTTCGTCGACAACGTATTCAACGCCATGAAGGCGTCCTTCAGAATCTCTGTATCATTTTTTCCGCCCAACATTCTCAACGCCTTCTTCTTTCGCTTCTCCAGATAGTACAGATTGTATGGGAAGTGGAGGTGCGACGCGTACCAGTATTGCGTCACTGTGTTGTAATTCAGCTCGTCCGCCCAGAACGTGTGGAGCTAAAAATGGATTTTGGTGGAATTTTTTGGAAATTTTAAATTTTATGAAATTCTTACAACAGCTGGATACAAATTATGATGCAAATAGCAGGAGAACGCATCCAATTGTGCTCTTTCAATGGTTGTCAAATCCGCATCAATCACGACGTCTTGTCCGCATTTTTTCAGAATATCCACGAATTTCTCAAAATCTGTCACTGGTTTCGCGTTCCCATCGATTTGGGCAACCATCGGGAGCTCTCCATTCGGTGATCTCCATGGGCGAGCCGATTGGACGACTCTTACTGGGCTGGCGCACATTTTTGAGCATGCCTGAGAAAAATTGAGGTAAAAGCAACGAACACTTTATGTAAATCTCACCAAAAACTGAAGCGAGGAGACATCAATCGTTGGGAGACCAAAATCTGATGGCCAAATATGTAGTTCCATTTTCTGAAAACAGTATGTCTGAAACTGTGGAAAAATTCAATTTTTCTAAATGGAAGAGAAAATAAAATAAGAAGAAAATAAGTTGGCGCCGCACAGGCGGTTTCTAGGCCATAACCGTGGAACGATGGCGCGAAGTTTAAATTTGATGGAACACTACTTCTTCGTTTCAGATCAAATTCTAGAGAATCCCGGAAATTTTCACAGTCAGTTTTTGCATTAGAACCATATTCACAGCCCCAGTGACTCTAAATCTCATGTTTTTCTTCAAGAATTTGCGTTTGGACAACAATTGCATGTTTTTTTTGCAAAAGCAGTTTCAATTAGGTAAATTATTTTATTTTCTTATTTTTGTATTTTTTTCATTGTGAGTTTCGCGTTTATTCTACGTTTTCTTGTTTCGAGAAGTGCTTTCAAAGTACAAAATCAATGTCTCGTGAGCGTGTTGGCAAACGCGCTCCACTGCTAAACGTCTAGAACATTCAAGAAAAATCCATCGACAAACCACTCGTTTTCGCCCATTTCCCTCCCTTTTTCCTCAGTTTCCTCATCATTTTAAGTGGTTCTTGGTGTTATAATCGATTGCGCAATGTCAAATTCACTTATCCATTTTATTACGCTCATTTTCGTCTTTAAATACTCTCAGAAAATCGATTTTAAACTTTCGAAACTTTTCAGATCCATAATTTTTAAAAATGGTGAAGGAAACCGGATATTATGATGTTCTCGGTGTGAAGCCAGACGCGTCCGACAGCGAGCTGAAGAAGGCCTACCGAAAAATGGCGCTGAAATTCCATCCAGACAAAAATCCGGACGGTGCCGAGCAATTCAAGCAAATCTCACAGGTGAGTAGGTAGTTTCACGAGTATATTATTTTCAATTAACTATTTTCAGGCCTACGAAGTGCTGTCAGACGAAAAGAAGCGTAAAATCTACGATCAAGGTGGAGAGGAAGCGCTTCAAGGCGGTGGTGGTGGCGGAGAAGGTTTCCACAATCCATTTGATGTCTTCGATATGTTCTTTGGTGGTGGTGGTGGAAGACGGGGTGAACGACGTGTCAAGCCTACGGTTCACAATTTACGGGTCTCTTTGGATGCTTTGTACAAAGGATGCACAAAAAAACTGAAAATCTCGAGAACAGCCACCTGCAAGCAGTGTAACGGACGTGGAGGAGCAGAAGGCGCCGCGAAAACGTGTGCTGACTGTAATGGACGTGGAATGAAGATCCGAATGATTAGAATGGGTCCAATGGTTCAACAAATGCAATCACACTGTGAAAGTTGTAACGGAGAAGGAGAGACTATCGACCATAAAGATCGCTGTAAGAAGTGCAATGGAAAGAAGCAGGTAAAAGAAGACGAGATAATTGAAGTTGGAATCACACCTGGAATGCGTGACGGTGAAAAGTTTGTGTTCGAAGGAAAAGGAGACGAAGTTGTCGGTATTGACAAACCTGGAGATTTTGTAGTTGTACTTGATGAGATTGAGCACGGAACATTTGTCAGAAAAGGAGATAATCTAATCGTTCAACACAATATCGACCTCTCTGAAGCACTCTGCGGATTCGTTCGAACAATCACCACCCTCGACGGACGTCACATCTTCTATCGTGTTCTGCCTGGAGAGGTTATCGCTCATGCTGATGTTAAGGTTATTCATAACGAAGGAATGCCAATGAAACGAGCACCATCCGATAAAGGAGATCTCCTCGTTCAGTTTGATGTCAAATTCCCTGATAAGATTAGTCCGGATGCGGCGAAGAAGTTGGCCGATTTGTTGCCAGGAAAAAGTGAGTTGAAGCTCTCATGATTCAGTAATGTGACTGATTTTCTTGGGTTTATAGTGACTCAGGGTCATCAGTCTGCATCCGAGCTATTTTTGTTTAAAAAAAGAATTTAGTTATCTTAATTGAAATCCGTTTAAAACAAATTAGTTAAGCTTAATGCAGTTTTTGAGAATCCCTCAAAATGGTTCCTTTCTATGGAGAAAGAGTTCAAAATTAAACTCTGCCATTTGAAAATTGAAATCTCTGACTGAATGTTTTCAGCAAATATTTCGCAATTTTCTTTTTTTTTTGAGTAAAAACCGAATCTTGTCGAGTTGTATTATTTTCAGCGATAAAATTACTTTATTCTTTATTTTTTCAGGAGAAGAAATCATAGACGAAGACGCCGAAGTTGTCGAGCTGACCGAGTTGGATCCACGAGCCTCTCGTCGGAATTTCGGAGAACGCGAAGAGTTCGAAGGACACCATGGCGGTGGATTCGGTGGACACGCTCACGGACCAGGAGGAGTGCAATGTCAGCAGTCTTGATTCGACTCTTTTTTTCACCAATTCTTCACCAATTCCCCTCTTTTCTTCACTATTTTTAGGATTTCAAACTTGGCCCCTTTCCGCCTCCCTCGGATTCTACTATTTCCTTTTCATCAAACAGTTTCTTTTGCCTTTCTTTTGAATTATTGACTTGATTTTTCAGTGTTTCACCCATTTTTTTTGTTTTTCCCGGCTCTCAAATAAGCTCACATAATTAGAATTTCTCAAAAGAAGGTCTGTGATCTATATTGAGTTTTATTAGTCTTCCCGTTTTCCTTTGTCCAAAGTTTTCTTTTTTCCCTCAACTTTAGTTCCTGCTTCCTATGGTCTCGTCCCCCACCCCACATTTTCCTACACCCTCCTCTAAATATATCCACATCAAATATTCTACTCAAAACGTTTATAATATACAGTTTTCCTCCCCCACATCAATCGTGAATAACGTTTTATTGGCGGAAAATGAATCAATTTATTCCTGTTTTCAACGTCCAGACGCCTTTCTGAACAAAGAAATTATAGCGAGAATACAGGAAGGAAGCGAGAAGACCACGAATAGAATCCAAAAGTGAAATGGTGGATGAGAATCATAAATGAATAAAAGAAAGAGACACGTGGCAACGGTGTGGGAAGTCGTCGCGAAAACGGAGCGAGGAATGGACGGTAGACCCAAAGCGATTGAGAAGAACTCGAGAATAATTGCCACTTTGGTGAGCACCAGACAAACGGTGAAACCTATTCGGGATTCTTCTGTAACTGGAACACCACCAACTGTCGAAGCTTCAAGGTAAGGTGTCTGAAAACGTTTCTCCAGATTTATGGGAAAATAATTCCTCGTTACCTGATCGAAAATCACAATTGTCGACATCGCAAAATGACCCATCATACATTGGAAATATTTAGTTAGAGTATCGGTTCTGGTGAGCATTTTGGGATTCGAAGAATTATAAATAAGAAATTCTGTGGAAGAATCAATGAGTGGACATGCGCAGCTCGGTTTCCATAGCAACCGTAGGAAAGGGGATTATTCAGTGCTTCGACACAATTACAATAGCGCGAATTCACTCAAAACTGCATCTACTAGCAATTGAATGACCAGGGAGTTGCTTAATTTCAGAAAGTAATGAAATTTGAAGCTTTTCTGCAGTGAAACAGCAAAAAATCACCTATTTCCAAGCGTTTATATGTTTTTCGGTGTATATTTTAATTATGTATAGTTAAACTATAAATCTTTCAACTTTTTTTCACACTTTTCCCTGTAAAAATAGATTTTTTCAGCCGAATTTCCCTCGAAAAATCCACTTTTTTCGAGATGGCCTAGAAAGCGCGTGGCCGGCGGCCATGGCCGAGTTTAAAGGCGCAACGAGTTAGATGTGCAGGTTGTCGCTACCATCGAGCGTTTCAATGCATTTCCCTGGTTTTTCGTACTCTTTTCTTCTGGCCTAAACGATTTTTTCAATTTTTTCATGAATTTTTGTTGAAAAATGAAAATATTTTAACTGAATAAATAAACTAGGATGTGCTGAATCAGTTTTTCTATGCTTTTCAGGATTTTGACTGCGTAAAAATTATTTTTCAGTCAAGAAGTTTTCAACTTTGATTTAAAATTGTTTTTTTTTCTCTCGTTCTTCGTTTTTTGTTGTATTTCAGCAAGATTTCTGTAATTTAGTGTTTTCAGGGTACAATGACGTTCAAGAGACGTAACCACGGAAGAAACAAGAAGAACCGCGGACACGTCGCGTTCATCCGCTGCACCAACTGCGGACGTTGCTGTCCAAAGGACAAGGCCATCAAGAAGTTCGTGGTCCGAAACATCGTTGAGGCTGCTGCTGTCAGAGATATCGGAGATGCTTCCGCATACACCGGTGAGTTACATTTTCGAATATTAAATGAAGTGCCTACTTTGGTTTTTCGAATTTTTTGCAGTAATTGTTTTCTTGTCTTTGTCTTTCTCAATTAATGATCTCGAACTAGTCTCAATTAGAAAACAACCTTTTTCATTCGGAGTCTGTCAGTTTTCAACAAACAAACTCTCATCGAGTTTTCCTGAACTATTTTCTGAAAAGTGCCAATTTTCAGCATACGCTCTTCCAAAGCTCTACCACAAGCTTCACTACTGCATCGCCTGCGCCATCCACAGCAAGGTCGTCAGAAACAGATCCCGTGAGGCCAGAAGAGACCGCAACCCACCACCACGTTTCGGACAGCGTACCGCTGCTGCTCGTCCAGGAGCCCCAGGACCACGTCCATAAGTTGTTTGCTCTTTGAAATGATAAACCTTTTTGTTGAAATTGAAATCTAAATTCCTGTATCGCACGAGATGAAAGTTGAATCGATAAATGAATTTTGATTATAAATTAATATATATATTTATATCATCGGATGAATTATCAACAGAAAAACAACAATGAAAAGTGCGCAAATATAAGTGAGCTTCTAGACCCGAACTGAATTGTGTTGCTCAATGTTATTCACATTTACTCCTTTGAAATTGCTTAAATAGATGTTGTGTGGCGACGACTCCACTGTCAGATCACTCTTCTCGTCCTCCTCTATCCGTTTTGTTTGCGGCGAACACGACGGTATCGAGATTCGGCGTGCCGCCTTCGTGTTCTTATCGCTCCACTTCTTGCCTCCTCGCTTTTTTGAAATATGCGGATTGTCTTGATACAAATTCTTCAACTTGTACATGCGTAGTTGCGTGTAGACACGCTTTAGCTCTGCCTGGAAAACAAAGAAGATTAGAGAAAAGAAAACAGGAAAAGAGTCACTTCCGACTACAACTGCTACTACTTACCCGAATATCTTCGGGATTCATGTCAACGATGGGAACTTCCGCAAAGTCGATTGTTCCGTTTAGAATATTATCACGAAGTTTCGCCAACGACGGATGAGCACGTCCCGAGTGACCACCTAGTGTCATTGATCGTCGACTCGGCTCACCATTTGACTGAAAATAAGTGTTTCGAAAGGGAATTTCAGATTTTCGTAACATACCAAATAAAATTTAGGAGCCACAATGATAACAATATTCACCGAAACCGTTAATTGAAGATGAACAAAAGATACAATGAATAATGTATCCGCCCGTCCAGAATTTCGAATAGAATACCTAAAAAATAGATTTTCCAAAATTTTCCAGATTTTCAGAACTCACCTAATCAAGTTAGCCATCAATGTGATGACTGCCTCTAAGCACACAGCCACCGTGAACTGCCACCGCTCCAACCAGTCACTATTTCTCGCTTTATAGCATAATCTAACTGCATAGAGCAGGAAAAGCAACTCGTATCCATGCCATATCACATGCCATCCCTGCATCAAACATTGTGGCCACGCGGTTCTCCACAACGCAGTGTCACCCCACGAGCCGACAGTCCAAGCCATGAGACCAGTTATCGTCAAGGCTAGCATGGCAGCGAGGTATTTCAGCATATCCTGCTCTCGAACTGACACATGTTGCGCTTTTCGTACTCGGTACTCTTGGAGATTCCTGGAAATGAAAGTTGTATAGTTTTGAATGTTTTCGGTTTTCTCTCACCTATAAATTTTGAGCACAATTGATCCATAAAAAATCGAGAATCCGATTTGACGAAGCCACACTGCCACGCAACAACCGTACTCGGGCGGTGCAACGAAATCGAGAAAAAGGACCGAGTAGAGGATGGAGGCACCGATGAGAAACAGCTCCATTAGAGCCCAGCCACGAGCCTGAAACGACTGAAATTAGGTGGTTTGATGAGACTTCGGTGTTATAAAGGTCTTAGACTACAAATTACAAAGTGGGAAGACCATGGCACATTGTCATCTACTGTTCATTAACTGGATAACTGGATATTCTCATCACATATTCTCAGGCACTGTTGGATTAGGAATTACCAAACTTGTCACATGTCGGGCTAAAATTAAGCCAGACTTGCAACGGGCCGGCCGGCTCTAAGAACAAAAATTTTAAATTTTTGACAATGTTTTCAAAAACCGATAAAAACTCAAGCGCACACAGAATTTTTTACTATTTTTGATAAAAACTTCAAATATTTTCTAAAGATTTTGTGTAAAAATTGTGCACATTTTTGACTCCGGGCCGATATTTTGCAAGTCTGGGTATTACCAGACTTGCAAAATACATGTCGGGATAAAATCGGAACGGTTTTCTGGAACCCGAAATACAATAAATTATTTGGTTCATCTTCGAATTGTCCTCAAAAAAGGCCTTCTTGAATATCTACAGTAACCCAGGTGGTGTAGAAAAATGATCAAAATTAGTTTTTTTAAATCTGCAGAACTAAATTGTGACGATATTGAACTACATTTGACACTGTTATGGACCTATTCAGAAGGTTGCAAAAAGATGCAAAACACTCATTGTAGGCCGGCCCGTGGCACATAAACGAGTAGCTATCCGGCCCGTATTATATCATAGACATAGAACTCGCCGAGATCTATAGTTTGGTATATTTTTGGTCTCATTATATTGGGTTTGAAGCGAGTTACGCTCTAGGCCCGGTTTGCAAGTTATGATCTTCTGTACTTAGTAATGCTAACAGATTACAGAATGAAGATAAAAATATAATCTGCTATCACAATCCAAGAGCTGCTTAGCATTTTACTATAAATACTCACCTCATGTTGCCGTTTCCTCTGATAACAGACTATTGGAATCAATCCGATACAGATGATTGCACATATCGAGTTGAAGGCCAAGAGCATGTGGCGGCCTGGAATTTCGCTCATTTTTAAATAACAAAACACTTATTTTCGAACACTACTAGGAAGCTCCGCCCAATGTCTTGAAGTGGGCGGAGGTTCCCATAAAATAGAAAATAGCAACAATACAACTTGGTTAGTAGTGTAGTCTAGAAACAAAAATAATATTATACAAAAATAAAAATGATAATTTCTATTTTTAAGTGCTCACTGCATTATCTAAGCAAATAAAAAATAAAAAACCAAAAATAAAATTAGTAGGGCCATTCCAAAAACGTACTTATAAACAGACCTCTCTCCGCATCTGTCCGACACAAGACGACGTCTTCATTGTCGCAACACGATTTGGCTGATACTCGGAGACCGCCGTGAACTGTCCATGTACACTGAAATAAAGAAATGATTTTCTGATGTTTTGAGATTCTGAAACAATCTTTGGTTTACACTAAAACAGGCTCACCGGACTCCACAGTGGGGACCTACAGTATCCTAACTACAGTAAGAAAAAAATCTCTCTTGCTGAGAAAATCATCTTTGAGGAGTTGGTAGTATTATTCACGATACGATACCTATGTAAACACTCTAAAATTTTAGCAAAAAAAAACACGTGGTCCGCACTAAGTGGCGGTGAACATTTGAAACTATTTTCCTACAGGAATTTTTAGGATACACGAAAATATTACATTTCCACATATTTTTCTCATTAGAGCGTGTTCGCATTGGTATCGTTTGCCATATCGTGATTATTAGTAATTCAATTTGCGTTAATAATTGGAGCATCCAGGAGTCAGTTGAACCAGCTGATTTTGTTACAGACCTTTATCCCTCATTATCGAAACAGTTACCTACAGTAACCTTCCAAATTTATAGGAAAAATGTTACTGCGGTATGAAACTTCGGGTGAGTTTTGGAAGTCGATACTCAGCAAATTTGTATGAAAACGCTACAAACGAAAATTTTGAAACGAGTGGTAGACAAAATAAACCCATAGCTACAGTAATGGCGGTAATCCTAACAACTTTGACCGTTCTCCGTTGAAAATGTCCATATTTAAGAGTGTGCGATGGTTATACTGATTGTTTCACAAAGTTTATTTTTAATGGATCGTACAGATCAGAAGTAGAGCTTAATTTTTGTAGTTGACTACCTTTTTGTACGGACACTCCTTATCAAGTTACGTGTCGACAAAGTAATGTCTCCCTCAAATCGACCAATATCAGTTTTGAGTTGTCGTCTTAAAATAACCATAACTCTCTAGGGAGATTTTGTACAAAAAAGTTGTCAACTACAAAAATAAAAACCTGGCTTTGTTCTGTATGATCCATTAAAAACTTACGTGATGGGACAATCAGGGATACCGCAACACATTTTCAACTGTAATCGGTCAAAGTTGTTAGAATTAGGACCATTACAGTAAGACTAGCAAACTACAGTAACTAGAACCCACAACTGCATTTTAAACAATCTGTGTGTTCTGTATCTGTTTCAGAATCTTCATCCCTGTGGTCTTTCTCAAGGTCTTCAAAATCCTCTTAATTTGAGTTTGAGACTCTCTACCAAAAGTTCTCAACCATGCAACTTCGCTCCACCGCCCATTCTCTCTCAACCCAAAAAACTTCCCCACCGAACACCACCCCCTTCTATCCTCCACTGCTTCTTCTTCTTCTTATCTCAAAAAGTCATATTTTCCCTCCTCTCCACTTTTTTTTGGTGGAGGACTGAGAAGGGACCTTCTGGAAGGGAGGGACCATTGAAGCGTGTGTCTCTCTCTCTCTCTTTATAAGCTCCGCCCCATTTTGGTTGAGCTCACAAAGCCTGTGTGTATGCCTAGAAAAGGACGCGGTGGAGGAGGAGGAGGGGGGCAAAAATGATGGGGGAAAAGAAGAAGAAGAAGAAGAAGAAAAAGATGGAGAAGAAGAAGAAAATCTCGTCGTCGTCGTAAAATCGCATTCCCCTTCTTCTTCTTCTTCTTTTTTGCTCCTCTCTGCAATAGAAGACTGCGTGCGCGGCGTGCGGACAGAGGGGGCCCCGGGGTTTCGGAAGATGGAGAGAGGAAGAGAGAAGCAGCATCACATTATCCGTTTTTAGGCTCAGGCGCCATTTGAAAGAGAAAGAAAGAGGGGGGAATGATGATGATGATGAAAATGAGAGCAAAGAATCCACGTCATCAGACAATATTTCGGGGGAAGATATATCCTAATTCAAAGCGGAAAGAAGAAAAGACTCTAACCTGCCTTCGGAAGTGTCTTGAGATATTAACACTGCACGATGCTTACAACCGCGCTCTACCGAAATCGAAAAAAGTTGTGTGCGAAATTGAGAGACTCAGAGAAAAGAGAGGGGATTTCGGTGGAGCGCAGTTGTAATAACTGTGCCGAGCTAATGATTTGAATCAACATGAAAATTGAGAGCCAAGAATAATATTTCAGATCACCAGATATACGTTGAAATTCAGAACAATTTTCAAAAAATCCCTCTAAATTTTACTTAAATTCGTAGTGTGGAGCTGGCTGTAATCTAAACTAGATTAGGTATACTTGAAGCGCCTGAACCGATTCAAAAATTTAGAGCAGATCGCCTTCCGATTTCAAAAACTACTTAGGTGATCGTTTTCCGATGTATAAGCACACCACAGTTTTTACAACTGCGCTCCATCGAAATCCTCATAAGGTTCCGTAAGAAGCTGCCAATTTCGGTGGAGCGTATTTGCGCCTCGCTAATATTATACTAGATTTAATCTTCGAATCCAGAAACATCTATTTTGTAAAATTACCCTATTTCAGATTCTTCAACCCTTGTCTTCGTTTTTCCTGATTTTTCCAGCACCCCAATAAATTCCACGTGTCTTTCCTCGCGGGTCATGTTGACCCGAGAGTCTCATCTCACATCTGACATGATATCAACAAACAAAAACCGAAAACATTTTGTCAACCAAGCGAGTGAGCTCTCCTGGTGTCCCCACAGCAGTGTAATATCAATCGAGTGTAAATTAGTTGTCCCCCCCCCCTCCAATATCTGTTATATCACTTGATCAGAGCCAATCAAAAATAAATAAATCCGAACCCCCCCCCCCCCCCCCCGTTTTTTTCCGGGGGTATTTTTTTGGGTATTTTTTTTCGGAAATTCAGAAAACGCTTCTCGTCAAAGTGTCAATCTCTGGAGATGGTCTCCGGGGACCCGGGTTAGACCTCAATTCGAGCCGAAAAAGTTGACAGGCTTTGAGGAAAAACCAAAAAAAAACAAAACAAAAAAAGTTGGGCGGCACCTGGAATCGAACCAGAGAGTGCAGGTGGACACGCTCATGAGGAACAACAATTTTACCGGCTGCGCCATTGGAGCACAAATTTGCAATTCGAAAGCGAAGGGTTCATAAAGCGGGAAGATTTTTCTTTTTGCAATAAAAACAGAAATGACGTGGATGTGTTTTTTCTAAGCGTTCGGGGTATGAAAGAACCTAATATAATGACCAATTATTAATAAGTGACATATTCAAACCAGTTGTTTTTTTCTTAACTAATTGAACATATCTGGCCTAGAAAACCAAAGAAAAACTAGTCCACCAACCTTCGTATGACAATTCACGGCAGAGCACATATCCACATCGAATTGATCCAATTGTAGTGTTAAATACGCTTTTCGATTTGCGTTGATCGGATCGTGTGAGACGAAGACAAGACGTGGTAGCCATCTGAAAATTTGTGCTATTGAATTTTTAACTGAAATTTCTTTCCAGAAGACGTCCTAAACTAGACAAATCTCCCGCATCGTTATCCCTCTAATCCCTCCGCCTACATAAATCTCGCCAATGAGATAAAAGATTAGTTTCCGTTTACTTCGCATATGTTAAGAATTCCACGGGAGAGGGGGTACTGTACACGAAAATTAGGTAGTATTAAAAAGTCATAAGATGGTAGAACGATTATATGCCGTAATTGGCTGAAATTTATGGACTGTGTATGTTGACAGTTGGGGATTACGGTAGGACAATGTTTCATAAATTTGTGCTGGACCCACTAAATCAAAATTTTTTTGAGCGATTCTCAATTTTTTTGAAAATTTGTGAAAATTTCAACTCACCGATGGTTATTACCGGTGCAATTCAACTGCAATCCATAGAAATGTGTCCTTCTCGCAAAAGAGACTTCAAACGGTGGAAACGGCAAGAAGGAGGACTTATCCAACAGTTGCGGATCGAAATTCTTGGAGTGATTCGCAAAAAAGTGTGCCAACTGAATAAGTCTCGGAAACTTCAAGGCAACTGCTGTGGATAGAAAATGCTCCGCTTCGACGACATGTCCACATGGATATGGTTGGTCGAGGGAGCTGAGAAGCTCGGTCAGCGGTTGACCGCCTTCCGTCACCGTTGTTCTGGCGTCAGTGGATGGGATGAGGGATGATAATAATAGAAGTAGTAGGATTAGGGAGGAGGAATAATAATTGAAAAACAGTGTTCTTCTACTCCCCCCAATAATTTTTGACGACGTAATCGTGGTGTGTTCCAGAATCCGTGAGGACGACATCGACGAAGACGTCGTCGTCGTCGGACGCCTCATCGATTCTGGCGGAGAGGGTGGCTCCTCTCTCTGTGAGGAGGAATGGAGAGAGATGGAGAGTGTTGGTGGCTGAGAAGAAGAAGAAGAAGAAGAAGAAGAAGAAGAAGTATGTGTGTGCGGGGAGCTCTGGGGAGGAGAGAAAAAGAGCGAGAGGATGGATGGAAAAGACGCCCAGAGAGACTCGACACTTTCTCTTTTTCTCGATCTCTCTGCGTCTCTCTATCCCTAGATTTCTCGTCCTCCACGTCTTCAGGGACGGAGAAGAAGAAGAAGAACAAACCAAAAAGAAAGAAGAAGACGGAGCTGCTTGAGTGTTGTTTTTTTTTCGGGGTGTTAGTTAAATAAATACATACATTCGGCAAGCGCCCCCGATAATAGGAGGAGCAGTGTGTTTGTGTGTCTGTTTGAGGAAGAGAAGACGTTCTGTAAAACAAAAGGAAAACGACAATATATAGATGTGTGTTGTACACAGAGAATCTGAAGATGTTGGGAAGGGAACATCTTCTGGAAAAGCTATTTGAGAGCATGAGCTTTCGGAAACAACTTGGACATAAGTTCGCAAGAAAGTATCAAAGAAAGTACGGTATGTTGCAATGGAGAGTGAATAAGATTGGTGGTGGGCGGGACCTACTGTATGCAATTTTCAAGAGATTTGGCAATTAAGCGATTGTGAAAAAACCTAAAAGAGTTTTTGTTCTATCAGAAACTCCAAATTTTCAAAAATTTCAAAATATTGGTTTAGAAGTCTTAATACGGTCGGTTTCGAGTTGGGTGGTTTTGAATCGGTCTACTTGACAAGTCCCGGGTTCTTGGCAACAAAGTTCAGAATTCAAATCATTTCGCGAAAAAGTCAATTTTTCGACCATCATTCAGAATTAGAAGAAACTCTGAAAAATCATCAAAAATGTTCACATTTTTGATGAAAAATCTTAAAAGAGTCCAAAAAATTTTTGAAAAAAATTGGTTCATTTTTTGAAGCCGATCCTTAACAAGTATGTATGGTCTGTTCGCATTGTCATTGTCAAATCCGCCGTCTGTCTGTAGGTCATCCGCGTGGGCTGATGATGTAGACAATAAATCTTCACCCTTCAAAGTCTAAACGTTTTTTTCTTGCGTCCAAAAATTAAAAGAACCGTCTGTCTGTACATCTTTGTGTCCTTGTGTCCTTCAGCTCACCCCACTTCACCCTGAGAAAACTCAACTCATTCATTCATTATTAATGAGCTATATGTATATCCATTTCCAAGTACTCTCACGAGTCTGTGTGTTTGTATGTCCTCCGTCTCCTTCCAGATTTCATTCCCATTCCTGAGAAAAAGAAGCGTTTTGGTATTGTGATATTGTGAGTCATCATTCATAAATATTAAAAATATACAACTTTCTTCTTCTTACCAATGCTCTCACAGCAAAGTGAAGAATTTTGTACAAATACGCATCTACAGTATACTTACATTTCCTATTTTCGTAGTCTGTAGTCACTAAACGGCACTAAGCAATTGGCTCTTTCGGTTTATGGGCAATTTATATTTTGTAATGTGTTCTTTCTTTTTTGTTGGTTTATGTGGAAAATTTCCGAGTGGAAAATTATTATATTTTTATGTGGAGATTAATGGGATTTCTCATATTTTGGCAGAGGATTGAATATGAATTTGATTTAGATTCATGTGCAACTCTGAAAGGGGCCCGTCGAAATTTCAAAATGTTTTGAAGCTAACAGATTTGGAGTTAGTAAAAAATCGCCGAAAACCAGCAAAAACCACGAAACTTGGAAGAGGGGGGGGGGGTCTTGTTTTCCAAATTTCGGATTTCTAGGCCATCAACTTATTCCTCGATATTATAGCGCATGAATAAAGTTATTATTTCATTTGTGACTTCTAGCTTAAGCCACGCCCACTAATTCCATAGTTCTGACTTTTTGTGTTCTTACAGTAAAACTTACTTTCAATTTTCACAACTTTTGTGCATTTTTGACTGAATCCCAACCTTGAATCGGCCACGCCCATCCTCCCGTTTCAGTTTAGGTTTTGTAGTTTGTAGTTTGTAGTCATCAACATTTATTAAATTCAACAAACATAAACTATTTTCCAATACAAAATTTGCTAAAAATGCCATCCAACACATTTTCGGTAACAATTCCCTCGGTCAACTCTCCGATCGATTCCAAAGCAGTTTCAATGTGTGAGCACATGATGGCAGCATCTTGACATAACATTGAGCATGTCAACTCATCTGAGCATTTTCTGCAAAATGAGAAGAAGTTTAAGGCGGGAATGAAGGAGAAGGGGAATACATGGATAGAAGGAGGAGGAGTCAAATGAGCAAAGAAATGTATCCGATTTCTCTCTCTCTCTCTCTCTCTCTTTATAAATCCCCAATTTTCTTGTTATACTACGATTTCTGAGAGAGAATCATTAATTAGGGAAAGAGGGGGGGGGGGGGTCATATTTTTGGGTGAAATGAAGATGAGGATACAGGAATGGAAATTATGAATGCGAGTAGTGAGGGGAAAGCTGCTAGTTTTTTTACTAGTCAGGTTATTCAGTGAACACCCAAAAAATGAAAATTGACCGAAAATCCCACAATGATATTTTCTTTAAAAAAAATATAATTTATAGGAGATGATTCCAGATATTTGAGAATTTTTTAATGATAAAATTGATTGATTTAGACTCTCTTTTCTACCTCAACAATTCAGCATCCAACAAGAAATTGGCTTCCGGACACAACTCCTCCACTAGGCTTCCCAACTTATTTCTCAATTCTTCACACCCATTCGATGACGTGGCATATGTTGAAACCACGTGGCATTTCTTCATCGAATCAATTAATACTTCGGGATACGGTAGTTTCAGATCTGTCTTATTTTTCACAATGATCACTTTCGATTCGCCACTTTTCAGCTCTTCCACGTCGTTCAGAATCGCTGCCACGTCATCACTTGTGGATTCCGGATCGACAACGACGATGATGATGTCGGCGCATTCGAGACGTTGTTGAGCACGTCGCATGCCTTCTGCTTCGATGACGTCATCAGTGAGACGACGGATTCCGGCGGTGTCGGTTAAGCGGCACAGGACACCGTTGATTTGGAGAGACGTCTGGAAGACAGGAGGCTCCGCCCACGTTTCTCCAATGTTCAAGACACACTCACCACCAAACTATCCCTCGTCGTGCCTGGAATCGAGCTGACAATCGCCACGTCATCGTGTGCCAACTGATTCAGAATACTCGATTTTCCAGAATTTGGCCGCCCGTACAACACGATATTCAATCCACGTTGCGCACGCTCCGCCCCATTCCACGCAGCAATCATTCGATTGATTTCTTGAAGAATCTCAGAAACATCTCGTTGTGCTTCCTCCAATTGAAGTTCCACGTGCTCCCCGAAATCGATGATCACGAAAAGTTTTGAGAGAATTTGGACCAATTTTTTGCTGTAAAATGAGAAAAATCCGGCATTTTTCATTTTTCAACGACCCGCAATAGTCGTGTCTTGTGATTTACGACACGCTCACTTTTTTCTAGTTTTGCGTTTGAAAAATTGAAAAAATTGATGGAAAAAGGTCAAATTTGATTCAAACTGTTGACTATTCAGGATTTTTCAAAATTAAAATCCAAAAAATGTTTTTAAAAAATCCAAAAAATTGGTACTTTTTTCTACTCTTCACTTTTGCATTTTTTTTTGAAAAATTCAAATTTTTGACTATTTCAGGATTTTTATGAAAATTGAAAGAAATGTTTAAAAAAATAGAAATTATTCAATTTTCAATTTTCATCAAAAATTCTGAATCATAGTCGAAAATTGGAAGTTTTTCGCCAAAAAATTCAAAAATTCGAGAAAAAAATTGAAATTTGAATTTTGGCGCCAACCTCGATTTTTCCAAAAAGGACCGGCCCGGGCTTTGACAACTATGGAAATGCTTATTTTAACCCGCGAAAACCCTGTAATCTGCGAAAAGAAAGTGGGCGTGTCAGAAAATCTCCGTTTCACTCCGATAATACCGTATCTCGACCGCCCGTACACCTCCACGCATTTGTCCAAAAGCCGCCCGTCTCTCCTTTTCCGTCCGGGACCTTATCAGTCGATCAAGTCCACGGACACCCGAAATGCTCATTTTTCCGTTGTGAAATGCTCTGAAAAATAGAGAATTTTCTGACTTTCTTAATACCAGCTCACCGTCTCGTAAATTCTCCCCGTTTCGCTTCTCGAACATTCTCAATTTCAGATAGACACGTGGCAAATTTCGTGGCGACCGCCTGACTTCCATGAAGGAAAAATTCGGCGGTATCTTCGCCAGTGAACGTTTTGGGGCCTGTATATTTTTGAAAAAAAACTATTATCAGAATAAGCCCCGCCCCCTTTCTACCCGGAAAGTACACAGCCATCGCTTCATCGATAATCCTCCTCTCTGAATCATATAATTTTGTGTATTCCATCATTTTTGGTGTCCATATTTTCCTACGGCTTAACTGCCGAAGTACCGGAAGACTTTGTGGTCCTAAAAGTACCTCTCGAGGACTGAAAGGGGGCGTGGCCTACCAGAAACCCGAAAAACTGCAATAGCACTGGGTAGGGTGCCCGAGGAGAGTGCGAAAATGGTGGAGGACATCTGAATAAAAAGAATAAAAAGATTGAAGTCTGAAAAATCTGAAAATGAAAAAATATGTTATAACTAGGTTCTAACTTTGCTTTTTCTGTAAAAAGAAGAAAAAAAAACAAAAAAATGTTAGTATAAAAAATTTATTATGGATAGAGGAGACCCGTTTTCAGATAAAATGCACATAAATTTCAAAATAAATCATAAAATCATTCCCCTCCAAATCGCAATTTCAACTGCTTCTCACAATAGTTTAAATCCGGTATAATCCATTTCGAATCGTTCAGATACTTCAAAATTGTGGGCGGAGCCTCGATGGGCGTGGCTTTCTGTGGGGCGGAGCGAAAAGTGTACCGACAGAGATACTGTAGTGACGGGAGGAGTTCACGTTTTGTTAGTGGACGTGTCAGGTTGACACGGGCGGCTTCCGCTTCGTGGCCACGTCGGTAGTGGAGCATTTCTTGTTGTCCGTTTAGGGATTGCTCTAAACTCCTCTCAATAATCTCTACAAGATTACGGTAGTCCCGTGACACGTAGGGCTGTCGACTGCCTAAATTCCGTCGGGAGTCTTCCAGCGAGAGGCGAGAATGATAGACTTTGTCTGGAGAAAAGGAGGAGTGCAGGGCATTTACTTAAAATGGCTCTCACCTTGAGAATGATAAGAGACAGTGAACAAATGAGTGTCACTCCGACTGTCTCGTATCAAAAAATAGCCGACAGGGCACAAAAGGAGTAGACGTTCCGCCCATTTCCAGTCCAAATCTCCCCAATACCTGGAAAATTGATGTGGGAACGGAGATTGTGTTTTGACACCTACCAATCACAATCATACAGATCCGAGCTGATCACCTTTCCACTTGTTGAGGGCATCGGAACATAGAGATATCTGGAAGGAAATTTTAATTCTGAAAATCTGGATTGGGATGAAAAAAAATAGAATAAGGAATTTTGACCTCCGAGAACAGAAAAATGAGTGAATCAATTTACAGCCTATTTATAACACATGAAAAGTAGATATCATATACACACGTAATAATTTCAGATGAGATTTTCAGAATTTCACATAAAAATTTAGTAAATAAGTTAGTTTTCTACATATGAGGTGGTTGTTGATGATGGTGTTGTTGCTGTTGTTGCTGCATATAGTGTTGTTGTTGCATTTGCATATAAGCATACTGCTGTTGAGGTGTCATTCCGTGCATCTGGAAAACATTGAACATTGAGAGAAGGCCCCGCCCCTTTCAAGGTCAGATTCCTATACTTCAGAAAATTCTACGAAACTTTCATCATTGGAGCTTATGCTAAAAATCGCTCTAAACGCCACAAATCCCGTTCTCCTGACTCAAAATGAGTCTTCGTGGAAGAGTTTTCCCACTCGAATTTTCTCCACGGAGTAGTCCACTCGGACAACATTATTTCTCAATTCCTTGTTTCCTCGCTTTTTTGCGATATAAATTGAAAAAAACACAGAAAATTGTTGATAAAAGCGAGGGAACAGGGAATTGAGAAATAATTTTATCCGAGAGAATTACACGGCGGGGGAAAACTCTTCCACGAAGGCTCCTTTTAAGTCAGGAGAACGGGAATTGTGGCTTTTAGAGCGGTTTTAAGCATATGCTATAATGATGAAAGTTTCTTAGAAATTTCAGAAGTATCATAATCTGAAAAAAGAAAAAAAAAAGACTTCAGTCCTCCTTCAACTCACCATCTGATTCATATGCATTTGCCCTTGCATTTGCTGATGATGTGGATGATGTGGATGCTGTAAGTGATGTTGCATTCCATACTGCTGCATCGGATGACTACCGAGTCCCTGTGGATGATGGAACACTGCCCCTGGATATTGTGGAGTCATATGCCCTCCACCCATTCCCATTCCCATTGCCATTTGTTGATGATGTTGTTGTTGAGGAGTGGGTGGAGCCGGAGTGGGCGGCGCTTGATGGTGATCCATTTGATGTTGCGGATGATGGAGATGGTGTTGAAGGGGTTGTTGGGGTGGAGGCATCAGTTGGGATAGCGGATTGTTGTGGAGAACTTGTTGTTGTTGCTGTTGTTGTTGAAATTGTTGTTGCTGTTGTAACTGTTGTTGTTGTTGTTGTAGTTGCTGTTGCTGGAGCATGTGTTGTTGTTGTTGTTGTTGTGTCATTGATGACGTGGATTGTTGTGAATCTTGTGGATGATGTTGTGCAGAGGACTGCGCCGTCTCCTGCTCCTTCTGCTCCTCCTTCGATTTCTCCGGTGACTTCTCCCTCTCCGGCGTATTCTGCTGTGCTGGTTCCGATTGTGACACATAAAATTTCAGTCGTTCCCGCATACTTTCTGGCAGCTTCGCAAACTCAGTAATAGCTGTATCTCTCAGAAAATCTCCGGCAAACACATATTTACAATTGTAAAAGAGATCACAGAACGCTTGTTCGTGCTCGAATCCGACGCCCTCTTCAGCCATCGATCCCAACTTTTCAATGATGAGTTTGACGATGAACAGAGGTCCGAATCGTTCCCGAAGTGATCTCATCTGCTTCGCCGTGTCCCAATTATCCCAGAAACGACGGAGAATCGGCATGACGAGACGGAGGGTGTACCAGAGGTCCTTTTCGGTCTTCACATGTTCCAGGAGCTTTGGAACTTGCTCTTGTGCAAATGGATTAAGAAGATTCTGAAACTTGGCAGGGTTGTTCTATGTTTTTTTTCTGAAATATTGCTGTTTCCCATCTGAAATTGAATATTTCCGGCTGAAAATAGGATTTTTAGAAACGATTCGGTGATTTTCAGCGATGTTGACTGAAAATGATTGAAAACAAACAATTTCCAGCAATTTCTGTCCGAAATTGAATGATTTTTCAGTCAAAATCTAGAGTTTTGGTTAAGACTGAAAATATGAATTATTGATGAAAAATTAATGATTTTGGGCAAAAATTCGAAAATTTCAGCGCATTTTCTTTGTTAAAAATGATGTTTTTTTTTTAATTCTACAGTCTTCTTCTCGTTTCTCACCAAATTACAATGCGTCCAATAAATCTGTGTGATCATATTGATTGATCTCGCTCGATTCGGCAGATGTAACAGTAGATTCTCCTCATAATTATCGAACACAATCTCCTCAAATTTCAGACACTTTGTTTCACCGTTCTTGAACACATTGATGAATTCTTCGTGGAGTGCATCTGAATACGTGGATGGTAGAGCGGTGATGAGGAGACCAATGAGGTTGAGAAGGTTGAGTGGACGGAGGTGTGGTTTCATTTGCATTACGTTGATCATAGCAGTTACCAGAGTCTGGAAATATCGGATAGAAGAAAGGGAGCCATTGAATAACTACCTCCGGGGAATGGGGACTAGCCATGATTTCTATACAAGCTAGATACAGGGTCTGTGCTCCTGGCGGCAGCTCAGCCATTTTCCAGTTCTTCGCTACAAACGGAGGAGGTGTCAGAATGAAATCAAGACTCGCTGATAGTCGATCAAGCAACTCCATCATCAATTGCTCACACGACGTCTTCTGATGATTGAACTTCTCGAATGCCTCTGTCAAATGACATTCTTCAATTTGTGCGGCGAATGTTGTTACAAATGATTTCGCATCGGGACCCGACATCAATCCATGAGAAGTGAATAGAACAGAGTACATGAAATGGATCGGCATCGCATGATACTTATAGAACATTGCAACGGTTTGAAGTACTTGTGGATTCATTTTGTATCCTTGTTGTTCCAACGCCACGTACACAAATTGATCGAGAATCGGGAGCAGTCGTTCGATGAGACATCCGTAGTACGTTGGCATGTGGGGATTCGTAGAGTTGTCGTACTTGCTGACGAGTTCACAAGCCTCGAATTCAGGGAATGCGTCATGATATTTCACGATCGCTTTGATGTATTCGTCGGGGTGTTGATCTTTTCGAGGAACGTTTTGATAGAACCAACGGATTCGGTCCTATAAGAAGAAGAATAAGGAAGTCAGGGCGTTTTGGGGGATTCAGAAGCTTCAAAACCACTCAGAAGGGGTTAAAGGAGAACTGAAGTGTCATATTTTTCAAATAGCAGATTCCAATATTTCAGAAAATTCTTTAAAACTTTCATCATTGGAGCACATGCTCAAAACGCCACAATTCCCGATCTCCAGACTCAAAATGAGCCTTCATGGAAGAGTTTTCCAACGCGAGTTATTTCCATCGTGTAGTCCTCTCGGACAAAATTATTTCTCAATTACTCGCTTCCTCGCTGTTTTTTTTGCGATATAAATTGAAAAAACACGAAAATTGTTGAAAAAGCGAAGAATCGAGGAGTTGAGAAATAATGTTGTCCGAGAGGACTACACGGTGGAAATAACTCGCGTTGGAAAACTCTTCTACGAAGACTCATTTTGAGTCAGGAGAACGGGAATTGTGGTGTTTAGAGGGATCTTTTGTATATGCTACAATTATGAACGTTGCTTAGAATTTTCTGAAATAAAAATATGACTTCAGTCTTCCTTTCAGAGGCTCCAGAAGCACTCAAAACTCTATACATCCAATTTTTCACCTGAAATTCCGTAGTCAAAATGAACTCATTCGCAATTTGTATACAAATCAACGCATCTTCATCATTTCCCGGGTGCATAATCAAAGAGAGCAGGAATCGATCGGCCCGTTGAATCTGATGAGTGAACACGAGCACTGCGGCGGCCTTTGCGATCTGAAAATGAAGTTTTTTTCTGAAATCTGAAATTTGAAACAGTGCCTACATTCTTGAAAGTCTGCTCATTACAATCCTGCGTTTTCACATCCGCAATTATATAGTCGATCAAGTAGTTGCCCATCACCACAATATCTTTCGGCGACTTTTTCTCCAATACTCTGAAATCAAGCAGTTATTTCAGATATATCTAACATACTTGCAAACCGAGCCGGCTCTCTTAAAACGCAATATTTTGAGCTGAAAAATATACCAAAGTGTAGATCTCAACGAGTTCTATGTCTGTGACCTACTACGGGCCGGGAAAAATGGGCGAAAACGCGAAAATGACCAAAAAATACATTCTAGCCCGGTTGTGCGGAAGTGATTTTTTCAAAAACGGAAGTCGGAAATCGGAAGTGAAAATCCGAAAACGGAAGTCGGATGTTGGAAGTAAAATTTTCAAATTGGAAGTCGGAAGTCGGAAGCCTATTTTCTGTCCTTTTAGACAATTTTTCTGCGAAATGTACTTACCGTAAATTCTACAGTGATGGAATGACGGAAAGTCGGAACTGAATTTCCTTATCCGCAACTCGGAAGTCGGAATTCCAAGCAAATCTGGTCTGTGACCTACTACTGGACGGATGGCTAGTCGTTAATGTGCCGCGGGCCGAGAAAAGGGTCAAAACCGCAAAAATGGCATAAAATCCGTTTTAGCCCGACCCGCGGCACATTAACGGATTGCCATAGTAGGACACGGACATAGAACTCGTTGAGATCTGCATTTTGGTATATTTTTCAGCTCATAATATTGAGTTCTAAGCGAACTACACGCCGGCCCGGTTTACAAGTATGGCATCTAATCCCCATACACTCACTCATAAAACTCGCTAGTAATATCCCATTTACTATCGACCGCTGCGTATGCAAATTTAAACAACACGGCCATCATACAATAGAATGTCGTCGGATCTTGATCATCACCATATCGCATCACAAATTGATTGGGTGTCAGTGAGGGATGAAGACGTGCGGTTTCCCGGGTCTTTGTTAGAATCTCCTCATAATTCGGCAGCAATTTCGTAGCGTCAGTATTCTTAATGATCTCGAGAGCCCACTTGGGGAAGTATGACGTGGATTTTTCAGGCCATCCATATCCGGCAACATGATATGGATGCATTGTTCCCTCAGTGACAACCTCTTGACCAGTAATCTTGATAGCTCTCAGAAATGCGTATATTGACATTTTGAACATCTCAGGATTCAGTGGGAACTGATATTGATCCACCGGCACTGTAAAGGTCCTGGGATGCAAGAAGAATCTCATCAGTGAGTTATCTTTCGATGAAGCACCAAATAGAGACGTGTAGCATTGGATATTCTCATGGAATGACTTCCAGCACATTCGTCTTAAGAAGAATTGCTCGAGGAGTCGATAGATTTGATGGTTTTGAGGATTGTTCACGATATGCAAAGAGAAATAATGACAGAGCGAGTGGAATGTTGTGAGGTATTTCGAGTATCGATAGTGATATGGGATACGGTAGGCCAGGAAGTCGAAGAGAAAGTGACATTGGTCTTTTGATTGAATGTTCTGAACCTTTTGAGGTGGTTAGTTTATAGTTATTCCTGAAGAAAATTACCTGATTTTCAACGGAACCCCTATCAGAAGTGCTTGAAACCACCAGGGATCTCTGCGCCAATGACTCCAGATCTTTTATCGCCGCTTCACAATCCTCCGAGAGACAAATCCTCGCAATTATCTCGAATACAGATGGACTTGGAAGCTTCTCGGCTGAAAATTGGCGAAGGAAGTGACAAACTGAATTCAGCAACTGCTTTTTTGAGCGTAGTGTCAACGCATCGAGGAATTCGGCGGAGAACACCGAGAAACTATTCGCCGCTTTTCGTTGATACGATAATTCGAATAGTGGGTGGGCGGGGTCTGATGGAGCATCGATTGTCTGGACGATTGCGGGGAAGACGTTTTTTCCCACTTTTGTATCGCCTCGATCTGCAAGTTATGAATTTTTCAGCAAAAAATGTTAAAAATTGATCTACCGTTTCTTTGTTAGTCTAATGACGCATTCACACATTTTTATGTTTTTATGACTGTTTGTTGTGACGTTTTATTAATCACAAAAATTTATTATCAACTCCTGGGAAACGAACTCTTGGGAAAAAGACGGAGCCAAGCGCGCTGATTGGCTAATCAGTGGCTAATTAACTTTCAGTAACCAATTACCGCGCTTGGCTCCGCCCTTTTCCCAGGAATTTTTCCTTCGGGTCTCTATTATTATTTCCCTCATTTGGCAAGGAAATGCCCTCATTTTCTCTCGTTTTCACAAAATTGTTTATTCTTTTCGAAAAATCATTGCATGTACTCGTTTATCTGTAATTCTGTTTACATCTCCAACTTTCCGTTCAACAATAAATTCTGAGAGGCGGAGTCTTGTTATTTTGTGAGACTCTGCTCATTTTAGCTTAAAAAACCAAAAATTCGAGGTGGAAATGGGGTAAAAATACAGCAATTTCAACCATTTTCCGTCAAAATCGATAGACTCCGCCCCCTCCCCTTTTCAGCTAAAAAAGTTCTCAAATCTCCAAGTTTCACTTATTTTTCGGACAAAATTGCTATAACATTCAGACTCCGCCCATTTTAACCTCAAAATTTTCAATTTATGAGAAAACTTGAAATTTTCATGTTCAACTCAAAATACTCATTTTCATCTCGGAAATACCCATTAAAATTGCTCATTTTCAGACGCACTTCTCGATACACTGAAAACATAACTCACAAACATTCGCCAAAACCGCCAACATTGCCGTATTCTTCGAATCGAAATTGTCGGCACCGTCTTGAATGAAGCGGATGTGACTTTTGATTGTGTCGTTTGGCGGTGGCATCTTGTCGGGGAACTGAAAATTTTCACATGTATTTAGCATGAGAACGCTATTAGGCAATACCACCAGGGCTGTGCGTAAAAACATTCCCGAACATTTTTCGGAAGCTAAAATCTTGAGTTTTACTTATATGAAAACTTTTTTTTAATTGTATAAGTATTTTAAGGTAAGACTCCGGTAACATGATTTTGAGTACAAATTCAGAAAAAAATAAAGAAAAAATCAACAAAAAAAATATTTTGTCGAAAAATTTTCCGACCGAATAGTTTCTAATTTTTCGGAAACTACCGAAAACCGAAATAATTTTTGGCACATCCCTGATCACCACTGACATCTTTAGTCAGCAACATCCATGTCCCGGCGGCAGCCAGAAACCTTGCAAACAGTGCTGGATGATCAGAAGCACCCATCCAAACGACGTCGCCATCGAATAGAATATTATATAAATCCACAATTTCTTGTATCGCATCATCCAAACGAATGGCATTTGGTAGTGAGCTGACCACTTGGAACACAATCCACATCACCTCGTCACGGGCTCGTGTGTATTTGCATTGACGTAAGAGACGCCACACTGTTTTGAAGAAACTTTGAGGACTTCTGAAATTGGAATATTTGTCTAAAGTGGGCGGAGTCCCCCCCCCTTACAATAAATGATGTTGCATTCCATAAATCACAAGATTGGTGATATTATCCCACTGATATCTCGGAATCGGCTCGTTTTCAGGAAGAACCTCTGCTTCACCCATAGCCTCACACATCATCACAGCTACCAGCATCTCCCAGTGTTGTTTTGTTTTCGATTTGTTTTGTGGATGTAACTAGAAATGTTTTCAGAGTAAGAGAATTTCAGAGTATTCCTACCGATTCTTTGCCATTCGGTTGTCTCACTATCATATAAAGAGTATACAGACAACTGGCTTTATGTTCCGGGCGGTATGGAAGCATATGATGGCTCTGGACGAAGGTGTTATTCACATTCAGTCCAAAATCCTCCCAGAATGATGTAGGTGGGTAGTAGGCTGGATGTGATGGGATGGGGTAGATGAAACTACGACTGCAGACATGTGTTAAGTCGGCGATTGGACGGAAATGAGATGAGAGGTTGGAGAGTTTTTCGGTTAGTCTCTGGAAATAATATTAATCGGAAAATATTAATTTTAAGGAGGACGGAAGTCGTATTTTTTATTTCGGACTCTGATACTTCACAAAATTCTAAGAATCTTTTATCATATGTTGTCCGGAATCATAGTTTGTCCGGAATTCCGGTTTTTTGAGTTTTCGATTTCCGGAACACGGAAGTTGAAATTTTTTAACTTTTGAGTTCAAAAGACGACTACAGTACTTCTTTTTTTCGGTTTTGATCATTAAAACTAGTTTTAAACTTTATTAATCGTTAAAAAACAGTCGAAAAAATGACTTGGTCTTGCAAAATTGAGCAAATTCGACATTCTAGTTTTTTTTAATTCCGGTTCCGGATTCCGGAAATCATGGAATTCCGGTCAACTATGGAGAATATGCTTAAAACCGCTCTAAACGCCACAATTCCCGTTCTCCTGACGCAAAAGGAGCCTTCGTGGAAGAGTTTTCCCACGAGAGTTTTGTAGTTCTCTCGGACAAAATTATTTCTCAATTCCTCGTTTCCTTGCTTTTTCAACAATTTTTGTGTTTTTTTTTTGAATTTATATTGCAAAAAAAGCCAGGAGACGAGGAATTGAGAAATAATTTTGTCCGAGAGAACTACACGGTGGAGAAAACTCGCGTTGGAAAACTCTTCCATGAAGGCTCATTTTGAGTCAGTAGATCGGGGATTGTGGCGTTTAGAGCGATTTTCGGCATATGCTCCATTGATGAAAGTTTCTTAGAATTTTCTGAAGTATCGGAACCCTCCTTTAAATGATTACCGGTAACATCTGAGCCTGCTTCGGCATTCCCCTCATAATCTCCGATAAAGTGATCAACGGAGGCATCAGATTCGAGTCTCTATCAACAATTTTCAATATCACATTCTCCACAATCCTCAACTCGTTCACTTTCTCTGGTGACAAAGTATACGGCAGTCTTCTCAATTGGGACTCCAAAATGTATCGAAGAATATTTCGAATTCCCTTGTAATCGATTGTTGGAATACATTCGTAAATGAATTTCCATTTTTCTTGACAAATTCTACTGCACAGACGGAAATCTGATGTCATAATGAGTCCTTCGACGCATAGTGTTGTTGTGATCACTTCTTTTTCGTGGGCGAATCGGAGGAGTGTGTCAACGACACGTTCGTAGCTGGCTCTGGAAAAAATTAAAGGATATTTCTTTTAAATGTTGGGAAAAACTTAATATTTTGAATATTTTTGTTGGAAAAATGCTTAATATTGAGTTTTTACAAGCTTTTTCAGCTTTTCTTTATTCTAAACAATTTTTATTTATTTCTCAAAAACTTTTTCTTCACTTACGCGACAAAAACGCGATCCAACGAGTTCTTTTCAGCGACATGATGCACTAATTTGATGAGTTCCTTCACAAGCGATTGTTTCTCTTTTTCCTCCATTTTTGACATCATATTGTTGAATTGTATGCGCAATATCGCCGTATTATCACCGAGATTAGATGTTAGTGGGGCAAAAAATTTACGAGTCGGGTTATCTTCCTAAAAATTTAAAATTTAAATCAACTAGTGAGCTTCAAGTAGAGATTTCTCACCACAAGTTTTCGAATATGACTTTTTATTTTATTGACTTCCATCACAAACTGCGGAGAAAACGAGTCGTCCATTTCTATAACGTCTTCTGGTGCGGGGACGGCCGCTGTTTTCTCCCTTTCCGTCATTTTTAAAAAGAATCTGAAGTTTAATATATTTTAATGCAGAAATCAGAGTAATTTAAGCATTTATAAAGTACGAAAAATTGTTTTTATTGCAAGAAAATGCGTTATTTCAATGAAAAAATCAGGATGGAAGAGAAAAATAGCTAAGTAGAGAAAACTAGTCCGCGAGAGTTTTTGGTAAAATTTTTGTTATTTTTCACAATTACATTGAAAAAAACTATATTTTTCATATTTTTCAAAGTATGATGGTTAATTCAGGTACCCGAACTCAAAATCTAATATTTTATTCCTTGAGATCTCATTTTTTTCTACGAAAAACAAGCTGGCCTAGGAACCCAAGACACTTCGGCCATCGGAAAAATGCGGGAATTCTTGTGTTTTAAACCGATTTCAGATTTTCCTATTTCTTAATTACTTTATCTTGTATTTTCAGCTCCAAACTAACCAATAACTTGAATTAAATGAGCTCAAAAGACGACCTGCTCGCTCAGGCAGTCGAAAAGTAAGTTTTTCCAGCGAGAATCCAGTAATAAAATCTTTTTAAAAATGTTCAGTGATTCAAACTACAAAGAGCGTCTAGCGCTAATCAAATCAAATGATTCAATCGATGCGAAGCTTGGATTCGTCCGTTACACTGGAATACAAGAGAAAAAAGGATTTTTGATAAATATTCAACCGTCAGAGCTTGTCGATGAACAAACGAAAATCATCGTCTCAGTTGTCGACTATTTCTTCATTAGTGATATGGATGAACGATTCAAAATCAGTTATCCGTTCCGCCCGTATTTCTACATTGCAACGTTAGATGGGTTCGAATTCCAGGTTTCTAGCTATTTATCAAAGAAGTATGGAGCTCAGACTGCTGTTGAGCATATGGATAAAGAAGATTTGGATTTGGTATGTAATTGAGGCGACGCATATATCAAAATGGCTAAAAATATTGACTCTATCTACATCCAATCAGTTTTATTTCAGAAAGACCATCTCTCCGGCATCAAAAAGACATATATCAAGCTTTCGTTTGCAAGTACCGTCGAATTGATGAAGGTCCGAAAGGATTTGATGCCTCTCGTTCGCAAAAACACAGATCGAATCAAAAAGGAGTCTGCTTATGCTGATTATCTCGCGAAAAATCTTGGTGGAAAAGGGTGCGGAGCGTCGGGAAGTGATCTCATAGATGGTGATATTCTGAATCAAATAGTTGATATTCGTGAGTACGACGTGCCATTCCATATGAGAGTTTCGATTGATGAGAAGATTTTCGTTGGATTATGGTATGATGTGAAAGGAGTCGGACCGAATCGAGTGCCAACGATAAAGAGAAAAGATTTGGCATTTTTCCATGCTAAACCCAAAGTTCTCGCGTTTGATATCGAAACGACGAAACTTCCGTTGAAATTCCCGGATCGAGAAAGTGATGAAATCATGATGATCTCTTACATGGTTGATGGGCGTGGCTTCTTGATTATTAATCGAGAGATCGTCTCAGCGGACATCAATGCGTTCGAGTATACACCAAAAGCAGAGTATAAAGGAGAGTTTACTGTGTGGAATGAGAAGGATGAGACTGCGTTGATCCGAAAGTTTTTCGATCATTTTTTGCAGGTAGGGAGTTGGAAAATAGAGAAATTATTTATATATTTGTTTATTTATTTATTACGATTTCGCGAATCGTGAAAGAGAGAGGAAAAAACATACAAATAGAATATAAGGCAAATAGGAAAGAAAAAAACGCCGTCCCGGTTTTATATGAAAATAGGTTGAAAAATCTGAAATTTGAAAATTCTAGGTCCGCCCAAACATCGTTGTCACCTATAACGGTGACTTCTTCGATTGGCCGTTCGTCGAAGCGCGCGCCAAGATTCGTGGATTCAATATGGAGAGAGAAATCGGGTTCTCGAAAGACTCTGCAGACGAGTACAAATCTAGAAACTGTATCCATATGGACGCTTTTCGATGGGTAAAAAGAGATTCCTATCTTCCAGTCGGAAGCCAGAATCTGAAAGCTGTCACCAAGGCAAAGTTGAGATATGATCCAGTTGAAGTGGAACCAGAGTTAATGTGTAAAATGGCAAGAGAGCAGCCACAACAACTGGCAAACTACTCCGTATCCGACGCCGTCTCCACCTACTATCTTTACATGAAATACGTTCATCAATTCATCTTCGCCCTCTGCACAATTATCCCTCTAGGTGCTGATGATGTGTTGAGAAAAGGTTCCGGAACTCTTTGTGAAGCACTGTTGATGGTTGAAGCATTCCATAATAATATTGTATTCCCCAACAAGTACACCGGCCCAGAAGAGACGAAATTCAGTAAAGAGGGACATCGAGTGGAGAGTGAGACTTATGTTGGAGGACATGTCGAAGCATTGGAAGCCGGAGTTTTCAGAGCGGATATTCCAGCTAGGTAGGAATGCTGAAACTTGAAAAAATTCCTTAAAACTGAGCAAATGAAATCCTATTACGCGTTCTGAAGCGAAATTTTAAACAAATTTTCTAGTGTCTGGTGCACTTTTGACGCTGTTTCTTGAAATTCGTGAAAATTTGAGCTTCCTTTCACTTTTTTTCGTCCGGAATCACAATTTTTCGAATCTGGCGTGCCTTTGGCGCGTTCTGAAGCGAAATTTTGCGAAAAGTAGCTCTTTTACTCGAAATTGATAATGTTTAATTTTCTTGTGCCTGGTGCACCGTTGAAAGTCGATTTTCTGATTTCAGGCGTGTTTTTGACACGGTTTCTTGAAATATTGAAAAAACAATTTCAATATCAAATTATTCGATTCCAGATTCCGTCTCGCTGTACCCGCTTTAGAACAACTGAAATCCGAGGCCAAAGAGACTCTCCGCAAGGAATTGGCACGTGAATTCGAAGTTACACTCGATCAAGTCATCGATTTCGAGGAGCAGTGTAGTGAAGTCGAGGAGGCATTCAATGGATTGATTGAAGTGCCAACACGTCTTGAGAATCCACGTATTTACCATTTGGATGTCGGTGCGATGTATCCGAATATCATTTTGACAAACCGATTACAGGTTTGTTCTCGGGATCGCAGAGCTCATAGTTAAAATTTGAATTTCAACCTTACAAAGTATATCTAGGCGGTTTTCTGCCAGAAAATTGAAAAGGTGTCTGCTTTAGGACGTGACAACATTTTCACTATTTTTGCCGAAATATTAATATTTTTCACTGAAATCTTTAAAAATCCGAGATTTCTGAAATAAAAATAATTTTTGATGCGAAAATTATGTATTTTTTAGGTTATTCTTGTCAAAATTTGAATAGCAGTTTTTCTCGAATTTTTAAGTCAAAATTTGAATTTCAGCCCTAATTTCAGTATTTCTAGGCGATTTTCTGCCGGCAACTTGAAAAAAGGCATGCATTAAGACGTTTCTTCCGAGTTTTTCACGATTTTCAGCTGTTTTTGACTTTAAAAAAAGCGGGCAAGAAACGTGTCACAGACATCCTAAATCCTGTATTATTTTCAGCCATGCGCTATGGTGAACGAGGAGATTTGTATGGGATGCTCTTTCAACAAACCGGATGCCGAGTGCAAACGGACAATGGCTTGGGAATGGAGAGGAGAACTCCGTAAGCTTCGTTTTAATTGAAATCTTTAAAAAAAAAACCAATTTTTCAGTCCCCGCGTCTCGTGGAGAATATCAACAAATCATGCAACAACTCGAAGCCGAATCATTCGGAAAACCTCCGAAACACTTCCATATGCTTGAAAGATCCGAGAGGGAGGCTATCGAAATGAAACGTGTCAAGGATTACTGTAGAAGGGTGTATGGAAAGACACATTTGACAAAAAACGAAATGAGAGAGACGACTATCTGTCAGAGGGAAAATCATTTCTATGTGGAGACGGTGAAGGCGTTCAGAGATCGACGATATGAGTACAAGGATATGTTGAAGAAAGCAAAGGGACGGTTCGATCAAGCACAGGCGAGCAATGATTTGGCGACAGTGGCCACTGCTAAATGTAAGGAAAACTAGTTGAAAATTGCGTCAAAAAATCTATTTTTTCAGTAGAAATGGTTCTCTACGAATCACTTCAACTCGCTCACAAATGTATTCTCAACTCATTCTACGGTTATGTGATGCGTAAAGGATCCCGTTGGTACTCGATGGAAATGGCTGGAATTGTGTGTCACACTGGAGCAAATATCATCAAAGAGGCAACAAAATTGGTAGATCAAATTGGAAAACCACTAGAATTGGATACAGATGGAATTTGGTGTCTAATTCCGGCGTCTTTTCCGGAAAATGTGACGTTTAAGCTGAAGAATCATAAGAGGAATTCGGTGACGGTTTCGTATCCAGGTAGGCTTAAAACTAGCAGAAACAAGCTAATCTTCTTTTTTCCAGGTGCCATGTTAAACGCTCTCGTCTACGAAGGCTTCACCAATCACCAATACCATACCCTGGAAAAAGACGGGTCCTACTTGAAATCTTCTGAAAATTCAATCTATTTCGAAGTGGACGGTCCATACCAATGTATGGTGCTGCCAGCTTCCAAAGAAGAGGGAAAGAAATTGAAAAAGCGGTATGCTGTATTCAATTTGGATGGTTCGATGGCAGAAATGAAGGGATTCGAATTGAAGCGGCGTGGAGAGTTGAATATTATCAAACATTTCCAGGTAAGTTACCTGAGGTAACTTGATTTCTATTTCATTCTGAAATTTTCAGAAGAATTTTGAACTTTAACATTTTTCCAGAGCCATGTTTTCAAAACGTTCCTTGTCGGAAAAACTCTCGAAGAAACATACAAAGCAGTGGCAGGAGATGCGAATCACTGGCTTGATATTCTTCACACTCATGGTGCTGACATTACTGATGATGAGCTGTTCGATTTGATCTCTGAAAATCGTAGTATGTCTCGGAAGCTGGAAGAGTATGGATCACAGAAAAGTACATCGATTAGTACTGCGAAACGACTGGCCGAATTTCTTGGAGATGATATGGTGAAAGATGCGGGACTCGCTTGTATGTTCATCATCTCCAGACACCCAATTGGGTCACCTGTCACTGATAGAGCTATCCCAGTGGCGATTTTCAAGGCGGAACCCAAAGTTCGAAGTCATTATATTCGGAAATGGACGAAACAGTCGGATTTCGATGAGGATACGGATATTAGGGACATGTTGGATTGGGATTACTATATTGAGCGATTCGGAAGTTGTATTCAGAAGATTATCACGATTCCAGCTGCTTATCAAGGGGTGGTGAACCCGGTGCCTAGAGTACCCCATCCGGATTGGTTGCAGAATAAAATTCGGAATAAGTTAGTAATTACCACACTTGCAAAACGGGCCGAAACGGTCCGGCGCGTAACTGGCTTAAAATTTTTTTTTTCCTTTTTTCCCGGCCCGCAGCACACACGGGGTAACAGCGATGAACCTCAATTCAATCTCGTAAATCGACACCGAGAGAGATGCGTTGCGTGCGCGTCGCGGCTCCCTTCAAGTGATAAGCCGCGAAGCTCGTTTTTTCGTCAAAAAAGCTCAATTTTCTTCATTTTTTCTTGTTTAAAACCGTCTTTTCGTACATTTACTTTGTTTTTCGTTCGAAATATTATTACAGAACCGAAAAAATCTTTTTTCAGTCAACCAATGCAGCGAAAAATGGACAAAATCAATGTACAAGTCAAGGAAAGCATTTCAGGTTATTTTTTCCACGTATTTTTTCCGTTTAGACAGTTTTCCCGTAGATTAATGAATAAAACTTTAAGGTTTCTACTTCTACGTCTTGAGAGCAGCTGAAATTGTGAATCTTCGGCTCGACTTCACCTCAGAAACGCTTCTTCGAAATTCAGTGTAAATTTTTCATTATTTCTCTATTTTTGCTTTGTTTTTATTACAATTTTAATAAAATTGATGTTGTTCGAAAGTTTTTGTTGTAAACGTCACCAGCTATTAGTATTCTCACAGTTTTCCGTGTCTAAAATCTCCTAAAAATTCTTTGTCTTTCTCGCATTTTTCAAAGTGTACATTCAAAATGGTGTTTCCTGAAACAGGAAAATGTAATTCTAATTGACTTTGACTTTTTTTCTTCAAAACAGACACGTTTCTATTATGTTTTCAGTGGAAAAAGCAGATTTCTCATAGCGCCCAGCGCCGTCCGCCGCGTCGCGGCTTATTCCGTTCGAGGCGACGCGGCTCTCGTATCAACGGAGCGCGTTTTCGCGAGGTTCATCGCTGTTACCCAGTGAGCACATTAACGATTCGCCATCCGGCCTGTGGTAGGTCATAGACATAGAACTCGCCGAGATCTACATTTTGGATATTTTTCATCTCATAATATTGCGTTTTAAGCGAGTTACGCGCCGGGCTGGTTTGCAAGTATGATTTTTTTCCATAATTTAACTTTTTTCTAGAATCGATGCTCACAAGCAACCCCGAATCAATCAGATCTTTGCTGCCTGCCAAAAACCCACTACCACTTTAGAAAACGGAAAACGTCGTCGAACGCCTTCAGGCGATAACGACGATTCAGATGACGTTGTGGCTATTGAAGGTTCTGATTTTCAAAATGAGGAGGACAAGGAGAATGGTGCGAAGCGTCAGAAGTCTGCTGTTTCAAAGATTCCAAAGCCCAAGGAAGCCGAAGCGCCGCTGGGAAAGAAGACGTTGATTGATCATGGCTTTGATGAATGGATGGGTTTCCTCAAAAAGAAGTGGCGAATTCAACGAAAAGAGCGAAAAACTCTTCTGAAGTCTCGAGATTCTGACACCGTGGAATCCATCGTACGCGGCACCCGCGAAGCTGAAAGTGAACGGGAATGGCATATTTTGAGTGTGGAACCCACTGCTGACACATCATTCTTCAATGTCTGGTTGTCAGTGCAGGGACAGCTACAGAAGGTGACCATGAAAATCGGAAGAAAGATTCTGGTGGATTCAAGAGCGCCACGTGGCAATCGGGAAACCGTGAGAAGGACGTTGCCACATCATAAGCCACCTGGATTCTTATACGAATTCAAGACGGATGAGGCACAGCTGACTGCGCTGATGGATAAACTCTATTCGGAGACTTGTAGCTCGACTATCGATGGAATTTATGAATCAGAAGTTCCCACAGAGTTCCGAGCGGTACTTCAACTAGGTTCTACCGTTAGACCGGATCATGGAGTATCCCTAGGTCACCAACTAACTCTGGATTGTTTGAGGCCTATTGAAAAGATGAGTTATCTCTCGAATGAGCAGAATATTCGAACGATTTTCCTATACAAGTTCTCACAAGATTCGCGTCACGTCTACTCTCTCATTGACACTTCTGGAAGTGCTGCCTACTTTTATATTGTAAATTCTGGAGATGTTCAACTACCCAATATGGATGCCCTCTATACATCAGCCTATAACAAAATGATGTCAACAGAACGTGGACAACTCTGCAAGACACCCGAAAAGATCTCATTCACCGTGAAACGATTCAGTTCGAGTCAAGAGTGTGAGCGACAAGTTGGACGAGCACTCAGAGCGTTCCGCGAGTTCTCCTCGAAAACTACCGTATGCCTGAGTCTTTCGGATACGGAGCCAAGCAGACTTGCCAGAAAGATTCCGAATCTCGGACTGTTCCCGAATGTACGATTGCATCTAACTGAGCCTTCATCACTTCTCAATCAGATAGATTGGCAGAAAGTGGTGGCGAGACGAGTCCTCCAACACTACTTCAATAGCTTCTTTTTCCTCACGGATTACCTCGAATGGGCGAAATATCTTCGTGTGCCAATAGGAAACCTGCCTGCTGACCACGCCCTCTTCGGATTGGATCTTCTCTACGCTAGACATCTTCAGAAGACTGGCCACGCCCTCTGGGCTACCAAAGCAAGTCGACCGGATCTAGGAGGCAAGGAACTCGATGATATTCGATTATCGATTGATTGGAATCCCTTGTCGGTGGATGATACGGTACTTTTGAATCGAGAGGTGTTCTGTGATACGGCGTGTGTAGAGTTGCAACTCAGTGCTGTCGCTGTCACAGCGTTGGTGCAGAGAAGTCGAGTTTTGGAGGCGGAAGGAGCCGATGATGTGGTCACTTTCGATTCTATGAATACAATTGCACAGCAGTCGATTACAGGAGGAACTGTCAACGCCATAGCGTGCTACGACGAAGGTGCCGCCGTTGACGCTTCCATAAAGATTCTGAAGCAAATGCTCACAGAATGCGTCCGCCACATTGCCCACCAAGGAAATCGACACGCAGATGAAGTGGTGATGACTGTATCCAGATGGCTGAATACTCGTTCCGCGCTCCTCTTCGATTCAGCACTGACTCGAAGTATTTCAGTGTTGGAGAGTAAACTCGTCCTCCTTTTGTGTGCTGAATGTGAGAGAATCGGTGCGAAAGTGGTACATGCGACTGCGCAGAAGTTGGTGTTGAACACTGGAAAACTGACGAGTGACGAGGCGAAGGGATTCGTTGAGATGTTGATTCAGTCGCTGAGTACGAATGTGGTGTTCGCTGCTCTTCATATTACACCTGTCAAGTTTTTCGATGCGATGCTTTGGATGGATGCACATAATCATACAGGAATTAGAATCTCACAGAAGGATGTTAGTTGATCCAAATAATATTTATTTATCAATAAACTTCAAATATTCAGGAACCAGAATCCGCTGACATCATCGATGACTCCGAGCCCGCCGAATCATCCGACGAACCACAATACGAAACCACAGCAATATGGAAAATCGCCGAAGAAATGCCAGACGAATCGAATATACGCGAAGAATTCCTACAAATGATCGGTGCCTACATTCTCGAATTTCTCGAGACCAACCGAGAAATGCAATTCGATTCGGAATCCGCGGCTACGTTCCGTGCCGATACCATCTCTCAGAAGATCTCACATCGATTGTATCGTGTCGTCAATAAGCTAGTTCATTCGAGTGCTGCTGAAAGTGCTCATTGTGCCACGTATCTGGTCGACTCGCTTTGCCGCGCACTTTCTTGTGATCAAACATCCCAATTGGCTGTGGAAGGTGTAAGGGAGAATGCGAAACGTCTGCTGCATAATGTTGTTGGTAAGGAATCGTCATCAGGAAGCGTCAAAGGCGCGCCAGATCTTCAAATTTTTTTAGACGTCGCAATGGATGAAAAAAGGTCCCATCCTATAGAGTTGTAGAAAATAAAATTCTCTATCGAATGAGCCAGAAAACGAGAATTTTGGTTTGAAAACGACTTTTTTGATACAGAAAAACAGATTTTCAAAAAATGAGATTTTCAGCCATTCATCCAATATTTCTTTTTCTAAAAATTGTAACAGTTTCATTTTTCTGAAAAACGGTTTTTCTGTATCAAAAAAGTCAATTTCTGGCCTTTTTTCATCCATTGCGACGTCTGAAAACCTAAACAATACTGCATTTTCAGTGCAAAAAATAAAATAATTAAATTGAAACATGAATAAATCGGTTTCTGGCAGTTCTTTTTCGCTCTGTGGGTGACCGTGCTATTATAGAGAGTGTCTAGAAGCGCTCTTCAAAAATCTCCATTTGCACAAATAGGCGTGGTCTAAATTATATCAATCCATACTTGGCAAGGCCCGGGTAATTGGCGCCAAAGTTCAAAATTCAACAAAAATTTTGAATGTTTACACGAAAAAAGTCGCATTTTCGACTATCATTCAGAATTAGAATAAATTCTGTAAAATGATCAAAAATCATCACGTTTTCGATGAAAAATTGACAAAAAAATTTTTTTTGGAAAAAAAGGTCATTTTTTGAAGCGGGGTCTTGAAAATTTTTTACCGGGTCGGTCCGGGCCTTGACAAGTATGTATCAATCTATGTTTCCAGTGGAAGTCGACATGACACCCCTTCGCTCGACTACACTTTTCGTCTCGAACGTCTTCTGTAACTCGTGCTCTCAGGCATCAAATGTGTTCCTCTCGTCTACAAATGAAATATTGACATGTCATACATGTCAAAGTAAACTGAATTCTGACGTCATCGACATGATGATTTGTGATCGTCTGAATCAGTTGCTCACCGCCTACCAAATTCAGGATCATCAGTGTTCCAAGTGTAAATCGGTAAGCTCCGCCCCTTTCGTCCATCTACACGCTAACCCATTTTCTCTGCAGGTCCGACACGATTCTCTCTCGCTCTACTGTGAATGTTGTTCTCCGTTCGTCCCACAAATCACACCGTCCCAACTGAAACACGAGGCGGCCACCGTCGAAACTGTGGCGAACGTTCGAAATTTCGCGCTGAGCTCCGAACTTGCCACGTGGATTTTGAAAATGTTATGATTTTAATTTTGTGAATGATTGTTTTTCTCCAATTTTTATGTTTCCGGGTCTTAATCTCTTTTTTGAATATGTTGATACATCTCCGTTTATCAAGAGTTGTAATAGAAATTATCAAGACTAATTTGAAGTAAATTGTACATTTTATTTAAGAAATACGTTGTGATCTACCACATGCACGCGGTTTTTTCGCGCGCAATTTTTGCAGACTAGTGAAACAGGTCGGAAGATTTTTATATTCATTTCTCTTTTCTTTTCTCGCGAGAACACATCAACTTTTTTATTCTGATAATATGCTAGTGCGCTCTACTGGCAATTGTCAATAGAGCATAGATCACTTTTGTTGAGGAAGTTATGGAAATAATTTAAATTTTATAATACATATGTAAATATTATCAACTCAAAATTATCTGTGCAAAGAAATGTTCTGCGGCGCGGTTCCTTGAAACTCCGCCCATTTGTTACGGTAGGGCGGAGCTTCAAGGAACCGCGCCGCAGAGCATTTTCTGTGCAGATAATTTTGAGTCAACATCTAACGAATCGCGGTCGGAGGAGCAGGACCATAGAGAACATCGTCTTGGGGGCTTGTTAGATATCTGGAATAATAAAAATGCACTCCATTGAGAATTATTTTTAAAGTACCTTGGGGTGTTTAACCTGACTTCGAGATCCCTCAAATCTCTGTAAAGTTGTTCTCCTTTTAGCCATCCGTGCTCTAGACACTTTTCTATTGACATTCGGGCTTCGATCTGAAAATGAGAGTGAAGACGTATTTGTATAGGAGATATACCTCGACTTTCAGCAACTTCTGTATCAAATCCACTGCCTGTGGTTCCACTTCATTCCATGGTTCCGTTGGAAACATGAATGAGGCGTTTTGAATTTGTTCAGAGATCTGCAAAACTTTTTGAAAAACGTCTGTTTGTGTGTCCTTGAGTCTTGTCCGGATGCCCAGACCACCACTTTTTCAGCGAACACTCGATTTTTGAGTTTTTAGATGGTTTTGAGTGGTTTTTAACGCGTTAATTAACGTTATTTAAAATGTAAAGATTTTTGATGAATTTTCAGAATTTCTTCTAATTCTGAATCATAGTCGAAAACTTGACTTTTTTTGCAAAAATAGTTTGAAATATTACAAACAAAAAGTTGAATACATAGCTTACAAGGTTTTCATAGAAATTCTATTTTTTGGGATACATGCGTAAAGGTATATAGAAACTTGATCAATCATATTTCACTATGAGACCACTGTGCGAGGCGTAAGGTCCGCAACGAAAATATTTGAAGTTTTTTCGAGTCGCGTCGCGGTTCATATTGAAAATTACGACAAATAAACGTTTGAATTTGGCACCATGCCAACTGTGGTGAGACGGAGGGTTACGCCTCGCACTGCTGTGTAAGAATGACACTCACCTCCTCTCCTTCATTAAACGGAAACGTTCCAGACAATGTCACATAAATGATAACTCCAACCGACCACATATCCAATGATTTATTGTATCCTTTCCTTTGCAGTACTTCTGGAGGAAGATATGCTGGCGTCCCCACTACAGTCTTCCTGAACTGAGACTCCGGAATGAATCGAGCGTATCCGAAGTCACAAATCTTGGTTTGAGGGAAGTTGGATCCCATATCTGATAATAACACATTCTCTGGTTTCAGGTCACAATGAGCGATTCCTTGATCATGAAGATATTTCAATGCGCAGAGAATTTGGACGAGTAGGAATTTGGTGGCACGGGAATTGAGGCGACCGAGTTCTTGACTGTAAGTTCTCATATTTCAAACAATTGTCGGGGCTTAACAAAACCTTAGAATCATCTCCAACATATCCCCGTTCATCTTCTCCATCACCACAAAAATCTTATCTTTCGTCTCACACATGAACTCTAAACAGACGATTCCTGGATGACATGTCTGTTGGAGAATCGCCACTTCGGCTCTCATTGATTCCGCTCCGCTTCCTTTTTTCGAGAATCTTTCTTTTGAAATTACCTGGAAAAAGGAAAAATTTCAGAAGAGGTACGGGTTGTAAAAAAATGTTCACATAGATCAAGTCAAATTCCTAATCACTACAGTACCGTGCAAAAAGATACGAGAAAAAAAACAAAAAAAATCAACTTTGAGAGTGTGTCATGGTAATTCTGATTGTCCCACCAAGTAAATTTTCAATGTATCATACATAACAAAAGTAGAGCTTTATTTTTGTAATTGATGACTTTTCTGTACTGTGACACTCCTTAGAGAGTTATAGACATTTTAAGGGGACATCTCAAAATCACTCTATTATGCACTTGGAGGGAGAAATTACTTTGTAACTCTCTAAGGAGTGCTCGTACAAAAAAGTTGTCAACTTCAAAAATGATGCTCTACCTTTGTTCTGTATGATCCATAAAAATTTTACTTTGTGGGACAATAAGTGATACCGTAACACCCTCTTAAAGTTGGACAATTTCAACTGAAAACGGCTAAAGTCCGTATATTTTTGCTCAGTACTGTATACCCGAGCTGGGCGGAATTCCTTTCTTCGACTTTCTATTTAGAAAATTTACTTCTGACTTCCGGCTTCCGGCTTCCGTTCGAAATTTTTCGCCACTTCCGACTTCCGTGTTACAAAAATTTTCGAATTTTCGACGGAATTTTGGTGGTTTTTAAAGAAATTTCGTAAGAAAACAATGCCGAAATTCCTTTTCAGTGATGACCACAAAAAATTTCCTCGAATTTGTCATTTTCGAAATTTACTTCCGACTTCCGAGTTTGGAACCAATCTTCCGACTTATTTACTTCCGCACAGCTCTGCTGTATACTATCAGATAAGAGTGCCAAAATATGTTCGGCTTGTAGAAATGTGAATATATCACAAACCACCCAAACTTATTCAAAGTTACTCTCCTACCTTCACAGCAACTTCCTTTCCTGAATGCCTCTGAATAGCTGAGTATACTGTTCCAAACTGTCCACTTCCTAATGTTTTATCACTCAACACTTGATAAAGATTCGCGAATTCGAGCGCTTGCTCTGCATTGTCTTCGTTGCGGGATGGCGGTTGGAGGGACTCTTTTATGAACTGCAAAATATTATTTTGATTTGTTTTTGATTTCCACATTTTTCTCCACCTGAAACCACATAGTCGTGTTAGAAGTCGGTCGAACACTCATACTCCTTGGTATCTTTTTTGGTGGTCCACCAGAAAACGCGTGATAGTCCTCTCCAACACAAAATACCGTATTCGTTGTGGTTCTGATTTCGAAACAATGTGGAGGATGTTTAGCAAGTACTGATTTCCCATTATTCTGCACAACTGAAGTAATTTCGGCAAGAGGGATGATACGGTAGACACGATTGGGATTAACTCCGATTCCTTCCGAATATTCATTATATAAATGAATCGCGTTGGCTTGCATCATCCAATAGTGTTTGAGACGACGTTCCGGATCGGATAGAATGAAATGAATCATCCATCCCTCTAGATTCTTTTTCTCGGTGGCACGCACCCCTACTTGACCTGGAATGTGAGAATTTAGAATATTGGAGTTTCAGTCATACTCTAAAGAAATTCAAAGTATATACAGTACCTCTGAGAATTTTGGCCGTTTTCAGTTAAAAATGTTCAACTTTGAGAACGTGTCATAGTAATTCTGATTGTCGCACCTAGTGGGTTTTTAATGGATTCTACAGAACAAAGGTAGATCTCTATTTTTGTAGTTTACAACTTTTTTGTACGGTCACACTGTAACTAGTTACGTATTGGCAAAGTAATTTTTCCCTCAAATCGACCGATTTCAGTGCTAAAGGAGAAATTTTTGAGCTATCGTCTTCAAATGATCATAACTTTCTAGGGAGTGACCGTACAAAAAAGTTGATAACTACAAAAATGAAGCTCTACTCTTGATCTGTATAATTCATTAAAAACTACAAGGTGTGACAAGCAGAATCACTGTGGCACTTTCTCAAAGGTGGACAATTTCAACTGAAAACGGTCATTCGTTTCGTTTTGCACGGTACTGTACTTAACTCTTGATTTTGGAATAGTTCGTAAGAAGTGTAATCTAGGTACTGCAGCTTGATTGTTCAAAATCTACTTACCCGGTAATCGGAACAATGGGATGTTATCCGACGATGAAGCGGCCTCCGCTTCAGAATCCGCAAAATTGACTCTGGAAATCGCGTTCTCGGCGAGAACACAATTCGAAGCCAGTTCCATTGCACACTTCCGATGGACATTAACACCGCAATCACGGCATTTCAATCCTTGTTTCATGAGACCAACCAGTAAGTGGTCACACACTTTACACACAGTGAATTGGCGGTAGCTGTGTTCGATTAGGGTGTGGGGGAGGCCTAAAAGATTATAGAATTTCCGACAAGAACGAATGAATTCATAATTTCTTTTAAAATTAAATTCGAAAGTAGTTTTTGACTTTTTAATCCAAAAATTACACAGTGTTATGTCAGATTCAATATGACCTACCAGAAGGAGTAGACAATGCAGTAACTGGGAATCCGGTTGGAGTAGTTGGAAGAGGTGGTAACATCGGAGGTCTCGAAGAAGATCCAGGTGTCGTCGGTGCTGCTCCGCAGTTATTTCTTGCCGCATTCGAGCATCTTTTATGGAAGTTCCTATTACAATTCTTGCATTTCACTCCTTGCCTCAGAATGCCTGTCAGCAACTCTCCACAGAAATCACAAAATGTTGGGAGCATATAGGATTCCGGTTCGACGACATGAGGAATCACTGCAGCCTCCGTTCTATCTACTAGGATTATTTCTAGAATGCAGCCGGGGGTCTGGAAATGTAGGGGTCTTGGTATATTAGAATAACTGAGTTTTTTCTGAGTTTTCAGAGAAGCGTAAGTGCAGTACTAAAATAGAAATTAACAGTACTTTTTCGATATTCAACATTTTGCACACTTAGAAATGTAAATTAAAAAACAGATACAGATTCTCGAAACATTTCGAAAATCAAAAATAGACAAAACTTGACATAACTCGCTCCAATTTCGTTTTTATGCAGTATGATTTGTATTTTTGTAATCAGTTAGTCGAGATCTTCCAGAAAAGTATAATCATGCCAAGCTGGGTCTCACCACGAAAACTAGGACTTTAAAGGCACAAACCCTTCAAAAAATTAAATTTTTCAGAACATAGGCATGATTATACTCATTCGAAGCGTCTCGGCTAGCTGATTCTCAAAATGTGTGTTACAGAGCTTATGGAGCGAATCAGGTACCGTAGTCGAAATTAAAAACTCACAATTTGATTGGCCGAAGTAATCGGATAAAGCAATGTAGGTGAACTATACTCATGACGGAATAAATACATATTGCGGGTATCCAAGTTTCCAAATCCCTGTACTATTTGACGGGCTCGTTCCATTAACATGTCCAGCATCTGGAAAATTTAAAAGTTGAAAACCTAATTTTCAAATGTGCTCCATCGACAATCTTCATTTTAAAAAACTATCAATAACTTCACCAACCTGTTCATGCCTTATCAACGGAACCATTTCCTTCGTCCCTCCATATCTCAATACCACGTGATCCCCGTAGTCGGAAGCTCCTGTGGTATCCATCTGAAAAATTCGTTATCACTAGATCGTATTTGCATATTCTTTAACTTTTAAAAGTAAAGACAAAAAAGAAAATGGTCATCTGAAAGAATGAGTCATTCCATCCAATAATCTGCCATTTTATCAATGAAAAAATAAATATTTGATGATGGTCTCGTCGCGAACTCTCCATCGGTCACTTCTGTGACGTAAATGGGCGGAGTCAGTGATGTTTCAATGGTTTTTCGAGTGTTGCCGAGGAGAGGATGTTTTATAATTGCCCTTCCCGGCAGAGAATTGGGTTTTATTAGAATGAATTGAAAAGGGCGAAAACATGAGTCATACTGGGTTTCGAGGGAATTCGCTCTATTGAGAATCTTTGAAAGTTATGGAGGAAAGTGGATCAAAAACCATTTCTAGAGGTTTTGGGAAGCTTGTTTGTTTCATGTATTAGTCAAAAACGATATCACAACGAAATTTTTTTAACAAAAAAATTTCAGAGTTTTTTTTTCAAATCCTTCGGGTGGGTATTAATATAAGTTTGAAGCTCTTGACTTGGTTTTTCATATGAACTACGTTCTAAGATATTTGGGATTAAATTTTGGATTAAACCTCTAGCCTTAGGCCAAAACACGTAATAATTATCTATTTTCCCAAACTTTGACCTTCTGTTTTCCGAATGCCAGACCTCGAAGGCAAAAACTGGATATATATTTGGAATCAGCGTTTTCTCAGCTTTTCAATGATATAGATCATGACCTATAACTTCACGGTCACCTGGAGGACTTCCCTAGTTAGACCAAGAGTTGCACCCACGAGGAGCAAAACCGTAACCCAAGCTACGCGGTACACTAGAGAGGAGTAGTGGAGGACTGTATAAATGCAGGACGTTTCTCAAACCCCATTCAAAAAAATATGAAAGAAGACATGTTAGAGCCGAAATAAATCTGTATTTCTATAAATAGAAACGCCAAGAAGAGAATTGTAAACACGTGGAAATGTGGGAGAGAAGTGTGTCATCTAATAGAATCGGAAAATAAAGGGGAACATTTGAGAGATAAAAATCAGAGGAAAAGGACATGTTCGATTTGGAGAAAGAATTAAAATGAACGAATCAATGGAAAAAGCATAAAAATAAGGAGGAAGTATTATGAAAACCTACAAAAAGAATAGAAAAAAGTTTGCCAAAAGTTGTATGCATATATATAAATGTGTATATACATATATGTCTATTCATTGACTATTTGGATGGAACCGACAAAGCAACCCGAGAAGATACAGTACACAGATCGAGGAGTGTCTGGAGAGAAGTAGAGAAAGGACTGCGCGCCTGTATGTCCTCTACCCGCTACTTGTGGGAGAAAGAGGGAAGTGAACCGGTTCTTTTATTTCGAGAAAGAAAGGATAAGAGACACAGACACGGACACAACTAACACTGTTTCTACTTCAAAACAACAGTACTTTCTTTCAATAAGCCATTATTTTTGATCCAGGATAGTTCTACCGTATCCCCCCCCCCCGTTCTTGGAAAGTGCGCACTCCTGTGTAGCATCTTCTTTTATGATAAAGTGCGCAGAGCAGGGTTGGGAAATTCCGGGCCGGCCCGGGTTGACAAAAAATTCTTCCGGCCCGGCCCGGCCCGGTTGGCCCGGATTCAAAAAATGTACACCATTTTTTCACAAATTTCTGCAAAATTTTCATTTAAAAAAAGTCAAAATTCTCAAAATTTCTCGTACGCTAAGGCTTTCACCGATGTTCTAAAACACAGTCGAAAAATCCACTTTTTTTGCAAAAAAATCAAAAAAATTTCAAATTTCTACAGGAGCCGGGCCGCGCCGAGGAAAATTTTTTATTCGGCCCGGCCCGGAATTTCCCAACCCTGGCGCAGAGTTAGTCTAATGGCGAACCATTTTGGTTTTGGAAAATAGGATCATGGCTCGATTCTAACTGTGGCTCAACCTTTTTTTACTTTGTTTTAAGTAGGAATCTCTGACATTCATGCTTCCTTTTGGGAATCGTAAATAGATACAGTAACCCAATTTTTTTTTCATTTTTGACTATTGTGGGCCGTTGGAAAAAGTCTTGGAGATTTCTACTCCTACATCCAAAGCATCTCCTTTTCGTCTCTCAAGTAGTTCTATACTATAAAAACGCGCCAACGGCACTCCAGCTTTGACTCAAACCGCTTATCTTGGCACCTCCTCAACTCCCTAGCTACAGTACACAGCTTTCCGAAATCTGTTCTCGTGTGTTTCACCTCTGCCGCGTTCTTCATAGATTGTTCGCCTAGCCTACTGGCTAACAATACAATTTTCCAAAATCACAACCAGAGTTCGATTCCTTTCGGGTGCAAACTTTTTTCTTAGTTTCTTGTTTGATCTTTTCACCTTGTACCCCTCAAAAATCATAGATTCTCTCTGCAAAAAACTCCCTATGCGTGTGTTCTTTTGCAATAAAATCCCGAAGAATAGCTGGAAAAGTGTAGTATAAAAGCGCGAAACTTTTTGCCTGAAAACCATCGAATTCACTCTTCGACCATCACCGAAAATGTTCCGTCGCTTCATCGTTCTCTTTGCTGTAGGTTACCTTCCCATTAGAGCACGTTTTCTAACTCAAAAACTCCAGATCCTTCTCCAACTCTTGGCTGTCGCCTCCCAGCACGTCACCATTGGCGCTCCAATCGCCAAGTGCAAGACCGTCAAGGATTGTCCAGTCTTCGGACACGACCACGTGGATTGTATCAATGAGAAGTGTGTTACCCTTCAACACAAGAAGAAATCCGGTTAATTTCTCGCATTTTCGATAATGAACATTTAAAATAGCAACTCCAAAAAAATTCAATAAGTTTATACAAGTAGACATCTCTCATTGTTTCCCTAGAATTTCTTCTTATCAGCACCAAAAATATCCTGATTAAGCCCAGCCAAGGTCTGATAATTGGGGTCATGTGTCGCCGCCTTCGCTCCAATTTGGGCGGGAGCTTTCGGTCCATTGGCTCCGCCCCCTCCACCAGCCTTATCCTTGAAAATGTCTGCATTATTGAGACCGGCCAGTGTCTGATAATTCGGGTCATTTGTTGCCGCCTTAGCTCCTGGAGCAGCTGGAGCTTTTGGTCCCGCCCCTCCACCACCTCCTGCTTTGAAAATTTCCTCATTGTTGAGTCCGGCGAGAGTCTGGAAATCAGAGTTCTTATATTTTATCGTGGGGTTTTATGCATGGTACGCAAACACCATCACGCTATTATGCACGTAAAACATTGACATGTGGCTTTTGGAGCAGCTTCAAAATGAAGCAGAATGACTGTTTTTGCAGCAGTTTTCTCGAATTCTCCGAAAGAAAGAACCATTAATTTTGAAACCGTTTTCCCCTCAAGCCCCGCCCATTATCTGTAAACCTGATAATTCGGATCATTAGTAGCCGCCTTTCCACCAACTGCCGGTGCTTTTGGACCGCCTCCGCCACCAAACACTGCATCATTATTAAGACCAGCCAATGTCTGATAATTCGGATCCTGTGTTCCAGCCATTCCAGGATTCGAACCGACCGCTGGAGCCTTTGGGCCAGCTGGTGCACCACCTGAATTCGCTAATTCATAAAATATTTTTCCTTTCAATGTGATAACCTGCTCCACCACCGAACACTGCATCATTATTTAAGCCAGCCAATGTCTGATAATTTGGATCATGTGTCGCCGCGATCTGTGCCATGTTTTTCGGTGGTTTCGGCACGTTTTTCCCACTTTCCGTTTGGGATTCCTCTTTTTTCGGCTTCTTCGACTTCTTTTTCTTCTTCTCCATTGTTGAATCGTTATCTTCCGACTCTTCTTCGTCGTTTTCGCTTTTTGTCGATGTCGCCGTTTTTCCTTTCTTCTTTCCTCCACATTGTACTAGAAGTAGAAGTGAGGCACCGATGATCATCAGAAGATTCAGAAGAACTTGGAGAGACATTTGAGGGATGCGGTAAACTTTCGACGATTTGCTCGCGGAAAAACGTCTCTTGACGGAGAAAAGCTACTGGATATTTTAGCAATGAGTGAGAGTTACTATCAGAAAATTGCCTTGTTGACAACGTGAACCTAGGTGTAAAAACGAGTTGTCCCGGTCACGGGTACACTTAACTAAAACTCCAGAACTTTTCGTTTTTCTGATATCCCCATAAAACGCCAAAAGCCCCTTGAACTCAAAACATTCCACATTTTTTAGGTAACAACGGTTTTATTGAAACAATAACAACACTTATTCCTCGCTGTCAACATTGACGTTGGTAAGTCCCTTGAAGTTGGTGCATGGAACGTAGGTGCAGAGGGTGTAGAGCTTGTGGGTGGAGTCCTCATCCTCGTTACGGCGACGGGAGAGACGGACACGAACTCTGAATGGGACGTTCTTGATTCCCTTGGACCAGATGAACTTGTTGAGCTTGGTGTCGATACGGACATCCTCAGTCTTCATTTGGATCTTGGCGAACTTCTTGATCTCGTCAATGGCACGTGGGGCGCGCTTCTTGGCTCCGCTAAAAATTTTAATGTGATGTTTCGGTTTAAAAAAAAAATAATAGTACCTTCAGAAGTTTGTAAACGAATTTTGAGGATGCCCCTGGGTTCTCCCCACGTTTCTCGAGTGAGAAAACGTGTGGCGCTTCCGGAGAGAGCCACTCACCAGAAAACGAGGCAAATAGCTCCGTTAGTCCAGTCACTGCGGTTCGGGCTAGAACCTGCTCTCCAGATGAGCAGCAGCGACCGGCGTGGGCCAACACACCGCTTCCAGGTGGAGCTTGTGTTGGGATCATAGCGAGAACTAATGTAATTTTTAAAATTTGGAACTTACATTCCCTTGATGCGGCGGTGAATATGGATGGAGTATTCACGAGTGACGACCTCGTTGATGGTGCTGCGGGACTTCTTCTCTGTCTTTGGAGCCATCTTGACTGGATTACCTGGAAAATTGATGATAAAAATCTGTTATCGAGATGTTTAACGACAAAAAGGAGATCGAACGATGATTTGAAGCAAAATCAACAGAATTTTGTTAAAAAATGAACAAAACTAATCAATTTCAGAAAAAAATTCACAAAATTTCACCAGAAAAGAGTAAAAATTTTAGGAATAAGAAAGAAAAACTTGTCGCGTTTCCGAGATCGTGGCGAGACCAACCAGAATAAAAGAGTGCGCCTTTAAGAAGTCCCGTGGGGCGCGTTTGCATCATTCGCATTTAGTTTATTTTTCACGAATGACTCACAAAACGGTAGCGATTTGTACAAACAAAAAGGGAATTCTTTCATTCCAAATGCGAAACTATTGATTTGTGGATTCAGAGTATCCTAATCGGCCGGAAAGTAGTGAGAAAATAGACGGAAAAGTGTAGAAAACGTGGGTTTTGAAGTTTGAGAAATTATCTGAAGTCTGAAATTATTTCAGATGCTAATTTACACAACTCCCAATGCTTTAATATTGGAAGAACGGGGAGAGCGAGTGCATTTTGGACGAAAAAATGGAGAAGTTTTGGAAAAAGCGGACGATTCCTTGGCAGTGTTAGATGAAGAAGTGCAATTATGTGGTGAATTAGAGTTTTTGATCGGGAAAATATCGTTTGAAGAGAAAGTTTATCTATTTTTTGTGGTGGGAAGCTCAGTGGCAGCGCATTATCGAGGAACATCGGCGGCGGTGAGACAACCCCATTTGAATGAGATTTTCATTGAAACATTTCAAAATTCCAGAGCAAGCACGAAATTCGAAAAATCGAACGAGTCATCGCGATAAACACAAAATCCGAAAGTTCTACTATAAAATCTCAAATTCTACCCGGTTCTGGTACAAAATTAAAGCAAGGAACCGAAAAATTGATGAAATTTTTCACTGAAAAAGTGTCAAACAAGGATTCTCGGCCGCCACTTCTAGAAGACGTTCTAAAACTGTTCAACGATTCGAAAGATTTTTATTTTTGTCGCGATCGGGATGTCACCATTTCATCACAGAAATTCTTCACAAAACGTGGAATTCATCAGACTTCTGAAGAATCGTTTTTCTGGAATAAGAATATGTTGACGAATTTAGGCGGTGCGGAGTCGGTAATCGCTAAATTCACTTGTCCAATTATGCAAGGCTTCGTAGCGACGAGTCAACTGGAAATCACTGATCAGGTGAGACTTTTCTTCTATTAGCACGGTACACTTCTTACAACCGCGCTCTACCGAAACAGACTCAGAGAAAAAGAGAATATTTTTTTAACAAAATTCCTTCAAAAAAAAACGCGTTTTTAAAATAACTTTATTCCAGATCAACGCATTTCTGACCATTACCATCATCTCCAGAAGATCAACTCGTCGTGCCGGTGCTCGGTACCTCCGACGTGGAATCGATGAATCTTCGAATGTGGCGAATTTCGTCGAAACTGAACTGATTCTGAATATTTTCGAGCACGAGCTCAGTTTCGTTCAGTGCCGTGGATCAATTCCAGTCTTCTGGTCACAGCGGGGATTCAAATATCGACCCCCACTGATTATAAATCGATCATTTGAAGAGACTCAAGAGGTGTTTCAGGAGCACTTTAGACGCCTGAAAGCTCACTACGATTCTCCTCTGATTGCTGTTAGTCTCGTGGATCAACGTGGCAGAGAGCTTCCGTTGGCTCATCGGTTTTTGGAGCATTGCGTGAAATCTAGTGATCCTGATGTCACGTTTTTCTCGTTTGATCTACATCAACACTGTCGTGGCCTCAATTTTCAGAAGGTTCGGTAAAACAGATAATTTTTTACTTTTTTTTTTTGAAATTTCTTTCGCAAAAATCAGTTTCAGCCCGAAAAAGGATGAAAATTGTAAAATTTCACGATTTTTGACACAATAATCAACTGAAAGACCCATTTTTAACTCCAGAAACGGCTTCAGAATACAATCGAAAGAATGAGATTTTCAGCTCAAAATTGTCAGTTCTGGGCTGAAAATCGATGTTTCTTGCTATTTTTGACGTCAAGAAACCCTAAAATTGACGTTTCCACTCAGAACTTACTTTTTTTTTTGAAGGAAAAAGCTGAAAACGTTGAAAAATTCCAGCTCCAAACCTTGATCACCTCAATGGACGACACTCTCAAAACCATCGGATTCTGTTGGGTCGACAAGACGGGGGAAGTCGTTCAACGGCAGAAAGGAGTCGTCCGAACGAATTGTATCGATTGTCTAGACCGAACAAATCTCGTCCAGGGACAGATTTCCCTATCGATAGTCCTTCAACAAGCCCAACGCCTCGGAATATTCGGACCGCTGTGCGAACCGCCCGAGATTCTTGTACAGACACTTCAGACGATGTGGGCAGATAATGGGGATGTGATCTCGACGCAGTACGCTGGAACGGCGGCGTTGAAAGGAGATGTGACGAGAAATGGGGAGAGAAAATTGATGGGAGTGATGAAGGATGGATATAATAGTGCATCCAGGTACTACCTAACACATACTCGAGACGCTCAACGCCAAAAAGCGATCAATATAGTGACAGGACAGTTGGAAGTAGAAGATGGTGCAGAAGAGGAGGAGAACGAGAAGGAGGAAGAAGAGAATATCAGTCGAATGGTCACAGAAACCATTCAATTCTTGGTGCCCACTCAACAGACGGTTATTGCTGGATGGGGTCTGATTAATGCGTGTCAGAGCAGTGATGAGATTGATACTGTTGTTATATTGACTAGGTTTGTTCTGAAATTAAATATCTGAAATAGTTCTGAGATTCCAGAAGCAACATCTACATTGTCACCTATGAAATTGACGGGGAGAAAATGACAGATGTGCAGATTGTCGCGTTGGAAGACGTCAATACAATTCAAGTCGGTTCTTCTGGGAATAATAGGCAGTGTGCTCGTATAGAGACACTGGAGGGTGTGTTCATATGGAGACCATCCACTGTTCGTCTATTCAATAATGCGGCTCTCCGTCTGAAATCTTTGGAAGAGGCCAATGAGTACATTGCATCGGTTGCTGAGCAGATTCAAGTGGGGAAGAATATGTTGACAGGAGCCGAGGGGGCGGTGATGCAAGTTGCGCGAATTTCGGTAGGATTTGTTACAGAAAGTGATAGAAAAACTGGAATTTCACTGTTTTAGATCCCCCAAATGTCTGTGCACCGAAAATCGATGGCCGCCATGGGAGCACTTTTCGGAAAAATTAAGAGAGTTGGAAAATCGCCTGCAACTTTATCGAAAAGTGCTTCTTCCTCATCTACAGCTGCCCCTGGTGCAGTTCTCGTCCCAGAACCGTTTCCAAATCCTAAGCCTCGAGATCTATTGACTGAAACTGATGGAAACGAGTCGGATGCATCTGAAAAGGAGGACCATTTAATGTCAAAAATACTCAAAATGTCACAATTCAAAAGCGATACCCCACCAGAACCATTCGCTTCACTTCTACCTTCTATCGCCGAGTGTCAAACCAAAATTTCACTTTTGTAGTCGTCATAAAACGGTTTTAATGTCAATAATGTTTAATTATGTCAAATAAATATTGCCAGGTTTGTAGATCACACATTCAATCTATTTATTTCTGTTGTTTAGGACAGCCCATCTCTCAAGAAGCCAAACCACTTAAAGGGGAAGATCGCAGAGATTTAGAGAGAGAAAAGAAGACGAAAGAAGTGGTCAGTGCGTTCGACCGCTAAGAGAGATTTACAGCTTATCTAATTAGTTCAGATGAGGACGAAGGTAGGGGGCGGTGAACGAAAACGGGAGCTTGAATGTTTTGACGTAGAAGAAGAACAGAACGACAACCAAGGGTGGATGGATATACAAACGAGATTTAAAGAAACTACAATGTTTATTGCTGGAATCGATTTCTCTTTTTTTACTTCTTCCATTTCTGGTTCTCGTAATCGTATTTGGTTGGGGCTCCCAAGAATTGTCCCTTCTCGAGCACCAAGGCACGTTCGACTTGAGCCTCCTTGTACTCGTTTTGGAAGGTTGGTGGAAGTTCTGGGTAGACGTAGACATTCAGAAGAACGGCGTAGTATGTGCACAATCCAAGAACCGAAAGAATGACGGCTCCGATGACCTTCCAGTAACCGGTTGGGGCCTCAAACTCGGAGAGGGTTTGACGGAAGCTGTAGCGGTACACTGGAAAATTACAAAATTGAGCATTTTAAATGATTTAATTAGTTTTAGAATCTCTTACAAAGCTTCTTCTCCTCAGCGGACAAGTTCTTCCAGTCAGCCTGCTCCTTGGCGCGGATTGGAGCGATGGTGCTGTCCTCCTTGCGGAATCTGATGGCTGGATACCAGTAATCGAGACGATCTTGGTAGATCTGAAACATTTCTCTAATAAATAACCGAAATAATAGAATATGCGCTTTACGTTATCTCCGTTGGCTCCGTATCCGACGAGTTCGCGTCCAGCTGCCTTCTCTGGTCCCCAATAGAATTCTTGTCCACCGGAGAGGCGGGAGGTGGTGTGGACGGCGCGGAGGGCCAATCGTGGCAGCATCATTTGACGGGCCAACATACCTGGAAAAGAAAAAGTTGGATATTGGAAAAAATCAAAAAGAAGAAGCGTGGAAAAATACGTGGGAATGAGCTGGAAAAAAGAAAACGAATTGATTGTTAAAAATCACTAATCAGAACTGTTTTTGGTCTAAAAAAGTGTATTTTTAATGAAATCACGGCAAAAAAAGTAAAAATTCAAAAAGAGATAGAGATTAGAAGAAACATGACAGTAGAATTGCGCATGAAACCGTCTTTTTGACGCTATATTTCGGAAAAGTTCGATTTCAGCCAAAATTGGAAAGACAATAATAATTTTTCAGAAAAGAAACTCAAAATTACAAATAATTGTGCCGTTGTTTGTAGGTCACTAAATTAAAAAGCAATCAAAAGTTTTGATCTACCCTCTTTTATTCCCGTTTGCCCGGGAAGAGGAAATGACATGTTTTTCTAGTTTTAATGTTATTTCTACATTTGTGCCAATCAAGTAAGACGACACGTTGCGGATATTAGTTCCCCTTGCCACCTTGAAATATCACTAAAGAAGTACTTGTTTCTATAAGCTTTCTAAGTACCACCAGAATATAATAGCAAATTTCGGCGATATAAACGCGTTTCGAAATGTTTTAGAAGCACATTCAATTTAAAAAACAAAGAAAATAAGCGGTCGCCAGCAAAAAGCAGAGAAAAGTTCAAAGCATCGGAACATCGATTTTTAGCAGTATTTCTAAGTGAAAAACCATTCGATTTATAGCTTGAAACATACTGAATACGTTTTTCTACTCAAAATTTCAGAATTTTTCAAAAAAATCAATAAAAACAGCGGCTTTTCGGTGGCTCAATGAAGCGGGCTGTCCGCTCCGTAAACCCTGTTGACTGAGTATTCAACGTTTTACACGCGTTCAGATACGCAACCAAATGAGTCTCGTGGAGCGCGTTTGCATTCCCTCCAGCTTTTCGAAAAAATTGCTGGAAAATCACGTATCTCTCACTAAAACTGGCTGAAATTCAGCGTTTTCAGTGAAAAAAGGCTCAAACTATGTTAACAAGAGCTCCGCGGAAACGGGAAGGCGATGATGGTGATGGCAAACCGAATCTCGCCCAGCCACCTGAAAAAAAGAGCAAACTTCCGGAGAGACGATTCAGAAAGCGACGGTTACAAGAAGTGCTCAACGAGCTTTGTTACAGAGTGCAGAGTAATGATAGACAATTGTATGTATCAAGTAAACGATAAAAGCAAGAATAATAAAGTTTGAATAATTTAGGACGAATAATCTAATCCGGGAGTTGGATACGGAGCATGTACGTGTCATCTCCGGACGTGATTTCGAGAGAAGCTGTATGAAAATGCTCAAGGCTGCGTTGACAGCAAAAGTAAAATTTTCAAGTGTCAGAAAACCAAAAAATCAGTTTTTAAATTCCAGATTGATTCCGTCTCCACAAAAATGTTCGCCTGCCTCGTTAGTATGTTCTCTCGGGGTTCTCTGGAAAGACGAAAGAATTTCATAAAATCTCTTCATGAAATATGTGAAGGACTAGCGAAAGCCACAAAAGAAGCTGCAAAGATCAACGCAATCATTGTGACATCTCGACAAGACACTCCAGCAAGAACTGGCGCTCCCTCGACGTCAACGAAGACTCCAGAAGCACCAAAACCCAGCGAAGATGGGTCTGAATCTGACTCTTCTGTCGATGAACTTCCTCTCAAGAAACCAGAAAATCCATTTCGAGTCGAAAAAATCGCTCCGAGTCGCTCTGGGTTGGAAGAAGAAATGGAAGAGATCTCAATGATTGACGCTTTCTATCAGAAGCCGAATCTCGATTGTGGAGTTCTTGGGTTATATACGATGGCGTTGAGAGAGGGAATCGTTGAAACTGTGGACATTCCGGAAAAGTTAGTTTCTGGCGCGCCTTTGCCGCTTTATAATTATTTTTCTTCAATTTTATAAAAACATTTTCAGAGTACGCCTGATCGCTCGCCGCTCTCTTGCTCACTCCTCCATCTCCACCACCCCCAATCGTATCGCTGCTCTCGAACTCCACGTGGCAATGGCTATTTCCTACACTACCGCCTTTCCGACTTCAGATGACGTGGATTTTCAGCATTTTCAAGCAAGGGAGTGCGAAGATACACTGAATCGGTTATCAGGTGATCGTGATTTTCGAGTGAGAAAAGCGGTTTCCGAGGGTCTTCTGGAACTGACCAGCGTGGCGAAGCTATCAAAATACACTTATCCCACGGCGAAGATGTTTATTAGAGATGCGGATTCAGATATCAGAATTACAGCGATTCGGCTGTTGATTTACTATGCAAAGTTGTATGGAATGGAGAGTTGGGAAGATGAGTCGATGACAAAGAAGACGACAATTTCAGATGATGCATTTTCAGCCATCTGTGATGCAATGAATGACATTGAGATAGCTGTAAGAGTGGAGGCTGCACAGAAGCTAGGAGATTTCGAGACAGTTTCTGAAGACTTGATATATCAGACACTTGATAAGAAAATGATGAGATCTGGAGCCAACAAGCAAGTCGTCAAAGTAGAGCAATCTCTATTCGCTTTATCCAAAAAGGCGCACACCCAGAAGGATCGTCGTTGGAAGTTCGCCAAAAAGGCGCCGAAACAGGCGGAAACCCGTGGCGGATGGTCACGGGGAAAGGAGTTGAATGCGGCGTGTCCTGGAGAGGAGGAGAAGAAGAAAGAGGAGAATGAGGAGAAAGAGGCAGAGAGTATTATACCTCATGGAGCGTGTGGTGCATTCGTTTCAGCGTTGGAGGATGAGTTTATGGGTAAGGAATGAGAAACTTGAGAAATTTTGGAGGTTTTTTTAATCCGATTTTCACTGGAAATACCACTTTTCAGCCTAAACATCGTTAAAAACTGTGATTTTCCGGTCAAAAACCGTCCAAATCACCTTTCGCCGCGATTTTGGGTGAAAATTCAGTTTTCATCCAAAAAAAAAACCGTCAAAATCCCCAATTTTTCATTAAAAATCCCGTTGTTCAGCTCAAAAACCGTCGAAATCCCCAATTTTTGATTAAAATCCCGCTTTTCAGCCAAAAATCCAGCAAAATCCCGTTTTTCATTTCAAAAAGCGTCAAAATCCCCAATTTTTTATTAAAGATCCAGGTTTTCAACTCAAATATCGTCAATTTTTCCACACCTCCAAAAAATCTCCCTGATATTCCAAAATTTTCATTTCCAGATGTCCGAAAAGCTGCAGTCTACTCCCTTGGCCGTCTCGCGTGCAACCGGCCAGGATTCGCTGTATCCGCCCTGGAATATCTCGCTGATATGTTCAATGACGAGATCGCCGGTGTCCGTTTGGACGCAATTAACGCGTTGACGCCACTAATTGCGCATGGTCAATTAAATGCCGAGCAATTGAATGTGATTCTGAAATGCCTTGACGACGCGATGCCAGATTCTCGTCAAGCGATGAGAGAGTTGCTGAAAAGAGCTCAATTCACTGATGTGAACTGTGTAGAGATGTGTGTAAAGGCGTTGTTGGCTTGTATGAAGAGATTTCCGAAGGATAAAGAGCAAGTATATGGATGTGTGGCTGAAATTGGAAGGAATCATGCGGTACAAGTACAATCCATCATGAGATCTCTGCTCGATATTCATTTGATATTCCACACGAGAGAACCATCGATTGAAGATCAAGATTATGTGGGGAAACTGATAATGGTGTTGAATGCGGCAAGTTGCCAACCATCACTTGTTCACTTTATGCCTGAATTCGTTCATCGACATTATCGATTTTTGAGAAATGCGTTTCCGAATATTGTACGCGCGATTCGAGTGATAGATGAGGAGAAACAGATTGGAAGGTTGAAGAAGATGGATGCGGTGACGAATGAGAAGGCCGAGGAGGTCGTGTTGAACACTTATCAGAGGTAAGGGTAATGCTCTCAAAATAGTTCAAAATCGTTGGTTCAAGAAATCAAGAAAATAGGAATTCCATACTTGTCAAGGCCCGGACCGGCTTAAGCCAAAATTCAATTTTTTTAAAAAAATTTTTTTCGCAAAAACGTCAAATTTTTGACTATCATTCGAACTTACAATTAAAAGAAATCCTGAACAATCATGAAAAATGTTCTCATTTTCGATGAAAAATTGATTCATTTTTTGAAGCCGGGCTTTGAGAAGTATGAGGAATTCCAATGATTACAAACGGGTTCTCACAATTTTATCCTAAAACTCAATCTTTCTCATATTATATTGTCATTTTTATTACAACTGCGCCCCGTCGCAAACACGAGAGAGAGAGAGAGAGAGAGAGAGTATCGGCGAGAGACACAGAGTTTTTTCTCGCACCGACTCAGATTTTCACAGTTTTTGACCTATTTTTGCTGGTTTTCAAAAGTTTTTTTGTAAATTATTATTCCTCATCCCTGGTGGGGCGCAGTTGACTCAAAAAAATTTTCGGGGATTCCGAATCAGTGTGCTGAAAAAGGAAAAAAAGTTTACACAATGTGTGTGATTCTTGTGGGGGGCCACTTTTCACCACCACTTTTCACCATTCTCTTAGACTTAGGTTTCCTAGAAATTTGGAAAAAAAATTGACAAAAACGACAAAAATTCCAAAAAAAATTGTACTTTGGCGCCAAGTTCTTGAAACTTTGGGCCGGCCTTGACAAAAATGAAAAAAGACAAGGAATTCCAATGATTTCAAGATGATTTTCAGCAATTTGATCCTGAAAACTATAATTTTTCCAGACTATGCGACGTGGCATCGACCGCCCATCTCTCCGACCGACACATCCAACGAGACGACATCTTCCGTGACTCTACAGCCATCTCCCTCTACAATGCGTCAGTCTCCGGTGCCGCCCGTCTCATTTTCTGTCTTGGAGAAGTGTCATCTACCGTGGATTCAGTAACCGATACAGTACTCCGTGGCGGGGAATTGACGAATGTCAAGCAGTTGATATCTCAGAGTATTGAGGATATGCAATCGATTGAGCATCAATTCTCGGGAGTTTCCAATCAAATTCTCTCGTATCTTATCTATTGTCGAGTCTATCTCTCGTTTTTAGATATGTTGGTTTGGATGATGCAGGTAAGGGCTATCAACTACAAGATTTTGAGAAAATATTGACGAATTAATTTGAATACCGGAATTTTTTACAGCAGAAGACAATTTTTCATTCCAAAGTATGACCTCGGCACAGTTCTTACAACTGCGTTCCACCGAAAACTCTTTGAAAAATGTCTCTTTTTCTCTGAGTCTCTCAACTTCCAGGTAATGGCGCCACAATCTGATGTGATAAAATCTGGTCAAGAAATTTGTAAAGCAGCACGACTAGCCATCGAAGACCATCCAGTAATCTCCACAACTCTCACCTCCTTCATCTCTGCATCTGAATCTCTTTTCTTCCCGCCCGTTCAGATTCCATTGAATCAGAATTCGAATTCTCTTGAAGACAACAAACGAAAAATTATCACTCCCATCTCGCTCGTCAATCTTCTCAATCAATCCATGCCAATTTTGCCTCCGAAATTCCCAAAAGTCTCCGCAATTCATCTCAAATACGCGAAAATTACGGCTCCGAATCGCGACACCGCCGTCGAGGAGACACTGAAATTTTATGCTCATTTACCACATGGAATGTTGTTGGAATTCGAATTGTATAATATGAAACAGACAGAATTGGAGGCGATTCGAGTGAAGACGACACATCCAGATGGGCGGTGCGATGTGATGAAACCGAGAGTTGATGAGTTTCGTGAGGAGAGCGGACACTTTTGTGTTAGCACTCAGGTAATTAACCAAATACGATAATTAGGTGCCGCCCACTTTTGATAATAGTTGGGGGAAGTTCTTAGAAGGAAGTGGGCGGAGCTTTAACTCAATTCGCATTAGGCGCCGCCCCTTTTTTCAGACAGTTTTGTCTTGTTTCCGACGGTACGATAAGCCTGAATTCAACTAATACAACTAAAAACTCCCATAAATCATCTCTATTGGACAAAAAATATTTGTTTATTTATTTCCAGTTGAAAATCTCGTGCTCCGGTCCGTGGGCAGAAGCAGCCGAAATCGAGGTTGTCATCGGAATCCTCAATGGAAATGCATTCGTCCCACTGTTCGCTTCTCCGTCTTGCTTCTCACCAGCCCACATTCGAGTCAGAATTCATCCACATTCCCGCTGATTTATATAATTTTTCTCTTTTATTTATTTTTCTATCTTTCCTCTAAAGTTTATGTTAAGTAAGTCTCCTTCTTCTTCAAATCTCATCCACTCCAGCAACATCACGGTGAATAACTTCCGGTCATCTAGCCTTTATTAAACATGCAAATTTCATGCTGAAAATTCGCTTAAAACAACAAGAATGAATAGAGAGAACTGGTGAACACGAAAAATCAGAGAACATTGAGAAATTGTAGAACGTGACAAGTGTTGGTGTACAGCATCCAGTGGAGAAAATAGTTATTTGAGTTGACGCCTGAAAATTATAGATATTTGACGGCTCTGTTCCTAGATATACTCACGACCACTTGATATTGTAGTTCTTCTCCATGTGATCGACGACTTTTTGTCTGTGACGAACACATTTAATGCGGCTGTCGAGTATATCAGCGAGTTGTTCGATAGTGTCTTTGATTGAAGAATAACGACGAATCATCTCGAAGCGACGACCCATCACAATAATTGTTTGGGGCACTGATTCGTCGATAAACTGGAAACGGAGAGATGGGGATGTTTTAAGTAAACAGGGGGAGGGGAAGATGGAAGAATTTGGAACATTTCGAGTTTTTTAAACATGGTTTGCCCGATCCTGAAAAATTGTGAACTCTTGCAACAGTATGATGGTTACTGTATCTAAAGTGTCTAGCCACAACTCTCTAATCTCAGAAGCTACTACAGTAACCCGGGCCCCAGGATCCAATTCAAGACTTTAGGCTTATCTGAAAATCTAATCTTTCTTACATTAGCATTCTCCTCAACAATTTCTTTCTTCGGCTCATCAAAGGATTCAACTTTGATCGAAGTGTATATTCTACCCCCGGTTATTTCATCATCCACATCATTTAATGCCTTCTGCATATCAGATTTCGATGGCATCTGACGAACAGTTTGATTAGTTGCATTACTGGATCTTCCGGAACGAGACGATACTGAAGAGAAGGATTTCTCCTCTTCCACTGGCTTGATGCCCATTTTCAGACGGTGTTCTGCAAAATGTTGTTGAATTTCAATGCGACAGCGAAATTCCTACCAGCGAGACGAACTCTGGCCTCTTCCGCTTTCTCGGTAATCGTGACAGTTGTTTCGCGCTCTAATTCCGTCGATACTTTCGAATATGCTGTCTGCAATAATGAGTTTTTTCATTATGAAAATATTGAAACCCGCACCAGCAACTTCTCCGCCTCATTCTTCACTAATCGATGACCTTCCTCGCGTTGTTCCTTAATCAAACGAAGTACATTATAGATTCGAGACTGTCTACGATGCCACTCAATAATCGATTTGGATGTCTCCAAATATTTGGCGAAGGGAATCTAGAAGAAAAGGTGTTACACTAATTAAGAGCGAGATTTTTTCACTTTCGGCAGTTCGCTGCTTCCCGTCGCTTTCATGATGTGGTAGTCGACTGGATGGGTGTCACTGAGTTTTTGGAACTTTTCGAACTCCATTTCAAGACGAGTGCCGACTTCTTGGGAAGCGGTGTAGAACTGAAAAAGTGTTGCTTTTGCTCAACGACAAATTTTCGAGTATTTCAAGTCTTTATTTCAGGGTTGCAACAAGCCGGGCCGGGCCGAAATCAGAATTTTTCCGGCCCGGCCCGGTCGGCCCAGATTTTCAGTACTGAAAAAATTCACAACTATTCCCAAATTTAGGATTTTTGATATGAATCGATTCAGAAAGCCAGGGAAAATGGAATTTCTCTTGGTGTTATGTCTGAAAATACGCCTGGAGCGAGTTATGAGACATCAAAATGCTAAAAAAACGCCCCTCGTTGTCCATTTTTTAAAGTAGATTTCAACAGAAATTCTCTTCTTCCTGCTCGCGAAAGGAATATTTTCAATAATTTTCAAGATGAAATTCGAAAAATGAACATTCATGAATGCATTTCACGTACAGACGAGGAGAATTTCTATTGAAATGTACTGAAAAACTGCACGACGAGGAGCAATATTTGGCATTTTGAGGTCTCATAACTCGCTTCAGGCGCATTTTCAGACACGACACCAAGAGAAATTTCTCTTTTCCCTGGCTTCCTGAATCGATTCATATCGAAAATCTGAAATTTGGGAATAGTTGTGTCCCCCTTTAAGATTTTTTTCCGAAAAAATTGGAAAATCAAAAAATGGTTGAATTTTTTTCAGTACTAAACATCTGGGCCGGAGAAATTTTGATTTCAGCCCGGCCCGTTGCAACTCTGTTTATTTTCAGCATCTTTTAACGATATTCACAGCCAAAACTCACAGCCAGCGGTTCGGCTGCTCGCAAAAAAGCACGATGTGGTGCGTGGAGACCACGAAACGCACAAGCTCCACAGAAAACCGTCTCGCGACGATAGAAAAGTGCTGGTGACATGATTGGCATTGTTTGTTTCAAAGCGTATCCACATCCCTCTTTCATACAAACGAATAGTTGAGAGTGTGGAGTTTTTTGGTGACACGCACAGCATAAGCTCACAGTGTCGGTGTAGTTGGATGTCTTCGTCTTGAGTTTGTGCTTTTTATCTGGGCTCGCCGATTCCGCCAATTTCGGTGTGTTTTTCACTTTCTTTTGCTCCGAGGTACCCGGTTTCTTGTCGTCGTCGACCTTTTCCTCTACTTTTGTCTCACTTTCCACTGAAAATTTAAATATTTTTTTCATTCATCTTGTTTTTAAGCCTTACTAGTGCTAATTGCGTTGAATAATTGGTGAAAAAATGCCCTGAAAATGTTCCGCTGATTATTAGGCTTAAAATGAAGAATATTGCGATTAATTTAGCGGATTCATATGAAAAACTTACCGATTTTATTTTTTTTAAGCAAAAAATCACTGAAAATCGGTAAAATTCGCTGAAAAATGCAGAAATTAGAATTTTCGCCAATGTTTGTTTCGCGCGCTTAAAGCAAAAACACCTACCGTAACTTGAAAGTCGCGGCGAGACACCGTGCCAAATCTGTGAAATGATCCTTTAAACACCAGTGCGTCAAGTTTTACGCATTGCCCCGCGAAGACCGTCACGTCAGAATGCGGACTGTTAAAAAGGCGGTGCATTTGAAAAGAGTCGAATAAATCGACGAAAATAGTGATTTCTGAGTTTTTGCTTATTTCTGAACCGGTTCGCTCATTTTTTCTTCCATTTTCAGCGAAATTTCTTTGATTTTGTGTATTTGCTTGTTGGAATTTAGAACAGATAGATGTAACATTTACAAACTCTATCGTAAAGTCAGGCTCATTGTCGGCGAACGCTATCATGTTAGAACGCGGACATTTTGAAATATTTTCGTGTCGTTTTTCAGTTTTCTCGGCGATAATTGCTGAAAAAAGTTATTTTCCGATAGTTTTTCTCATTTTTTTCTCGAAAGTTCTATTTTCACATATTTCAGCTGATCTCTATTTAGACATAGTTCATTTTCCTTAGTTCATTTTGAGCTTTACTTTGTCAAAAATCGAATTTCCATAAATTTCTTTCTCGCTCAGTTTCACTACAAGATTCCTCGTTAAGTTGCTAATTTTCTATCGTTTTCCCTTTTTCCGCCTAAATCTATCTGCGTGCTCATCCTAAAGTTTTCTTGTTTTCTAGAAATTTTTCCGCTAAAAACTTTCCGGTACTTTTCGCTGTGCTTTTTTTCTAAGCTGATTTTCACTCTGACACTAGTTTTCTTTTTCGCCCCTCTCGTATGGTTTTGAAACGCCTCGCAAACTTCTTATTTTCGAAACCGTCAAGTACGTTCTCCATAAAGGAAGAAAATCCCGATCGAGAGCGAAATCAAATCCGCTTTCTCAGGGCTTTTGCACACTATCCGTGTCCCACACGGATAATTAAGAGCCGTTTCGGGTACGTAAGTGATGAAAGTTTCTTCGGAAACTTTTGTCCAGTACTGTCAGGGCGTAGTTCTACACGTTGCAGGAAAAGTCAGTGCCGGCTCCGGGTAACTGCGCAAGTGGTAATTAGAAGCAAAATAAGCGCAAATCTGATACACGATGATTACATCCGCGCGGTGATACTAGGTGTAAATGATCCGGCGATAACGTTTATGAGCTTCAGAATATTTTTTGAAACACATTTAGAACTTAATTCGACTACTAAACACCTTTTTTCCTATTTTTTTCAAAACTGCGCGATGAATTCATAGAATAAGACATCAAATTTTATAAAACAATAATTATTTAATCTAAAAATTCAAAAACAAATCGAGTGTCTCAAATTTTCGAGTTTCCGTCCGAATGCCGGTTGTTTAACTGATTTTGTCAGCTGCAAACTTTCGAAATAAAAGACTTTCGTAGATCTATCCTCATTGGAATCCAAAATTTGAAATTTTTGCTGTAAATCGTTGAACTTCTGTTGTTTTCTCTTGGCAACAGCTTTTTTCGTTTTTACAGTTTCCAGGATTTTTGCTTCAATGCGGTTTGCTTTAATGTTCTGCCAAACTCTATTTTTCTGCGCATCCTATCTTCTGGAGAATTTTATTTACACTGAAATAATGTCTTACAACATTCACATTTTTTCAGAACCGACGCTTCTCGAAAACAACTTGGTGAAAAAAGCCATGATGAGTGGGTACAACGACCACTCTAGCTTTTTTTAAGTGATACTCCCGGTGAAGTTTTCCCTGAAAAACTCCGGTTGATGTTCGGAAGATGTAACCTCTCCGGGTGGTATCTCTTCGGAGTTAACTGACCCGTGCATTTTGGAGATGGAGTTACACACGCCAGAGTAGGATTCAAATCCTGCTCGAGAGAGACTCCGGTAGATGTATGCTCCCGTGGTAGATGTAACCTCTCCGGGTGGTGTTCCTTCACTGGCCCGTGCGTTTTGGAGATGGAGTTACAGACGCCAGAGTAGGATTCAAAGCCTGCTCACAAGGTGAGAGCAACTCCCGTTTAAGTTTTTCGCATATAAGTTGTAACCTCTCCGGGTGGTTTCTCCTCGGAATTAACGGACCCGTGCGTTTTGGAGCAGTGGTGGGCGAGAGTGAAGCTCAGCTTCACTCCAAAAACGACGGGGGGAGGAGGACGCGAGAAAATGTCTGCGTCTCTCGCTGTCGGCAGCGGCGGCGGCGCGCTCTCTGGTCGTCGCCTCTCCCCGTGGAAATGAGAAAAAAGCGAGAGAGTGTGTGGAACGCGGAGTGCCTCCTTTCCCTCTCAGTAGAGCGCGACTTCGCTTATTTCACTCCTCGCCCACCACTGTTTTGGAGTAAGAGTTACCTGATTCGCGATGATTACATCCACATGGTGATACTAGAGATCCGGTGATAAAGTTTATGAGCGAATGCTTCAGAATATTTTTGAAATACTTTTTGAACTTGAATAATTCGATAAATAAACACTTTTTCTTCTCATTTGTCCCGTGTTTTTGAACTCCTACTTAAAAGAACACTGAATTCTCTTTTTCCATCTTCGCTGTTTTCGTCTATTCAACTCTGAAATCGTTCATTTTCTGCAGAAAAGTAAAGAAGAACGAAAAATTCGAAAACTCGGAAAAGCTTTCTATTCGTTTTATGTGATTAGATAGATGGAGATGAATTTTCAGAGAATGGGATTCAGATGCAATTATTCACAAAAAAAAACATATCGATTAAAAATTAATGCTTCTGCTCGTTGAGAGCCTTATTGAACGCCTGATACGCAGATTCGATGTCGAAAATCATTTGACGAGCATCGTCATCCGAAATCTCATCTGTCGCCAACATCGACGACAATCGATCGTGCCATTTCTTGACTTTTGTAGTGACGGACGCGTCGATTGGGACACGAGAAGTGGAATTTATTGCATTGTAGAGGTCGTCAAGTACTGGATACAAATCATCAACAGCACGTGTATTCAGCCGAAGAGAGTCCAGGAATGTGATGAATTGCTGGAAAAAAGAAGGAGATTAGAAAGGGTTTGTAGTCTGAATTTGAGAAATAAGCAGAAATTCCACTAAAATGTCACAGAAAATTGTTTCACTTTTGGAAAACTTGGTCGACATACGTCAGAAAATTTCTATAGTTTCATTTAACCACTAAACATAAGAAAAAGAGGCATCAAATTGACTATTTTTGAAGATTTCCGTCAGTTCCTCACCTCAACAATCGAAGCGATATGTTTCAATACATTTCCCTGATCATCTTTGACAGTAATCGGTCGTCCTTCTCGAATCCTTTCGATTGCCGCCGGACAATGCAGACGATACTTCTTTGCGAACTCTTCGATACTTGTCGCTCCGTGAACAAGACGCATCGTCACTTTGTACTGATCGATCAGTTTGAAACACTCTGTTTTGTATTCGTCCGCTGTCACGTGGTCACGACTGAACATCTTCTCCAGGTGCTCTAGAGCGTTGAGTACTGAAAAGGAATTTTTGGAAAAATTTAGTCGTTTTTTTTCTTTCTTATTCATCAAAAATACAAAATTCGTCATTAATTTTGAAAAGTAGATTAAAAAAAACAGAATTCCATAGTCTTGTTCTATTCGATTACTACTTTCCTTACTTTCTCAAAATAGAAAATAGTGAGACATCCCTTTTTCGTTCTTCTTTTTCTTCCCCAGATTTTCAAAATTCGGGGAAGAAAAGGTTTTCCGGATTTCAGAATTTTCAAAACTGGTTTCACAAATTCAGTTTATTTTTGAATAGCAGTCTTTTTCTCTTTTTCTTTTTAGCCTTCTCCGGATTCTTGTCTATCCTAGATTTCTAATCTAACTCGGATTTTTTGGTTTTCCCCGGATTTTGAAAATTTTTGAAAATTCTGGAAAGAGTCCGATAGGACTTACCAGCAAAAAGCTCGGATAAATTCTCCATTTGCTCTCGTTCCGAATGATTTTCGAAGAGACGAACTTCACGCATCAAATTCGAATTTTGTGACATTTTAGGAGGCTGAAAAATGGAAAATTGGACGGAAAAAATCAAAAAGAAATTACTGTAAAATGATATTTTTCAAAGTACTAATTTTAAATATTGGAAATTCCGCAAAACATAATCTTGGACTATTCTAGATTAAAAAAACATTGAATAATCCCTTTTTAAAGAAAAACCATGCCAAAAATCAAGTCAGACTGGAAAATTTCAGCAAAAATCTTGCTGAAACGAAAATTTGCCAATCAGAATTAGTTTTTCAAAAGAAAGCTTCTTACGAATTATATCGACTAAAACGATCCTGTAAGACACCAAGGTGTCTGGTGACTGCACAGCAACTGCGCTCCACCAGACAACAACTTTTGGAGAGAAATTCAAATATGGAAGCGTTGAATAAACGCAAAATTGGAGGAACAAAGTTAAATTCGAAGATATTAAAACGAACATTCTTTTAATTAAAAGAAAAATCAATAATTTGAAAATGGAAAATTATGAGAACAACCCGTATGTACAATTATACATTGCAAAAAAAAACAACAACCAAAGTACACAAAACTAAAGCATCAATTTGAATTCCAGTAAATACCACAATTATTCTACAACTGCATTAGAGCGTATTTGTGTTTCCGCGAAACATTCGATACAATCATTCGTCCGTCGTACGAAAGTGAGGCGAATGTCCACGGATCTGCTGATGACCAAGCGCAGGCGTATCTGAAAATGAATGATAACAGAAAAGATTTCGAAATGTTTGTTTGATAAGAAGGGCGATGAGTCATCGAAAACTCATTTAAACTGGCGCGCCTCCGCCGCGTTTTCTCAGATTTTCTCAAACTTACACACTATCCTCATGCTCATCAATTCGTTCCAACTGTCCATCTTGTAATTTCTCCACCAAATCCTCCTCCTCTTCTTCCTCCTCCTCATCATCATCTCGAAACTCTTTCTGTTGTTCACTCGAAACACTCTGTGCACACGAAAGAACAACAGATGCATCCGAACCGCCCGTCAGTATCAATTGGTCGTGTACCGGATGGAATTGGACACTCCACACCCAATGAGCGTGTGGGTGGAGAGTCATGAGGGGAGTCGAGATGGAACGCGTGTCCCAGAGACGGACGTAACCATCGTCACCGCCAGTTGCAATTCTGAAAATGGGAATGCTAAAACGCGTCAAAGGCACGCCAGACGTCTTCAATTTTTGATAAAAATTGAAGTCCGCCGTATCTTTGGCGCGTTTCAGAGACAGAATTTGACTTTTGGCAATAATACAAGTTGCTTAGAATTTTCTGAAGTATCAGAATCTGAAATGAAAATATAACTTTTATCGATACAAACTCACACATGCTGTAAATTCGGATTAAAATCCATTGAAATCGTCCTATGAAGATGTGCATCCGTAACTTTCAGATGCTCACTCTGTGTCCTCACATCGAAACAAATCGAATGTCTTCCCGTCGTCACTCCCAACATATTTCCATCGTAATGGGGACTCCATTTGATACTTAACAACTCATCCTCCTCATTTCTCAACGGGATTTTCATAGTTTGAACGATTCGCGGCTCTAATTCCATATCTAACAGATGAACTTTCGGAATGAACGGAGTCATCGTCGCACATTTCATTGAGTTCGGTTCCCATTCGAGTGAAGACATCACTGGTTCAGTGGGTAGCCGACTTACTGTTTCCAGAGTTCGTTTGTCTTCTTCTATATTCCAAATTGTGATCGAATGAGTACCACCGAGAGTGCTGACTGGAAAATAGAAGGGGTTTTGATATTATGAATCCGGATGCATGGAAATTTTTTCCCAATTTCTGTTTCTCATGTTTATTTCAAAAAACCTTACAATCCGCAGTACACGTTGCCAGAATCGTACTCTTTGTTGGGTGTGCTGCAATTGCTCTCACTTCTCCAGCTGGATGTCGGAATGATTTCGACATGAGACGAGACGCTTCCGGATCCATGAATAGCTTGTTCACCTGGAGAACAACAAAATAATTAAATAAGATAACAACAGTGTGAGGCGCTTAAAGGAGGACTGAAGTCATATTTTTTCACATTCTGATACTTTTGAAAATTCTAATAAACTTTCATCATTGGAGCATATGCCTTAAAATCGCTCTAAACAATTCCCGTTTTCCCGGCTCAGAAGGAGCCATCGTGAAAGACTTTTTACGAGCGGCCGTGTAGTTCTCTTGGACGAGATTTTAGACTAATTCCTCGTTTTCTAACGTTTCTATCGAAAAAAATTGGAAAAATACAAAAATTTGTTGGAAAAAGGAGGAAACGAGGAATAATGAACAGAATTTTTGTCCGAGAGGACTACACGGTGGAAAAAACTCGCGTGTGAAATCTATTTTGAGTCAGGAGAACGGAAACGGTGGCGTTTAGAGCGACTTTTAGCATATGCTCCAATGATGAAAGTTGCTCAGAATTTTCAGAAATTTCAGAATCTGAAATAAAAATGTGACTTCAGTCCTCCTTTAAATCTCTTTTTTTCTATTCTAACCTGATTCTTGTCATTTTTGATGTTATTCGTCCCCACAAGAAAGCAGATATTCTCCTCATCCGCCGTCATCGTCGTCATACATCTCGCCTCACAATCCATACCGAACATCAAGCATTCACTCATTTTGAGGAGAGCTGGAATCGAAGAGTTTTGAGATTATCGGCTGAAAATTCCAGACAAAATATAAATACTGATTGAAACACAGCAAAAAAAGTAAAAAAGTATGAAAAGAAAACGAGAGAAAAACCGTTTTAAAAATTAAAAATTAAGACAATTTTAAAGCGTTGAAAGCACTGATTTTTGGTTGAAATTGAGCAAAAATTGAGGTTTTTGAGGCTATTTGTAGAAGAGACATGGTACATAAGTAGAGAACAAGAAAAACAAGGATTCTAAGATATAAGAGAGTCTGTATTAAGCTATATTCTAACAAGAGATACTGTAAACAGAGGAGAAATGGGCGGAGCCTAATTCTAATTAGTTGGTGCAACTGGTGCTGGAGTAGCACCCGCAACAAAATAGGAATGATATACAACGCCTAACAACTGAAGACTGAAATTAATCAGAATAGTAACGACGAGAAGGAAGGAGAAGAATGCTCTGCAGACTGATGCATCGAACACAAAACGGATTGGTCCAGTAAGAGCGAGAGTATTCAATTCAGGAGATTCCAGAGGTGATGGATGACCGAGCCACGAGAGATTTCCAGTAGTTTTGAGGAGAAGAGCGAATAGGAGGGCGAGAATCGCTGGACCAAAATATTGGATTGCCGCACAGCAAAGGTAACGGTAGTAACGGTAGATCTGCAAAAGATTGGATGGGTAGGAATAAAGTTGAATAATCGTACCATTGCCTGAATCGTATAGTTCTTCACTTTTCCCGACTCTGCTCTCATTTCAGCAACTTTATCATAAGCGAGATTCAAGTGTGCCTGGAGATGGGATACTCGAGTGGCGAATTTGCTGAGAATCCAGAAGATGAGAAGATAGATTCGAATGATGTCTAGTTGATCGATGGTTACGCTGCAAACAGAAACAAAACATGAAAACTGGCGTGTCATTGACGCTAAATAAAAAAAAACTCTCCATTAACTCACATTTTCCGTGGTCCATGAACCAATTGATGAACCAATGGCTTTGAATAGGAAGTCAAAATGAAAGCGGGTAGAAGGAATGCGACATGATCCAATCCTCTTCTAATCGGCCCATCGATTTCCAGTGCTTTCAAGTACATCATAGCACAACGAAAGTTAGGGAAGACGAGCATTGCGGAGAGCATAGAAAAGAACACGGACAGGGAGATATACCTGAAAAACAGATTGAAATGGGAAGTAGTGAAAAATTGGAGTCATACATCATCAAAGGATTCGTTGGTCGGTAATCACGAATGTTGGATGTCGAGTTGTCGAATAGACCAGAGCTCTCCACGAAGTCAGCGATGTTGGTGCTTAATTTGTCGTATGCTGGAAAAACATAGAGTCATTTTGCTATTTTGTAAAAAAAATGAGTAGGATCTCACCTCCCAACATTTCAATATCAAAAATCTTATGTGAATTCATCGCAAAAATGAATGAAAACAAGAAATAGACGGCTCCAATCGACAACATGAATCCGCGCTCATCGATACTCGAAACGAGATAAGAGGAGAGTGCAGTGAGTACTTGAAGAACGAACATGATGACAACGAGAACGAAGACAATGGATACATTGAAATCTTTGTTATCAGGCATCACATAATTATAGACTTCTGAGAGAGTGTACACCAGTAGACATACTGGAATACAAAGACATAACCAATGGAGTGAAGTGTACATCTCGAATTGGACGAGATCACGCACGTCCACTGGATAGACGTTCAATTGGAATGCCGATGATTTGGGGATTGAGAACCCTTCCACTGCTTCGTCTTCTCTGAAAAAAATGCTGTAGTTTGTAGTTTGTAGTCTCTCTATCTTCCCCTACCTCTTCTTCCTCCGATTTCTCTGATTCAATTTCTCTTTAGTCGGTGGCAACAATGCTTTCAGCTCTTGATTTGATGGTGCCAAGAAGCGATAGAGTCTGAAAATCACCTTTTTAAGCCACTCCCACTTTTCCAGCTTACCCATTAGTGATGAAAAGACTGATAAAGTTTGCTCTCCTCACTAATTTTGATATTAAAGTGACCGCTATTAAGCATATCACCACGTGGAATCCCAGTAACGCCATTTTAAGGTCTGAAAAGTTTTCAGTGAAAACTAAAAAAAAAAGTGAGCTTTTGAAAAAAAAGATAGACAACCGGGATTTTTGACCCAAAAATCGTACAGAGAAAAAAGGAAATAAATATTTTAATACCTATATTTCTCACGAACAATAAATAAATCAAAACCGTAAACCATCATATTTGAAGCTGTATAAGGAGGGGGTTATAAAAAGGCAGGGGGAAACAATTTTAATAAATTTAATCTAAAAACGGAAATTAAAAAAAAATCACATTTCAATTTGATCGGGAAGACTGGAACGGAGCACAACCATAAGTTTGAGAGAGAAATAATTTAGTTCATAAAAACAAACTGTGCGGATATTGATAATAAATTATACCAATAGATCACACTTTCAGTTGGAATAAAGCGAGTAAAAGTGCAGAAAAGGCACCATTCAGAAAAAAAAAAGAGCTGAGCAAATTTTCGGATCGGTAGGAGATGGGAGGAACAATCTAAGTTTTAAAAAAATGTTGAGAAGAAAAAGAATTATGGAAATGTGAATATCACAGATGAGTGGGAATGGGAATCAGTCGGATTCATCAATAACTGGATGTGGCATCCATCGCCGAAGCAGATTTGCCAGATGACGTCGCATTGTTTGTCCTTCGGCTGTCACCACGAGATCACAGAGTCTGAAAAGAGAAAAATTGCTTATTTTTGACCGAAAATATGCGTACTTTAATGGGAATTCGGGTCCAAGAACTGGAAGAAGTTCAGTCGGCAGATCAATGCATTCTCTCAATAATTCACATATTACTGGTCCGTAAGCAGTCCGCCGGGTATCTGATTCAGCCTCTCCATATCCGTTGAGAGCGAGAGAGACAACTCTGAAAATGAGGATTTTTATTGAAAAAGTGAGCTTATTTTAGAGTGAAAATTGGGATATTTCATCAATTTCATACCACTCACTCTAATACTCTTATCGATATTTGTCCGGCAATCTCCTGAGCCCTCAGATCATACAGTAATCGGAGAATAATTGCCAACATTGCACTGAGTGAACGGGTCTCTTGGCTGAAACTTCTCAATGATTTCTATGTCTCATTCCTATACTAACTTGATCAAATTCGGTTTACTCGATCCCCGAAGTCCCGCCTTCCACAGCAAAGTCCTCTGCCCATTATTATCATTGAATTGTTTCGCGAGTTTATGACTTTCAGCCAGAGCATCACATATGCTCAATAACAGTTGGGGTGACATTTGAGTGAAGAGACCATCTGCTTGGAGACTTTTCGTGGATTCACGCGCATCTCCGAGGACAATTCGGGATACTGCCTCGACTAGTTCATTCTGGACGACACAGAACACAATTTGTTCGGTGAACAGGGCATCAGATCTGAAAAAAAAACAGCTGAAATTGTGTTACCTAGGAAGAGTTTCAGACGTAACTCAGCCTTTCGAATTGGCTCATATCTTAAAAGGAACTTCTCAACACGCTGATTCCGAATATGTAATCCATTTTTGCAGAACGCTTCACTGAACTGAAATATATGCATTTTAAGCAATTTTCAGTGCAAAAAACTCAATTTTAAAAAGACTCAAAATCAATTTCAGACCCAATTTCTCCAATTTTTCTGTGTAATACGTGTAAATAATGGTTGAAAAAGTACATTAGGAACGTTTTCTAATAAAAAAGTTTTCAGAAACATAATTGTATCGTTTTCATTTTTGACATTTGGACAGTTGTGATTAAACTTTTTTGAAAAGTTTTTAATCGATTAACGTTCCAGGTGTGTTTTTCAACCTTCATTTACACGTATTTTAAAAACAAGAAAAAATTGTCAAAATTGTGAGTAAAATTGATTTTGAGTCACTTGAAAAATGCAACTTTCGCTCTGGAAATGGCTTAAAATGCATATCAGAGCTGTGCGGAAGTAAAATTTTTGAAAAGGGAAGAAGGAAGAAGGAAGAAGGAAGTAAATTTTTCAAAAGGGAAGAAGGAAGAAGGAAGAAGGAAGTAAATTTTTCAAAAGGGAAGAAGGAAGAAGGAAGAAAATAGTGAAAAAAGCCCGGAAGAAGGAAGAAGGAAGGAAGAAGGAAGGAAGAAGGAAGTTGAGTTCCGAACCGGGAAATTGGAAGTTAATTTTTAAAATGACAAATTTGAGGAAACTTTGTTCTAGTCATCTCTGAAAACGAATTTTGATGTTGTTTCATACAAAATTCCGTCAAAAACCACCAAAATTCCGCCAAAATTCCGTCGAAAATTACAAAATTTTAGTAAACTTTTCAACGGAAAAAGGAACAAGGAAGAAGGAAGTAAAATTTTAGAAAAGGAAGAAGGAAGAAGGAAGAAGGAAGTGAAATTTTAGAAAAGGAAGAAGGAAGAAGGAATAAAAACGTGAAAAAAGCCCGGAAGAAGGAAGAAGGAAGTCGAAGGAAGGAATTCCGCACAGCTCTGATGCATATATACCAGTTCAGTGAAGCGTTCTGAGAAATTGAATTACATATTTGGAATCAGCGTGTTGAAAAGTCCCGTATTAGATATGAGCCAATTTGAAAGGACGAGTTACGTCTAGAACACCTCCTAGTAAGATGCTCCAAGAGTTAGAAACAGGCAAGTAGCACCTGAACATAACACTACTCAGGTTCTAAAAACGCGCCGACTATCCAGTTATCATATTTACAGTAATTTCCTTACCCATTAGTTCTCTCCTCTGACACCATTCCATTCGAATTCGGTGGTTCCCATGTTAACAGTGATTTCGGCAGTGTTGCAGCAAACAGTTCTCTGATCAACTCAATCGTCTGCTGCCACATCGATTCAGTGAATCTTTCTCCGTTTTGAGAGATTAGCGATTCAAGGCAACTGATGGTGCATCTGGCGAGTTGCTCGTTTTCTGGAAAAATGTAGATTAAATAGTTATTTTTAGAGCAGAATCTAGCGATATAGCTAGAAAGTTCGTGAAAAAAGATTTAAAAAATGTAATTTCTTCTATTTCCCACACTCACGTTGCCTAATGAATACACCAAACTGTCGGTAGATCATTGGAAGAGCATAAACTGATAACTGATTGAAGAATTGAGTGAACACTTCAACGACACTGAGCATTGCATGATTACATGTTGTCGACATCCATTCCCGCTTCTGAAACTTCTTATGATTAGAATGTTTATTTCCGTTCCAAACTCACATCACTCCGGTGATCATCCATTTTCGACGGATCGAATATACGGAACACAATCTCGAACAGATCCTTCCACCACTCCGGTCGGAAATCTTTTCCATGAGTCTTCATAATTTCAAACATTACAGTAAGACTGCGGGTTCGGACATCCAATTTGCATCGGTTGATGATACAACTCAATTCGAAGAATATCGGGAACCATCCACGTAACCATACATGTTGATCTGCAGTTAATCCTTTGTGAAGATGGTCGTCACGGCGAGCGGCCTCGTCGATTTTATCACTGTTCTCGGAGACGTAGCTGGAAAAATAGGACTTTCAGCTTTTCAGAATAATTATTGTGAAGGTTGAGACCCCTTTCAAGAAGCTTAAAATCAGTAAATTCCCCTCACAACTCACTCCGCACACAACCGAATCAGCCGAATCGCTTCCATATTCATATCTGGCAGATTCGCATTACACGCAAACTCCTGCAGACACTTCAATGCCTCCTGGAAAGAGTCCAAAATCGACGTGAAGTCCTCCTTGAATCTCTTCTCGATAACATGAGATGCCGTGAGGAACGAAGTCTCCACGATCTCCATAGAAGTGTCACCAGCGGCTATTGTCCAGACACTAAAGAGATTCTGCCATCCGGATTTCAGTCGAGAAGAGTGGGCTTCCACAAGATGAGTACAACATCTTACAACAAGATCCCTAGTCTGAGTGTTTCCATTTTTCACCATAATCACTTCGAATGGCCTCAAGAAATCCTTTTGGAATTTGAAATTCGGAAGTTCCCCTTTCTCCAAAAACTTTATGGATAGCTGACGAAGTGCATCCACAGAAAAGTAAGCCACGGCTTCATTGGAATTACAGCCAGCTGCATTGAAATGCTCTCCGATTACATGCCAGATTCGACTCCACTCCAAACGGATTCTGTTCATATTGTAGAACGCGACTTCTACCACTTTTCCTAGAAGGAACATTCGAGGCGCTGCTGGATGAGAGAGTTCTTCTCGTGACACTGCACAGAGGGCTCTGACGAAGTGAACAATGGCTTCTGCTGACAAGCGGGCGGATCCATTGATTATTCGATCGATTGCCACTACAACTGATTGGGAGGACGTCTCTCCTAGGGCGTCTTGAAGAGAGTGAAGAGTTTTCTCGTCGATTCCACCAGTGGCTTTCATTACATCTGGAAACCGATAATGGTTGAATTTCTTTGAATAGAAACTACAATTGGGCTGACAATATGAAACTTATGTCATTTCAAAAGTTTTGAGTCAAAACTTGAAGTTTGAAGTTCTTACTATGGAATTATGTTAAACATTCCCCAATTCCTATAAGACCCTCCAAATTTTCACAACTACTCAGGGTCAAAAATTGACATGATTGACATTATGAAGATGTCAGTAATTCTTTATCACATTGTCAATCATGAAAAGTTTATAGCCAATTCATTAGTGAAGAGCACAGGCGGTACTTCTAATGTCAGATTAGGGATATATTTACATAGGGTACTGAATCAACTAAGCCTATTCTATTGTTTGCTATAATGAATCCCCTCGACTTACACTGTCGACTACTATCACTATCATGCGACATCGCCGAATTGAGTCCAGTTCCAATCAACTGCACCAACTCCAACGAGCTCATACACTTCATAACATCCGCCCAGTTCTCCTCAAGGTACTCTCCATCTTCATCACCGATAAGCAAAAGAAGTTTGATCGCTTCGATATTCTTCACTTTCATCTCTCCCAACGAGTTTTTGACAGTCAGCAGAGTGAATCTAGCAAGTGCCTGGATGAACGCATTCCTCTCCAGATTCGCCTGAAGAACGCAAGCAGCTCGAACTCCCAGCCGGAATCCTCGAAGACAGAGTGACCATTCCTCCTCGTCATCCGACATTTGCACTCCAACAGAGAATGCTGCGAGACAAGGTGTCCAGCAGATCTTAAACATCGGCTTCACATGATGTTGGTGTTGAGCAGGAGTGAAATAGGCGTCCGCATCAGAAGCGGATTCCATAAGAGCTCTTGCTGTCTCTGACATCGCTTCCATTTCTAATGCAGCCATTGCTCTTCGCTCCTTATCTGTTGCGAGGGCGCCTTGACCTGATGTCACTCGAGATCTCAACAACGCAGTGGCCCCCGCTCTCATCTTGATCTCATTTTTTGATATATCCTCGAAAATGGCTTCTAGCAACTCGGAGGGTATATTTCCACCTTCGTTGATCCCTCTATTCATATTAATGTATCCTTGCTTCGTCATCTTATTCTTTACCGTCTTATTGTGGAGATCTGTGGTGAGCATGATGATTGAGAAAGCGAGAACATATGCAGCGTCGGCGGATGCAAAGATTCCTTGACGTGGATTACAGTCGAGATAGCGGGAGGCAAATTTCAGCATGAGACGGTCGATTTTTTGAGCTTCCCCTGGTAACCTAAACTTCTCCAAAAACAATCTCAATGCTGCGAGAATATCAATTGACGAGAAATCCAAGAAGTCGATGTAAGCATGCATCACAGAATTATTGAATTCATCAGAATCCCCAAGGAAGTCTCCAACTTGTGTCTTATTTAGTCTCTCCTCTTTCATCATAAATTCGGCCACCTCCACTGCATCCGTTCCCACGAATCCCTTATCCTGGAGGAATTTCAGTCCTTTCTTTGGTTTCTCCGAGAATAGAAGGATTCCCTGTTCCATCAAGTTCTTCTGCTGCTTCAACGTCTCAAACTTCTCAAATGAAGTCGTCGTTTCCTCTTGTTGTGTGTTTTCACTCGATTCCACGTCATCAATATCTGAGGTTATCTTTTGAACTTCACATACTTGCCACCAGTCGACAAGGCATTGGAGGAGGTCTGTCAGGCAGCTCAATCCGAGAAGTCTCATCGCTCTTTCTCTAGAAAAAGAAAATTTTAAAAAATTGTAGTATTACTAAGTTTTAGATTTTCAACTGTCCTCACTTTTCTTTTTGTGCTGGTGGTGCATTCTCATTGATCGTCGTCCTTGTAGTTTTAGAGACAACTTCAACAATTGATTTGAATAGATTGGGAGATGTCATATCACAGTCGTAATTCACGAACATGTCGACGACAGATTGTGGGTTAGCGAGGATTTTAGCTAAAAATTGACAATGCTCAAATTCTGGAATTGTAAGGAACATTCAATATTCTAGGTTACAGATTATCATTCTTATACCAGCCTGTCTGCCCCGCCTTCGGCGGTTCAGTCGGCTGGCCTCTTCTCATTTACGTGGCAACCCTTTTTCGAATGTGTCCGCATGGCCGAGTGGTCTAAAGCGGCGGTCGTGTCCAAAGCACGCTAGTTCGGTTTTGCCCGCTGGCTTAGTTTCTCTTCTCTTTCCAAAATCGTTGCGGACAGCGCCTCAGACAGACAGACAACGCCCAATTGTCTTTTATATATAAGAATGATATAAAAGACAATTGGGCGTTGTCTGTTTGTCTGAGGCGATGTCCGCAACGGTTTTGGAAAGAGAAGAGAAACTGAGCCCGCGGGCAAAACCGAACTAGAGTGCTTTGGACACGACCGCCGCTTTAGACCACTCGGCCAAGCGGGCACATTTGAAAAAGGGTTGCCACGTGAATGAGAAGAGGCCAGCCGGCTTAACCGCCGAAGGCGGGGAAGACAGGCTGGTCCAAAAGAAAAAGTTTGCTCTAAAACATGATTTGGTCATTTTCCAAATAATTTTTGGTTTAGAATGTGTCAAATATGATTCAATAATCACACCAACTAACCAATCGTATTCAGCACAATCCATTTCTGTTCAAATGCACACGTATTTGAGTCCAAAATCGGCAGAATCACAGAGTTGAAGAAAACCTCTATCGAGGCCTTCAAATGTGCCTTAAACTTGTCGAGTAATTCCACAAAAATTGCCAGCGACTTTTCGAATACTTGAATATTCGAACTGACAGCATTTCGTGTCAGAGCCATACAAAGTGTTCTCTTAATCACTATAATACACGGCTGAGATGACTGCAACACGGGGGCGGAGCTTTGAAGTACAAGAAGAAGCATTTCGAGGGCTAGAATTTTGGATCGAAGACTCATTTCGTTCGAAGCTCCGCCTTCTTCCTTCTGGGCGAGGATACAGAGAGCACGGAATACGAGAAATGCATCTTTTTGGAAAGAGTTTTGAAATGTGAATTGATCGTCGAGCGGTGCCTCACTCTCTCCCATTGTTGAACCGTTCCGTCGATGAGTTCCGCCTCCTTCACTCGTTTCGTCTGTCTGAAAACGATAAGAGTTGAATCGGTATCACTCGGACTGGAAAATCGCTTCTTGAAACAGTTTTAAGGTCTTCAAATATCATCATAAGGGTACCCATATTTTTTACCCATTTCGAAATACATTTTGCTAATTACTTTTCGTCTATCCAAATGTCTCCCATTACTACCAGAGATGTGCGGAACGGAAATCGGAAATTCCAAAATTTCCGATTTTTTTTCGGAAAAACTTCGGTTCCGAAATTTCCGATATTTCAAATATTTTCGTGATGGCAAAAAATAATTAGAATCGGAAGAAATTGCTGCAAAACTAATGAGAGCGCTGCCAAAACGTCACAGCTGTGTCAAAATTTACAGAATTTTTGATTTTTACAGCACATTTATTGGATTCTGACAATGAAAAACTTTTTAAAAACCGAGAATTTTCGGAATTTCCAAAAAGAATAATTCAGAATATTACCGAGTTTCGAATTTTCCGGAAAATTTTTTCGGAAAAGTTCCGATTTCCGAAATTTTTAGTTCCGCACATCTCTGATTACCATTTCACCAACTGGTGGGCGAGGCCTGAGCCGTGTTCTATTGTTACATCATATTTTATCAGACTTGCAACAGGCCGGGCCGGGCCGGGCCGGAAGTAAAATTTCTAGCGCCCGGCCCGGCCCGGTCGGCCCGGAAGTTCAGTACTGAAAAAAATTCAAAATTTTTTTTCGAAAATTTCCCGATTTTTTTTGAAAAATATTTTTTAAGAACAACTTTTTGTAGGTTTCGAAGGTTGTTGAAAAATATACTTGAGGAAAAATATGAAAAATTTTCAGAAAATATATTTTTCGACCAAAAATTGTAGTGGAAAAAGTTAAAAAATTCAAATCCGGGCCGACCGGGCTGGGCCGGCCCGGAATCTTGCAAGTCTGTATTTTATGAATATGTTAACAGTTTTTCATTCTTCAAATGTCTACTTAGTCAACCAGATTCCTACTTCACACCAACTCACCGCCTCATTAGCCACCGTCGTGCCCACCAACATCTCGACAACTTCCCTAACAACCGTTTCATCATCTTTAATATTTCCAAACATCTCCATTCGACTGAATACTGTACTTATTACTTGTGTTAACGTCGCCTTCGCCGTCGCTTGATTCACATGATTTTTTGAAGTTAAATAGATATTAAAACACGTTCGAACCGCGAGAATCAGAGAGGCTCCATGGACTTGACAGTGTTTTGATAGAACCACTGCGAGGACTGCCTGAACCGTTTTTGATAATTTTTGGATAAAATTGATGAAAATTACCTTAATCAACTGCAACAGCACATTCTCATCAGTTCCTTGACCCAAAAACGGTGCACAAATCGCCTCTACAATCCGATCGATCAATTTCCTTTCAGGATTCGACGTATCCGGTCCCCTTCCAGTCAAATGACCGTAAGCAATCAACTTTTGTAGACAATCCAATGCAGTTATCACGATCCGAGGGGATTTTGAGTTGCATGCCAACTCAAACGGCAGAAAATATCGATCCGCTTCGATGAGTGTACCCGCATCTGGTAGATATTCTCCGTTATTACTACTCGGTGAGCCGTTCGTCTCCTCCGCTGATTTTAGCTCTTCTGCAATGAAATTTTAAGAAAATATCATAGTGGCCGCTTAATTTGATAGTTTTGAGTGGTTTTGCTTCACGGATTGAATAAAAATGTAGTCTCCAAGCAGAAAATTATACTCCAAGCTCTAGCGAATACAATATAAGGAGACTGGAATAAAAACGCGAGAAAAAAAGCGCGCGGTGCCGTGCATCATCGGTAGATCAAGTAAGGGAACTAGGTAGGTCTATGATCTCACGGACTAGATTTGTAAACTGAGAACGAGTTAATGTGATTATGTAATCAAGTGGATTACTACAATGTCAGAAGAGTTGTTGTAGCCGATTTTCGTTGTTTTCTAGTTTAAATTCTGACACATCTGCCCGAAAGTACTGGAAAATTAATGTTCTTTCTATTTACAGGTTTAAAAAAAGACGTTTACAACTACAGGGATCATAAATCTCAGTTTTCCAGCTGAATTATACTAAAAATTCCCAGAAATAAACGGAAATCAGATTTTTAGAGCTAAAATTGGTTTTTTTTTGTCTTCAGATTTTTGTCTTCAGATGTCTTCAGACCCCGACTAGACTTTTTTCTCAATTACTTTTTTTTCGATGGAGGACCGTTTTAGGCAGAGTTGCAACGGGCCGGGCCGAAATCAGAATTTCTCCGGCCCGGATTTTCAGTACTAAATTTTTTTTTTCGAAATTTTTCCGATTTTTTCGAGAAAAAATTTTTAAAGGGGGAATTTTGAATGTCTCAAAACTCGTTTTAGACTGATTTTTCAGATATACTTGAGAAAAAATTTGGAAAATTTTCAGAAAAAAATTATTGAATAAAAATTCTAGTGAAAAAAAATTCAAAAATTCAAATCCGGGCCGGCACTTTTGGAATTTTGCAAGTATGGTTTTCTTAACATTTTCGCACGATTTTTATTGCGAAATTTGAGAAAGAGTCGATTTCTGAGCTATAACCGGTGTTACGAAAATCAACCAAGGCACAGTTTAAGCAAAATTGGCACGAAGAAGTCGTAAACTTGGAGAAAATGACAAAAATGGGAAGAGCTTCGTTCTCAACCGAACCCTGTACAATTTTCTATTTGAAAATCATCTTTTTAACCTGTTTTTAGTGAGAAAACATAACTTTTTTCTTGGTTTTTCTGATTTTTTGACATATTTTACACTTTCTTCGATAATAAGACCCACCAAGTGCATTATCACACGCTTTTTTGAGCTGTAAATTCTCCTTTTTCTTAATATCTTTATCCGCGAGTATTTTCTCGATTCCACTTCTCAAAAACATATTGCCAATCGATTTCTTCTGTAGTGTCGTCATTCCAATCGGATTATGGTCTCATTCTGGAATTGGGATTATGAAAAATGCATTTTAGGGTAAAAAACGATAAAAATCAAGAAAACACTATTTTTTATGTGGTTTTCCAATAAAAATAGCTCATAAACCGATTTTATTGGCCGCTGGGAACTTTATGAGTGGACACGACAATTGTGTGCAATTGCGCGTAAGATATAATGCCGCACGTCAGCAATAAGAGTTGCAGATTTTTCAGAAAATTCCAGGTGGATTTCAAGAAAAGAGAATTTCGCAATATAATCCACGGGCGGTTCCACGTGTCACATTAACAAAGAGAGAAAAAAAATAACAATCGAGTATTTAGATCAACTTCTTTTTTATTGAAAAATTAGAATGGGGTAGAGAAAACAATGATAAAATCAACAAATGAACGAGTGGGGGAACGAACGCAGCAGTGGACAAAAAAGTGTAAATGAATTGGAGAGAGAAGATCAGAGAGGAGGAATTAGATGAGGAGAACAGCGTTGATGCATCCGTCGTTCTCTGGATTGTTCGTCACTTGGGCGAATTTTCCCCAGACAACCTGAAAGAAATGGAGAAAGTTTATATGAAGTTGAGAAGTGGAGGAAGGCAGGTGGAAATAGGAGGTGTTTTGAGGAAAACAGCTTATTGTTGAGTTGTTTTTTTTTCTATTCTACAAACTAACCCGTTTACTCCGAGCTTAGGAAAATGCGGTAAAGGCACGACAGTTTCATCCTTTTTTTTCAAAAATGTTTTGAAAATTAAAGAATTAAAAAGAATAAGCTAAATTTCAGATACTCTGTTAATAATGACGGTTGGAGTCAAATGTAACAAAAATTTTCAGCAAAAAGTTCAAAATTATATCGAGAATTTCTCGACGAGAAAACTAGATAAAAATGCGTTGGACTCCAAAAACTTTCCATTTAGGGTGAAGCTGTCGCAAAAAGTGCTAGGGATTATCGGAAATCTTTTCGAAGCTGAAGTCGACATGTTTTTTTTTGAAAATTGACAAAATTAGGGCAAAAAATCAGAAATTTTCCAGAAAAGTTGCCTTGTTTTGTACGAATTCAGTTGAAAAATGCTCCAACTTTTATTTTTACTCATAAATAACGCCCATCTTCTCAATTCTCTCATTAATTACCTTTCCGCCTTGTGTAACCATTCCCAACTCGGAAACGTTGACTTCAATTATAGTTCCCTTCGTAATAACCCCCAAAGACGTGTACATCTGACTCGATGGATTCTTCTTCACACCAACAATTGGAAGATGGAACGTCGTCTGCAGTTCCGGATGAGTGACGTGTGCTTTCTTGAAACGAAGACCCATAGGACGAATGAATCGTTCGAATTTTGCTGGTTTTCTTGTGAACGATTCGCCGACGAATGTGACTTTCGTGACCATTCTCTTCCATCCTTTTCGATTCGTTTTTCCCGTTTTCACCACTTTAAATGCCTCGGCATCACTGACTGCGCGGACCTGGGGAATCGGAACATTAAATTTGCCGGCCTTTTGCTTTCTCTTCTGCTTAATCATATTCGATAGAACTGTTCCTGTAGTCTGCTGCTGTCTGTCGAGAAGATATGCTGGCACAGCGCCCTTATCCGGCTGCTCCACTGTGTTCTTTTGCTCTTTTTCCTCATGTTGCTTCAGAAGTTTACGCATCTCCACTTTCTCAGAGTATCTCTTCTTATGGTACAGCTTCGCCTTGTGTCCACGCAACGTCTTCGCCATTTGAGAGCGGTCGTGGGCGGCACGAGCCAGCTTTTTGCGCCTGAAAAGGGAAGCATTTGTTAAAAAGTCGCGAGAAAATAGATTTTCTCACTGTCTCTCCTCATAATCGAGACGACGTCCGTGACGTTTTCTGTGTAGCTCGATGTGCTCGTTCTGTGGCTGAAAAATCGGATTTTAGCGGGATTTCAATGGGGATAACGGGAACTTACCATTCTGTTAATTTATATATTATTACAACAAGTCGAGTGGTCTGAAACAACTGCAATTAGTAAATGCAACGATTGAGATTGCGAAAATTGGGTAATTGGAGGAACAAAGCGTGAAAAATTGTGACATTTTTTATTTTTTTGAAACAAATATCAATTTTCGAACAATATCGACTCAATATATATATACTATTTATTATCGAAATAAAAAAATGTCGGAACTTTTTTATTTCGACAATACCGACTTAAAAAATTATTCTTTTTGTGATTTTCAATCAAAAAATATTGGTCTAAGCCACGAAAATCAGTAAAATTCAAGATAATTACTTCTCTAAACTGTTTTTGGTAAATTCAAAAACGTAAGATACTTATCGGAACTGCATTTTTTCTTTAAGAAGTATCAACGAAAGTAGTTTAAGCCAAAATTCATATGAAACTTTGATCACGCATTTTCCGACCAATTTTCTCTATTTTTCGCTTCAATTTGGGTAATTTCTATTCACAATTCAATAAACCAATTAAATCTTTAATTTTTTACTGCAAAAATACGGAGAAACCATTTACAAATTAAAAAATAGGGTTGAAAAACGCAAAAACTCGTGGGTGAAAATAATTCGTTTCAAAGGCGCATGGCGTAAATCGACACCGATATCTCGCCACGAAAAGGGGGAGACAGACGCCGCGAGATTTGAATCGTATTTTTTGACTGTTTGGATTTTTTCTCGTTTTTGGAACTGAAATTGTGGAGTTCATGGAGTGTGAGGTGAATTTCAGCATGAAAATAAAAGTGTTGGAGGTGGTAGAGAGAAATAAATATAATTTTTCAGTCGTAAAGTTGAAATTTGCACGGTGTTCCAAACAGCGAATCCAGTTCAGCCTATCGGTTACTGACGCGTTTTACGTGCAGCCCGCGAAGCTTCCCGCGTGAATAATTATTGTGATCTCTAAAAATTTTTTGATCTAAAATTCACGTGGGAACGCTTTTTTGACACATGAAGCACGTTTTGAGCTTTTTTGGCTTTAAAAAAGCTTTTAACGAAAATCCAAAACGACCATCTGATAGGAAATGTTGTTTGCTTCATTTTAAGCTATCATTTGTTAATTTTGGTTGTCTGGAAATGCCGCTACGGCTCAGAATGTAGTTTTCAGGAAAAACGGTGTTTTCGGAGCAAAAGTATAACAATTCCTGGCTTTTCTGTGCTGAGCAATTAAATATCATCAAGTTGCACAATAAAAAACAGGTCTCGGTCCGCAGATTCGCGATTTTTTATATGAAAACACCGATTTTTGTTCAAACCATAAAAAGAGCCGCATAAAATCATTGGGACGACCACGTTGAGACCCAGCTTACCTATGCAGACGCGCTCTATTGAGAAACTGCGTGTTCCTAAATTATTTCACTCGAAAATGAAGATTTTTCACAATTCCAAGTTTAGCAAGCAATTTTTACGCGGAAGAAGATAAATTTTGGCAAAAATAGCAAAATTAATATTTCAGGTGGTTGAAATATGAATATTTTCAGACAAAGCGGCAATTGCAGAGCTAGGAGAACGTAACAAAGAAGAAAAAGGTTCATTTTTTATCATATTGTTCCGTAAAAATTACTTAAACCGTAGGCAAATTAATTTTTTCAGCTTTCCCAACGATGAGACGGGAGATTAACAACAAGTTCGAAGAAGGAGGGGCAGCGACAAGGAATGAGGGCGATCGAGATGTTGAGAGGGAAGGAAAGTTCAAGGATAGCGAAAAAGGAGCATGTAAGTGAGAAAGTAGCAGGAAGGCGCAGAATCTTATTGTAGAGCGGCATGGAAGAAGAAAAATAATTTTTCAGGTCTCATCAATCGCATGATAAAGAAAGCAGCGGGTTTCGAAAGCAGCGCAGAAGCAGCGGAACAACGCAGAGCGGCCGGGATTTTAAATTTTTAGTTGTATGATTGTAATAATAAAATTAATAAATTACATAATTAATTACAAAGCTATCGTTTATTTTTGAATTAACAAGCAAAGAAGAAATAAATGGGTGTTGAGCGTCCATTTTGAGGCAGCACGAACTTATTGTTAGTAGAGAAAGTCGACGGGAAGCGTTGTAGAAGTGCTGAAAAGAGAGACATGCCCTACGGGAAAAGCTTGATCAAAAATGAAACAATTCAGGTGGAAAAATGACCTAAAAAATTGTAGGAGTCCGTTCCATCCATTCGAAGTGTCCGTTCCATCGTCCCCGAGGTGTCCCAAGCGTCAAGACGAAAGAGAAGAGAGGCGGAAGTTGTCGAGCCTGTAACAATCAGAAGATTATTGAAATTTATCAGAAAAATATATTGATATCAATAAATTCTTATTCTTATTTGCCTACGGGAATGCGACTTTTTAGAACAATATTCAGGAAAAAATAACCTTTACAGCTCGTTCATCAATTGACTTGTAAATATCGTTGATATCCGTCGTTATAATACTTTTCTGAAAACAATCAATTAAATTTTAGCAATAATAACATTAATCTTAGCATATATAATTTTTATTTTACGAAAAAACAACGAAATTTCATCAAAATACTTGCAATAATCGAGAAATAAAACGAGAAAAATTGAACAAACGGAAAATAAAATATTCTAATGTTCACCGCTACGACAAGCTGTAAGTCTAATGTTCACCGCTACGACAATGTGTACCCCCCTTAGCAATAGAGCGCGTCTGCATAGGTAAGCTGGGTCTCAACGTGGACGACAGAAATTTTTCAAATTGTGCTCAAATGATAGGTATTGAGCCAATCTATCAGACTGTCGTTGCAGAAATTGAGAAAAATTCGAAACAAAAGCACAAGAGTCGAAAAACAGCATTTTCAGTGCAAAAAATAATTTTCCATTTTTGTAATTTGCAAATGCGCTCTAATGAGAAAAATCGTGAAAAATTCCATTTCGCTGTTTGGAATACCGTGATTTGTTGTTAACTTCAAACTTCTTCAGGGATTCTCTCAGATTCAAATTACATTCTTCACAGGAAATCCACGTCGCTTCCGGACTTCCCCAATTCTTTTTCGGTTCTTTCCAAACCAAATCATTCTGCTGTCCATTTCGAAATGACCTCTCCTCGCGCAGCTGTCATTTCGCGCGTCGCACACACACCATTTCCCTTCACAATGCACATCTGTCTTCCTGCTTCGCCTCAATTGATTTCGTCGTCCGTTCCGACCCCTTGCTGAGAAGACGGGTCACTCAACATACATCCTTTTCTCAAATATTAGTACCCTTCCGTGTTCTTCTATTCATTCACTCCTCTTTGAGCCTCGCTATTTAGCCGCCCGTGTCTCAGAATCACTCAAAGAATGGTGCTATTTCAGATGAGTCGTAGCACTACTACGAGAACTGAAGAACTCGTGCCACGTGGCACTTCGGGTCCGAAAGAGACTCAGAATTATTGGGGATTCGCCAATTTCCCGAATCAAGTTTTCCGGCGAGCCGTCAAAAACGGATTCGATTTCACGTTGATGGTTGTTGGTGAGTATGGAGTAGCGCGTTTTTCCAGTTTATAACTCGTTAAGTGCAAAAAATAACAAATCTTTAAACTCATTTTCAGGCCGAAGTGGACTCGGAAAATCCACGTTCATCAACACACTTTTCTTGGCTGAAATCAATAATCTCAACGAGAAAGAGTCGACTCCAACACCTCTTCCATCAACAGTTCGTGTCGAAGAGAAACTTGTGAAGTTGACGGAAAATAGTGTGTCACTCAATTTGACACTTGTAGACACACCCGGTTTCGGTGATGCTGTGAATAATTCGAAATGGTGAGGTTGGAAGCAAAATTAATTTAAAATTCCTCATTTTCAGCTGGGAGCCCATTGTGAACTACGTCGAGAGCAAGTTTTTCGAACATTTCTGCGAAGAGACTCGCATTGATCGTGGCGATAAACCAATCGATAAATGCGTCCATCTCTGTTTATACTTCATCGAACCGTCAGGACACGGACTGAAACCAATCGATATCGAGTTGATGAAACATCTCCACGGAAGAGTGAATATAGTTCCAGTCATTGCAAAAGCTGACTGTCTGACTCGCGATGAGTTGCGCCGTTTCAAAACGCAAATCGTGAAAGACGCAGAGGCGGCTGAAATTAAATTATACAAGTTCCCAGAACTCGAGGATCCTTCGGCAGACAAGACAACTGCGGAGAAACTGCGAAAAGCGCTTCCGTTCGCAATTATTGGATCGAACACTCTGAAAGAGAAGGATGGACGACGCATTCGCTATCGAGAGTATCCTTGGGGTACTGTAGAAGTGGAGAACATGGAGCATAACGACTTTTTGACACTTCGCGATATGATTATTCGAACTAATTTGATTGATATGATTGATGTGACGAGAAATGTTCATTACGAGAATTTCCGATTCCGTCAGATGGAGGGTCTCCCGAAAAATGAAAATAATCGGTAAGAGCACGGAAATTCCATCTTTAGTGCAAATTTTTGAAAAATTTGGTCGCCTGAGCCGGAAACTCCGCCCACTTTTTGCTTATTTTCATACTAAAAACCCTAATTATTTCCAGCGATCCATTCACTCATTTGGAAGATGAAAGACGTCAAAAAGAGGAGGAGTTGGCAGAGAAACGAGAGACATTGGAGAAAGTGAGTTTCGGGCTACAAACTACATCTTACAAAGGTTTTCAGGTTTTCAACGAAAAAACCGCGGCTCGCCAGAAGCGAAATGTCGAAAGAATGTCGTCACTCGATGAGATCGAACAACAGAATATGCAGAAACTCGACGCAAAACGTGCTGAAATCATCCGTCTTCGTCACGAAATCGGTGAACTTCGTAACGGGACACTGACGTCTTCGCAGACGTCGTTGGCGACGTACAACGAGAATAACTCGCAGAATTCAACGTTTAATTCCACTTCTAAATCCTCTCCTCCACCGACCGCCACGTCATCAACTTCTGGAACAATGAAGAAGCGAATGGGTGGTCTCGGCCTTTTTAATCGGAATTAATTTGTTTATTTTTATTTTTTCACTCCCGAAAATCGCCGACTTCTTTTAATTCTATTGTACACTTGTCGCATAATCTACCCGATTGTTGCTCACCTGATATTGTTCTCCTGAAAGTCATCCGTATAATAACTTAATTCTTTTTATTTTACATTAATTCAATAAAAACATTATTCAATCAAATTTCCGACGCGGGAAGACAGAGTGTCTTGCGAACCAACGAGTCGGCGATCTTCTCGAATTGCGCACGATCCTCTCGCCACATTTTGGCAGCGCTCACGTTCGCTGGCGACTCATCGTTTGGTTCTGGAACGGAATAATTGAGTTAATGAGACAAGATGTTCCTATCAACTCACCAGCCAACATACTCACAACACTTAACAGAATTTTCTCAATCGATTGAACAGGCGACCATCGTTCATTCGATAGCTCGTAACCGGTTGGATCGTCTCCGGGTGCATGAAGAATCGAGATGCAGACACGTCCGTCTGCGTAGATATTCGGATGGAATATTCCACATGTGAAACGCATTTTTGGTGGCGACAGCGGGTAGTCCTGAATATAGATTAATTAAGATATTTTATTAAAAACGCAGTCTTCTCACTTGTGGAAAAGTGATACGTGCAGGAAAGACACCATTGGCGAAGCACGTTTCTTCTGGTCCTGTAATGAGACATTCCCATTCGAAGAAGTTATCCTCGTCGATTGGAGCAGCGATTATTCCCTCTGGTGGGCGTGTTGTTAGTTCTGGAAGAATAAAACTTGTGAGAAAGTTTCAGTCTCCTTATCCTCACCTTTATACTCTGTCATGAGTCTTTTTAATGCGTATCCTGCCATTATCGATTAGTTTTAGACTCGAAAAACTGGAAATAAATCATTCTTTGTTAAAAAAAAACTATTGATTTTCTGCAACCAAAAATATATATTTTGCGGATGAAAACCACTATTCCAGTGAAAAATTCTATTTTACATTAAAACTGCAATCTATTTAATTTAATTTTTCAAAATACATGTTTTACTCATTATTCTAATAAGACTACCAGAAAAATACAAACTCAGTGAGAGATGGTGCGAGTGGAGAGAGACTAGAGGAAAAGGGGAGGGTTAGAGAAAACGAGACAATTTTTTAATTTATGCGTTATTCTTGATGAAAGCAATGAGTCCGTTAGTTGAAGCATCGTGTGTGGTGATCTTATCGGCAGAAGCGAGTTCTGGTTGGATGACCTTTGCCAATTGTTTTCCGAGTTCGACCCTGAAAATAAATCAATTAATGCTGAAAAATTATTTTGTTCATTGAAAAATCTCATTGTGCAATGTGATTAGATTTTGGTTCAAAATTCGGACAAAAATATGTTAAAATCGCTCAAAATGCGCTAAGACAATCTCAGGAGCGCCTGAGGCGCGTCGAAACTCTTTCAAATGGAAAAATAGCTCCAAATAGGCTGAAATAGGCTGAAAATCGCTCTAAACGCCAGAATTCCCATTCTCCTGACTCAAAATGAGCTTTCTTAAAGAGGTTTTCCCCGCGGCCATGTAGTCCTCTCGGACAAGATTTTTGAGCTTTTCGATGAGTTTTAAATGGTTTCTAAAGGCTTTCCCGAAAACGAAATAACATTTTTTAACAATACGCTCTTAAGGCACCCCATCTCCGATTTCTCACTAACCCCCACTGATCGAAACTGCAAATGTCCCAAATGATGCCTTGAACGAAAATCTTGTGCTCATAGAATGCGATGAGTGATCCCAAAGTGAACGGAGTGACGACTGGCAACACAATGGAGGTGGTCGGCTTGTTTCCCTCGAACACTTTGTGTGGAAGGATTTTCGCGATGGATTCTGCAGACATTCCAGATGATTTCAGCTCTTGTTCAGCCACATCGGCCGTCTTTCCCTTCATCAACGCCTCGGATTGAGCGAGGAAATTGGCGAGAAGAATCTGATGATGGAGTCCGTCGCGAATCGGATTCAATGTCTTCACCGGAGCGATGAAATCGGCTGGAATAAGTCGGGTTCCCTGATGAATCAGTTGATAGAACGCGTGTTGTCCATTGGTTCCCGGCTCTCCCCAAACGATTGGACCCGTCGAGTAGTCGACACGTTGACCGTGTCGTGTGACAAATTTTCCGTTGGATTCCATGTCACCTTGCTGGAAATAGGCGGCAAAACGGTGCATATACTGATCGTATGGGAGGAGGGCGTGGGTCTCCGCTCCGTAAACATTGTTGTAGAGGACACCGATCATTGCGAGGATCACGGGGATCTGGAAATCGAAAAAAATTGTACTTTGGCGAAAACGCAGAAAATTCTGGTGATAAAGTATATATTTTGAGCGATTTTAAGATGAAAAGCCAAAAAACGCGTCAAAGGTGCGCCAGATTAGGTGAATTTAAAAAATTGGACTGAAATCGATTTACTTTGAACATTTTTACACGTTTTCAGGTCGAATTTTTTGTAAGCTTACTGACTACAAACTACATAACTTTCCTACTCTCAATTAAACTGAAAACAAATCTCATATTTTTCATCAGGTTTTGACATATTGCCATACTTGTCAAAACCCGGCTTCAATAAATGAACCAATTTTTCATCGAAAATGTGGACATTTCTGATGATTTTTCAGATTGTTTTCTAGTTCTGAATGATAGCCGAAAGTTTAGCTTTTTCGCGAAAAATTTGAAATTGGAACTTTGGCGCGAAAACTCGGGCCTTCGGGCCGGGACAAGTATGCATATTACTAACATTCTGTTCCAACGGGGAGTTCACAAAGTGTTCATCGACAGCGAAGGCGCCATCCAGCAACTTTTCATAATTATCGAATCCAATATGAACAGCAATCGACAATCCTATTGCCGACCAGAGTGAGTAGCGTCCTCCGACCCAATCCCAGAACTCGAACATATTCTTCTCATCGATTCCGAATTCGACAGCTTTCGGCACATTTGTGGACAAGGCGACAAAGTGTTTGGCGACAGCCGAAGCGTCTCCGGCCTTCGAAAGGAACCATTCCTTCGCCGTCTCCGCATTCGTAATCGTCTCCTGAGTGGTAAATGTCTTAGATGCGATGATGAACAGAGTTGTCTCTGCATTCAACTTCTTTGTCACTTCTGCCACGTGGGTTCCGTCGACATTCGACACAAAATGAACGTTCGGTCCGACTTGATAGTTTTTCAGCGACTCGGTGACCATCAGTGGTCCCAAATCGGATCCACCAATTCCAATGTTGACAACATCGGTGATCTTCTTGCCGGTGTATCCTGTCCACGAGCCGGAAATGATCTCATTACAGAATTCTTTCATATGAGCCAACACTCTATTCACATCAGGCATCACATCTTTTCCGTCGACAAGAATTGGCCGATTGGCACGATTACGGAGAGCGACGTGAAGCACGGCACGATTCTCGGTGAAATTGATCTTCTCTGCCGAGAACATGGCGTCCCGCGACTCTTCGACACCTCGAGATTTGGCCAAATTCATCAAAAGTTGAAAGGAGTCGTCGGTGATTCGGTTTTTCGAGAAATCGAAAAGAAAGTCGCCATCGGGAGTCTTGAAGTGGCGACTGAAAAAAAAAATTATGGATTTCAGTTATTTTTGCATCACCTTTTTAGTTTTTACTGCATATTTATAGATTTGGACTATGAATAATTTGAAAAATCGAGTTTCCGAAAAAAAAACTTCTGAAAAGTTCCGGTTTCCGAAATTTTTAGTTCATCCGTACCCCAGACGATTCAAATTCATATCCCCTTCAACTATTAGCTCCGCACAGTTCTTACAACTGCGCTCCACCAAAATGCCCTTGAAAATTTTCTCTTTTTCTCTACATCTCTCAATTTTGCACACAATGTTCTTTGGTTTCGGTAGAGCGCAGTTGGAAGAAGCATGCCGTGATAATACTTACGTGAATTTCTCAAATCTTGTCGGATCTTTCTCGAACCATTCCAGAAGTTGAACACTCTTCTCATTCGCCTCCACGTGGCGTTTCAATTCGACGAATGCGGCGTCTTGAGTCAGAGACATGGCTGGAAAAATGAATGATTGTTGGGTGAAAATAGGAAAGCATTGTGGATTCTTGAACGGAAATGAGAAATAGTCATGTTTCAGACCGAATATTCCACATTTTCCAGATGAAAATCGGTATTTCAGCGGCTGTTAAGCTAAAAACTGGCTTTTAAAAGAGAAACCAACTGAAATTAAATGAAAATCAGTCTAAAAACCCCTTTCTAGGGTTTCTAGTGATAAACATGCCAGAGGCTCACTTGAAAACGTGCCAAATGCAAACAAAACAACATGGCCATCCCTCTCTTCGTCTCATTCTCTTTCTCTCTCTCTGATGCAATTATTGATTCTTCCGAGAAGAGAGAATCAGAGAAAACATAGAGAAGTTGAGAGCAAGTGAGAGCAAAAAAGGATAAACTTATTTGGGAAAGCTCCGCCCACTTTTGCGTCATGTTTATTTTCATGCCTTTCTATTTAACGAAGTTTAAACAATAACATTTGCATTTTAGTACTGAAATTAGAGTTTTCATTTCTGTAAAAACAGAAGCGTGGTGCGAAAATGTGGGTAAAAATCGGGAAATCTTGATTTTCTGTGTTCTGGAGGTTTTCAGAATCAAAAAGAATACAATGATTTTATTGAATAAAATATCCGAAAAAAAAACAAACAAAAAATTCGAAAGATTTCAGCTGTTTTCAATTATAAAATAACAAACTCATACCTCCATTCTTCGAATCGCCGACGAAAAGTGAGCTCATCAAATCAGACAAATAGCCTATCATCTTTGGAGAGAGATTCAGAAAAAATCCGAAGACTTTTTCGACTGGGAAATTCAAGGAATGAGCAAAAATTCACAGAACCAGAGACTCGAAATTCAAAAATCAAAGATTCGCGCTCAAACAACTACCGTAGGCTTTCAAAGGAGCATTGCGAAAACAGTTGGGTCTCGACACGATTTGGAGTGTTTACTTTTTGAAAATTACAAAACTGGTGCGACTTTTTTAGATGGACAATTTTTAGCGAAAATATCGTAAACGACAGAAAATTCAGTAAAAAATCCGAAAATCACAAGAGCCTGACATGTTTTCAATTAAAAAGGTTTATTTTCCAAAAAGAAATTACCACAAAACCTCCGGAGAACAGTCTCTCCAGAAAAATTGTGGCGTGTTCATCGACCACGCCACACCTCCCCGCAAACCTCTTACAAACACAAATTATCAGCAAAAACTGGAAAAAATGAATAAAACTAGCCTCGTTTTTCCATCTTGGACAAGCAGCGAGAAATCAGAAAAAATCAAAAATAAAACCGAAGTGATCAGAGGAGAAAGATGACTTCGAAGTAGTTGTCATCGTCATTCTGTTTATTTTTGTCGGAGGCGCGGCCGTTTTTTTTGGTGTTTCGATTTGTTCTTTGACACAATTCAATGATGACTTACGCCTCTGTGTCTCGTCTGGTTTCTGACGACAACAGTGAAAAGAAACAGAAAATGAAAGTTGTTGAGGAAAAAAAAATTGTCTATAGAATACAGAGGCCGTATGCATGAACATTTACCTCGAGGTAAATGAGCAAGGTAAATCGTTTACTGTGGTAAATTAGTGAAAAATGGTATGCATGAAAAATCGGCAGTTGTGGTAAATGCGTTTACCATGGTGAAAACATTTACCCACCTCTTTTGCGAGTAAATGGGATTTACCGAACCAATTACAGTAGAGCTAGTGAAAGGATCCTCCAAAAAGAACGCGATACTCACATTTTTTTAGTTAAATTTTAAAATTAATATATAGATAAAGAATGGAGCTTCATTTTTATAGTTGAAAATTTTTTTGTACGTTCATTTTCTAACAAGTTACAGTCTATCAATGTGGGCAGGTCCAAAACTCTTCTTTTAGCAGTGAGAAACTGCAGAAATTTACTTTGTCTATTGATAACTTATCAAAATGTGTTCGTACAAAAAAGGATATATTACGGTAGTAACTTCACGACTTCCATCAAATTATGGTCAAAACACATCTACTTTTAACGATATTTGGAGATCTGCTTCGGTTAATTAATGTGCTATAGCTATGACTTTATACACAAGAATCTGCGTTTTGATTGTAGAACGCTAATAGAAAAATCTCCACTTTTCATTTAATAGCCTCAAATATCATCTTCATGAATAGAAACTGATTCCTAATAGGGCTAGTCTGCTACTTTTTCTAACTCTGTTTGAAGGCTCCGGCTTCTGATATATGTGATAATTTCAGATGGTCTAGTTTCATTCAGATAGATGTAGTCATAGAGAGAGAGAGAGTTTCTTGAATTTTGTAGTCCATGAGTGGTGTATTCAATGATAAAAGAATAGTGAGTGAGAAAAATGTAGCCAATGGGACATTGTAGTCATTGAAAATGTGGAGTCAATAAGTCTATGCAGTCATTGAGATGTGTAGTTAATGTGTTTTTGAGGGAAATACAACTCCATTTACTGAGGTAAATGTTTACCTCGGTAAAAATGTCTTGTGAATACGGTAAATGGTTTACCACGGTAAACGATTTACTCCCTGTTTACCTTCTCAGGTAAATCAATATTAATCTAATTATGTTTGGGCGTAATCTAATCCTAATCTAATTAGATTAGTGCGATTGCGTGACGCAAACTGCGAGCGCGCTAGCTGCTGGGGCATTTATTTCTCATTATTTTTTTTCTCGGTTTTTTGTATTTTATGTGAGTATAGATTTTCATGTTTTTTACAATTTTATATTTAATTAGTTTTCAGAACCCTTTCGTACTTTATTATTGTTTTTATTTACTTTTTCAATTTTCAGTTAATCTACAGTAGGCACAATGAAAAGCCGACTATCAATCAAAAGAGTACGAACGACGGCGAGACAAATTTTTGATAGAATCGGGAAAAAGAAGAAAAAAGAAGAAGAAATGCAAGATGAGAATGACAAGGATGTGGCAGAAGAGAAGATGGGAAATGAAGTAGACTTTCTCAACTGTTATGATAACATAGCTGAAAGTATCTTTGATGAAACTGACGAAGATTCCAGAAGTAAGTCTAACTTCAAATGGTAAAAATGGAACCTATGATAATTTTAGGAAGATTATGGAGAAAATTGTCTGAAAAAGACTTAAGAAAGTTGATGTTCCTGCTTTCCACCACTCAATCAAAGACAGCTGTCAACGAATATTTTGACACTGAGATGTTGGAGAACCAGAAAATCATGAAGGAGCTTCTGTTTCGATCAGAACATCTGAAAGAGATTGAAATGTGTAGCACATGTGCTGAAGATGGAGAAAAGTGTTCCTGTTTCAACATATCGTCGAAATGCACTGTGGTATTTTCTGATTTGAGTTCATTGATCAGGGGTATGCTCCAAATCAATGGAAAACATGTGTTGAATGTTCAAAGTTCGATAGTTCGAGGAGAATGTACTACGTCACCAATGGGTCACGGAATTTTGAAAGAACGATTGTTAAACGAGTTGACGCCTGGAGAAGTAAAAGTTCACTTCCAATGCGGCTTTGATGGTATCAAGCTACATATGAAAGGAAGGTAAGCAAAACGTGTATACACTTGAAACATAATTTACGAATTATATAAATTCAGATACAAGGTTTGGCCTTTCACCTTGATTCCTCTGGATTTAGAAGACAAAGAACGCGCAACCGTTCGTTCAGTCCTAACATGTGCCATGTATATAGGAAAAACGGATCCTTCAGCAAATGTTCACGATCGGATTATAAATTGGTGTCAAAACGAGATGAGCTATCCAATCTCGTGGAATGGGCTGGTAGTATATTCAAGTATTGTATGCGGTGCGCACGACGATTCAGCGAGGAGGAAGATCTATTCCTTGAAAAGTCACTCTTCGAAGGGGTCATGTCCATTCTGTTTGAACCAAAGCACCGTATATTAAGGTGAGGAGATTCAGAGATAGCCTTTTGGGAACCATTGCGTGAATTATATAAATGTTCCCGCAATGCAAATAGTATCTAAAACTCGGGACTATTCTTGTTATCACAGTTTCAGACCCCAAGGAGAATAGATTAGCCGATGTTTCAACCTTCATTGTGAGGTGACTTCGGTATACCATAAAACGGCCCATACCTAATATTTTTTGAAAATTCTTTTTTCTCCCCTTAGATAATGTCTATGACAACAGTATATCAACAATAAATGAAACTTTTAGTGGAACACCTCCGAAATCAAACCGTCCTAATGACTCCTCTCATAAAATCACCTCAAATTCGGGTTTTCTCCACAGAATGACCCCCATGGGACGGAATTACCCCATGTTTGGTATTCCATTAGACATCACTAAGACTGATAACATATCAAAAAACCAAAAACTTTTTAGTGAAATTTTTTTTCAAAATCGGGAATTTTCTCCAATTTTTCCAACATTTTTCATTTCTCGTCTTTTTTGAGAATTTCTCTCATTAAAATATTCATAAATTTTACATAAATTGAAAGAGAATTTCCTCTTCTAATAGTTTTATCACTTTTCAGATCGAATTTTCATTCAGAACGGGCGAAATTAGCATTTTCCGGCGCCGCTCTCTTTAATTTTTGAGCGGGGAAGGCGAGGGGCGAGAGAGCAGTGGTGGGCGAGAGACGCAGAGAAATTTTCCGGCGGCAGCGAAATTTTCCGGCGGCAATCGAAGACGCTCTTCATTCTCGCCCACCTCTGGTGTGTAGCAATCACTTTCGTATTTTCACTCTCTCCCTGCTTGTTGGGGAGACAGGAAAATGGTCAAAAGAATATGGGAAATAAAATTTTCAGGGAACTGATTATGATCAGGAGGGGCGGGGCTAGACGCGTGGATAAGTTCGAGGAAGAAAATTGAGAAAGTTGCGGGGAAACAGTTGTAAAAATTATTTTAATAATTTAGTTTTTATGACAATTCTGACGAAAAAAGAATGACAAGAAAGAGAGAAGAGGCAATGAACAAATGGTAAAGCGGGGAAAAGGTTCCAGAGAAATTAGAAAAAATGTACAGTGATTAACCAGGAACCGAGAAATTATAAGATGAGAAGACGGAGAAAAATGAGATTTTTTAGCTGAAAATTTCACATTTTCAGACAATAAAATATACAATTGTTATACAACGGGACCCAATAAAATTTGATTAATTATTAATAATTAGGTTGATTATTATTACTAATAATGATTTCACTAATATTGAGTTCACTATTATCATCTCCAACAAATTGATCGTGGAACTTCGCGTAAGCCTCCAAATCCATCGAAGGCATCTCAAAGTCAGATTTCGCCGTGACGACGAGATGAAGAAGTTGTTGAATACAGACACGATGCAGGGCTTTCATTGGGTATAGTTGACATAAATGACATATTAATTCAATTTGTTTCTCCAAATATAACTGCTCACATAGCGTCGAATGCTCGTCTTCTCCGCAGAATTGGAGAATCTGAAAGAGAGAAAAATGAATGATTTTCTAAAAATCGATTTTCAGCAATAATAGATTCCGAAATCCTTCGTCTCAAATATGGATTCTAGTATCCAAGTGTTCGACTTTGAGAAAAACTTATTAGGGAAGATCATGGAGTCAGTTTGGATATATGGGACGTGACTATATCATTGAAAAGTTGTAAAAACGCATATTCCAAATATATATTCAGTTTATGCCCTCGAGTCCTGGTATTCGAGAAAAACGAGGTCAAAGTTCAGCAAAAATGACACATTAAATTTTTTTGACTTTGAAGCTCTTGACTTTTTTTTTCATATATACTACGTTCTAAGGTGGAGCATTAGGCCTCAAAACTTAACCCAAAACAGGTAATAATTCTCTATTTTTCAGAGTTTTGACCTCGCTTTCCTCGAATACCAGGCCTCGAGGGCAAAAACTGAATATATATTTGGAATCAGCGTTTTGTCAGCTTTCCAATGGTATAAACCATGCTGCACAACTCCAAACTGACTACATGGCCTTCCCTAGTATGTTTTTCTCCAAGTCGAACACTTGAAAACTAGAATTTTGATTTGAGACTAGGATTTCGGTTGATTCATCATCTCTCTAACCTCCTTCTCTGTAATAGTTTTGTATCTTGTGGATCCAGGGTCCTTGTAACGAATCGTCGGTTCCAATACCATCAATCGTTCCGGCGCATTGAAAAAACATGGAGTGATGATACGTTCCGAGGGTTTCTCATATTTCATTTCTGCCGTTCGTCTACGGTATTCAATTGCCGACACGAAAACTGCACCGATCTGCAAAAAAAAAACAGATTTTGGTGAATTTAGGCGAAACAATTTTTCAAACATACTTCATCCGCCTTCTTCGACACCTCATGAAACCAGACCCAATCTCTTCGATCGTCTCTATTCTCCAAAAACTGCACATATTCCAATTCCACCAATTTTCTGAATGCCACCACATCGTCGACTTTCGAAATTCCATCTGGTGTGATGTAGTCCTTGTAGTATTTCGGGAGATAGACGACAGTTTTGTGGCCACGAATCAAAAAGTTCATAATGACATCGAATATCGCTTTGACTGGGTAGTTCTGGAAGAGAAATTGAGAGGATTAGGAGAACAAATGAGAAAATAAATATTTTTAATCGAGAAAACGAATCTCGACGAGTCAGTCTTATCCTCTCCCATTATCAGAAATTGTTGATTTTCGTCCGATCTCTGTGATTTATTAATCACTTTTCACTCGAAAAAGCCGGTTTTCAGCACAAAAAACGGCGAAAACTCAGTTTTTGAGCAGAAATCGTCATTATTAACTCAAACACTTGATTTTCACTGTAAAAGAAAAATCGGTTGGTTATCACGAAAATTGGCTGGAAAATAAACAAATCCAGATTTTCAGCCAAAAAATACGGTTTTTGAGTAAAACTGGAATTTCTGCACTTTTTTCTTTACTTATTGTCGAATTAAAAAAAGTGATACCCGGTGTTTGCGGACTTAGTGGAAAAATTATTAAAATTAGCATTAAGTCCGCAAACACCGGGTATCACTTTTTTTTATTTCGACAATACCATCTCATTTTCAAAATTATTCCAGAAGGGGGCCTACCACCACCATCCAAACTCAGCCCCCTTCCAGCAAATCCAGGGAATAGGTAAGCAGATTATTACGAAATGTGAGTTAATGAAAGAAAATAGTCTGAAAATCCCTCTAAATTAATAAAAAATGACTGAAAACCGTGAAAATCAGTTCAAAATGGCGGAAAATGGCTTAAAGTCACTGAAAATCGTCGAACTTTCCAATGAAATCAGTCTGAAATTGCAAAAATAGTTTTAAATTGAAATTAAAATGACAGAAAACCACTTTACTGTTGTCAAAATCTCTGAAAATTGTCTGAAAATGCGATTTTTACGACATTTCCGCTGCACAATCGTCAGCCGTTTAATTTTCTAATAATTGTTCGCAATTTGTGTGATTATGGATCGTCAGTTGTCAAAGTAGACAAAAAATCAATGAAATCGCAGAGTTTTTTGTTCGTTTCTCATACCAGTGTATCATGATAAAGCGGCATTTCAGGAGCTCTGCCGTAGAATGGACTTCTCGTTTTGTTCATTGAATATGTCGCATTGAGAACAGCGACGCCGTCTAAAAATTGATTTGAATAGAATAAATTATCCGAGAAAATCGTACCAACAACAACGGGACGTAGAAGAGTGGTTTCATTCTCTTTACTTCTGCATGTCAAATTCGGTGGGAAATCATCGAAGTTTATAGCAACGGAGAGGGCTCCTGGAATAGACATGTGATTCAGGAAACTAAAAATTAACTGTTTTCTAGAATTCCCTCAACTAACCAGCTCTAAACGCAGTTTTCTCTTGCCTACGGATGAATTCATCTATATTTGAAAAAAGCTCCTTCTCCATCGGTGTCCATTCCATACTAATAGCCGATTCATGAACTCTCGGATCTCTCGAATACACAAATCTCAGCATATTCCAATTTGCTTCATCGATGCTCAGTTGTTCTTCATCAGATCGCACTATACCAAGAATTCTGAATCCCAAATCAGATTTCGAGTAGATTTTGATGGTTTCCGACATTTCTACTTGATTTAAATACTTTTGGCTCGGATCTTCCACCTCAAGCTTGCCTGATTCTACAGTTTTCAAATAATCGACAAGAGAACTCAGATCTTTTTCTAGTTGAGTCCACTTCTCCTTCGGAACTTCCTCTTCCAGATCGTCTCGAGAATTTTTCTGATGGGAATGGAAATGCCGATGATTTCTATGGAATCCGAAACGAGGATTCGATGCGGACTGTCTGCTTTTCCCTTCTTCCCGGGATATCCTTATAGCTTCATTCAATTCCCAATTCTCCTGTCCATTTTCTGGTCCGTTAGTCGTTTCCGGAGGGAAATTCGGAAGATTCTGTCGGTTTGAAGACACCAGGTCTCTTTGCATGTGAACAATTGCTTCATAACCGAAAGTGTTGGAGCTCGGTGTCGTGTTCGGAGAGACGCGTTGAAGAAATTGACCGTCTAGTGTTAGAAGTTGATCTTCTTCACTGTTCATTGCCTGAAAACAGAGAAATATTGCAAAAAATTGGAAAGCAGGGAAATTTTTCACGATTTATAGCGGAAATGATAACCTTTTTCTAAAAAAAACTTTACAAAACTAGAAGAAAAAATTCAGTGTTTCGAATAATTTTGTGAGTTTGAAGCTAGTTATTATCGATTTTTTGCACTTTTTAAGACTTATTTAGAGTAGCTTAAAAGTGGGCGGAGCTTGAAAAATGAGAAAATAATGAAGAAAGACTAGCCAAAAATTTTCCAGCTCGCATAATAAAAAATTTCCGACGACACTCCGAAATCTCGCATGCGCGTGTTGTTTACCGTAAATCCACACCTATTTTTTTCGAATCTGAATTTTAACAATTGCCGATTTTTAGTCTAATTTGAAGGCTCTCGCCGAATTTTTCGCGTTAATACACTAAAAGAAAGTCTAAAATACTCAAAAATTACATTTTCAGAGAATGCAGGAGGAAAAAACGGCATCGGAGCCCGTTTTCAAAGAGCCATCTCCAAAAAAGAAGCGAGTTGAGAAACCATCGACGTCAGAACTGCCGAAAAAACCTCAATTGAAACATGAATCCGAGTTTCTTCGCTCAATTCCATCATCATCTCAATACGAGAAATCATTTATGCATCGGGACACAATTTCTCACGTCATTGCCACAAAAACCGATTTTATCATCACAGCGAGTGTCGATGGACATCTGAAATTCTGGAAAAAGAAGCATGGTGAAGGAGTCGAGTTCGTCAAGCATTTCCGATGTCATTTGAGTGAATTCTCTCACATTTGTGCAAATGTCGACGGCACTTTGCTGGCGACCGTGTGCGAGGCTGATAAATCGGTGAAGGTGTTCGATATTGAGAATTTTGACATGATTAACATGATCAAATTGGATTTCCCACCGCGAACAGCCAACTGGGTGCATCAATCCAACGATCCGGTTGCACATTTGGCGATTGGAGCGGCGGATTCGGGAAAAGTGATTGTGGTGGATGGAAAAGCATCGGCGACACCGGTTTGTGTTAAGGACAAACTACATTCAACACCGATTCGGATTATTGAGGTTTGTTAAAGCGCAAGTTGACGAAAAGCTCGAAATCATACTTGAAAACCGGGCCGGCGCGTAACTTGCTTCAAACTCAATATTATGAGCTGAAAACTATACCAAAATGTAGATCTCAACGAGTTCTATTTACTACGAGCCATATGGTGATTTGATAATGTGCCGCGTTCCTGAAAAAAGTGCCAGAAAACGCGAAAATGGTCAAAAAGCCATTCTAGCCCGCCCCGCGGCACAGTAACGAATAACGATCCGGCCCGTAGTAAGTCACCGACATAGAACTCGCCGATATCTGCATTTTCGTCGACTTTTGTGCTCATAATATTGAGTTTGAAGCGAGTTACGTGCCAGCCCGGTTTTCAACTATACTCAAAATAGCTTATACTATAATTTTCATTTTTCAGTACAGTCAAACTCTCGACATTATCATCTCCATCGACGAATCTGGAATCATTGAGTGCTGGAATGGGGAACGCGGTGACTTCGAGTTTCCCGGATCGAAACTTTCTTGGGAATACAAGTTGGAAACAGATCTCTACGATTTAGTAAAGGCAAAGACCACTCCAGTCTGCGGAGCATTCGATCCCTCTGGCCTCCGACTGGCAACGTTCTCAGAAGACCGCCGAATCCGCATTTTCAATATAAAAACCGGAAAACTAGTGCAGCAAATCGACGAGACCACTCAAAAATATCAACAGGAAGCCAAGGAAAACAAGAATTACGGCCTACAACATATGGAATGGAGTCGTCGACTGGCAGCCGAGAAGGAGATGGACAAGGATAAGAAGAACGCGTTGAAATACTCCAGAATGTGTTTCGACGAATCTGGAAACTTCTTGCTGTATCCGACGCCGATCGGTGTGAAAGTGTATAATCTTGTCACTCAGGAGACGCCGAGAATCATTGGAAGAGATGAATCGATTCGATTTGTAGCCGTTTCTCTGTGCAACGCCCTTCCAGATATCCGTTCGAAGCTTCAAGGTGCAGCGATTACTGTAGAGACGGCGGCAGCTGATAACCCAACATTGAATAGAAAGACGGACCCAGATCCACTGATGGTTTGTTGTGCATTGCGTAAGAATCGATTCTATCTATTCACTAATACGGAGCCATTCAATGTGGAGGATGACGAAGGGAATCCATCGGTTTCTGGAAGAGATGTATTTAATGAGCGGCCGAAAAAGGAAGATCTATTGACCGCGTTGGATGTGAGTGGAGGATATCTATTTAGTGTTGTGAAAAAAAATGAAAAAAGTGTCCTGATTTTTAGGGGTTTTACGAACCGCAACTGATTGAACTGGTAGACTGGTAGAACAACAGGAAGAAGTATCTTCAAAATTTAAAAAAATTCTTCTTCGCGGGTAATTAGGTGTAAACGAGGAAAAGTGGGTAGATCAAAACTTGAGACCAAAAATAGTAATAATCTATGTGACTTGCAAACAACGTCACAACTGAAACGCTCAATTTTTCCCAATTTTCAGACAGAAGGAGGCGACAAAGTGCTCAACAAAGAAGCCATTATTCATACCTCGTTCGGCGACATCACCATCCGCTTGTTCGGTGACGAATGCCCGAAAACCGTGGAGAATTTCTGTACACATTCTCGACGTGGATTCTATAATGGACTCACATTCCATCGCGTCATCAAATCATTCATGATACAAACTGGTGATCCATCGGGAAAAGGAACAGGAGGAGAGTCGATTTGGGGAGAGGATTTCGAAGATGAATTTCATCCTCGGTTGAGACATGATAAGCCATTCAAAGTGTCGATGGCAAATGCTGGTGGAGGTAATACGAATGGATCACAGTTCTTTATTACTGTGTGTCCGGCGGATTGGTTAGATGGGAAGAATACGCTTTTTGGAGAGGTAAGAATCCAGATAGAACAACAAAAATGTAAATATAAATCTGATTTTCTTTCAGGTAACCGCCGGAATGAGTGTCGTCCAACGAATAAACCAAGTTCCAACATTCGAGCGGAGTGGCCGTCCCCGCGAATCTATTCAAATCATGTCGATCAGTCTAAAGTAGAGCGCTTCTCAAATTTTCTGTGAATTTTTCAAATTTATTCGTCTCATTTTTCTTTCATTTTACTGACTTTTCTGGTTTCCCAATTAATTTATTTTATTTGTTTGCATTCAATTTTCAATCAATGTGTTTAGAAAATGGGTTACAAAGTATACTGAGTATAGGGCGCCGCGTAATCGTGTCGACTCGGCGTTGCATACACCAGAATCGTGCGCCCATCCCTCTGCATTTTGCAAACATAGTCGGAATAGAAGTGGATTTTCGAAGCAAAGTCTCCGACGGCGCTGATCGCTTCGAATTCTGTTCCGAACATTGCTTCAGTTTCTGCTTGCAGCATTGCACTCATTTTTTGCAGGTTGCACGCCTTCTTTTCAGCCATTTTTTGTGTGGTGTTATGCATCACTTTCTCCAGTTTCAGATTGCAACACATGTAGCCTAGAAAAAGTGGAAATTGGAAGATTTTTATACTTGTCAAGGCCCGAGTACTTGGCGGCAATTTTCAAAATTCAAAATTTTCGTATTTTTTCGCGAAAAAGTGAAATTTTCGACGACTCAGAATTAAGAGAAACTCTGGAACATCATCAAAAATGATCGCATTTTCGATGAAGTATTGAATTTTTTTAAATTTTGGTTCATTTTTTGATCTTCTGAACTCACCACTTCTTTCAGTGTAGCACTGTCTCAATGGGTACTTGGATTTCTGTACGTATGGATATTCTCCTCCTCCACCACCAACTGCTTCAGGGTACTGTTGATGTTGTTGTCGTTGGTTATGAACTGCCTCATCGACATAAGAAGCACGATTTCTGCGAAGTTTGGAAGGATCAGAGAAGAGTTTTGAGAAATCTACCTGAACAGAAAACACTTTCGATTGGAAAACAACATTCTTCTTGGAAAATATGTAAAATATGGTTTATCTCATGGTTTCAGAGGGGAAACTAAATGTTTATAGAAATTGGCAATATAGTTCGAAATTTCATCGATTTCTTGAAAATTGATAAGCAAAATGTGCAAAAATCTCTGGAGCATGTTTTGAGCTATTAAAATGTTTAGAAATGAAAAATTGCCATGTCGATCTGAAATAATAACTGAAACCTCTCCGAATAATTCTAAAACTGAAACTTCCTCATTCCTGACCAGGGCTGCGCGAAAAATTCTTCAGACAAAAAACATTTCAGATAGTTTTCGAAAAAAAAAACCGTTCGAAAAAGTTTGGAAATTTCTGCTGGAATTTTCAAAATTTAAGCAACAAAAATAGAAATGTTTCGATTTTCCTAAAATTTTCTCTATTTTGTACTCAAAAACAGGTTACTGGGGGTCTTTCCTTGAAATACGTACATTTTTCATACAAATTCAAGATTTTTGTCTCCGAAAAAAGTAACACAATTTTGTGTGCGAATTTTGAAAATGTGCTTCACCCGAACTCCCCAACTTTGACTCATTTACCTGTTCCGTATAATTCCTCTGCGGGATCACAAACGGCTCTCTTATGTAAATGGGTCGGCCGAAAATGTAGACTTTTGATATCGGAGTGTTATTAGGGGCAGCACTGTATTTCTGAAACTCTTTCACATTTTGACTAAAAATTGCCAGTAGATCGCACTTACCTCCTCCACATTATCTACAGTATCCCGGGGTACCGTAATCGGGACTGATGCCACGAAGACAAGCGTGGAAATGAAGAAAATTGCAGTGATTTTGAAAAATCGGTAGTTTTCAGCCATTCAAATGTCAGACTCTCACAAAATGATACTTTTTTGGGGGAAGCTAAAGATGGGCGGTTCGTTTCTTCTGTTTTTGGAACAAAAGAGGGGGAGGGGGGGGGGCGGGTAGATTATCCATTACTAATCCCCCCTGAGGAGAGGAAAGGGGAACTGGATTTCAAAGAAGGAAAAGTTACATTGTTCTGACAGAAATGTAAGAAAAAATACTAAAGGGAAACGAGTTGTACTGTTTTTTTCAGTTTTAGAATATGGTAAACCCTCTATTAGAGGTGTCCCTCAGCTAACGCGGTATATCTTTTTCCACAAAGGAGACATCAAAAACTTTGCCAACGGACAAAATATAGCTCGATACTTATAAAATATTTCTTCAGTTGAAAATATTTTGATAACTCTCAAGTTGAGATATTACCATGTCTGAAAACACGGATAGTGATTCTTGACGATCAAAGTAAAAAAAAAAGTTCATATGGCAGGAAGAGTGAAATTAAACAATTTAAAATCGTGATAAAACATTTTAACGAGTAATTCCATGAGATACGGACTAGATTTCAAACGTTTTTCGATGAAAGATGTGGCTTTCGAATCAACTGTTGAATGGGCGGTACGACCGGATGAGAGAGATGATTGTATGTATTGAAGAGAGGATTCAGGAACGGAATGATTACGAAATATTGGGAATAAATGGGATGTTATCGAGAAATTATGAGCAGAGGAGTAGGGAATGAAAGTAAAGTTGGAGAAGTATTGGTGGAGGTCGCACCGCCTGAAAAATTGAATTTGTAACATAATGAGTTTTAAAAGAGAGGTCAAATTAAGATCTATATTTTTGTAGTCGACAATTTTTATGGCCAAAAATGTATCATATTCAGCCGTTTTCAGTTGAAACTGTCCAACTTTGAGAGTGTGTCATGATAATGGCGATTGTCCCATCAAGTAGATTTTTAATGAATCATACAGATTAAACATAGAGCTTTATTTTTGTAGTTGACAACATTTTTGTACGGGTACTCCCTAGAGTACAGTATACCAATAATTGGTTACTAGATTTTACAAAACAGAAAATTATAAAGTGGCGACACTTGGTTTCTTTGTCTAAACTTTTTTTAAATACTATAGAAGCTATCAAAAAGATAATAACTATAAAATATAAACCCATGTGGGATCTGCCCGGTTCTCTGTCACAAATTTTGGGAAATGGGATAGAAAAAGCGGTGGAGGCCAACACTTTTGATCATAGTAGTTTACCTGTGCAGTAAATTCGCCTGTTTTAGGTATATTTTCAACACATGTTAATTTTTGAAGTTTGTCTCCATTTCACTCACCAACTCTGCGGAAAAAAGTGTCGATCTTCATAAGTCTTCAAAAACTTTCCCCTTTTCACTTGTTCTTTCATTCTCGCCAACTCAGTCTCCATAAAACACGTCAAATTCTTTTTACATCCGTTACAGTAATTGGACACCACTGGTTTTCTGGAATGTGATCTAATTGGTTTACAGTAGTTTGATTACTGAATTACCTATAACATTTGTCGACAAATCCCGAGATAAAACGCTCAATCGGGTTTCTAACCATCATGATATGTGTCCAGTTGTTTGCGGAAGGTAAAATCTGAAAGTAGTTGTTTTTGTAGTCTCCAAAGCAAAGCAGGGAAATAACCGGTCCAAGAGCTCACTTACGTTAATTTTCTTGAAAAGCCCACCCAAATTCCTGAATTCATTTTTGAACATACAAAATCGAATTATTTTCCAGTCCTTCAAAATCTCTCGATTATTCCCGATGAATTTCTTCTCATCTCTCAAATAACAGAATAGTGACGTCATTACAGTACTCATACTTTTTTGGACTACACATGTGGATAGATGGTATCGAGGGGCTGTCTGAAAATGGTGTTTGTTAATAAAACAATTGAGCGAAACGCGGGGAAGGTGCACAACAACACAGAAAAACAAGTCGTAGACGCTTTAAAGAAAAAAAAGCTGGCATTACTTACATATGCGGGGATCATAAATAAAATAAATAAATAAGGTAAACTTGAGAAGTCTCACCCGAATCTCCCCCTCGAAGTCCCTCAGCCCTGGAAGACATGGCGACGGATTTTGAGAACATAAATGGACAGCGGAAAGGTTGGATGTTCGGTTTGGAAGCGTCTGAGACAATGAATGATTTTCAAAGATTTTTCAATTATGAGAATCACTAATTGATTCTGGATATCACAGTCTCAGAGAGTTGTGTTTTACTTTAAAACTCACATTCAAATTTACTCGTCTCAAATCTTCGATGTTATTCAACTTCTTCTCAGATTCTTTCTTCTCCCAGTTCAATAATTTATAGAATTTAGGAACTTTTTTCAGTTTTTCTGTTGTAGTGTTACTCGAATTCTTTAAAAAAGTCGATGTCGAAACTGAAAACCGAAATTCCTTCGAATAATAAAGACAGAATATGGCAAAAACAGTGGCAAATAGAATAAATCGTAGTTGTAGTCGCCGCGAGGGTAACATTAAATTGATACACTTTTGTTCGCGAAACTGTTTTCTCGTTTCAATAGACATCGAGAGATTACCACAGATTAATAGTCATTTGCGACGAATTGTTTTTCTTTTTTTTGAATAGTTGTAAATGATTTCAGTTTGAAACGGTTCTTTAAAGATTGATGGTTTATGTTTGAACCTTGATGCCGCACCATTGACGAGGCAGATCTTTTGGAAAATTATAAGAATATGAGTTTCCACGGAAATACTTGAAAATTATTTTTGGATCCCGTCACCCAACATATTTTGTAAGAATGGTTTTCTCTTCTTCACTTACCAGCTAACCAAATGCTTCCCTCTTATTACGAGAGTGAAGCGGCGAGAAATATTTTTTCGTTAAAAAAACTTGTCCAGTTTTAATAATAGGAGTATTGATAGATAACAGTCTCACAGCTACCTTGCGAAAACATTTCAAAGAGTGAGAGACGGATAGAAGCGATAGGGAGACAGGCTTCCTTTAAAAGCTTTTTTTAAAACTTATTTTACTTTTCAAAATGCGATCAGTTTGATCCGAGTGCAGATGCGCAATCACGAATAAACCATATTCAGGTTTATCACAAAAATTTATTTGTTTTAAATATATTCACAAGAACAACAGAAAAAGAACCAGCTTTTCGATACGGAGGTGTTTTCGTGTGCAAAAGGCAATCCAGCATTCAGTACAAAGCGAAAAAGAGAAAGAAAGTCAAACATGATAGATTATAGGTTTGATTACAATTTAGCAGAACATCACTTATTGAGAAATAAGCTCGGTGTCGCCTTCAGCTACCTCATCCACGGACACATCCAAAACTTCAAAGTCGTCGTCGATTTTCACATTCGCTGCTCCAATGTCATCGAACTCCTTCATCTCTATTTTCATGCTCACCCCGGTATATGGCTCAAATCGTGGCAAGTATCTCGGACGCTTCTCCAGGAACTCAAACATAGGGGGTACTGAGGATGGGAGGGTTGTCTTCTGAAGTTCCTCACACAGAGTATCAAAGTCTTGGCGGGTTTCACAGAACAATGCCAAAGCTAGCGATGGATCAATGCTCTCATATTCCATCCATTGCATCATTTGACAGTGATACGTGGAATCGTCCATCTTGGTATAGACATCCGACGTTTGTGATGGTAACGGCTCCAAATCCTCAAGCTTGTGGAAGTCAGAGTCGTCAATCTGATTCTGAATATCTAACTGAGCATCTGTAGTAGTTATGGATGATATCATGGTATTGGTCGTGACTCCAGCGTCCCGTTTTGCAGTCTTCGCACGACAGTGGTGTGGATCCAGATAGAAAAGCTTAGTTCCGGCAATCCCAACGAAATAGTGTGCGAGATTTGGCTTGCCTCCGATGATTCCAACACATTGTGGTAGCTCGAAAAACTTCTGGATGGCTGGGAGGTAACACGGATTGATGCTGGTAAGACCCAGTCGGAGTGGGATCATGACGAGAAGTGGTCTCCAGTCAGTGGTGCAACCAGACGAAGGACGGGGTTTCTCGATTTGACCGTTTTCTGCAAAATTGGGAAAGGTAAGTTTAAGTGTGAACTATTTCAAAAAATTGTAAACTGCAAAAATGTAGCCCTTAAAATTCCCTACATTTTAACAGAAAAGCGAGACGCTCTAATTGTCTACCTCTCTCCACAAATGTTTGAGGTCTGTATCTCGGTGGGGTGAAGAAATACCAAAAAAGTGGAAACTAGTAAAATGTAGGAAATTTCAAGAGCTACATTTTGATATTTAAAATTGTTTTGTTTACTCCGTCCATTTTTGATATACACCGCTTGAAAGTTGGTGTGATCAGAACTTGATAACTCTATTACGCACTGTGCCGTTCTAATACCCCTAATAGAATCGTGTTTCAATAATTATGCATTGTCTTATAGAACAATTTAGCGGGGACTAAACTTTTCGCATTTTTTTCAGCAGTAACTTTTCAAAACTCACCCATGATTAACTTGACTGCATCATCACTTGGATAAGTTGTAGCCATTGTCAACGCATCTTCCTTCACCAGTATATTATCCAATGCCACGTGAACAGCAATATTAGACCAATCATCAAAGATTGTCAATTTCTTGATGACTTGAGCTGCAGTGTTGGGTCCAAACCACTCCGACACTTTTTTCCCCTCGGTTACCCCCATTTGCGCTGAAAATAAAATTTTTAATGTTGACAAAAGACGAGCGGTTGGAAAAACAAAAAAAACGCTTACCAATTTGATGAATCGAATACAACGCGTCTTTCTCATCAAAGAACATTTGCAGAATTTTTTCATAAACCTCTGACGTCTCCTCAATATCCCATTCGAAATGTCTTCCAATGTGACGACGAAGGAGTACCTCTCCTAACAGCATTTGTGCGCATCTCAACATACATCCCCAACCTTGGTCAGTACTCGGACCGGTACCACCTGGAAATAGTGCAAATTGTTAGTTCTTTCCAGGTTTATCTCTTTTTCAGAACATAGCGATCATAGTTTGGGCAGAGACCAATCGTAAAAGGTACCGACCAAAAATATATCACATTTTGCCTCTTTTCAGTTAAAAATGTTCAATTTTGAAAGTGTTTCATAATAATACTGATTGAGAGTGTGTCATAATAAGCTTCTTTTCAGTTGAAAATGTCCAATTTTGAAAGTGTGTCATAATATTATAATAGATTTTTAATGAATTATACAGATTAAACATAGAGCTTTATTTTGTAGTAGACACCTTTTTTGCACGGGCACACCCTAGAGAGTTACATTTCGACAGATAAATTTCTCATAACCAAAGTAAGTATAGTCGATGTAAATATACGGGTAAAATTGCTTTAAACCAGACTTGCAACGGGCCGGGCCGGGTCGGAAGTAAAATTTCTAGGGCCCGGCATATGAAAAATTTTCAGAAAATAAATTTTTCGACAAAAAATTGTAGTGGAAAAAGTTCAAAAATTCAAATCCGGACCGACCGGGCCGGGCCGGGCCGGAACTTTAAAATTATGTATAATCCATACGGAAAAAAGGTAGAGCTCCATTTTTGTAATTGACAACTTTGTTCTCTTAAAAGTTATTTTATGGGACAGTTAGTTTTACTATGAAATCTTCTCAAAGTTTGGCATTTTCTGGAAAAGGCAAAATAATATATCATTCTGGCCGGTACTGTCGATTTTTGTGAAAATGGCGGATTTTTTAGTTGAGGATAAAGTCTGAATAGTTTTTAGTAGCCTTGAGGTCTTTTAGACCATTCAAATTGTATTGCAGAAAAAATTGCTAGTCATAAATTTTGGGAATGGAGGTGTGATACAGTTGAAAAATATGAAAAAGTTCAACACTTTTTTAACAAAGTTTGCTACCTAATCCAGAAATTAAAGATCTAGTTTCACAATTTCAAAAACTTCATAGCAAAACTAACCGATTGGAGAAAAATCTCTGCGATAAGTAAACCACAACCTCGATGTCATATACTTCTTCATTGCTTCCAGACCTATAATAATATCACTGTTTTTAAGCTGAAACAAATTTTCTTACCATCTTCCTTATTAATAATCCTTCCGAGTGCCCAAATCGGAAAAGTGTCAATTGAAATCCGCTCGAAACTATCACAAAACGGTGGTTCGGAAGTGAGAGATGTCTCCACCATGCCAACGCCTTGTTTTACTTCAGAATTCATCATCGTTTCTGCAGGAAACTCGAAATATTCCAGTAGCAGAGTGAAGTTCTCCGCAGCCAACGGGAAAATCGATAGCATGTGAGTAGTGGAGGAGGCACAGACAGAAAAAGAGAAGATGGGGGCAATTCGGTGTTTGCGGACGAGAGAGAGAAAAAGCAAAGGGGTAGACGAAGAATAAGGATGAGAGCAATAGAAAGGAAGGGGGTTCTTCCTAACGGTCAACTAATTAGATGAGGAACAGAGGATTATGGGAATATTGATTTCTAACGGCAGTATGTGGCAAAAAACTATTTGAAAAAGGACAAATAAGGAAAACTGAAAACCTGAAAACCAGAAAAGGGAAACTTGGTTTTAGCTAAGGAAGGCCATGGAGTCAGTTTGGCGTTATGGGGCGTGTCTTAAACCATTGGAAAGCTGAAATCACGCTGATTCCAAATATGTATTTAGTTTTTGCCCTCGAGGTCTGGTATTCGAGAAACACAAGGTCAAAGATTGGGAAAGTAGAGAATTATTGCGTTTTTAAAGGTCAGTACTTTTTGATAGAGAAAAGCAGGGATTTCATAAAATTCTAGATTTTAATTTCATTCGAAAGCTCTCGTTTTTCTCTATCGATACCTGATTAAAAACATTATCCTCAAAAATCTTTTTGGTCCAAAAGGAGTTTGGACCAAATCCAAAGGGAGTTTGGACAAAATGGTTTCCTCAAATGGTTGGTTATCCTCAAAATTAACAACAAACTCACAGAAAAATCTTAATTTGACAGTAAAACTAGTGAGAAACAGTGCAAAATAGTGAAAAAGTTGAAAAGCCGTTCTAATTTTTTTAGAAGAGATATCAACAAACGCATCAAAACCAGCGTGTTTAGAAGTACCCTGGTGCCAAATTTTAGAAAAAGTGAAAACAAATTACCTGAGAAACGTCAATTTTATTAACAAAAACAACAGCAACTGGAATTATAGTTGGATAGTCTCGATGACGTCTTTGGAAAAGTGGATTCGAAAGCCCGTGTTTTTCTCTATCGAAATGATTTAATTTTAAAAAATCTGTGCAAAAATAAAGTTCTAGTGACATTTCCGTCAATTTTTGAGATTTGGTCCAAGTGGTCTTTTCTGCCTATACATTTTTTATCAGAACTCAGTCAGTTTTGGACAGATCGGGAAGATTTTTATACCATTCGAAAGCCCTTGTTTTTCTCTACAAAAATGATCTAATTAAAGAACATTTAGTTCAAAAATAAAGTTGTAGTGACATTTCCGTCAATTTTTGAGATTTGGTCCAAGTGGAATTCCCTATCAAAACGTTTTTTATCAGAACTCAGTCAGTTTTGGACGGATCGGGAAGATTTTTATACCATTCGAAAGCCCTTGTTTTTCTCTACAAGAATGATCTAATTAAAGAACATTTTGTTCAAAAATAAAGTTGTAGTGACATTTCCGTCAATTTTTGAGATTTGGTCCAAGTGGTCTTTTCTGCCTATACATTTTTTATCAGAACTCAGTCAGTTTTGGACAGATCGGGAAGATTTTTATACCATTTGAAAGCCCTTGTTTTTCTCTACAAAAATGATCTAATTAAAAAAAATTTTGTTCGAAAATAAAGTTGTAGTGACATTTCCGTCAATTTTTGAGATTTGGTCCAAGTGGTCTTTTCTGCCAATACATTTTTCATCAGAACTCAGTCAGTTTTGGACGGATCGAGAAGATTTTTATACCATTCGAAAGCCCTTGTTTTTCTCTACAAAAATGATCTAATTAAAAAAAATTTTGTTCGAAAATAAAGTTGTAGTGACATTTCCGTCAATTTTGAGATTTGGTCCAAGTGGACTTTTCTGCCATACATTTTTTATCAGAACTCAGTCAGTTTTGGACGGATCGGGAAGATTTTTATACCATTCGAAAGCCCTTGTTTTTCTCTACAAGAATGATCTAATTAAAGAACATTTTGTTCAAAAATAAAGTTGTAGTGACATTTCCGTCAATTTTTGAGATTTGGTCCAAGTGGTCTTTTCTGCCTATACATTTTTTATCAGAACTCAGTCAGTTTTGGACGGATCGTGAAGATTTTTATACCATTCGAAAGCCCTTGTTTTTTTCTACAAAAATGATCTAATTTAAAAAATTTTGTTCAAAAATAAAGTTGTAGTGACATTTCCGTCAATTTTTGAGATTTGGTCCAAGTGGTATTTTCTGCCAATACATTTTTCATCAGAACTCAGTCAGTTTTGGACGGATCGAGAAGATTTTTATACCATTCGAAAGCCCTTGTTTTTCTCTACAAGAATGATCTAATTAAAGAACATTTTGTTCAAAAATAAAGTTGTAGTGACATTTCCGTCAATTTTTGAGATTTGGTCCAAGTGGTCTTTTCTGCCTATACATTTTTTATCAGAACTCAGTCAGTTTTGGACAGATCGGGAAGATTTTTATACCATTTGAAAGCCCTTGTTTTTCTCTACAAAAATGATCTAATTAAAAAAATTTTGTTCAAAAATAAAGTTGTAGTGACATTTCCGTCAATTTTTGAGATTTGGTCCAAGTGGTATTTTCTGCCAATACATTTTTCATCAGAACTCAGTCAGTTTTGGACGGATCGAGAAGATTTTTATACCATTCGAAAGCCCTTGTTTTTCTCTACAAAAATGATCTAATTTTAAAAAATTTTGTTCGAAAATAAAGTTGTAGTGACATTTCCGTCAATTTTTGAGATTTGGTCCAAGTGGTCTTTTCTGCCAATACATTTTTCATCAGAACTCAGTCAGTTTTGGACGGATCGAGAAGATTTTTATACCATTCGAAAGCCCTCGTTTTTCTCTACAAAAATGATCTAATTAAAAAAATTTTGTTCAAAAATAAAGTTGTAGTGACATTTCCGTCAATTTTTGAGATTTGGTCCAAGTGGTATTTTCTGCCAATACATTTTTCATCAGAACTCAGTCAGTTTTGGACGGATCGAGAAGATTTTTATACCATTCGAAAGCCCTTGTTTTTCTCTACAAAAATGATCTAATTTTAAAAAATTTTGTTCGAAAATAAAGTTGTAGTGACATTTCCGTCAATTTTTGAGATTTGGTCCAAGTGGTCTTTTCTGCCAATACATTTTTCATCAGAACTCAGTCAGTTTTGGACGGATCGAGAAGATTTTTATACCATTCGAAAGCCCTCGTTTTTCTCTACAAAAATGATCTAATTAAAAAAATTTTGTTCGAAAATAAAGTTGTAGTGACATTTCCGTCAATTTTTGAGATTTGGTCCAAGTGGTCTTTTCTGCCAATACATTTTTCATCAGAACTCAGTCAGTTTTGGACGGATCGAGAAGATTTTTATACCATTCGAAAGCCCTTGTTTTTCTCTACAAAAATGATCTAATTAAAAAAATTTTGTTCGAAAATAAAGTTGTAGTGACATTTCCGTCAATTTTGAGATTTGGTCCAAGTGGACTTTTCTGCCATACATTTTTTATCAGAACTCAGTCAGTTTTGGACGGATCGGGAAGATTTTTATACCATTCGAAAGCCCTTGTTTTTCTCTACAAGAATGATCTAATTAAAGAACATTTTGTTCAAAAATAAAGTTGTAGTGACATTTCCGTCAATTTTTGAGATTTGGTCCAAGTGGTCTTTTCTGCCTATACATTTTTTATCAGAACTCAGTCAGTTTTGGACGGATCGTGAAGATTTTTATACCATTCGAAAGCCCTTGTTTTTTTCTACAAAAATGATCTAATTTAAAAAATTTTGTTCAAAAATAAAGTTGTAGTGACATTTCCGTCAATTTTTGAGATTTGGTCCAAGTGGTATTTTCTGCCAATACATTTTTCATCAGAACTCAGTCAGTTTTGGACGGATCGAGAAGATTTTTATACCATTCGAAAGCCCTTGTTTTTCTCTACAAAAATGATCTAATTTAAAAAATTTTGTTCGAAAATAAAGTTGTAGTGACATTTCCGTCAATTTTTGAGATTTGGTCCAAGTGGTCTTTTCTGCCAATACATTTTTCATCAGAACTCAGTCAGTTTTGGACGGATCGAGAAGATTTTTATACCATTCGAAAGCCCTCGTTTTTCTCTACAAAAATGATCTAATTAAAAAAAATTTTGTTCAAAAATAAAGTTGTAGTGACATTTCCGTCAATTTTTGAGATTTGGTCCAAGTGGTCTTTTCTGCCTATACATTTTTTATCAGAACTCAGTCAGTTTTGGACGGATCGTGAAGATTTTTATACCATTCGAAAGCCCTTGTTTTTTTCTACAAAAATGATCTAATTAAAGAACATTTAGTTCAAAAATAAAGTTGTAGTGACATTTCCGTCAATTTTTGAGATTTGGTCCAAGTGGTAATTTCTGCCTATCAAACGTTTTTTATCAGAACTCAGTCAGTTTTGGACGGATCGTGAAGATTTTTATACCATTCGAAAGCCCTTGTTTTTTTCTACAAAAATGATCTAATTTAAAAAATTTTGTTCAAAAATAAAGTTGTAGTGACATTTCCGTCAATTTTTGAGATTTGGTCCAAGTGGTATTTTCTGCCAATACATTTTTCATCAGAACTCAGTCAGTTTTGGACGGATCGAGAAGATTTTTATACCATTCGAAAGCCCTTGTTTTTCTCTACAAAAATGATCTAATTTTAAAAAATTTTGTTCGAAAATAAAGTTGTAGTGACATTTCCGTCAATTTTTGAGATTTGGTCCAAGTGGTCTTTTCTGCCTATACATTTTTTATCAGAACTCAGTCAGTTTTGGACGGATCGGGAAGATTTTTATACCATTCGAAAGCCCTTGTTTTTTCTACAAAAATGATCTAATTTAAAAAATTTTGTTCAAAAATAAAGTTGTAGTGACATTTCCGTCAATTTTTGAGATTTGGTCCAAGTGGTATTTTCTGCCAATACATTTTTCATCAGAACTCAGTCAGTTTTGGACGGATCGAGAAGATTTTTATACCATTCGAAAGCCCTTGTTTTTCTCTACAAGAATGATCTAATTAAAGAACATTTTGTTCAAAAATAAAGTTGTAGTGACATTTCCGTCAATTTTTGAGATTTGGTCCAAGTGGTCTTTTCTGCCTATACATTTTTTATCAGAACTCAGTCAGTTTTGGACGGATCGTGAAGATTTTTATACCATTCGAAAGCCCTTGTTTTTTTCTACAAAAATGATCTAATTTAAAAAATTTTGTTCAAAAATAAAGTTGTAGTGACATTTCCGTCAATTTTTGAGATTTGGTCCAAGTGGTATTTTCTGCCAATACATTTTTCATCAGAACTCAGTCAGTTTTGGACGGATCGAGAAGATTTTTATACCATTCGAAAGCCCTTGTTTTTCTCTACAAAAATGATCTAATTTAAAAAATTTTGTTCGAAAATAAAGTTGTAGTGACATTTCCGTCAATTTTTGAGATTTGGTCCAAGTGGTCTTTTCTGCCAATACATTTTTCATCAGAACTCAGTCAGTTTTGGACGGATCGAGAAGATTTTTATACCATTCGAAAGCCCTCGTTTTTCTCTACAAAAATGATCTAATTAAAAAAATTTTGTTCGAAAATAAAGTTGTAGTGACATTTCCGTCAATTTTTGAGATTTGGTCCAAGTGGTCTTTTCTGCCAATACATTTTTCATCAGAACTCAGTCAGTTTTGGACGGATCGAGAAGATTTTTATACCATTCGAAAGCCCTTGTTTTTCTCTACAAAAATGATCTAATTAAAAAAATTTTGTTCGAAAATAAAGTTGTAGTGACATTTCCGTCAATTTTGAGATTTGGTCCAAGTGGTACTTTTCTGCCATACATTTTTTATCAGAACTCAGTCAGTTTTGGACGGATCGGGAAGATTTTTATACCATTCGAAAGCCCTTGTTTTTCTCTACAAGAATGATCTAATTAAAGAACATTTTGTTCAAAAATAAAGTTGTAGTGACATTTCCGTCAATTTTTGAGATTTGGTCCAAGTGGTCTTTTCTGCCTATACATTTTTTATCAGAACTCAGTCAGTTTTGGACGGATCGTGAAGATTTTTATACCATTCGAAAGCCCTTGTTTTTTCTACAAAAATGATCTAATTTAAAAAATTTTGTTCAAAAATAAAGTTGTAGTGACATTTCCGTCAATTTTTGAGATTTGGTCCAAGTGGTATTTTCTGCCAATACATTTTTCATCAGAACTCAGTCAGTTTTGGACGGATCGAGAAGATTTTTATACCATTCGAAAGCCCTTGTTTTTCTCTACAAAAATGATCTAATTTAAAAAATTTTGTTCGAAAATAAAGTTGTAGTGACATTTCCGTCAATTTTTGAGATTTGGTCCAAGTGGTCTTTTCTGCCAATACATTTTTCATCAGAACTCAGTCAGTTTTGGACGGATCGAGAAGATTTTTATACCATTCGAAAGCCCTCGTTTTTCTCTACAAAAATGATCTAATTAAAAAAATTTTGTTCAAAAATAAAGTTGTAGTGACATTTCCGTCAATTTTTGAGATTTGGTCCAAGTGGTCTTTTCTGCCTATACATTTTTTATCAGAACTCAGTCAGTTTTGGACGGATCGGGAAGATTTTTATACCATTCGAAAGCCCTTGTTTTTTTCTACAAAAATGATCTAATTTAAAAAATTTTGTTCAAAAATAAAGTTGTAGTGACATTTCCGTCAATTTTTGAGATTTGGTCCAAGTGGTATTTTCTGCCAATACATTTTTCATCAGAACTCAGTCAGTTTTGGACGGATCGAGAAGATTTTTATACCATTCGAAAGCCCTTGTTTTTCTCTACAAAATGATCTAATTAAAGAACATTTTGTTCAAAATAAAGTTGTAGTGACATTTCCGTCAATTTTTGAGATTTGGTCCAAGTGGTCTTTTCTGCCTATACATTTTTTATCAGAACTCAGTCAGTTTTGGACGGATCGGGAAGATTTTTATACCATTCGAAAGCCCTTGTTTTTTTCTACAAAAATGATCTAATTTAAAAAATTTTGTTCAAAAATAAAGTTGTAGTGACATTTCCGTCAATTTTTGAGATTTGGTCCAAGTGGTATTTTCTGCCAATACATTTTTCATCAGAACTCAGTCAGTTTTGGACGGATCGAGAAGATTTTTATACCATTCGAAAGCCCTTGTTTTTCTCTACAAAAATGATCTAATTTAAAAAATTTTGTTCGAAAATAAAGTTGTAGTGACATTTCCGTCAATTTTTGAGATTTGGTCCAAGTGGTCTTTTCTGCCAATACATTTTTCATCAGAACTCAGTCAGTTTTGGACGGATCGAGAAGATTTTTATACCATTCGAAAGCCCTCGTTTTTCTCTACAAAAATGATCTAATTAAAAAAATTTTGTTCAAAAATAAAGTTGTAGTGACATTTCCGTCAATTTTTGAGATTTGGTCCAAGTGGTCTTTTCTGCCTATACATTTTTATCAGAACTCAGTCAGTTTTGGACGGATCGTGAAGATTTTTATACCATTCGAAAGCCCTTGTTTTTTTCTACAAAAATGATCTAATTTAAAAAATTTTGTTCAAAAATAAAGTTGTAGTGACATTTCCGTCAATTTTTGAGATTTGGTCCAAGTGGTATTTTCTGCCAATACATTTTTCATCAGAACTCAGTCAGTTTTGGACGGATCGAGAAGATTTTTATACCATTCGAAAGCCCTTGTTTTTCTCTACAAAAATGATCTAATTTTAAAAAATTTTGTTCGAAAATAAAGTTGTAGTGACATTTCCGTCAATTTTTGAGATTTGGTCCAAGTGGTCTTTTCTGCCAATACATTTCTCATCAGAACTCAGTCAGTTTTGGACGGATCGAGAAGATTTTTATACCATTCGAAAGCCCTCGTTTTTCTCTACAAAAATGATCTAATTAAAAAAATTTTGTTCGAAAATAAAGTTGTAGTGACATTTCCGTCAATTTTGAGATTTGGTCCAAGTGGAATTCCCTATCAAAACGTTTTTTATCAGAACTCAGTCAGTTTTGGACGGATCGGGAAGATTTTTACTACCATTTGAAAGCCCTTGTTTTTCTCTACAAAAATGATCTAATTAAAGAACATTTGTTCAAAAATAAAGTTGTAGTGACATTTCCGTCAATTTTTGAGATTTGGTCCAAGTGGACTTTTCTGCCATACATTTTTTATCAGAACTCAGTCAGTTTTGGACGGATCGGGAAGATTTTTATACCATTCGAAAGCCCTTGTTTTTCTCTACAAGAATGATCTAATTAAAGAACATTTTGTTCAAAATAAAGTTGTAGTGACATTTCCGTCAATTTTTGAGATTTGGTCCAAGTGGTCTTTTCTGCCTATACATTTTTTATCAGAACTCAGTCAGTTTTGGACGGATCGTGAAGATTTTTATACCATTCGAAAGCCCTCGTTTTTCTCTACAAAAATGATCTAATTAAAAAAATTTTGTTCGAAAATAAAGTTGTAGTGACATTTCCGTCAATTTTGAGATTTGGTCCAAGTGGAATTCCCTATCAAACGTTTTTTATCAGAACTCAGTCAGTTTTGGACGGATCGGGAAGATTTTTACACCATTTGAAAGCCCTTGTTTTTCTCTACAAAAATGATCTAATTAAAGAACATTTTGTTCAAAAATAAAGTTGTAGTGACATTTCCGTCAATTTTTGAGATTTGGTCCAAGTGGTACTTTTCTGCCATACATTTTTATCAGAACTCAGTCAGTTTTGGACGGATCGGGAAGATTTTTATACCATTCGAAAGCCCTTGTTTTTCTCTACAAGAATGATCTAATTAAAGAACATTTTGTTCAAAAATAAAGTTGTAGTGACATTTCCGTCAATTTTTGAGATTTGGTCCAAGTGGTCTTTTCTGCCTATACATTTTTTATCAGAACTCAGTCAGTTTTGGACGGATCGTGAAGATTTTTATACCATTCGAAAGCCCTTGTTTTTTTCTACAAAAATGATCTAATTTAAAAAATTTTGTTCAAAAATAAAGTTGTAGTGACATTTCCGTCAATTTTTGAGATTTGGTCCAAGTGGTATTTTCTGCCAATACATTTTTCATCAGAACTCAGTCAGTTTTGGACGGATCGAGAAGATTTTTATACCATTCGAAAGCCCTTGTTTTTCTCTACAAAAATGATCTAATTAAAAACATTTTGTTCAAAAATAAAGTTGTAGTGACATTTCCGTCAATTTTTGAGATTTGGTCCAAGTGGTCTTTTCTGCCTATACATTTTTTATCAGAACTCAGTCAGTTTTGGACGGATCGGGAAGATTTTTATACCATTCGAAAGCCCTTGTTTTTCTCTACAAAAATGATCTAATTAAAGAACATTTAGTTCGAAAATAAAGTTGTAGTGACATTTCCGTCAATTTTTGAGATTTGGTCCAAGTGGTCTTTTCTGCCTATACATTTTTATCAGAACTCAGTCAGTTTTGGACGGATCGGGAAGATTTTTATACCATTCGAAAGCCCTTGTTTTTTTCTACAAAAATGATCTAATTTAAAAAATTTTGTTCGAAAATAAAGTTGTAGTGACATTTCCGTCAATTTTTGAGATTTGGTCCAAGTGGTCTTTTCTGCCAATACATTTTTCATCAGAACTCAGTCAGTTTTGGACGGATCGAGAAATTTTATTACCATTCGAAAGCCCTCGTTTTCTCTACAAAATGATCTAATTAAAAAAATTTGTTCGGAAATAAAGTTGTAGTGACATTTCGTCAATTTTGAGATTTGGTCCAAGTGGAATTCCCTATCAAAACGTTTTTTATCAGAACTCAGTCAGTTTTGGACGGATCGGGAAGATTTTTACACCATTGAAAGCCCTTGTTTTTCTCTACAAAATGATCTAATTAAAGAACATTTTGTTCAAAAATAAAGTTGTAGTGACATTTCCGTCAATTTTGAGATTTGGTCCAAGTGGACTTTTCTGCCATACATTTTTTATCAGAACTCAGTCAGTTCGTTTGGACGGATCGGGAAGATTTTTATACCATTCGGAAAGCCCTTGTTTTTCTCTACTAAATGATCTAATTTAAAGGAACATTTGTTCAAAATACAAAGTTGTAGGTGACATTTCCGTCAATTTTGAGATTTGGTCCCAGTGGTCGTTTTCTGCCTATACATTTTTTATCAGGAAACTCATCGTTTTGGACGGATCGTGAAGATTTTATACCATTCGAAAGCCCTTGTTTTTTCTACAAAAATGCTCTAATTTAAAAATTTGTTCAACATACAAGTTTGTAGTGACATTTCCGTCAATTTTTGAGATTTGGTCCAA